>NW_027151052.1:0-600000 GCF_018691715.1 Phytophthora cinnamomi
CAGCTCTTTTCTGCCATCTTATATAGGAGACACACCGATCTTCATAAACCAAGCCAGTGGCCTGGCTCCATCGACTCGGTCATTTCGGGACCCCGTAAGCGCTGTTAAAGGGTGATGCGTGCGCGTGGCTTCACACTTGGCGCGCCATTGTGTGTGCGTGCGTGTGTGTGCGCGCGTGTGCGAGGCTTTGTGGCGGCGTCCAATGCTCAAGATGAGACGCGCAGGCTGCGTGTGCATGAGGACGAGCGCGTGGGAGCGCGTCTGGATGTTCAAGCTGCGTGGATGCGCGGGTGGGTGCATAGTATTTGCATATGTAGGAGTATTGATTTGTGTCCATGACTTTGCACAAGTCTGTATTGCTTAGTGGGTTAGTACCGGGTCTTTGAATGGCACGACTCGAGGTCGTGGGTTCGATTCCCACAGATGTTTGCTTTTCTTTTTGCCAACAGGAGACATAGTAGGCAGGCTAGAAGCTAAAACTCACTCAATCAATCTTACTTTTGGTTTTGCAATCTCGGCCCGAAGCCGTCTTTAAGTGTTTCAAGCTTTACAGCTCGTAGTCCAACTTCCTTTTTTTGGTTGTGAGCCCAAGTACCGACACCAAGTTCAAAGTCGAGCCTTTCGACGGCTCGAACTACTCGCTGTGGAGCTACAAGATGAAGATGTACCTGATGTCCAAGGGATTGTGGGATGCGGTCAGCGGAGAAGCCGAGGTGGCCTCGGCGAAGGAGCAGCAAGCGCACGCGGCGGTGTGCTCAACCTCAACGACTCGCAGTTGATGCACGTGGTGACGTCCAAGACTGCGAAGGAAGCGTGGGACACATTGAAAACGTTCCACAAGACTCAAGACATGGCGAACCGACTGTGGCTCAAAGAGAAGTTCTCGGCGTTCAAGTTTGCAGCATCCTCCGTCAGCAATCCGTAACGAGGTTAAGAAACTCGTGATGGATATGAAGAACGCGGGGTGTGAACCAAGCGAAGAAGACGTCTGCGCGACGATGTTGCGGAGCCTACCATCGAGCTACGAGAGCCTGGTTCAAGCATTTCGCATGTCAGTGAGCGATTTCAAGCTTGCAGACCTCGTGAGCAAGCTGATTGCAGAAGAAGTGCGTCAAAGGACTCGACGCGCGTCGAAGAGGCGACCGCGCATCTTGCCGGTAAGGGCAATGGAAAGCAGCAACAGAAGAAGAACACACGTGGGGGACGCAAGAAGGGATTCTCCGGAGCGTGTTTCAACTGGCAAGATGGGCCACTACGCGAGGGATTGCCGTTCTAGGGCAAGTCCCGATGAAAGTATCCAAGACCAGTAAAACGTTGCGTTTAACGCGACCGACGTTTTTGCGAGCGAGAGCTGGGTGAAGGATAGTGGTGCTTCGGCACACATGTGCAAGACACGCGACGCCTTTCACGAGTACTCGGCTATAAAGACTGCGCGCAGCATATTGAGCGCAAAGAACAGTGCGAACTTGAAGATTCTCGGCTTTGGAACGGTTGTTTTGCGTGTCTGGACTGGAGGTTCGTGGATAAACGCGCGGCTGGAAAACACGTTGCATGTTGAAGACTTAAACAAGAACCTGTTCTCTCTGACGGCTGCAGCAGCACGCGGTATGACCGTGACTATGGACAGCGAGCGGTGCGTTGTGAAACGCGGCAGCCAAGTTGTGGCGACGGGTAGGAAGCAAGGCAAGCTGATGTACCTCAACACTGATGGTAGTGAGGAGTGTCATGTGGCTGAAAACGACGTTGGTCTGTGGCATCGGCGACTCGGTCACGTGTCTTTCAGCACGTTGAACTCCATGGTTAAGGACGGAAAACTCAGTGGTGCGCAAGTTGCACCTGGAACCGTGTGTGGTGTATGCGCGACTGCGAAACAAGCACGCAAGCCATTCAGTTCAACCGAGAAGGAGCTCGAAGCCAGGGAGAATGCACGCAATGACACCACCGTGTGCTCTGATGTGTTGGGGCCTGTCACCCCCGCATCCAAGTCGGGCTACAAGTATATTGTGAGCTTTATTTTGATGAAAAGCCGTTTTGTGACGATCTATCCACTGCGCAAGAAGAGCGAAGTGTGTGAGGCGTTCAAGAATTTTCTCAAAGATGCAGAAACAAGCGCGGGCATCAAGATTAAGGTGTTACGCAGTGATAATGGTGGTGAATATTGCAACGCAGCAATGGAGACTCTTTGCGACGACAAGATGGTCAAGCAGGAGTTTACGGTACCATACAACCCGCAGCAGAACGGTATGGCAGAGCGAATGAACCGTACGCTGATCGAAATGACACGCTGCATGCTGAAAGAGAGCGGGATTGACAAGTCGTACTGGTGTGAGGCTATGATGACTGCAGCAGACATTCGGAACGTGTTGCCTAACACTTCAAACCCACACTCAAGTCCGTTCCAACTGGTTTACAAAGGGAGCCACGTCTGGAGCACATGCGCGTTTTTGGGACCGAGTGCTACGCCCATGTGACCAAGCAAAAACGCAAAAGCTGGATGACTCGGGTATCAAGTGCGTTTTCCTCGGCTACGCCAAACAGCACAAAGCATATCGACTGCTGGATCCAACTAACGGATCAATCGTGATTTCAAGGAGTGTGACGTTTGCTGAAGCCCCACTCGCTACGGCGCGTAAGGAGGGCAGCCAGGAGGTGATCGATATCATCGGCAACGACGAAGAAGAGGAGCGCACGGAAGAACCCAGCGTTGAGGAAGGTTTCCGCACACCCCCAACTCACCCACGCCGGGAACCTGATAATCACAGCGGGCCGACTGACTCTGTGCCGACGCGTGGCTCTAGCACTCCGGGGAGAGATGGCGAGGAGGAGTGGATGGTGCGTCCGGCACGCAAAAGGCGTGGAGTTGTGCGCTACCAGGACGAGTACCCCGGGACTCGACGTGGTGAGTTCAACTTGGACGACTTTGAGGGTGAGTTCGATTCCCTCTACTGTCTACTTACCGAAGACGACGACGGCGAGCGTGCTGTTTCATACGACGAAGTTATGCGCAGCAAGTACAAGGACGAGTGGCTGCGTGACATGGAAAGCGATATGAAGTCACTTGAGGATCACCGCACCTGGACTTTGGTGGATATGCCATCAGACAAAAAGGCAATCGGGTGCAAGTGGGTTTTCCACATCAAGCGAGACCCGAGCGGGAAAATTATCAAGTTCAAGGCTCGTTTGGTGGCAAAGGGCTTCACACAACGCCCAGGAGTTGACTACACGGAGACGTTCGCTCCTGTAGCACGCAAGGAGTCCATCAACATGGTTGTGGCAATTGCTGCAGAGGAAGACATGGAGGCTGAAAACGTGGATGTTGACACCGCGTTTCTATACGGTGACGTGGACGAGGAACTCTATATGGACCAGCCAGATGGTTTCGAGGACCAAAGCAACCCGACTAAGAAGTGTTTGCTGATGCAAGCACTTTACGGCACGAAGCAAGCGGCGCGTCAATGGAACAGCAAGCTGAATAAGCACGGAAAGCCAAGGCTTTTGTCGATCGGCGGCGGATCCGTGTGTGTATGTTCGGCGTTCTGGCTCAAAGTTCAGCATTATTGTCGTCTATGTGGACGACCTCATGATCTTCAGCAGGATGAAAGCAGATATTACTGGGATCAAGGAGGCGCTGAAGCGTGAGTTCAGCATTAGGGAGCTCGGTGAGCTAAAGTACTGTCTCGGCATCGAGATCCACCGCGACCGTGAGAGCACGGTCATTATCATGAACCAACGAGCGTATATTCAGCGACTCGCAGAAAAGTTCGGTGTAGAAAAGTGCAAGGCAGTGCACACACCAGCGGATAGCAACTCGAAACTGGTGAAACCCTCGGAGGACGAAGTTTTCGCGCCTAAGTACCCGTACCGCGAGTTGGTGGGGGCTTTAATGTACCTCGCAACTTGCACCCGTCCGGACATTGCTCAAGCTGTGGGTGAAGTGGCCAAGTTTTGCGAGTACTACAACAAGTCTCATTGGGTGGCCGCAAAAGGATTTTTAAAGTATTTGAAGACGACTCAAGACTTGGGGCTTGTGTTCAACGGCCGGACCAAGGGAGAGTTGTTCGGCTACGCGGATGCGAACTGGGCAGGCGATCTGGACACTCGGCGCTCGACTACAGGCTACGTGTTTTTCCTGAATGGGAGTGCGATTTCGTGGAAGTCGAAGAGGCAACCGACAGTGGCAACATCGAGCACGGAGGCAGAGTATATGGCCCTATACAATGCCACCCAAGAGGCAGTATGGCTGCGTCAGCTACTAAAGGACGTGGGGGCTGAGTGTGTGGGTGCTACTACAATATTCCAGGACAACCAAGGATGCATTGCGCTGGCCAAGAACCCAGCTTACCACTCACGTACGAAGCACATCCACCTGAAGTATCACTTCTTGCGCGAGAAGGTGGAAGACAAGATCATCGTGCTTGAGTACAAGCCGACAGACGAGATGGTCGCGGACGGGTTTACCAAGGCGCTGGCACGACCCAAGCACCGCCAGTTTATCGTTGGACTCGGCATGGACGACTAAGACGCCAGGCACAGCGCATCAAGGGAGAGTGTTAAAGGGTGATGCGTGCGCGTGGCTTCACACTCAGCGCGCCATTGTGTGTGCGTGCGTGTGTGTGCGCGCGTGTGCGAGGCTTTGTGGCGGCGTCCAATGCTCAAGATGAGACGCGCAGGCTGCGTGTGCATGAGGACGAGCGCGTGGGAGCGCGTCTGGATGTTCAAGCTGCGTGGATGCGCGGGTGGGTGCATAGTATTTGCATATGTAGGAGTAGGGTGTCCATGACTTTGCACAAGTCTGTATTGCTTAGTGGGTTAGTACCGGGTCTTTGACTCGAAGGTCGTGGGTTCGATTCCCACAGATGTTTGCTTTTCTTTTTGCCAACAGGAGAGTGTAGTAGGCAGGCTAGAAGCTAAAACTCACTCAATCAATCTTACTTTTGGTTTTGCAATCTCGGCCCGAAGCCGTCTTTAAGTGTTTCAAGCTTTACAGCTCGTAGTCCAACTTCCTTTTAGCGCAACCCAAGCTTTGCGGAGCAGACAGCGCACGTTCATGCGGCGTTGACGTCAGAAGGTGTTGTGTTGGCGTTGTGTTTGTCGGCCAGCGCGAAGTGGCGAGGTGGTAGGCGTGGTGAACCGTACGGCAGCAGGTGGAGTGCATTTGATGGTTGGCATGCGTGGAGGGGTGGTGGATAGCGGTGGGTAGGCCGTGGTGGCGTGCACAGGTGCGTGTGGTGCGTGTGGTGCGTGTGGTGCGTGTGGTGCGTGTGGTGCGTGTGGGGTGCGTAAAAAGCGTTTGTGAAATGGTGGGCGGGGTATGTATTGTTCGACGCGCGGGTAGCTCAGTGGTAGAGCGTTCGATTGCAGCTCGAAGGGTCACTGGTTCAATCCCGGTCCCGCGCTTCTTGTTGTTGGCCTCGCTCCTGGGCTCCGAGCTCCGGCTCCGAGCTCTGGGCTCCGGGCTCCGAGCTCGGTCCTTCTGGACGCCGCTCTTTGCTGCCTTTTGCTCGCTTCCCACCGACCCACAGCTGCCTGCGCTTGCTCGCTGACACTGACCGATCGCTACGGGTCATATGCCGCTTCACACCACGCCCTGTCCGCCGCGCTCTTTCTGCATCTCATATAGGAGACACCGATCTTCGCCGACAAGCCAGTGGCCTGGCTCCATCGACTCGGTCATTTCGGGACCCCGTAAGCGCAACCCAAGCTTTGCGGAGCAGACAGCGCGCACGTTCATGCGGCGTTGACGTCAGAAGGTGTTGTGTTGGCGTTGTGTTTGTCGGCCAGCGCGAAGTGGCGAGGTGGTAGGCGTGGTGAACCGTACGGCAGCAGGTGGAGTGCATTTGATGGTTGGCATGCGTGGAGGGGTGGTGGATAGCGGTGGGTAGGCCGTGGTGGCGTGCACAGGTGCGTGGTGCGTGGTGCGTGTGGTGCGTGTGGGGTGCGTAAAAAGCGTTTGTGAAATGGTGGGCGGGGTATGTATTGTTCGACGCGCGGGTAGCTCAGTGGTAGAGCGTTCGATTGCAGCTCGAAGGGTCACTGGTTCAATCCCGGTCCCGCGCTTCTTGTTGTTGGCCTCGCTCCTGGGCTCCGAGCTCCGGCTCCGAGCTCTGGGCTCCGGGCTCCGAGCTCGGTCCTTCTGGACGCCGCTCTTTGCTGCCTTTTGCTCGCTTCCCACCGACCCACAGCTGCCTGCGCTTGCTCGCTGACACTGACCGATCGCTACGGGTCATATGCCGCTTCACACCACGCCCTGTCCGCCGCGCTCTTTCTGCATCTCATATAGGAGACACCGATCTTCGCCGACAAGCCAGTGGCCTGGCTCCATCGACTCGGTCATTTCGGGACCCCGTAAGCGCAACCCAAGCTTTGCGGAGCAGACAGCGCGCACGTTCATGCGGCGTTGACGTCAGAAGGTGTTGTGTTGGCGTTGTGTTTGTCGGCCAGCGCGAAGTGGCGAGGTGGTAGGCGTGGTGAACCGTACGGCAGCAGGTGGAGTGCATTTGATGGTTGGCATGCGTGGAGGGGTGGTGGATAGCGGTGGGTAGGCCGTGGTGGCGTGCACAGGTGCGTGTGGTGCGTGTGGTGCGTGTGGTGCGTGTGGGGTGCGTAAAAAGCGTTTGTGAAATGGTGGGCGGGGTATGTATTGTTCGACGCGCGGGTAGCTCAGTGGTAGAGCGTTCGATTGCAGCTCGAAGGGTCACTGGTTCAATCCCGGTCCCGCGCTTCTTGTTGTTGGCCTCGCTCCTGGGCTCCGAGCTCCGGCTCCGAGCTCTGGGCTCCGGGCTCCGAGCTCGGTCCTTCTGGACGCCGCTCTTTGCTGCCTTTTGCTCGCTTCCCACCGACCCACAGCTGCCTGCGCTTGCTCGCTGACACTGACCGATCGCTACGGGTCATATGCCGCTTCACACCACGCCCTGTCCGCCGCGCTCTTTCTGCATCTCATATAGGAGACACCGATCTTCGCCGACAAGCCAGTGGCCTGGCTCCATCGACTCGGTCATTTCGGGACCCCGTAAGCGCAACCCAAGCTTTGCGGAGCAGACAGCGCACGTTCATGCGGCGTTGACGTCAGAAGGTGTTGTGTTGGCGTTGTGTTTGTCGGCCAGCGCGAAGTGGCGAGGTGGTAGGCGTGGTGAACCGTACGGCAGCAGGTGGAGTGCATTTGATGGTTGGCATGCGTGGAGGGGTGGTGGATAGCGGTGGGTAGGCCGTGGTGGCGTGCACAGGTGCGTGGTGCGTGGTGCGTGTGGTGCGTGTGGGGTGCGTAAAAAGCGTTTGTGAAATGGTGGGCGGGGTATGTATTGTTCGACGCGCGGGTAGCTCAGTGGTAGAGCGTTCGATTGCAGCTCGAAGGGTCACTGGTTCAATCCCGGTCCCGCGCTTCTTGTTGTTGGCCTCGCTCCTGGGCTCCGAGCTCCGGCTCCGAGCTCTGGGCTCCGGGCTCCGAGCTCGGTCCTTCTGGACGCCGCTCTTTGCTGCCTTTGCTCGCTTCCCACCGACCCACAGCTGCCTGCGCTTGCTCGCTGACACTGACCGATCGCTACGGGTCATATGCCGCTTCACACCACGCCCTGTCCGCCGCGCTCTTTCTGCATCTCATATAGGAGACACCGATCTTCGCCGACAAGCCAGTGGCCTGGCTCCATCGACTCGGTCATTTCGGGACCCCGTAAGCGCAACCCAAGCTTTGCGGAGCAGACAGCGCACGTTCATGCGGCGTTGACGTCAGAAGGTGTTGTGTTGGCGTTGTGTTTGTCGGCCAGCGCGAAGTGGCGAGGTGGTAGGCGTGGTGAACCGTACGGCAGCAGGTGGAGTGCATTTGATGGTTGGCATGCGTGGAGGGTGGTGGATAGCGGTGGGTAGGCCGTGGTGGCGTGCACAGGTGCGTGGTGCGTGGTGCGTGTGGTGCGTGTGGGGTGCGTAAAAAGCGTTTGTGAAATGGTGGGCGGGGTATGTATTGTTCGACGCGCGGGTAGCTCAGTGGTAGAGCGTTCGATTGCAGCTCGAAGGGTCACTGGTTCAATCCCGGTCCCGCGCTTCTTGTTGTTGGCCTCGCTCCTGGGCTCCGAGCTCCGGCTCCGAGCTCTGGGCTCCGGGCTCCGAGCTCGGTCCTTCTGGACGCCGCTCTTTGCTGCCTTTGCTCGCTTCCCACCGACCCACAGCTGCCTGCGCTTGCTCGCTGACACTGACCGATCGCTACGGGTCATATGCCGCTTCACACCACGCCCTGTCCGCCGCGCTCTTTCTGCATCTCATATAGGAGACACCGATCTTCGCCGACAAGCCAGTGGCCTGGCTCCATCGACTCGGTCATTTCGGGACCCCGTAAGCGCAACCCAAGCTTTGCGGAGCAGACAGCGCACGTTCATGCGGCGTTGACGTCAGAAGGTGTTGTGTTGGCGTTGTGTTTGTCGGCCAGCGCGAAGTGGCGAGGTGGTAGGCGTGGTGAACCGTACGGCAGCAGGTGGAGTGCATTTGATGGTTGGCATGCGTGGAGGGGTGGTGGATAGCGGTGGGTAGGCCGTGGTGGCGTGCACAGGTGCGTGGTGCGTGGTGCGTGTGGTGCGTGTGGGGTGCGTAAAAAGCGTTTGTGAAATGGTGGGCGGGGTATGTATTGTTCGACGCGCGGGTAGCTCAGTGGTAGAGCGTTCGATTGCAGCTCGAAGGGTCACTGGTTCAATCCCGGTCCCGCGCTTCTTGTTGTTGGCCTCGCTCCTGGGCTCCGAGCTCCGGCTCCGAGCTCTGGGCTCCGGGCTCCGAGCTCGGTCCTTCTGGACGCCGCTCTTTGCTGCCTTTGCTCGCTTCCCACCGACCCACAGCTGCCTGCGCTTGCTCGCTGACACTGACCGATCGCTACGGGTCATATGCCGCTTCACACCACGCCCTGTCCGCCGCGCTCTTTCTGCATCTCATATAGGAGACACCGATCTTCGCCGACAAGCCAGTGGCCTGGCTCCATCGACTCGGTCATTTCGGGACCCCGTAAGCGCAACCCAAGCTTTGCGGAGCAGACAGCGCACGTTCATGCGGCGTTGACGTCAGAAGGTGTTGTGTTGGCGTTGTGTTTGTCGGCCAGCGCGAAGTGGCGAGGTGGTAGGCGTGGTGAACCGTACGGCAGCAGGTGGAGTGCATTTGATGGTTGGCATGCGTGGAGGGGTGGTGGATAGCGGTGGGTAGGCCGTGGTGGCGTGCACAGGTGCGTGTGGTGCGTGTGGTGCGTGTGGTGCGTGTGGGGTGCGTAAAAAGCGTTTGTGAAATGGTGGGCGGGGTATGTATTGTTCGACGCGCGGGTAGCTCAGTGGTAGAGCGTTCGATTGCAGCTCGAAGGGTCACTGGTTCAATCCCGGTCCCGCGCTTCTTGTTGTTGGCCTCGCTCCTGGGCTCCGAGCTCCGGCTCCGAGCTCTGGGCTCCGGGCTCCGAGCTCGGTCCTTCTGGACGCCGCTCTTTGCTGCCTTTGCTCGCTTCCCACCGACCCACAGCTGCCTGCGCTTGCTCGCTGACACTGACCGATCGCTACGGGTCATATGCCGCTTCACACCACGCCCTGTCCGCCGCGCTCTTTCTGCATCTCATATAGGAGACACCGATCTTCGCCGACAAGCCAGTGGCCTGGCTCCATCGACTCGGTCATTTCGGGACCCCGTAAGCGCAACCCAAGCTTTGCGGAGCAGACAGCGCACGTTCATGCGGCGTTGACGTCAGAAGGTGTTGTGTTGGCGTTGTGTTTGTCGGCCAGCGCGAAGTGGCGAGGTGGTAGGCGTGGTGAACCGTACGGCAGCAGGTGGAGTGCATTTGATGGTTGGCATGCGTGGAGGGGTGGTGGATAGCGGTGGGTAGGCCGTGGTGGCGTGCACAGGTGCGTGGTGCGTGGTGCGTGTGGTGCGTGTGGGGTGCGTAAAAAGCGTTTGTGAAATGGTGGGCGGGGTATGTATTGTTCGACGCGCGGGTAGCTCAGTGGTAGAGCGTTCGATTGCAGCTCGAAGGGTCACTGGTTCAATCCCGGTCCCGCGCTTCTTGTTGTTGGCCTCGCTCCTGGGCTCCGAGCTCCGGCTCCGAGCTCTGGGCTCCGGGCTCCGAGCTCGGTCCTTCTGGACGCCGCTCTTTGCTGCCTTTTGCTCGCTTCCCACCGACCCACAGCTGCCTGCGCTTGCTCGCTGACACTGACCGATCGCTACGGGTCATATGCCGCTTCACACCACGCCCTGTCCGCCGCGCTCTTTCTGCATCTCATATAGGAGACACCGATCTTCGCCGACAAGCCAGTGGCCTGGCTCCATCGACTCGGTCATTTCGGGACCCCGTAAGCGCAACCCAAGCTTTGCGGAGCAGACAGCGCACGTTCATGCGGCGTTGACGTCAGAAGGTGTTGTGTTGGCGTTGTGTTTGTCGGCCAGCGCGAAGTGGCGAGGTGGTAGGCGTGGTGAACCGTACGGCAGCAGGTGGAGTGCATTTGATGGTTGGCATGCGTGGAGGGGTGGTGGATAGCGGTGGGTAGGCCGTGGTGGCGTGCACAGGTGCGTGTGGTGCGTGTGGTGCGTGTGGGGTGCGTAAAAAGCGTTTGTGAAATGGTGGGCGGGGTATGTATTGTTCGACGCGCGGGTAGCTCAGTGGTAGAGCGTTCGATTGCAGCTCGAAGGGTCACTGGTTCAATCCCGGTCCCGCGCTTCTTGTTGTTGGCCTCGCTCCTGGGCTCCGAACTCCGGCTCCGAGCTCTGGGCTCCGGGCTCCGAGCTCGGTCCTTCTGGACGCCGCTCTTTGCTGCCTTTTGCTCGCTTCCCACCGACCCACAGCTGCCTGCGCTTGCTCGCTGACACTGACCGATCGCTACGGGTCATATGCCGCTTCACACCATGCCCTGTCCGCCGCGCTCTTTCTGCATCTCATATAGGAGACACCGATCTTCGCCGACAAGCCAGTGGCCTGGCTCCATCGACTCGGTCATTTCGGGACCCCGTAAGCGCAACCCAAGCTTTGCGGAGCAGACAGCGCACGTTCATGCGGCGTTGACGTCAGAAGGTGTTGTGTTGGCGTTGTGTTTGTCGGCCAGCGCGAAGTGGCGAGGTGGTAGGCGTGGTGAACCGTACGGCAGCAGGTGGAGTGCATTTGATGGTTGGCATGCGTGGAGGGGTGGTGGATAGCGGTGGGTAGGCCGTGGTGGCGTGCACAGGTGCGTGTGGTGCGTGTGGTGCGTGTGGGGTGCGTAAAAAAAGCGTTTGTGAAATGGTGGGCGGGGTATGTATTGTTCGACGCGCGGGTAGCTCAGTGGTAGAGCGTTCGATTGCAGCTCGAAGGGTCACTGGTTCAATCCCGGTCCCGCGCTTCTTGTTGTTGGCCTCGCTCCTGGGCTCCGAGCTCCGGCTCCGAGCTCTGGGCTCCGGGCTCCGAGCTCGGTCCTTCTGGACGCCGCTCTTTGCTGCCTTTGCTCGCTTCCCACCGACCCACAGCTGCCTGCGCTTGCTCGCTGACACTGACCGATCGCTACGGGTCATATGCCGCTTCACACCACGCCCTGTCCGCCGCGCTCTTTCTGCATCTCATATAGGAGACACCGATCTTCGCCGACAAGCCAGTGGCCTGGCTCCATCGACTCGGTCATTTCGGGACCCCGTAAGCGCAACCCAAGCTTTGCGGAGCAGACAGCGCACGTTCATGCGGCGTTGACGTCAGAAGGTGTTGTGTTGGCGTTGTGTTTGTCGGCCAGCGCGAAGTGGCGAGGTGGTAGGCGTGGTGAACCGTACGGCAGCAGGTGGAGTGCATTTGATGGTTGGCATGCGTGGAGGGGTGGTGGATAGCGGTGGGTAGGCCGTGGTGGCGTGCACAGGTGCGTGTGGTGCGTGTGGTGCGTGTGGGGTGCGTAAAAAGCGTTTGTGAAATGGTGGGCGGGGTATGTATTGTTCGACGCGCGGGTAGCTCAGTGGTAGAGCGTTCGATTGCAGCTCGAAGGGTCACTGGTTCAATCCCGGTCCCGCGCTTCTTGTTGTTGGCCTCGCTCCTGGGCTCCGAACTCCGGCTCCGAGCTCTGGGCTCCGGGCTCCGAGCTCGGTCCTTCTGGACGCCGCTCTTTGCTGCCTTTGCTCGCTTCCCACCGACCCACAGCTGCCTGCGCTTGCTCGCTGACACTGACCGATCGCTACGGGTCATATGCCGCTTCACACCACGCCCTGTCCGCCGCGCTCTTTCTGCATCTCATATAGGAGACACCGATCTTCGCCGACAAGCCAGTGGCCTGGCTCCATCGACTCGGTCATTTCGGGACCCCGTAAGCGCAACCCAAGCTTTGCGGAGCAGACAGCGCACGTTCATGCGGCGTTGACGTCAGAAGGTGTTGTGTTGGCGTTGTGTTTGTCGGCCAGCGCGAAGTGGCGAGGTGGTAGGCGTGGTGAACCGTACGGCAGCAGGTGGAGTGCATTTGATGGTTGGCATGCGTGGAGGGGTGGTGGATAGCGGTGGGTAGGCCGTGGTGGCGTGCACAGGTGCGTGTGGTGCGTGTGGTGCGTGTGGGGTGCGTAAAAAGCGTTTGTGAAATGGTGGGCGGGGTATGTATTGTTCGACGCGCGGGTAGCTCAGTGGTAGAGCGTTCGATTGCAGCTCGAAGGGTCACTGGTTCAATCCCGGTCCCGCGCTTCTTGTTGTTGGCCTCGCTCCTGGGCTCCGAACTCCGGCTCCGAGCTCTGGGCTCCGGGCTCCGAGCTCGGTCCTTCTGGACGCCGCTCTTTGCTGCCTTTTGCTCGCTTCCCACCGACCCACAGCTGCCTGCGCTTGCTCGCTGACACTGACCGATCGCTACGGGTCATATGCCGCTTCACACCACGCCCTGTCCGCCGCGCTCTTTCTGCATCTCATATAGGAGACACCGATCTTCGCCGACAAGCCAGTGGCCTGGCTCCATCGACTCGGTCATTTCGGGACCCCGTAAGCGCAACCCAAGCTTTGCGGAGCAGACAGCGCGCACGTTCATGCGGCGTTGACGTCAGAAGGTGTTGTGTTGGCGTTGTGTTTGTCGGCCAGCGCGAAGTGGCGAGGTGGTAGGCGTGGTGAACCGTACGGCAGCAGGTGGAGTGCATTTGATGGTTGGCATGCGTGGAGGGGTGGTGGATAGCGGTGGGTAGGCCGTGGTGGCGTGCACAGGTGCGTGTGCGTGGTGCGTGTGGTGCGTGTGGGGTGCGTAAAAAGCGTTTGTGAAATGGTGGGCGGGGTATGTATTGTTCGACGCGCGGGTAGCTCAGTGGTAGAGCGTTCGATTGCAGCTCGAAGGGTCACTGGTTCAATCCCGGTCCCGCGCTTCTTGTTGTTGGCCTCGCTCCTGGGCTCCGAACTCCGGCTCCGAGCTCTGGGCTCCGGGCTCCGAGCTCGGTCCTTCTGGACGCCGCTCTTTGCTGCCTTTTGCTCGCTTCCCACCGACCCACAGCTGCCTGCGCTTGCTCGCTGACACTGACCGATCGCTACGGGTCATATGCCGCTTCACACCACGCCCTGTCCGCCGCGCTCTTTCTGCATCTCATATAGGAGACACCGATCTTCGCCGACAAGCCCGTGGCCTGGCTCCATCGACTCGGTCATTTCGGGACCCCGTAAGCGCAACCCAAGCTTTGCGGAGCAGACAGCGCGCACGTTCATGCGGCGTTGACGTCAGAAGGTGTTGTGTTGGCGTTGTGTTTGTCGGCCAGCGCGAAGTGGCGAGGTGGTAGGCGTGGTGAACCGTACGGCAGCAGGTGGAGTGCATTTGATGGTTGGCATGCGTGGAGGGGTGGTGGATAGCGGTGGGTAGGCCGTGGTGGCGTGCACAGGTGCGTGTGGTGCGTGTGGTGCGTGTGGTGCGTGTGGTGCGTGTGGGGTGCGTAAAAAGCGTTTGTGAAATGGTGGGCGGGGTATGTATTGTTCGACGCGCGGGTAGCTCAGTGGTAGAGCGTTCGATTGCAGCTCGAAGGGTCACTGGTTCAATCCCGGTCCCGCGCTTCTTGTTGTTGGCCTCGCTCCTGGGCTCCGAACTCCGGCTCCGAGCTCTGGGCTCCGGGCTCCGAGCTCGGTCCTTCTGGACGCCGCTCTTTGCTGCCTTTTGCTCGCTTCCCACCGACCCACAGCTGCCTGCGCTTGCTCGCTGACACTGACCGATCGCTACGGGTCATATGCCGCTTCACACCATGCCCTGTCCGCCGCGCTCTTTCTGCATCTCATATAGGAGACACCGATCTTCGCCGACAAGCCAGTGGCCTGGCTCCATCGACTCGGTCATTTCGGGACCCCGTAAGCGCAACCCAAGCTTTGCGGAGCAGACAGCGCGCACGTTCATGCGGCGTTGACGTCAGAAGGTGTTGTGTTGGCGTTGTGTTTGTCGGCCAGCGCGAAGTGGCGAGGTGGTAGGCGTGGTGAACCGTACGGCAGCAGGTGGAGTGCATTTGATGGTTGGCATGCGTGGAGGGGTGGTGGATAGCGGTGGGTAGGCCGTGGTGGCGTGCACAGGTGCGTGTGGTGCGTGTGGTGCGTGTGGGGTGCGTAAAAAGCGTTTGTGAAATGGTGGGCGGGGTATGTATTGTTCGACGCGCGGGTAGCTCAGTGGTAGAGCGTTCGATTGCAGCTCGAAGGGTCACTGGTTCAATCCCGGTCCCGCGCTTCTTGTTGTTGGCCTCGCTCCTGGGCTCCGAACTCCGGCTCCGAGCTCTGGGCTCCGGGCTCCGAGCTCGGTCCTTCTGGACGCCGCTCTTTGCTGCCTTTTGCTCGCTTCCCACCGACCCACAGCTGCCTGCGCTTGCTCGCTGACACTGACCGATCGCTACGGGTCATATGCCGCTTCACACCACGCCCTGTCCGCCGCGCTCTTTCTGCATCTCATATAGGAGACACCGATCTTCACCGACAAGCCCGTGGCCTGGCTCCATCGACTCGGTCATTTCGGGACCCCGTAAGCGCAACCCAAGCTTTGCGGAGCAGACAGCGCGCACGTTCATGCGGCGTTGACGTCAGAAGGTGTTGTGTTGGCGTTGTGTTTGTCGGCCAGCGCGAAGTGGCGAGGTGGTAGGCGTGGTGAACCGTACGGCAGCAGGTGGAGTGCATTTGATGGTTGGCATGCGTGGAGGGGTGGTGGATAGCGGTGGGTAGGCCGTGGTGGCGTGCACAGGTGCGTGGTGCGTGGTGCGTGTGGTGCGTGTGGGTGCGTAAAAAGCGTTTGTGAAATGGTGGGCGGGGTATGTATTGTTCGACGCGCGGGTAGCTCAGTGGTAGAGCGTTCGATTGCAGCTCGAAGGGTCACTGGTTCAATCCCGGTCCCGCGCTTCTTGTTGTTGGCCTCGCTCCTGGGCTCCGAACTCCGGCTCCGAGCTCTGGGCTCCGGGCTCCGAGCTCGGTCCTTCTGGACGCCGCTCTTTGCTGCCTTTTGCTCGCTTCCCACCGACCCACAGCTGCCTGCGCTTGCTCGCTGACACTGACCGATCGCTACGGGTCATATGCCGCTTCACACCACGCCCTGTCCGCCGCGCTCTTTCTGCATCTCATATAGGAGACACCGATCTTCACCGACAAGCCCGTGGCCTGGCTCCATCGACTCGGTCATTTCGGGACCCCGTAAGCGCAACCCAAGCTTTGCGGAGCAGACAGCGCGCACGTTCATGCGGCGTTGACGTCAGAAGGTGTTGTGTTGGCGTTGTGTTTGTCGGCCAGCGCGAAGTGGCGAGGTGGTAGGCGTGGTGAACCGTACGGCAGCAGGTGGAGTGCATTTGATGGTTGGCATGCGTGGAGGGGTGGTGGATAGCGGTGGGTAGGCCGTGGTGGCGTGCACAGGTGCGTGTGGTGCGTGTGGTGCGTGTGGGGTGCGTAAAAAGCGTTTGTGAAATGGTGGGCGGGGTATGTATTGTTCGACGCGCGGGTAGCTCAGTGGTAGAGCGTTCGATTGCAGCTCGAAGGGTCACTGGTTCAATCCCGGTCCCGCGCTTCTTGTTGTTGGCCTCGCTCCTGGGCTCCGAACTCCGGCTCCGAGCTCTGGGCTCCGGGCTCCGAGCTCGGTCCTTCTGGACGCCGCTCTTTGCTGCCTTTTGCTCGCTTCCCACCGACCCACAGCTGCCTGCGCTTGCTCGCTGACACTGACCGATCGCAACGGGTCATATGCCGCTTCAAACCACGCCCTGTCCGCCTCGCTCTTCCTGCATCTTATATAGGAGAATCCAGGTTGAGTAATCGCCTTACTTTAAGACACCCAGAATCCTGCGATTCATCCAAAACATGTAGACGATCAATAAAATACTTGAGGCGTTTTTTGCCGCCACCATGATCGCACCTAGTCTCACAGTGTTGGGCTTGACCTTTCGCTAGAGTATTTGCTGAATTTGCAGCCACAGTATCGGAATAACGCGACACGCCATTCCCAGATTTCGCCGGTACATCCAGTAGTGGGGGGAACGTAGCAACTACTGGAAACTCTGGTGGATTGATTTGTGAAGCAGTAAAACCATCACGTTACGGCTGCAGAGCTGGAATAGTCGACTCTGCCAGCTTTGTACGACTTTGCCTTCGCGCCATTATCGGCAGCAGGGCCCGTAAAAAGGGATCTAGCAACAACTTTGTCGTGTTCACTCATTTCACTATATAAAATTGATATACCGGCGTGGGACCAGTGGTGTTGGCTGTCGATTGATGTTGTCTCGCAGTTCGAAGCGATTCCCAATGCCATTCGCGCTCCATTGCATTTGAAAATTTGTTTTTACGATACCACGCTTGGGTGTTGGGAGTGATGTAGAGTTAGACCCCTCCTCAATCGATTGCTCACTTACCGAAGGCTGGTTTCCAATCGAGACAGCTATCTCGGGCAGTTGGTTGGCGCTTGGTATTTCGTGAGAAAAATCAATGTCAATATGAAAAGAATCACATGACACGTATTTGTTTGTGTGGTTCGTAAACCATGGCGGCAGTGATCCACCACACATTTGCAGCTTGGATTGAACGTCATTTCAAAAAAACACACACGACGAACGATCGTGTTCCATCAGCTCAGGCGCGGTCGTGTTCACTCCATCGCTCGTCGCAGCCTCGACGAAGCACACCGCTAAGTCACTGCCATTGGAGCGTCGCTACACTCCGTTGGCGTTTCCTGTAGTTGCGTGGATACCGCAGCTGGCTCAGACGGAACAGCTTGGTCCTCCTTTTTAACGCGCAGTCATACACCAAATGACCATCGTAGCCACCGTAAAAACAGCGTCGTGGCTTACCAGTTCGTCGAGGTAGGCGTTGGCGCTCCTCAAAACTTCTCTGGTTAGCCTGTCGTTCTTCGCGCGTTGTCAGCGGATGTTGCAGAGCAATTCGAGGAATTTATGGGTTTTGAGTTTCTGCTTGATACGCTGTTGCTCGCCTCAGATTGTTACACGCCGTAGGATTTTGCTGCTACCATTGGTCATGGCCGGCCATTGCAGAGCCCAGTGATTGAGAAATTGGTTGAACGCGTTGTTGAGAGTTGAGGTTTGGTTGAAGTGGTTGAATCGTCGAAGGAGTTGACGGTAACACTGGTTGCTGAGCGTTCTGAACGGAGGCTGGCGTCGATCGAGGAATAAAAGTACCCGAAAGAGGAGTTACCAGAAACGACCCTTCCTTCTCCCCGTCAGCATGATGCTAAAGAACGGGTTCAGGGGAAACGACGGCACCGCCATCGTTGACCAAACTACCCTTACTGGTGCAGGCATGCGGAGCACCGTCGATGCGCACGAGTAATCTAAGAGACATCGGCTTCTGCATCATACCGTGGCGGTCTGGAAACACCAAGCGGAAAGTTCGGCTGAAGCATTCATTGATGAGCAACCGATGGAGGTAGTAACTGTGCACAGCTAGATGTTAGGGGTGTAACGGCCACTGCCATTGGAGCAGTCACCGGTCGGGGCGCTCCCCCATCGCCAAGACTACGAATCATACCCGTGTTTCGTAAGTGTCGAGAGCATGCCTCCTCCCAGCCCACATGACTACCTTCGCCATACGTCCCGCAATCACGGGTGGACATTTGCATTGCTTGAAGGAGGTCGTGTGGGCGCTGAGCTTTGATGAACTGTGACATCGCCAGGTTATCCATGCCGTTGAGGAACGAGCTGACATACCAGGTGTCATCAATGTGTTTATCACCGCCGAGTTCAGGTAAACCACTAGAGTAGTCAGACAAACTTTCACCAGACATTTTCTTCCGTTCACGTAGATGGTTCATCACTTCCGTCGTATTGAGATGGTTGCCGTACTTCGTTTGGAGTAAGGTGGTGAGATTCTCGAGAGTTTCTTCATCAGAACGAGCAGTTCCACTAATTCAGTGAAACCACTCGGCTGCTTCATCCTGTAGGTTTACCGATATTTCGAGATAGAGATCGCCACTGGACCATATCCACCCAAATTTCGTTTCACTGCGCCGAATAGCCAAATGTACTTGGGATAACCACGACGATAACTGTATCCGCCCATCTCTCCCTCGGAATTCTTTGAAATCAAGTCATTTTTTCTTCATTTTCAGGCTCTGGCCATCGGCATTTAACACTACGGAGATTGACGCTGGGGCAAATACGTATTGGACGGGCTGTGTAGCCACGTTTCCAAAGACAGTTGCTTGATTGACGTGAGGAGCAAACGGCAGTACAAAAAATGGCGCAGCTATACCATACGTAGGAAATTGCCCTTGTGCGAATTGGGGTCATTGGGACCACTGCGACGTTGGGCAGGAACATGAGAATGATCTCCGCTGGCTGCACGAATCTCCGAGGTTTCCTGATCGTGTGTTGCCGGATCCGCCCGTTGCTGGTTATCGGACTGGTGGGGGGGGGCAGCTCGGTGTTCGTTCGTGACCGATCCATTGAAGGTGCTTGTGGTACCACTACTTGTGGCCACTCGGGCCGCATTGTTTCAGATGCATGAGTGTCCGCGGCTTCTTTTACAGTCCTCCGAGCGCGTAGTCGTGCTGTCCTTGTCGATGCCCTCCATTTCCCAGCCATTGTGGATGTATCGCGTTTGCTATCGTCCCCCCAGAAAGGCCAAAATCACGGAGATCCTCGGAGGGAACCCCCGACTACTTCCCTTTCACTCGTCGACTTGCGGAATCGTAGCCAGTATTTTAGTGCCACACCATAAAGAATTGACCGCCGGAGTTTATTTGAAGCGTGGGTCTGAAATGAGGTGTTAGAGCCACCAGATTTAAGCTAAATGCTCATACACTCCACCACGTTTCATATCTTACATTCGTGACAGAATATATTTTCAAACCTAGTGCTTCAGTAAGCCTGTTCTGCATGGCTACTCGGATCAGTTGGTTTAAACGCCAACGTGGAGTCGGTGGGTACAAGATCTTGAGAGGTCGCACGAAGACCTAAGGTTGCAGTAACTACTGGTGCAGGCGTCTTCAAGGCGAGCGTGTTGCAGGAGGGAGAAGTAGGAGATTGTGAGGGGTCGCTAGGCGACGACGTCACGGGCGCGTTAGTTGAGAATAGTAGTCAAAGCGCTCAAGTAAGGAGATCTCCCTGGCAAGTCACACGCAGTCGCTTGGTAGACTCGCGGTGACAACTGAATACACGTTGCGTAAACCAACAGGAGCGGTATAGCTGGGAGTGTCTGTCTGTCTGTCTGTCTGTCTGTCTGTCTGTCTGTCTGTCTGTCTGTCTGTCTGTCTGTCTGTCTGTCTGTCTGTCTGTCTGGAGAGTTTGACCTGAAGGTGTAGCCAGGCTTACTCAGCACAACCTGAAGACGGAGCCAGGCGTGTTCCGTAGTCCAGCACAGCGGTGAATAGCCTGAAAATCAGTCCCGTGTGCTGATTTGGTGTGCGATTATCAAGCAGGGAAAGCTTACTTGGTTGGTCATACAGCCCACCGCTGCGTTTGTGACGAGACACAGCGTGGGTTGACGGTTCGAGACTGGGGGGCCCTCCGATGGGAGCGAAGGAAGGAAGGAGTGTGCAGGCAATAGTGACGACATCCGCGTGGCCATGGCTGACGAAGGAAGTAGGTACTGGGGCAGCTTGCGTGACAACGACGATTGCGCTTCAAGAGGGCAGCGACGCATGGGATTGCTGCCGAGGTGTCGGTGAGACCCGTTTTTTCCAAGCTCGCGGCATGTGACCGCCGTTCAAACTCTCAAGCCACGTCTCCACGGAGGCATTGGGCAGTGTCCTTCAGGATGCTGCCGTTTTTCGGTGCTGTCGAGCCCAGTCTCACGCATCTCATCAGCTCGCGCCGGACGAACGCAATCAAGGCTCAAGTCAAGTCTCCATGCGGGACAGCGGCTAATGGCCGTGTACCAGGTAGGTCCAGGGACCGTGCCCTGCATCTGCACTCGTGGGTGGCGTGTACGACTACCTGTCCTCTCTGAGGTCGTGCTTTACACTATTCTTCAGACCCTCCCAAAACGAGTGGTGACACTCTCTGACTAGGTGGAGACAGGTCTTTAGTAGTCGTTAGCGATCCTATTAGCTAAGAAACTACAATGCACCTCGATTAAAAAAAAAAAGATAGAATATTGGCTGCCAGCAGGGAAGTGGATCTCCTGTTTGTCCGTGGATCCTTCAGTCGGGGGCACCCTTTGTTTGCTCTCCACAATCGTCGCTCATGTAGTAATACTTCTCGCTCATATTCAGTAAAGTACTTGAACTCCCTCGTTTTGTGGAATTACTGTAGTGTTTTGTGCTGTGCTCCCATATACCCGCGAAAACTTTAAATTTTTCTTAGTCCACAAGTGTTAAACGGACGAGATGATATGATAATAGCCACATCAGCACGAGAGGTGTTATCCGTATTACGTCCCACCTCGGTGTATCCTTGAGATATTGTTGAAGGGTGTCCAAGCTTCTGGTCTGTAATCCGTAGCTATCCTGTTCATTCGAATCAGCGTAAAAGCACCACCAGAACGGTCAGTCAGGACATTTATGTCAGGGTCTACAGAACAGTCGATGCGGAATGGCCGGTGACTTTGTATGTAGTGCCCTAGCATTTTTACTACAGTCGTGCACATCTAATTCGGCACCGGTACCAGCCAATAACCTGCAGGATATAATGACGACGCCCGACTGGTTGCGCAAGTACCTCTGCCCATCACCTTCTCATGATTAACCTCAACGGTTCCCCCCCCCCCCCCCCCAAGAGGGATGACACGCCGCAAGGATCTCGTTTCAAATCTCTGCGTGTAGGCCATCAATACTAAAGCTCACTTTAATTTTCACCCAAAACGCCATGGCGCGTCAGCCATCCTCCTACGTGTCGCTGACTCTCATTCAAAAGCACGCTGTGTGCGAGAAGCACAAGGCTAAGCCTTCGTTGTCGCACTCAGAACTTGCCCGCTGGGCAACACAGCAATTCGAGACCCAAGGGCAAGTCAAGCGAACTACAGTACAAGGCATTCTAAAGCGGTCCGCGGTCTTCGCCGACCTGCCGTGCGCCCAGCACACCCGCAAACGGCGGTCTTCACCAGCCGTCTACGCTTCGGACCTGAAGGTCCTTCAGAAGCTCTCCGAGTACAAGGGTTGGCACGCAAACGCCACCATTAAAGACTCAACTGTGCAGAAGGTTGCGCTCCGCGAAGGCGTGCAGCTATCTAACGGCACCTTGCCAAGTCGTGGATGGCTGTACCGCTTTCAGCAGCGGACGGGTTTGTGGTTCTCTCTGCGGCACGACGAAGGGGGGTCACCAGACCAGGAAGTGGTGGAGGTGGGGGCAAAGGAGCTTCGGGCTATTCTCGCGGGCTACCACCCGCACGACATCTACAATATGGACGAGACAGCGTTTTTCTACCGCAGGGAGCCGCGGGGCTCGCTGACAGTAGACAAGAAGGAGAAGGGCAAGAGGCAGAGCAAGCTCCGCATCACAGTGTGTGTAGCTACCAACGCGGACAGCACCGACTGGCTTCCATTACTCTTCATTGGGAAGTCGAAGGTGCCGTTCCCGTTGAAAAACCGTGATGTGTTTGCTGAGGTTGGTGCTACCTACACAAACACAGCGAAAGCGTGGATGAATACGGAAAAGTATTGCGAGCGGCTTTTAGAGCTAAACGAAAGAATGCAACAGGAGCAGCGACACATACTCCTACTTGTCGACAATGTGTCGTCCGACAATGCTGACTCCGTGAGCCTGTCCAATGTGGTGATTCACAAGCTCTCCCCGAACACGACGGCAGCTCTGCAACCGATGGACCAAGGTATAATTAAGAGCCTGAAGGACCAGTACCACGACAAGAAAGAAGACGCCGAGCTCGACATGTTCTACAGCGAGATTGCATACACACCAGTGGATATCTTCTCTGCAATGAAGTGGCTGTCTGAAGGCTGGGGTCATCTGTCCACTAAGGCAATCCGTAATTGTTGGTGCCACACAGGTATTGTGTCAAAGATGGACATAGGGTTTTTACTGAGTTAACGTAGTAAATTTCAGTGGTTTCTCTGGTACGGCTGTTTCTGGTCTCCTTTCGTAGTTGGTGGCTTCGCAGCTCCACCCTGCCGAATTAGAGGTGCACGACTGTATCCCTTCAATTTAATTTGTTTAGTCGTTGGATGCATAGATATGGGACTCAGTCATAGCGGTGTTATCCATAGATGGCAAAATGATGGCAAAAAGATTCTTGTGCTATGAGCTCCTAGCAAATCACATGGTGTGGATTCGCCCCGTGTTCATCAGGAACTCGTGATGTGAAGGCCCAAGCGATATGCTGAGAACATACAAGTAAGCATTGTCCTGTGGTGTTTATCGCCCTATGATCTCCCTGATCCAACTCAAGGTAAACTAACCTTAATATCATTACGCTGCCGCCTGTTTCTCAGCAACCAATGATCCAATTGTGATGTCGAAAATGGACTGCACGGTCAGCACCACCACGTTGAAGTCCAACCACCATCGAAACTACCCCTGTAGCGCTTACCATCGCCACCCCCAAAATAATAGCTCGCACTTTCCAATCTCCAAGCCACCACCAAAGTCACCGCACAAACCGAGCCAGCCACCCCACCATGGTTCGCTTTACCAATACCATCGCGTCGGCCGTCGTCACTGCCTTGGCCCTCGGCAACCTAATCGGCGCTCATCCGAATGATCACCCTTCCTCCAAGTCTCACAACAGATCGCCGAACGCAAACTATTTGTCGACAATGGCAAGCGTCTTCTGCAGCAGTGCTCCAAGTCCGAGCAAGGCCGCAAGCTCCTCGATAAGGCTGCGGCGCGCAGAGCCACGATGCTCGAGAACATCCAAGCTGAGCGTCGACGCCTGGGCCTCGCCACTGACCTCTCCACCGACCACGAGTCGAGCCTCACGGGGCTCACGTCGTCCGTCGACCCGAGCACGCTCTTCGGTGACGACATCGCTTGCCTCCTGGAGCCTGAAGTGACGTCCGGACCATATTACGTCTCCGGTGAGCTCATCCGCAAGGACGTGCGGGAGTCAACCAGGATTTGACCTCTACCTCGATCTACAGTTTTGTCGATGTGAACACCTGCACGGTAGTCAACGATCTCTACGTCGACTTTTGGCACGCGAACCTCACGGGGGTCTACTCGGGCGTGATCGCCGAGGGCAACGGTGACGACAACGATGCTACACCACCTTCCACCGCGGACTCTACCCCACGGACGAGGGCGGATTTGTATCCTTCGTCACCAAGTTCCCTGGCCACTACACCGGATGCGTCACGCACATGCACATCATGACTCACTACAACGGTACTCTGCTCGAGAACAACACGTACTCGGGCGGCGAGATCTCCCACGTGGGCCAGCTCTTCTTCGACCAAGACCTGCTCACCGCAGTGCAGTCCACCGACACGTACGCCGTGAACACGTGGGAGATCACAGAGAACACGGACGATTCGATCCTGGCACAGGCAGCAGCGGAGGGCTTCGACCCGTTTGTAGAGTATGCTCTACTGGGCGACAGTGTCGAGGATGGCCTCCTGGCGTGGATCTCCGTGGGCGTGGATATGGCGAGCGAGTACAGTGTGGAGGCTGCGGCGGCGTACACTGCGGATGGCGGTGTACTGGCGACGAGTACAACTGCTGGAGCGGGTGAAGGGGTCCTGGCTGGCTCCCCTTCGTGGCCACTGGATCGACTATCGGTGCTGCTGCTGTCCTCAGCGATCTTTAAGAGAGAGTGTCAGGTGTTCATGTGGCATATCGTCTGGGGATCATGCGTCTCGATATCAATTGAATCGAGTCGATTGACGAGGATGCATTTCTAACTCAGTCAAGTGCACGAGGGCTGCAGCACTGCATGCCTTAATAATCAACGTTGCTCAAGTTGCGTGGTTTGTGTTGCGTTTTAGCTGTCTGATGCCTGCCTCATGGATCGTCGAGTTGTGGACACGATCAACAAAATGTAGCCATAGCTGAGAGATTTAAGCCACCAGAACCCACACACCAGGCTTGAGACTTGCTCTGGTGGGGATGCCTGTGGCTATCCGACCCATTTCGGGACCGGGTTCTGATACCCCTCATTACACTATGGGGCATTATTCGGCACTTGGGGCCTCCAGCCCACGCAACTATCCTACACCGGGGTGCGGGTTGGCAGGGCGGACCACTCCACGGAGTGGCTGCTCGTCCAAGATATTGCCTATCTCCGGCCTCCGTGGAAAGTCCCGCACTCCGCGGGGATCGATCCCGGTACCTCCCGGTCTCCGCGCCAGGGTTTGACCACTGGCCCACGGGGATCGGTAGCCATAGCTGAGAGTGGCCGCGTTGCCGCCATTCCAGGTTATGCCACCTCGATTTGCGTAGGACTTCAAGGTCCGCAGTACTGGAACTACAGTCGTGCACCTCTAATTCGGCACCGGTATCAGCCTATAGCCTGTGAGATCTAATGATAACGCCCGACTGGCTGCGCAAGTACCTCTGCCCATCACCTTCAGATGATTAACCTCAACGATTTTTTCCCACTTAAAGGAGGGATGACACTTTCAAGGATCTCGTTTCAAATCTTGGTGCGAAGACCATCAATACAAAAGCTCAGTTTAATTTTCGCCGCAAAAGCCGTGACACGTCGTACGTCTAGTTGACTCTCTTTCAATTAGCCTGAAGGTCCAGCCAGTACCACGACAAGAAGGAAGACGCCGAGCTCGACATGTTCTCCAGCGGAATTGCATACACACCAGTGGAATCCTCTTTATGAAGTGGCTGTCTGAAGGCTAGCGTGATCTGTATACGAAGGCAATCCGTATTTGTTAGTGCCACACAGGAATTGTGTAAAAGACTGACATGGGTTTCTACTAAGTTAATGTAATAAATATCAGTGGTTTCACTGACGCGGCTGTTTCTGGTGTCCTTGTGTAATTGGTGGCTTCGCAGCTTTGATATGGTCGAATTAGAGGTGCACGACTGTACCGCTCTGCGCTTCGATCGGCGCCACCTCATCTGTTTGCGGTCCATGTGTCCGACGGGAAGATCACGCGGTGGCGACTTCGGCCGTGCTTGGCGACCAGAAGACTGCGTCCCATCTGAACGCCTGGTGATGCCCGCCCTATCCTACCCTCCCGCAAGCCTGGGGCTGCGGGCTCACCTCACCTCCAGTGCCTCGGGATGACCGCTCATAGACTCGGCATTCTCCAATTCGCCAACTGCGACACACCTCATCTCGCTGTCTCGACACTTTGCAATGATCAAGTCGCTTATCGCGTCCTGCATGGTGCTCGCCGCTCTCGTCGTACATGACGCCGCAGCCGTCCACCCAATAGCTCAACAAGCTGATCGAACGGAGGCGGAGGTCTCCGACCGCCAAAGGTTCTTGAGCGACAGCCAGCGCCTACTGGCAGCCTGCTCTAACTCGGATGCTGGTCGGCAATTGCGAGAGCAAAGCAATCGACGCATCGCAGCGAAACTGGAGGAGCTCCGTGCCAACCGACGTCGGCTGGACGCTGCGACCGTGTTGGCTACGACCCACAAAACCAACCTCACTGATGTCTCTGTGAGCACGTACCCAGAGTATCTGTTCGGAGACGACGACAGTGTCAAGTGCGTTCTGGCTCCGGAGACCACCCAGACCAGCTTCTACGTGAAGGGAGAGCTGTACCGACAGGATATTACAGAGAACCAAACAGGTGTCAGTCTTTCGACGGAGCTACAATTCATCGACGTGAACACTTGCACACCCGTGTCCGATCTGTGGATCGACTTCTGGCACAGCAACGCGGCGGGGGTGTACTCTGGTGTAGTGGGGTCGGCTGCTG
The DNA here is from genome assembly GCF_018691715.1 of Phytophthora cinnamomi. Taxonomy (NCBI): domain Eukaryota; phylum Oomycota; class Peronosporomycetes; order Peronosporales; family Peronosporaceae; genus Phytophthora; species Phytophthora cinnamomi. The sequence goes on from NW_027151052.1 coordinate 26,136, forward strand.
GAGAGAGCTCAAACACGTCCAATGTGGATACTACCTTCTTGCGGGGGCTCGTTCAGACGGATTCGTACGGGTTGGCAGGATTCACGAGCATTTTCCCGGGTCACTACGAGGGCCGAGCCCCACACATTGACGTTGTTGCCACTTACGGCGGCACCTACCAAAACAACAATACCTACGCTGGAGGCTCAACGATTCATGCAGGTGAGCTCTTCTTCGACCAAGACCTGATCACGGAGGTGGAAAGCACATCGGCGTATGCGAACAACGCTCAGAATCTCACACTGAACGAAGTCGATGAGGGTCTGAGCGAGGCGGCTAGCTCAGGGTACGACCCGATCGTGGAGTACGCTTTGCTAGGCGACACACTAGAAGCTGGTGTTTTCGCGTGGATCTCGATCGGGGTCGACTTGACGGCAAGCAATAATGTGACAGCTACGGGTGCGCTTACTGCTGATGGCGGTATTCAGTATCGTTGATCACCACGCGCTCTTCTCTGCCTGCCGCAATTTCTTAACGCAGGTTTCCTGTAAAAATGGTTCAAATAAAGCCGAGAAGTCAGTAAAATAATTTCATAACCTACACTTAGATACTGAGTCTTGCCCGGGCGAGTTGCCCCACTCGGGGAGGCTCGTCAACACCCCCGTCACCGTGCCACGAACCTAGAGAGACTCATCCCAAATAAAACAAATCATCAAACTTACAGCTGTACAACTCGACTTACTAAACGCGGAATTACTACCTTAAAGTGTGGATAAACCTGAGTTCTCGTTCCTGAGTTTTTATAAATTCACGAAGTTCAAAATTTGTAAATTTATCGTTATTTAAAGCACAACCGGCAGATTTGGTGACGAAACATTCTTCAATCAACTATATCGTCGCGAAGATAGAGAAGCAGTGTGGCGACGAGTTGAGAATAAATCAATTCGAGAACGATGTCATCAATGCACCTCACTAAGGCCTCTATAAAAGTTGTGGTTATTGCCAACGTGTACTAGTACTGTAAGTCGTGGAGACAGCCAAGGATAGCTATTTTTTGGTAAGCATCCCTGCTTCACTCACTCAAGCATTGCATTCTGACTAATTTGAAACATTTACCACGTGAAATGGAAGCCCTTCAACAATAGAAAGCTTGTCTACTTAACTGGGGTAACTCAATATCCTGTTGTGTTGATTAAGGACGCCACTCGTCCTCATTCGCTTCATCTTCTTGTTGTTTTTTTTTACGTCTCGTGCCATTGCTTCGCCAGTCGTTTTGCACAGATAGTGCAAGATGCCCAGATCTCTCGTGGTTTCCAACGCCTGGCTCAGTGTTTCAAGCGACCACCTTGCACTAACATCGTAAAACTTCACGATATCGGTCTGTCCGTGTTGGGGCCCTTATGTTTTACCGCACACGCGATATAAGGCTCTCGAATCAACTTTTGTACGATACCGAGACACCCACAACTCGCAGCTATCATGAAAACCTCACAGAGCACCTCCGACGATAATCCTTTTCCCTTGCAGATGACACCGACTCAATAGTCCCGTCCATTGACCGCTGCATTCACGAGTCCGTCAGCGATAGCATCCAGGTAAAGATGTTCTTGAGTGTGCAGACCTCTTACTAGATGAGTAGAGCCACCACTGGCTTCTTTATCAACTATTTCAGCCACAAACGCCGAGGATAATCGATGTGTACTGCAAAGCAGCTCAACAACACCCGTATGCGCCCTACTAGCTGTGGTTTCAAGGAATCTGGCCATTGTTTCGGGAGAAATTCTTTCTTGGCAAGTAATGTTGTGGTGCCACATGTACGACCAGAGTAGCACGCACAAATAAATGCCTTGGTGGTCACTATAGCATCAACACACTTGTCATCGTGTAACGCCGCCACAACGTTTGTGTTACCGTTTCTGGCCGCGCTGATTGTTTTGCAATCTGCTTAGACGGGATACATCCTGTTTCACAAAGAAGCGTGACGATTTCATTGCAGTCTTCGGTGCCCATGTCGGAAGGGCCGTCCTGAGATTTTGGCGATTTTATGGGTTGAGTTACACTATCGAACGCTGCAGCTAGAGCATCTAGCGAAGAAATGTGATCCACTTCATACATAAAGCAATATTTCCCGCGGGCTCGAACGCCTTGCTAATCGACTGCTCAGAAATACGCTAATTGCTGTATAGAAGCTTCACGGCCTCGATGAATCCGTACTGAGCTGCTTCCTCAAAGCCCAATCTATAGTTTTGGGTGGGATGCGCCCTGTATCGTACAGAAATTCCAAAATTTGAAGTCGACCCGCTTGCACTGCTGCGATCAATGCGTCGCCTATTCGTTCGATCCCAAAATCAGTTTTGTACAAGCTCTTGACAGCCTGGAAGCGGCCGTCGCGTACCATTTGAACAATCAAATCTGCATCCTCGCAACTTGAAATGCTATCACGGAAAACCTTGTAAATACTCCAGGCGACGTCTTCCTGTCCCTCCTTCAGGGCTTGCTCAAATACATCCTTACTATCCCAGACCCAATATGGTGCACCGCCTCCAAGCAAAACTTCCACAACGTCGACATGCCCACCAGAAATCGCGAGAGAGAGCGCCCGGTAATTTTTCCGCGATCGATCTGCTGTAGGATCCATGAACTCGCCACCTCCACGATGACATAGCGACTGGTCAGCAAATTCTACAACGCTAGCTTGTCCACTAGCTGCCACCTCCTCGAGAACCCGCGACGAAGTTACATCCTTGTCGTCGTCACAGAAAACCCTGTCGTGCAAGAACCTCACCGCCTCGGTCACGACTGGTGCATAATCAACAGGCTCTTCGTATTTGCAGCCGCTCTCCCCGTCGTAGAAGTAATTAGTTTGCTCGCTGGCCCACTTGAGTCTCGCACAGGGGCGAGCTAGTGCGAGGTCGTTCTTCCCCTTGTCATCGCGACTGCCATCTCGGCTCTAACACACACTCTGACAAGCGTGGACGCGCACAACTCATCTCCAATGGCCTGCAGGCTGCAACTTGACATACTATGCTTTTCGTGTGCACCCAGATATTGTGAAGCACAACCAAAGCTCAGCCAACTGCAACTAAAAACGGGGTCGTTGGACTGTAGGACACACACACACGCTCGCACTCGCCACTCAGAACACCGCGGACACACACGTGGACACCTTCCACATCCCATGCCAAAACTGCCAAACTGCCGCCTCCATTATTCGCAGGAGTCGACAAGCCTACCAGCTTATGGCGCTGATCTCGTCGCACGACCACCAAAAACCCAACCGCGTCTCGAAACGACTGCTTTCCTCTCGTTGACGACGCGTTGCAACACTCCACACCAACCCCAAGACTGATCCATGCAGCAGTTCCGGTGTGACACCAGTCTGGGCTGAAGCCGGCCTTAGCAGGGTGAGAGGCTGGATGCAAAGCTGCAATGCAAGGTCTGGCGGCACCGTTGGCGGCCTTCGCCGTCCCCACTCTTCGTTTTGCGCGATCACCAGCACACACCGACCCAATACCCAATAGACACATACTCAGTCGTCACCAGCCAGCGCAGCAACTCGGCAGCCAGCCAGCCAGTCACACCACAAACCAACTCGACTTCTCGACCAACCACCTCAGCCAACTAGAAGCGTCTACGACTTCCGGCCGAGCTCAACTCGACACCATACCATGGTCAAGCTCACTTTCACGATCGCCGCCGTTGTGGCCGCAGCCGCAGTCGTCGCCGACGTCGTGGCGTCCCAACCAGACTCAACGCATCATGGATCTTTCCTTCGCCAAGCCGGGCCCACAAGAACCGGCATGGGGAACTTCGACCCTGCGGGCAGCAGTATGGAGGACGTGCCTCCACTGCCACGCGACTCTTCTTCGTCAGTTCACCGGGACCATGCCGGTAGCTTCCGTGCTGGAGACCACCCTCCGCCGCTAGCTGCCGGAAGCCTCGGTGGCCGTTTCGATGTTGTCGGCCACAACGACGGTGGTGTCTGGCAAGGCAATGGCAGTCTCGACGACCGGTTCCCACCTTCGCCTGATCCAAGCAGCAGCAGCAGTTGGGTGCCGTCTCCACCGGATACTGACAGGGATGACCAGGGTGACAGGTCCCCGTTCTCGGACCGAGACCACGGTGGTGTCCACCGCAAGGCTCTCCGAATGGAGGTCCGTGGCCCCGATGGCCAGAACCCTCCACCTCCGATGTCTTCTCGTCCGGTGGACGGACCCAACCACGGAATGCAAGGCGACGAACCATCGGGTGACGACCATCCTGACGAGGGGCGTCCACTGAGCAAACATGACAACCCAGGCAATGACGACAACAAACCCAACGGTGATGACGAGCCCTTTCCGGGTGACAAGCCGTTGTCGGGCGACATGGATCAGCCGTCTGACGACAAACGCATTGACGGACAACGGGAGCCTTCATCCGGCCGTGGAGACCGTGACAAGTTCCCGGACGACCGCGATGGCGGAGTCCGAGCTCACCACGACCGACCTTTGGACGAGGGTTCGTGGCGCGGTGACGGGAGTGTCGACGGTCGTTTCCTTCCTCCACCCCATGCCGGCAGCGATGGCCAGCAGCCCGTTGTCGGCGGTGGTCGCGTTGTCGACGCTCCTACGAATCACGACAAGCCTGGTGATCCCGAGTCGCCGGCGTCACGTGCTGGCAGCAGCTCGCTGTCTCCGTCGCACGACGTGGGTGCCGGGTACGGCGAGGTCCCTCAGAACGAGGGTAAGGCTCAGTGACTCAAGTAAGTAAGCACTGCATTGATCGCATGAAACGGCGTGGTCACATTGAGGACGAATTACTTCATGGTAGATAGAGCCCAACCTCGGACCATCAGCTACTTATTCTTTAAATCTATCCTACTCACATGCCAGACGAACCGGATTGAAATAATTGTTAGACGAACCGGATCGGAATAATCGTTGTAAGTGACTACACCGGACGCGAATCTAGCTAAGAACGTCGGTACCGGGTCGAGGGACGCGGCAAAGTGAGGGCAACAGCAAACCGGCCATTGAGTTGTTCGCATAGTGCAGTATGCAATACAGATTTGTGTAGAATGACCGAGTTAGATTGCAGCGTATGGTGACTTGGTGAACAGTAGAAAAACGACGATAAAAATAAATAGAAAGAGCATAGCGAGGAAGATGGCAATAACTTCTCATATCACTCCACTCACTCACGCTGCCTTGGAATAGCGACAGCGGACGTTCATCAATGGGGGAGACCGAGTCCAAGAGAGGACCCAGCGCTGCAACCACCGACATCCCGAGTCAATGAATGAAGTCGAATACGATCATCAAAGTTATTGAGTTTGTCTATTCGGAAAGTCGAATAGAATAGAAAGTACTATAGAAATGATCCTGTAAGGGGATGAATTACCAAGGAGTTATCACTGTGTCTGGAATATGCAGGTGTTGTCTATCTTCGCTTCCTGGAAGTGAATACGCTCGTTTGGATTTCCCAAGCTGGCCCTACGTGGGTATTGCTCGGTGTGGTCCCTGTGGACCTTGAAATGCTGGCTCAACAGTGTCATGGGCGCGTTGTCCCGTCGACTTCTGCGAGTGCGTCGGGGGATTGCTCACTACGTTGGTTGTGGTTGTAGTTGCGGCGGCTGGTGCCTGCATGTGATTGATTCTGTTTTCGGACGCGTTGGCGGTGTTGCCCCGTGTGCTGAAACCAGATTCGTTTGCTGCCTCGGATGGCTTCAGCGGACAAACACTTGTTGAGTCGTGTTGCATCGCGCTTGGTGGTGCCAAGTAGCTTAGTGTACGTGTCGAAGTTGCTGGGGAGGACGGAGCCTAAGGAACCGTACACAATGGCGCCGAACCTGGCCGTCCAGCCTAGTCTCCGAAAATGCTGGGTGAGCTGCCCGTACTTGTTGATTTTGAGCTGCTGGGTGGTCGCCAGCGTAGATTTGTCGGTACCTTCTTCTCGTTGGTCCTCGAACGTGATGGCTAGGTCAACAATTGTTGCCGTTTTAGTGGCATGGTTCAGGATCTGGACGTCGGGCTTGAGTTGACGTCCAGCGAGGTTAGGTACAAAGGAGTCGATAAGAACTTCGACGTGATCGGCTGCGGCCCGAGAGTGATGACGTTTTCGTATTGTGTCTGCAATGACTGCGAGCACTCTGTCATGGCGACCACGAATGGCCTCGTCGTTACCCATGCAGTGACCGACGACGTGTGCGAGAGTTTCTTTGTCATTGCACTGATGGTGACGGCAGGTGTCATTGCTGCGGATTCGCATCCGCTTTAGGGTCGCTCGAGTTTCCGTTTGGTTTAGCCGAGCACGGAGTGCGAAGCGGTAGTCGGCATCGGCTACGTTGCTGTGCGCCGCCATGAATGCACTGCCAACACCACCGTGCACTCGAGTCGTGCGTCCTTGATCTTTCAGCGCCTTCCATCGCGCGAAGTAACCAAGCTTGACATGCAGTTTGACACGACGCAGCACTGTTTTGGTCGACAGCCAGTCGTCGTGGTGAGGAACTCGCAGTTGTAGATTCTTGTCGTCGTCGAGCGGGTTGGGGGCGGAGTCAAAGCGAAATTTATGCAGCCGGAGCGTCTGCTGCACGTCGGTCCAGAGCGAACCGATGTCGGCGTGGCTGCGCCGATTTGTCGCGAACGGTGACGCGTCTAGGGTGCCGTTGAGGAACTGCATCACTGCTTCGTCCTCGCGGTCTTTCCAGTAGTCTTCGTCGAGGTGGAAACGTTTACGGACGGCCTGCATCACTTGGCTGCGTGCGACAGCTCGGACGATGGCGTCCGGCGAATGGAACATTTGAAACGCGTGGCTGAGTTGTAGTGCTGCATGAAGATCGACCAAAGGCAAAAAGCCCAGACCACCCGCGGACGTCGGCACGAAAATGAAGAGTGCTGTGGCCGAGCGTGGCAGCCTGAGTAGGTGCTTGATGCGCTTGACCAGCGATTTGTCGAGGGCCTCAAGTTGTGCTTTCGGCGGTCGTACGTGGCGGAGCACGTAGTCGATTTTTGGGTAAATGTATGTTTTGATCGCCTTCACAATTTGTCCTGGTGCCAGTCCCGAGTTCACGAGGGCGTCCACGTCCATGCGCAACGCAAGCAGCTTGTCATCCAGCTGAACTTGATGTTGGCTATGAGTCATTCCATCACTCACACCGAGGTAGCGATAGCCTGCGCGCTCGTCAACTGTTGGTACCTCGTCGCCCTGCAGTGTCAATTTTACGGGACGATGGGTTGTTGTTGCCCGTGGTGGTGGTGGAGGCTGGAGTAAAGCGCACTTGGATGGATTGGCTCGAAGTGTCGTCCACTTCAAGAAGCGGGTGACGACAGCATGAAGCTCGCGGATCCCCTTTGCCGTCTGGCTGAATGTCTTCAAGTCGTCAGCGTAAGCCGTACACGTGGTCGAAATACCTGGGGCGAGCGCCACCCCAGCGTCGGGGACGGCCTGAAGCGCCTCCAGTAGCGGTGCCACCGCTGCCAAGAAGAGGTAGGGACTCATTGGGCAGCCTTGGTAGACCCCGAGTTCCTGGTGGATCGGATCAGTGCTGTCCGCATCCGCCGGGTTCGTGATAACGAAGAAACTGTCGTGGTAGATGACTTGGAGGAGCTGGAGAAAATTCGCCGGGACCTTCATACCGGCCAGAACTCGCCACAGCAGCTCCTGCGGTATCGACCCGAAAGCATTGGCGAGATCGTACCAGGCAATATAAGCTCTCTTGTGCATGCGCCGTCCTTGGTCAAGTAGCGATGTAGCAATGAATCCATGTTCATGGCAGCCGTTCATTCTCCGAAAGCCTTTTTAGCTCGCGGGGAGCCTGTTGTTTCTCTCTAGCCATCTCGTGAAGCGCCTCGTTAGAATCCCTGAGTACAGCTTGTACAGGGCTGATTGCAAGCAGATAGGGCGCCAGTTTTCCGGTCGCATGCGATCCCCTTTCTTGTGAAGTAGTCGAACTGCTCCGACTTTCCACAGCGCGGGCACTTTGTGGTGCTTCCAGCAGGAAGCGAATGCAGTATGGAGTAAGGGCAGTAGCTGGTAGCTGAATGACCTATAGACAGCGTAACCGACCCCATCGAGTCCCGGACTGGACGACGGCGACACGCTGCAGAATGTCCTCGATTTCGTCAGTCGTGATGTCGTCCGTCAGAGCCTCCTTGTCTTCCGTCGCGGCGGTGTAGTTCTCAATGATGGTTCGGAATGGCGCACCGGTTGGGTCGTATTAGTCGAATGTTTGTCGCGGAGCCGTGGCGCCAACGAAGAAGGAGTGGAGGTCTGTTGATGAGATCGGGCACCGGCCATTCACTGGTGGAGCGGGCACCTTCGTGGTCTTATCTTTGGCAGCTTGCAGAATCGCTTCAACACAGTCACGTTCACGTTGCCGGAATCGACGGCGCAGGTCGCGTCGAGCCTGCGCATTTCGGAGGCGCCCGACCCGGCGCCGAGCACGTCGCAATTGCCTGGGTGGCGTGCTTGGTTGCCGTTGGAGGTTGTGGACTGCGTTTCTTGCGTCGTTGACTCGATTTTCGAGTTCCTCGGCGACTGCATCACCTGTGCTTCGGGTTCGGCGCGTGCTCGTTGAGGTGCGACCAGGTTGAGGGCAATAGGGGGCTAACACGTCACGTAGGCGATAAGGGATTGCGCTGATGTAGCGCTCACTGCGCCTCCAGTCTGGGGCATCTCGGATAAGTGACGTCAGGTCTGCCGCCATACTTTGCACCACGTCACGTGCAGCATCCCAGTCCTCGTCGGTGAGATGGCGGAGGCGCAGTGGCCGTAGTTTCGCCGGGGCAGCACCCTGCCGAAGCAGCGGGATGTGGAATGCGTTATTCCCGTCCAGTCGAGCTCGGTCGTGCACCACCGAGTCATCCACGCCAGGCATTTCATCATCCCGTGCTGAATCCGCGTCGCCGTCTGCCGCAACTTCATCGACCTCCATGTCGTCACCTCCATTGGCCTGTGTGCATACTTGCTGGGCCTGACTGGTGTCGCGGCGGTCCGCTTGTGGACGGAGCCACTGATTGCAGCAGGGGTCGGCTTTATCGTGCTGTGAGCACGCAGCAGAGGTGCGTTTCTGCTTCACCGCCAGATTGGCAAGCCGGTCAGCGTGCTGATTGAGTCGACGGTCGATATGTTTGAGAGTGTAGGACTCGAATGACTGTAGTAGCTGACGAACTTCGTCGCGAAGGCCCCGCAGTCGGATGTTGTTCGTTGCAAATTGACCGAGAACTTGACGGACCACAAGCGTACTGTCGCCCTCAATTTCAAGGCAGTTGACACCGTGCGTGGTTGCGCCCTTGAGGCCCGCGAGGAGACCGTAATATTCCGCAGAATTATTCGCCTCCGTAGGATCGGACAGATGGATGGAGCAGGTCCACGTAACCGAATTGGTGGGGTCCGTGAGGACGGCTCCAGCACCGGCCCGAGTTCCTTTTGTCTTCGAGCGCTTGGCAGCACCATCGAACCGTAGTAGCCATGTCGACAGCGGTGGTGACCGGCTTGCTGGTGACGCCGCAAATGAGGCGTCCTGAGTTTGCAGCTCTCGTGGTGTGTTGCGGCTGGAATTGCTTGAAGTGCGAGGCAGCGTCGGTGTCGGTGACGCCGCGAACGAGGTCACGGCCGGCAGTAGCTGCTGCCACGTGATCATCGGTGGTACCGTAGGCTCAAGTGCACATGTCCGCGCGTGGTTGGTGCGTGGCGCTTCCGGTGACACCGTTGCCGCGACCGCGGTGGAGACCGTCACCCAGCCGTCGGACGGCGTGTCGGGGATGGGTTCATCATCCAAACGCAGAGGTTCCCAACAGGTAGGCCGGCCCACTGGTTCCACCAAAGCTGGCGCCTTGGTCAATCTTGGTCCCCATCGGGTGCTGCTGCGCCCCACGACGACCCAACCGTCGGTGGGCGTGTCCGACACCGTTTCTACTTCAGGTTTGCGGTGCCAGCGTGTGGCCGTCCGGCGAGGTGGCTGTTGCGCCCGCCGTAGAGTCCCGGCGTCCACCGGCAGCATTAGCGCGTCCTCGTCCTGCAGGTCGTGCGCTGGGGTAAGGCGGCGACGCTTGCCAGTGTCCGTCGTCGTGGCGAGCGTCGAGGCACTCGCGGGTGTCGGTGCTGCTGTCGACGTGAGCCCGTCCGCGGGAACGCAGCAGTTGGCGTGCTTGGCAGCCGCGAGGCGGGATGAAAACAGCGTCCCGCACGCGCATCCAGATGCAAAGTTCTCCACGAACTTCGTTCCGCGGTGGGCTGCTTCGCGATGGCGCAGAAGATTGCCATGATGGCGCGAGGAGAACGAGCTCAACTGGCAGCCGAACATCGGAGCGTCGTGGGCGTGGGTGCAGGAGATTACGGGGCGTGCGTCGCCGTCGGTGGGGTGTTTGGGGGTTTGGCACGTGGTCACGTCCTGGTCCTGCCGCACTTGGGGCGTGCTGGGGTTGTCGTCTCCGTCGCGCTGAGGCGCCGTGATGTCCTCGGTTCCGGGGTCCGAAGAGGGCACAGAGCCGCCATCTTCCGTGAGTGTGTCCCACGCAAAACTACAGATCAAGCAGTCGTCTTCATGCGTGCCATGCTCGAACCGGGGCCAGCCGTCGCCAGCGTCGTTCCAAGCGAAATGCATGCTGGCGAGGAGGGTTAGGGTTAGGATACCCTTTTCTAACTAGGAGTTCGGAAAGTCGAATAGAATAGAAGGTACTATAGAAATGATCCTGTAAAAGTACGGTCTTGGGTTGCTCTTGAAATCGCCGCCGGCTCATGACGTCTATCCATAATCCGCGCGAGCAACCGCAATATGCATCGCACAGGCCATTGGCCGAACCACTTCAACATCCTTCACTCTGCTCCGGCCTTGCTTCAACTTGCCCTACCCTCTCCTCTCCTGGCTTGATGCAGAGCCTTGACCTCCACTTTGGCAACCATGGACTCTATCGGCCAGGCCGATCGCTCAGCACTGCTGCCGATAAGCGTAACAGTGCCAAAGCCCGGTCGTCTGCAACTAAAAACGGGGTCGTTGGACTGTAGGACACACACACGCTCGCAATCGCCACTCAGAACACCGCAGACACATACGTGGACACCTTCCACATCCCATGCCAAAACTGCCAAACTGCCGCCTCCATTATTCGCAGGAGTCGACAAGCCTACCAGCTTATGGCGCTGATCTCGTCACACGACCACCCAAAACCCAACCGCGTCTCGAAACGACTGCTTTCCTCTCGTTGACGACGCGTTGCAACACTCCACACCAACCCCAAGACTCTGATCCATGCACCGGTTCCGGTGTGACACCAGTCTGGGCTGAAGCCGGCCTTGGCGGGGTGAGAGGCTGGATGCAAAGCTGCAATGCAAGGTCTGGCGGCACCGTTGGCGGCCTTCGCCGTCCCCACTCTTCGTTTTGCGCGATCACCAGCACACACCGACCCAATACCCAATAGACCACATACTCAGTCGTCACCAGCCAGCGCAGCAACTCGGCAGCCAGCCAGCCAGCCACACCACAAACCAACTCGACTTCTCGACCAACCACCTCAGCTAACTAGAAGCGTCTACGACTTCCGGCCGAGCTCAACTCGACACCATACCATGATCAAGCTCACTTTCACGATCGCCGCCGCTGTGGCCGCAGCCGCAGTCGTCGCCGACGTCGTGGCGTCCCAGCCAGACTCAACGCATCATGGATCTTTCCTTCGCCAAGCCGGGCCCACAAGAACCGGCATGGGGAACTTCGACCCTGCGGGCAGCAGTATGGAGGACGTGCCTCCACTGCCACGCGACTCTTCTTCGTCAGTTCACCGGGACCATGCCGGTAGCTTCCGTGCTGGAGACCACCCTCCGCCGCTAGCTGCCGGAAGCCTCGGTGGCCGTTTCGATGTTGTCGGCCACAACGACGGTGGTGTCTGGCAAGGCAATGGCAGTCTCGACGACCGGTTCCCACCTTCGCCTGATCCAAGCAGCAGCAGCAGCAGCAGCAGCAGCAGCAGTTGGGTGCCGTCTCCACCGGATACTGACAGGGATGACCAGGGTGACAGGTCCCCGTTCTCGGACCGAGACCACGGTGGTGTCCACCGCAAGGCTCTCCAAATGGAGGTCCGTGGCCCCGATGGCCAGAACCCTCCACCTCCGATGTCTTCTCGTCCGGTGGACAGACCCAACCACGGAATGCAAGGCGACGAACCATCGGGTGACGACCATCCTGACGAGGGGCGTCCACTGAGCAAACATGACAACCCAAGCAATGACGACAACAAACCCAATGGTGATGACGAGCCCTTTCCGGGTGACAAGCCGTTGTCGGGCGACATGGATCAGCCGTCTGACGACAAACGCATTGACGGACAACGGGAGCCTTCATCTGGCCGTGGAGACCGTGGCAAGTTCCCGGACGACCGCGATGGCGGAGTCCGAGCTCACCACGACCGACCTTTGGATGAGGGTTCGTGGCGCGGTGACGGGAGTGTCGGCGGTCGTTTCCTTCCTCCGCCCCATGCCGGCAGCGATGGCCAGCAGCCCGTTGTCGGCGGTGGTCGCGTTGTCGACGCTCCTACGAATCACGACAAGCCTGGTGATCCCGAGTCGCCGGCGTCACGTGCTGGCAGCAGCTCGCTGTCTCCGTCGCACGACGTGGGTGCCGGGTACGGCGAGGTCCCTCAGAACGAGGATAAGGCTCAGTGACTCAAGTAAGTAAGCACTGCATTGATCGCATGAAACGGCGTGGCCACATTGAGGACGAATTACTTCATGGTAGATAGAGCCCAACCTCGGGCCATCAGCTACTTATTCTTTAAATCTATCCTACTCACATGCCAGACGAACCGGATTGAAATAATTGTTAGACGAACCGGATCGGAATAATTGTTGTAAGTGACTACACCAGACGCGAATCTAGCTAAGAACGTCGGTACCGGGACGAGGGACGCGGCAAAGTGAGGGCAACAACAAACCGGCCATTGAGTTGTTCGCATAGTGCAGTATGCAATACAGATTTGTGTAGAATGACCGAGTTAGATTGCAGCGTATGGTGACTTGGTGAACAGTAGAAAAACGACGATAAAAATAAATAGAAAGAGCATAGCGAGGAAGATGGCAATAACTTCTCATATCACTCCACTCACTCACGCTGCCTTGGAATAGCGACAGCGGACGTTCATCAATGGGGGAGACCGAGTCCAAGAGAGGGCCCAGCGCTGCAACCACCGACATCCCGAGTCAATGAATGAAGTCGAATACGATCATCAAAGTTATTGAGTTTGAGTGTCTTCGTGTTACCAATTAGTAAATCTCTCTTATCAAATGAACTAACGTCGGCGTGGAAAGGTTCTGTTCGTCGGCTGTAGAGGATACTCCTTGACTAGTTGATGTTTCGAGGGCAGTTCCCTTGGAGGGTAGGGCCCTTGTTGGCCACGATGGGCCTAATCGTCTAGCTGCGGCCAGTGGACGGAGACCCCCCGATCTCCGCCGCACCACCCTGCTTCCTTGTATGCTGGCGCTGCCTGTGTTGCCTGCAAAAATCCGCCCAAATTCGACGACTGCTCTGGATGCATGCTGCTGAAATTTGGCGATCGAGGCGTTTAGTGTCCCTTTTGAGAAGTCCGAGTCCCGTCGTCAACACCTTGTGATTGCCTTGGGCTACTGATCCTAGTGCTCCATATACGAGAGCAGACAGATGAACTGACCAGACTTGTCGCTCCAGATGCCTTTTTACACCGTCATATTTCTTGCATTTCAGGTCTGCAATTCGAGCAAGCGCCGAGCTGCCAGGAGCATCACCGCGATGGTCTTCGTAGGTGACAGCGAGATCCACAATGACAACTGTGCGCTTTGAGCGATTGTATAGTTGCAAATCCGGGCGGAGGGCTGGTCCAGGGAGCGTAGGTACGGTTTGGTCGACTAATAGCTCGGCTTGTGGGTTTCTATCGCGCGGAGACGCCTCGATAGCGTTGGCGATTAGTTTGAGGACAGTATCGTGGCGACCTTGATCAGCTCCTTCAGTTCCGGGGCAGTGTCCTAGGACATGACCGAGCGTTTCCTTCCATGAACATCCTGGGTGCCTGCACGTAGCATGGGTGCGAAGCTTCTTGCGTTGTAGCACACTATTTGTGTCAATTTGGTTCAGTCGACCCGCAATTGCAAAGCGAAAGTCCGCTTCCCAGAGACCACGGGGGCGAGTCAGAAACGCGCTTCCAGCGCCTCCGATTGACCTAGCGACTCGACCTTGGTCCTTCATCTGCGTCCAGCGGTGGTAGTGGCGGTATTTCATGTGCATCTTAATTTAGCGGAGAACAGTCCGGTGGTCAAGCCATCCGTTGCAATGGGGAATTTGTAGCTGGAGTGCCAAAGCCAGCGACCCAGTGGCGGCATCCCCGGGTGCTGTTTCAAACAGCAAGCCAAACGACTTGAGGTGACGCTGAATATCGCCCCAAAGAGAGCCAATGTCGCTTGAATTCCTCTTCTTGGGCGCGTGAACGGAGTCACCCAGCTTAGAGTTCAGCAGCAGCTCCACTAGTTCGTCCGGGCGGCTCTTCCAGTGGTCGAGGTCGAGGTGGTGACGTGCCGCAGCTATGTCCTGAACCTGAGCGCGAGCAATGCGCCGAATAGCTGCGTCTGGCTAGTGCAGAATCTGCCACCCATAGGCCAGTTGTAGCGCTGCATGGAGGTCAGTCAGAGGAAGTAGGCCGAGCCCGCCACGAGTTACCGGTGCATACAAAAACGCTCTCGTTGAATTCGATGGTAAGCGGAACAGGTTGAGGAGTCCACGCGCGAGGTGCTTGTCAAATCCGGCCAGTTGCTGGTTAAATGGGCAGAGGTGGCGCGGAGCATATTCCACGCGGGGGTAAAGGTAGGTTTTAACGGCTTTAACGACTTGCCATGGCGCTAGACCTGATTGGAGAAGAGCTGTGGCGTCACGTTTAAGCTCTGCGATAACCGGGCTGAGCTCGGTTCGACGCATAGCATGATCAAATCCATCCCCAATGCCTAGATAGGTGTAACCTTCATGCAGAGTCAAGCTAGGAATCTTTTCATCATCAAGCTGATCCTCGAGATCTCCTGAAACCAAGTTACCTCGCGTGTTTCTAGTGACCGAGAGAAAGCGGCATTTCGACGGATTAGCCTGAAGTCGTGTCCAGTGTACGAAATTGGTTACCAGCTTGTGCTGCTGGTCGATACCAGCCTTGGTCGTGCTAAATACCTTCAAGTCGTCAGCAAATGCACACGCCCCTGGACGATCCTCACCGGAAAGTTTCACACCAGTGTCCTTCAGCTTATCGAGAGCGAGCAGGAGTGGGGTAATTACTGCGGTGAAAAGGTGGGGACTAAGAGGACAACCTTGAAACACCCCAACGCGTAGTGCCACCGGAGCCGAGGGCTCATCCCTCGCATTAGCAATGACAAAGACAGCCTTGTCGTAGATACCCTGACAGTGGCCAACGAACTCTGGGGGGACCCCCAGCAACTCCAAGACGTACCACAACAGCTCGTGCAGCACACTACCGAATGCATTCTTTAGATCGTACCAAATGATCCTCAGCTCGCGGTGCTTTCGGCGCGCTTGGTCAATCAGCGCCGAAGCCACGAAATTATGCTCTCCACAGCCATTAACAGATCGAAACCCTTTCTGAGCGGGGGCATGGCGCTCATTAGCATCTAACCATCTCATAAAGCGCCCTGCTAATACACCCGCATACAGTTTGTAAATCGTCTGCTGCAAGCAGATTGGCCTCCAATTGCTTGGGTCGCCTCGCGATCCTTTCTTAAAAATTAGCCGCACCGTGCCAACTTTCCAACTTTGAGGAACACGTTTGTGTTTCCAGCAGCAGGCGAATGCTGCTGCGAGGGCCGGGAGAAGTTGGGCTGTAAAGCGTTTGTAGATGTCGTAACCCACACCATCCAGACCTGGGCTGGAGTTCAAATTGACCCGGTTCAGTTGCGCCTCGATGTCCTCCTCCGAGGGAGCTTCCGTGAGGAGCTCGGGCAGTGCCGTCGCAGCGGGTAGGCTGCGCAGAGCTTCGCGAAAGGCTGCGCCGATGCGAGCATTTGGATCGAACTCGGAGCGCGGAGTGTTAATACTGTCAAAATATTGCCAGAGCTGCTCGCCGGAGAGGGGGCATACAGGATCCCTACTCGCTTCGTCGTTCTGATCATGGACTGCGTCCGAGGTGGTGGGTGCAGATGCTCGCATTCTGGCTGCCGCAGCTTTTTCCAAGATCTCAGTGACGCAGCCTTTCTCGGCTGTATTGAAGCGATGACGAAGGCGCTGTTGTTCTTGAGACCGGCGAATACGTCCCACTCGACGACGTGCCTTGCGTATATCTTTGCGCGTGCTAGAACTGTTACGTTCCGTGGCGTACATATTGTCTAAGGCCTCATCAATACGCTTTTCTCTGTTGTAGTTAGAGTTCCGCGGTGGCCTCCGATTCTTGCCTCGCCATGGAGGTCGCGTGGGCCCCCTCGCAGGCGGCGGTCTATTGTTGGAAGCGCGTTGAGCGGTCAGTGGCCGACGCTGCGAGCCCGCCGACTCAGCCGACGCCGCGACTGTGTATGGCTGCAGCTTCTCGCAGATCAGGTAAGGGAGGGCTGTGATGTAGCCCTCGGCAGAGCCCCAGTCTGGAGCATCTGTGATCTTGGCCGCCAACGTCACGGCGATCCGCTCCAGCACGACACATGCTGCGTCCTCGTCATCGTTCTTGAGTTCGCGGAGACATAGGCGAGGGCGCCGATTGGGTACAACATCAGAGCTGATCTGCATCGGTGTATAGACTTCTCCATCGTCAATGTCGGCGGGGAGCTCCACCTCCGCGTCATATGTTCTCATCGGTACAGCACGCGGCACAGGTTCGTCGATTGGTGGACCTTGCGGGGCGGGTGGCTCGGCGACTAATGCGTCCTCTGGGCTAGACGGGTGAACTGACATGGCCGTGCAACCTACTCCCGTCGGGTGAAAGCTACATTCGGTGCGGGTGTTGCGTCTGTCGAGTGCTCGATTAGCGAGGCGGTCTACCTGTCCATTCCGTTGGCAGTCAATCTGATGCAGTGAGTAGTGTTCTAAGCGGCGTAGTTCGGTCTTAACACGCGCCCGCAGCACGTTGAGGCGCGCATTGTTTGTTCGGTAACGCCCACGAACTTGCTGGATAATGAGATTGCTGTCACCTTCAATGCGGAGGCGGCGTGCTCCATGATCACCAGCTGCACGTACTCCAAGTAGTAGCGCAGTATATTCCGCCGTGTTGTTGGTCTCCGAGGATCTCGGCATATACAATGATCCTGTCCACACTACAACCTCTGTTGGGTTGAACAACACGGCCCCCGCGCCACCGGGATGGGATTCTTACGACATGCACCATCAAATTGCAGAAGCCACTCACCGGTGGCGTCCACCTCGTCGGCGATGGCCTCATTGCTGGCGTCGCTCATGACGATGTCAGAGACACAGACGGTCTCATTGTCCGGTCTACCGACATCACGCCTGATTGGCTCGGGTGGCTCATTCGAAGGGGCAGCGTCATCTTGGCTCGGATACTGCCTCTGCTCACTGAAGGAGGGATGGCTAAAAGTCGCGCCCGTTGTGCAAGTAGGCGCTGTCTCTGGGGGGGGGGTGTTGTGGTTCCAGTCGTGAGGAAGAGATCGATGCACCAAGGCGCGTTGCAATCCTATGGGCGACGACCTCACGAGGCAGGGGTCGATCCCATAGTGGGTGAGTCTTTCCCAGGCAGTCGGCACTTTGACGTGCGGCTCTAGTTGCGACCAAATTGCGCGGAAGAGGCCGGCCCCATCGCGAGGCCGGTCGGTGTTCGGCTGACCGCCGCATCTCTGGCGACTGCAGGCTGGTGGCTGGTGAAGGTGGAGGCGGGGGTGCTTCGGTGACTACTGGGGCTTCGGGGGGGGAGTTGGGTGGTCTGAACAGGAGCGGCAGAGGCCGCAATGTCGACAGTTACTTCAACTGCACCGGCGGCGAAGCTTGATGCTTCTACCGCCGGAGCATTTGGTAGAGGTAGGGTAACCATGGTAGTTGGGCACGTAAGAGAGTGGCGGGCGGCCGCCAGTCTCGTCGGAAAAGGCTTGCCGCATGCACATCCGGCCGAAAATCGGTCCAGGAAGGCGGTGCGGCGGTGACGGGAGTCACGGTGTCGCGACAGCAAGGCGAAGCTTGGGGCCGTGTACGTGCACAGCGTGCACTCGAAGTGCTGTACATTGTGCACGTACACGGCAAGAACGGAGGCTGGAGAAGCGCTGGCCGCGGATGGCTTGGGTGCTGGGGTTCGGGGACAGTCCTCGTTCGAGTCGACAAGCTCGCTCACGTCGCAGTCGTCGCCAACGTCGTTGAGGCAGCGGCGTTTACCACCGATCGGCAGCGCGCGGGACTGAGAGCACTCGATCGCGTCGAAGAACTCGTCCCCATCCTCCGCGCTCGCGGTTAGAGAACGGGTGGACGGAGACGCGCTCCACGACGGCTGCATCGGCGTCTCGGGGTAGGGTCGGAAAGTCGAATAGAATAGAAGGTACTATAGAAATGATCCTGTAAAAGTACGGTCTTGGGTTGCTCTTGAAATCGCCGCCGGCTCATGACGTCTATCCATAATCCGCGCGAGCAACCGCAATATGCATCGCACAGGCCATTGGCCGAACCACTTCAACATCCTTCACTCTGCTCCGGCCTTGCTTCAACTTGCCCTACCCTCTCCTCTCCTGGCTTGATGCAGAGCCTTGACCTCCACTTTGGCAACCATGGACTCTATCGGCCAGGCCGATCGCTCAGCACTGCTGCCGATAAGCGTAACAGTGCCAAAGCCCGGTCGTCTGCAACTAAAAACGGGGTCGTTGGACTGTAGGACACACACACGCTCGCAATCGCCACTCAGAACACCGCAGACACATACGTGGACACCTTCCACATCCCATGCCAAAACTGCCAAACTGCCACCTCCATTATTCGCAGGAGTCGACAAGCCTACCAGCTTATGGCGCTGATCTCGTCACACGACCACCCAAAACCCAACCGCGTCTCGAAACGACTGCTTTCCTCTCGTTGACGACGCGTTGCAACACTCCACACCAACCCCAAGACTCTGATCCATGCACCGGTTCCGGTGTGACACCAGTCTGGGCTGAAGCCGGCCTTGGCGGGGTGAGAGGCTGGATGCAAAGCTGCAATGCAAGGTCTGGCGGCACCGTTGGCGGCCTTCGCCGTCCCCACTCTTCGTTTTGCGCGATCACCAGCACACACCGACCCAATACCCAATAGACCACATACTCAGTCGTCACCAGCCAGCGCAGCAACTCGGCAGCCAGCCAGCCAGCCACACCACAAACCAACTCGACTTCTCGACCAACCACCTCAGCTAACTAGAAGCATCTACGACTTCCGAGCTCAACTCGACACCATACCATGATCAAGCTCACTTTCACGATCGCCGCCGCTGTGGCCGCAGCCGCAGTCGTCGCCGACGTCGTGGCGTCCCAGCCAGACTCAACGCATCATGGATCTTTCCTTCGCCAAGCCGGGCCCACAAGAACCGGCATGTGGAACTTCGACCCTGCGGGCAGCAGTATGGAGGACGTGCCTCCACTGCCACGCGACTCTTCTTCGTCAGTTCACCGGGACCATGCCGGTAGCTTCCGTGCTGGAGACCACCCTCCGCCGCTAGCTGCCGGAAGCCTCGGTGGCCGTTTCGATGTTGTCGGCCACAACGACGGTGGTGTCTGGCAAGGCAATGGCAGTCTCGACGACCGGTTCCCACCTTCGCCTGATCCAAGCAGCAGCAGCAGTTGGGTGCCGTCTCCACCGGATACTAACAGGGATGACCAGGGTGACAGGTCCCCGTTCTCGGACCGAGACCACGGTGGTGTCCACCGCAAGGCTCTCCGAATGGAGGTCCGTGGCCCCGATGGCCAGAACCCTCCACCTCCGATGTCTTCTCGTCCGGTGGACAGACCCAACCACGGAATGCAAGGCGACGAACCATCGGGTGACGACCATCCTGACGAGGGGCGTCCACTGAGCAAACATGACAACCCAAGCAATGACGACAACAAACGCAACGGAGATGACGAGCCCTTTCCGGGTGACAAGCCGTTGTCGGGCGACATGGATCAGCCGTCTGACGACAAACGCATTGACGGACAACGGGAGCCTTCATCCGGCCGTGGAGACCGTGGCAAGTTCCCGGACGACCGCGATGGCGGAGTCCGAGCTCACCACGACCGACCTTTGGATGAGGGTTCGTGGCGCGGTGACGGGAGTGTCGGCGGTCGTTTCCTTCCTCCGCCCCATGCCGGCAGCGATGGCCAGCAGCCCGTTGTCGGCGGTGGTCGCGTTGTCGACGCTCCTACGAATCACGACAAGCCTGGTGATCCCGAGTCGCCGGCGTCACGTGCTGGCAGCAGCTCGCTGTCTCCGTCGCACGACGTGGGTGCCGGGTACGGCGAGGTCCCTCAGAACGAGGATAAGGCTCAGTGACTCAAGTAAGTAAGCACTGCATTGATCGCATGAAACGGCGTGGCCACATTGAGGACGAATTACTTCATGGTAGATAGAGCCCAACCTCGGGCCATCAGCTACTTATTCTTTAAATCTATCCTACTCACATGCCAGACGAACCGGATTGAAATAATTGTTAGACGAACCGGATCGGAATAATTGTTGTAAGTGACTACACCAGACGCGAATCTAGCTAAGAACGTCGGTACCGGGATGAGGGACGCGGCAAAGTGAGGGCGACAGCAAACCGGCCATTGAGTTGTTCGCATAGTGCAGTATGCAATACAGATTTGTGTAGAATGACCGAGTTAGATTGCAGCGTATGGTGACTTGGTGAACAGTAGAAAAACGACGATAAAAATAAATAGAAAGAGCATAGCGAGGAAGATGGCAATAACTTCTCATATCACTCCACTCACTCACGCTGCCTTGGAATAGCGACAGCGGACGTTCATCAATGGGGGAGACCGAGTCCAAGAGAGGGCCCAGCGCTGCAACCACCGACATCCCGAGTCAATGAATGAAGTCGAATACGATCATCAAAGTTATTGAGTTTGTCTATTCGGAAAGTCGAATAGAATAGAAGGTACTATAGAAATGATCCTGTAAGGGGATGAATTACCAAGGAGTTATCACTGTGTCTGGAATATGCAGGTGTTGTCTATCTTCGCTTCCTGGAAGTGAATACGCTCGTTTGGATTTCCCAAGCTGGCCCTACGTGGGTATTGCTCGGTGTGGTCCCTGTGGACCTTGAAATGCTGGCTCAACAGTGTCATGGGCGCGTTGTCCCGTCGACTTCTGCGAGTGCGTCGGGGGATTGTTCACTACGTTGGTTGTGGTTGTAGTTGCGGCGGCTGGTGCCTGCATATGATTGATTCTGTTGGCGGACGCGTTGGCGGTGTTGCCCCGTGTGCTGAAACCAGATTCGTTTGCTGCCTCGGATGGCTTCAACGGACAAACGCTTGTTGAGTCGTGTTGCATCGCGCTTGGTGGTGCCAAGTAGCTTAGTGTACGTGTCGAAGTTGCTGGGGAGGACGGAGCCTAAGGCACCGTACACAATGGCGCCGAACGTGGCCGTCCAGCCTAGTCTCCGAAAATGCTGGGTGAGCTGCCCGTACTTGTTGATTTTGAGCTGCTGGGTGGTCGCCAGCGTAGATTTGTCGGTACCTTCTTCTCGTTGGTCCTCGAACGTGATCGCTAGGTCAACAATTGTTGCCGTTTTAGTGGCATGGTTCAGGATCTGGAGGTCGGGCTTGAGTTGACGTCCAGCGAGGTTAGGTACAAAGGAGTCGATAAGAACTTCGACGTGATCGGCTGCGGCCCGAGAGTGATGACGTTTTCGTAATGTGTCTGCAATGACTGCGAGCACTCTGTCATGGCGACCACGAATGGCCTCGTCGTTACCCATGCAGTGACCGACGACGTGTGCGAGAGTTTCTTTGTCATTGCATTGGTGGTGACGGCAGGTGTCATTGCTGCGGATTCGCATCCGGTTTAGGGTCGCTCGAGTTTCCGTTTGGTTTAGCCGAGCCCGGAGTGCGAAGCGGTAGTCGGCATCGGCTACGTTGCTGTGCGCCGCCATGAATGCACTGCTAACACCACCGTGCACGCGAGTCGTGCGTCCTTGATCTTTCAACGCCTTCCATCGCGCGAAGTAACCAAGCTTGACATGCAGTTTGACACGACGTAGCACTGTTTTGGTCGACAGCCAGTCGTCGTGGTGAGGAACTCGCAGTTGTAGATTCTTGTCGTCGTCGAGCGGGTTGGGGGCGGAGTCAAAGCGAAGTTTATGCAGCCGGAGCGTCTGCTGCACGTCGGTCCAGAGCGAACCGATGTCGGCGTGGCTGCGCCGATTTGTCGCGAACGGTGACGCGTCTAGGGTGCCGTTGAGGAACTGCATCACTGCATCGTCCTCGCGGTCTTTCCAGTAGTCTTCGTCGAGGTGGAAACGTTTACGGACGGCCTGCATCACTTGGCTGCGTGCGACAGCTCGGACGATGGCGTCCGGCGAATGGAACATTTGAAACGCGTGGCTGAGTTGTAGTGCTGCATGAAGATCGACCAAAGGCAAAAAGCCCAGACCACCCGCGGACGTCGGCACGAAAATGAAGAGTGCTGTGGCCGAGCGTGGCAGCCTGAGTAGGTGCTTGATGCGCTTGACCAGCGATTTGTCGAGGGCCTCAAGTTGTGCTTTCGGCGGTCGTACGTGGCGGAGCACGTAGTCGATTTTTGGGTAAATGTATGTTTTGATCGCCTTCACAATTTGTCCTGGTGCCAGTCCCGAGTTCACGAGGGCGTCCACGTCCATGCGCAACGCAAGCAGCTTGTCATCCAGCTGAACTTGATGTTGGCTATGAGTCATTCCATCACTCACACCGAGGTAGCGATAGCCTGCGCGCTCGTCAACTGTTGGTATCTCGTCGCCCTGCAGAGTCAATTTTACGGGACGATGGGTTGCTGTTGCCCGTGGTGGTGGTGGAGGCTGGAGTAAAGCGCACTTGGATGGATTGGCTCGAAGTGTCGTCCACTTCAAGAAGCGGACGACGACAGCATGAAGCTCGCGGATCCCCTTTGCCGTCTGGCTGAATGTCTTCAAGTCGTCAGCGTAAGCCGTACACGTGGTCGAAATACCTGGGGCGAGCGCCACCCCAGCGTCGGGGACGGCCTGAAGCGCCTCCAGTAGCGGTGCCACCGCTGCCAAGAAGAGGTAGGGACTCATTGGGCAGCCTTGGTAGACCCCGAGTTCCTGGCGGATCGGATCGGTACTGTCCGCATCCGCCGGGTTCGTGATAACGAAGAAACTATCGTGGTAGATGTCTTGGAGGAGCTGGAGAAAATTCGCCGGGACCTTCATACCGGCCAGAACTCGCCACAGCAGCTCCTGCGGTATCGACCCGAAAGCATTGGCGAGATCGTACCAGGCAATATAAGCTCTCTTGTGCATGCGCCGTCCTTGGTCAAGTAGCGATGTAGCAATGAATCCATGTTCATGGCAGCCGTTCATTCTCCGAAAGCCTTTTAGCTCGCGGGGAGCCTGTTGTTTCTCTCTAGCCATCTCGTGAAGCGCCTCGTTAGAATCCCTGAGTACAGCTTGTACAGGGCTGATTGCAAGCAGATAGGGCGCCAGTTTTCCGGTCGCATGCGATCCCCTTTCTTGTGAAGTAGTCGAACTGCTCCGACTTTCCACAGCGCGGGCACTTTGTGGTGCTTCCAGCAGGAAGCGAATGCAGTATGGAGTAAGGGCAGTAGCTGGTAGCTGAATGACCTATAGACAGCGTAACCGACCCCATCGAGTCCCGGACTGGACGACGGCGACACGTGCTGCAGAATGTCCTCGATTTCGTCAGTCGTGATGTCGTCCGTCAGAGCCTCCTTGTCTTCCGTCGCGGCGGTGTAGTTCTCAATGATGGTTCGGAATGGCGCACCGGTTGGGTCGTAGTAGTCGAATGTTTGTCGAGGAGCCGTGGAGCCAACGAAGAAGGAGTGGAGGTCTGTTGATGAGATCGGGCACCGGCCATTCACTGGCGGAGCGGGCACCTTCGTGGTCTTATCTTTGGCAGCTTGCAGAATCGCTTCAACACAGTCACGTTCACGTTGCCGGAATCGACGGCGCAGGTCGCGTCGAGCCTGCGCATTTCGGAGGCGCCCGACCCGGCGCCGAGCACGTCGCAATTGCTTGGGTGGAGTGCTTGGTTGCCGTTGGAGGTTGTGGACTGCGTTTCTTGCGTCGTTGACTCGATTTTCGAGTTCCTCGGCGACTGCATCACCTGTGCTTCGGGTTCGGCGCGTGCTCGTTGAGGTGCGACCAGGTTGAGGGCAATAGGGGGCTAACACGTCACGTAGGCGATAAGGGATTGCGCTGATGTAGCGCTCACTGCGCCTCCAGTCTGGGGCATCTCGGATAAGTGACGTCAGGTCTGCCGCCATACTTTGCACCACGTCACGTGCAGCATCCCAGTCCTCGTCGGTGAGATGGCGGAGGCGCAGTGGCCGTAGTTTCGCCGGGGCAGCACCCTGCCGAAGCAGCGGGATGTGGAATGCGTTATTCCCGTCCAGTCGAGCTCGGTCGTGCACCACCGAGTCATCCACGCCAGGCATTTCATCATCCCGTGCTGAATCAGCGTCGCCGTCTGCCGCAACTTCATCGACCTCCATGTCGTCACCTCCATTGGCCTGTGTGCACATTTGCTGGGCCTGAATGGTGTCGTGGCGGTCTGCTTGTGGACGGAGCCACTGATTGCAGCGGGGGTCGGCTTTATCGTGCTGTGAGCACGCAGCAGAGGTGCGTTTCTGCTTCACCGCCAGATTGGCAAGCCGGTCAGCGTGCTGATTGAGTCGACGGTCGATATGTTTGAGAGTGTAGGACTCGAATGACTGTAGTAGCTGACGAACTTCGTCGCGAAGGCCCCGCAGTCGGATGTTGTTCGTTGCAAATTGACCGAGAACTTGACGGACCACAAGCGTACTGTCGCCCTCAATTTCAAGGCAGTTGACACCGTGCGTGGTTGCGCCCTTGAGGCCCGCGAGGAGACCGTAATATTCCGCAGAATTATTCGCCTCCGTAGGATCGGACAGATGGATGGAGCAGGTCCACGTAACCGAATTGGTGGGGTCCGTGAGGACGGCTCCAGCACCGGCCCGAGTTCCTTTTGTCTTCGAGCGCTTGGCAGCACCATCGAACCGTAGTAGCCATGTCGACAGCGGTGGTGACCGGCTTGCTGGTGACGCCGCAAATGAGGCGTCCTGAGTTTGCAGCTCTCGTGGTGTGTTGCGGCTGGAATTGCTTGAAGTGCGAGGCAGCGTCGGTGTCGGTGACGCCGCGAACGAGGTCACGGCCGGCAGTAGCTGCTGCCACGTGATCATCGGTGGTACCGTAGGCTCAAGTGCACATGTCCGCGCGTGGTTGGTGCGTGGCGCTTCCGGTGACACCGTTGCCGCGACCGCGGTGGAGACCGTCACCCAGCCGTCGGACGGCGTGTCGGGGATGGGTTCATCATCCAAACGCAGAGGTTTCCAACAGGTAGGCCGGCCCACTGGTTCCACCAAAGCTGGCGCCTTGGTCAATCTTGGTCCCCATCGGGTGCTGCTGCGCCCCACGACGACCCAACCGTCGGTGGGCGTGTCCGACACCGTTTCTACTTCAGGTTTGCGGTACCAGCGTGTGGCCGTCCGGCGAGGTGGCTGTTGCGCCCGCCGTAGAGTCCCGGCGTCCACCGGCAGCATTAGCGCGTCCTCGTCCTGCAGGTCGTGCGCTGGGGTAAGGCGGCGACGCTTGCCAGTGTCCGTCGTCGTGGCGAGCGTCGAGGCACTCGCGGGTGTCGGTGCTGCTGTCGACGTGAGCCCGTCCGCGGGAACGCAGCAGTTGGCGTGCTTGGTAGCCGCGAGGCGGGATGAAAACAGCGTCCCGCACGCGCATCCAGATGCAAAGTTCTCCACGAACTTCGTTCCGCGGTGGGCTGCTTCGCGATGGCGCAGAAGATTGCCATGATGGCGCGAGGAGAACGAGCACAACTGGCAGCCGAACATTGGAGCGTCGTGGGCGTGGGTGCAGGAGATTACGGGGCGTGCGTCACCGTCGGTGGGGTGTTTGGGGGTTTGGCACGTGGTCACGTCGTGGTCCTGCCGCACTTGGTGCGTGCCGGGGTTGTCGTCTCCGTCGCGGTGAGGCGCCGTGATGTCCTCGGTTCCGGGGTCCGAAGAGGGCACAGAGCCGTCATCTTCCGTGAGCGTGTCCCACGCAAAACTACAGATCAAGCAGTCGTCTTCATGCGTGCCATGCTCGAACCGGGGCCAGCCGTCGCCAGCGTCGTTCCAAGCGAAATGCATGCTGGCGAGGAGGGTTAGGGTTAGGAAGCCCTTTTCTAACTAGGAGTTCGGAAAGTCGAAGGTACTATAGAAATGATCCTGTAAAAGTACGGTCTTGGGTTGCTCTTGAAATCGCCGCCGGCTCATGACGTTTATCCATAATCCGCGCGAGCAACCGCAATATGCATCGCACAGGCCATTGGCCGAACCACTTCAACATCCTTCACTCTGCTCCGGCCTTGCTTCAACTTGCCCTACCCTCTCCTCTCCTGGCTTGATGCAGAGCCTTGACCTCCACTTTGGCAACCATGGACTCTATCGGCCAGGCCGATCGCTCAGCACTGCTGCCGATAAGCGTAACAGTGCCAAAGCCCGGTCGTCTGCAACTAAAAACGGGGTCGTTGGACTGTAGGACACACACACGCTCGCAATCGCCACTCAGAACACCGCAGACACATACGTGGACACCTTCCACATCCCATGCCAAAACTGCCAAACTGCCACCTCCATTATTCGCAGGAGTCGACAAGCCTACCAGCTTATGGCGCTGATCTCGTCGCACGACCACCCAAAACCCAACCGCGTCTCGAAACGACTGCTTTCATCTCGTTGACGACGCGATGCAACACTCCACACCAACCCCAAGACTCTGATCCATGCAACGGTTCCGGTGTGACACCAGTCTGGGCTGAAGCCGGCCTTGGCGGGGTGAGAGGCTGGATGCAAAGCTGCAATGCAAGGTCTGGCGGCACCGTTGGCGGCCTTCGCCGTCCCCACTCTTCGTTTTGCGCGATCACCAGCACACACCGACCCAATACCCAATTGACCACATACTCAGTCGTCACCAGCCAGCGCAGCAACTCGGCAGCCAGCCAGCCAGCCACACCACAAACCAACTCGACTTCTCGACCAACCACCT
Organism: Phytophthora cinnamomi; assembly: GCF_018691715.1. NCBI lineage: Eukaryota > Oomycota > Peronosporomycetes > Peronosporales > Peronosporaceae > Phytophthora > Phytophthora cinnamomi. Next base: position 53,276 of record NW_027151052.1, read on the forward strand.
CAGCTAACTAGAAGCGTCTACGACTTCCGGCCGAGCTCAACTCGACACCATACCATGATCAAGCTCACTTTCACGATCGCCGCCGCTGTGGCCGCAGCCGCAGTCGTCGCCGACGTCGTGGCGTCCCAGCCAGACTCAACGCATCATGGATCTTTCCTTCGCCAAGCCGGGCCCACAAGAACCGGCATGGGGAACTTCGACCCTGCGGGCAGCAGTATGGAGGACGTGCCTCCACTGCCACGCGACTCTTCTTCGTCAGTTCACCGGGACCATGCCGGTAGCTTCCGTGCTGGAGACCACCCTCCGCCGCTAGCTGCCGGAAGCCTCGGTGGCCGTTTCGATGTTGTCGGCCACAACGACGGTGGTGTCTGGCAAGGCAATGGCAGTCTCGACGACCGGTTCCCACCTTCGCCTGATCCAAGCAGCAGCAGCAGCAGCAGCAGCAGCAGCAGCAGTTGGGTGCCTTCTCCACCGGATACCAGAGGTCCGCCAATACAGTATGATATTGAATTGGATCCACCGTCTGCCACTAATAAAAACTGCAATTTAAAGCTAAACAATAATAAAATTTGCCGCAATTTATATTGTATTGGTACAGAAATGATACAACTTATATCGCTTTACAGAGGGATACTGCAGTTGAGACCGCAATTTCCACAATCTATTGGTGCTAGCTGGGAGTTGAACATCGTCATCAACAGGTTCAGGGAACCCCAGGCGGCGCAAAACTGTCCTGATCTCGTCACTATCAAGATTAAAAACTCGGTTGATCGGCGATAGAGGTAGTGTTGCCAAACGAGCAGCTCAAACGGGGGCGGGGGGGGGGTGATCGCACGCACACGTGGAAATAGATATCATTCCGGAGACGCATGGCTCTGTGGATTCGTCATAAAATGAGAAGGATCTCACGAAGATGGCGCCATTCGTCATGGACATCGCGGTCGGACGGGAACATCAGCAGCTTCCACCCCAGGGAGCATCGGAAATCTGGAGCCTATGGTTCTGCCACAAGACCTACACTCGACGAAGCAATGCGTAGTAGCCTCTATAGCCCGGCAGCCAGGGCGCACACAGTATTGCGCCAGCGGTAATACTGCACTCAAATGACCCTGGCCTATAGACTGGACTAGACTTTCGGGGCACTTTTTACAAATTTATTGCCAATAATTGGGTCAATGTTATATTGTATTGAGGTCAGTGTAGTCCCGTAATAAACAATTATATTGAAAAACTGATTATTTATTGTATTGCATTATTTTTTTCCGACTTCTGCCGGATACTGACAGGGATGACCAGGGTGACAGGTCCCCGTTCTCGGACCGAGACCACGGTGGTGTCCACCACAAGGCTCTCCGAATGGAGGTCCGTGGCCCCGATGGCCAGAACCCTCCACCTCCGATGTCTTCTCGTCCGGTGGACGGACTCAACCACGGAATGCAAGGCGACGAACCATCGGGTGACGACCATCCTGACGAGGGGCGTCCACTGAGCAAACATGACAACCCAAGCAATGACGACAACAAACCCAATGGTGATGACGAGCCCTTTCCGGGTGACAAGCCGTTGTCGGGCGACATGGATCAGCCGTCTGACGACAAACGCATTGACGGACAACGGGAGCCTTCATCCGGCCGTGGAGACCGTGGCAAGTTCCCGGACGACCGCGATGGCGGAGTCCGAGCTCACCACGACCGACCTTTGGACGAGTGTTCGTGGCGCGGTGACGGGAGTGTCGACGGTCGTTTCCTTCCTCCGCCCCATGCCGGCAGCGATGGCCAGCAGCCCGTTGTCGGCGGTGGTCGCGTTGTCGACGCTCCTACGAATCACGACAAGCCTGGTGATCCCGAGTCGCCGGCGTCACGTGCTGGCAGCAGCTCGCTGTCTCCGTCGCACGACGTGGGTGCCGGGTACGGCGAGGTCCCTCAGAACGAGGGTAAGGTTCAGTGACTCAAGTAAGTAAGCACTGCATTGATCGCATGAAACGGCGTGGTCACATTGAGGACGAATTACTTCATGGTAGATAGAGCCCAACCTCGGACCATCAGCTACTTATTCTTTAAATCTATCCTACTCACATGCCAGACGAACCGGATTGAAATAATTGTTAGACGAACCGGATTGAAATAATTGTTAGACGAACCGGATCGGAATAATCGTTGTAAGTGACTACACCGGACGCGAATCTAGCTAAGAACGTCGGTACCGGGTCGAGGACGCGGCAAAGTGAGGGCGACAGCGAACCGGCCATTGAGTTGTTCGCATAGTGCAGTATGCAATACAGATTTGTGTAGAATGACCGAGTTAGATTGCAGCGTATGGTGACTTGGTGAACAGTAGAAAAACGACGATAAAAATAAATAGAAAGAGCATAGCGAGGAAGATGGCAATAACTTCTCATATCACTCCACTCACTCACGCTGCCTTGGAATAGCGACAGCGGACGTTCATCAATGGGGGAGACCGAGTCCAAGAGAGGACCCAGCGCTGCAACCACCGACATCCCGAGTCAATGAATGAAGTCGAATACGATCATCAAAGTTATTGAGTTTGTCTATTCGGAAAGTCGAATAGAATAGAAGGTACTATAGAAATGATCCTGTAAAAGTACGGTCTTGGGTTGCTCTTGAAATCGCCGCCGGCTCATGACGTTTATCCATAATCCGCGCGAGCAACCGCAATATGCATCGCACAGGCCATTGGCCGAACCACTTCAACATCCTTCACTCTGCTCCGGCCTTGCTTCAACTTGCCCTACCCTCTCCTCTCCTGGCTTGATGCAGAGCCTTGACCTCCACTTTGGCAACCATGGACTCTATCGGCCAGGCCGATCGCTCAGCACTGCTGCCGATAAGCGTAACAGTGCCAAAGCCCGGTCGTCTGCAACTAAAAACGGGGTCGTTGGACTGTAGGACACACACACGCTCGCAATCGCCACTCAGAACACCGCAGACACATACGTGGACACCTTCCACATCCCATGCCAAAACTGCCAAACTGCCACCTCCATTATTCGCAGGAGTCGACAAGCCTACCAGCTTATGGCGCTGATCTCGTCGCACGACCACCCAAAACCCAACCGCGTCTCGAAACGACTGCTTTCATCTCGTTGACGACGCGATGCAACACTCCACACCAACCCCAAGACTCTGATCCATGCAACGGTTCCGGTGTGACACCAGTCTGGGCTGAAGCCGGCCTTGGCGGGGTGAGAGGCTGGATGCAAAGCTGCAATGCAAGGTCTGGCGGCACCGTTGGCGGCCTTCGCCGTCCCCACTCTTCGTTTTGCGCGATCACCAGCACACACCGACCCAATACCCAATTGACCACATACTCAGTCGTCACCAGCCAGCGCAGCAACTCGGCAGCCAGCCAGCCAGCCACACCACAAACCAACTCGACTTCTCGACCAACCACCTCAGCTAACTAGAAGCGTCTACGACTTCCGGCCGAGCTCAACTCGACACCATACCATGATCAAGCTCACTTTCACGATCGCCGCCGCTGTGGCCGCAGCCGCAGTCGTCGCCGACGTCGTGGCGTCCCAGCCAGACTCAACGCATCATGGATCTTTCCTTCGCCAAGCCGGGCCCACAAGAACCGGCATGGGGAACTTCGACCCTGCGGGCAGCAGTATGGAGGACGTGCCTCCACTGCCACGCGACTCTTCTTCGTCAGTTCACCGGGACCATGCCGGTAGCTTCCGTGCTGGAGACCACCCTCCGCCGCTAGCTGCCGGAAGCCTCGGTGGCCGTTTCGATGTTGTCGGCCACAACGACGGTGGTGTCTGGCAAGGCAATGGCAGTCTCGACGACCGGTTCCCACCTTCGCCTGATCCAAGCAGCAGCAGCAGCAGCAGCAGCAGCAGCAGTTGGGTGCCTTCTCCACCGGATACCAGAGGTCCGCCAATACAGTATGATATTGAATTGGATCCACCGTCTGCCACTAATAAAAACTGCAATTTAAAGCTAAACAATAATAAAATTTGCCGCAATTTATATTGTATTGGTACAGAAATGATACAACTTATATCGCTTTACAGAGGGATACTGCAGTTGAGACCGCAATTTCCACAATCTATTGGTGCTAGCTGGGAGTTGAACATCGTCATCAACAGGTTCAGGGAACCCCAGGCGGCGCAAAACTGTCCTGATCTCGTCACTATCAAGATTAAAACTCGGTTGATCGGCGATAGAGGTAGTGTTGCCAAACGAGCAGCTCAAACGGGGCGGGGGGGTGATCGCACGCACACGTGGAAATAGATATCATTCCGGAGACGCATGGCTCTGTGGATTCGTCATAAAATGAGAAGGATCTCACGAAGATGGCGCCATTCGTCATGGACATCGCGGTCGGACGGGAACATCAGCAGCTTCCACCCCAGGGAGCATCGGAAATCTGGAGCCTATGGTTCTGCCACAAGACCTACACTCGACGAAGCAATGCGTAGTAGCCTCTATAGCCCGGCAGCCAGGGCGCACACAGTATTGCGCCAGCGGTAATACTGCACTCAAATGACCCTGGCCTATAGACTGGACTAGACTTTCGGGGCACTTTTTACAAATTTATTGCCAATAATTGGGTCAATGTTATATTGTATTGAGGTCAGTGTAGTCCCGTAATAAACAATTATATTGAAAAACTGATTATTTATTGTATTGCATTATTTTTCCGACTTCTGCCGGATACTGACAGGGATGACCAGGGTGACAGGTCCCGTTCTCGGACCGAGACCACGGTGGTGTCCACCACAAGGCTCTCCGAATGGAGGTCCGTGGCCCCGATGGCCAGAACCTCCACCTCCGATGTCTTCTCGTCCGGTGGACGGACTCAACCACGGAATGCAAGGCGACGAACCATCGGGTGACGACCATCCTGACGAGGGGCGTCCACTGAGCAAACATGACAACCCAAGCAATGACGACAACAAACCCAATGGTGATGACGAGCCCTTTCCGGGTGACAAGCCGTTGTCGGGCGACATGGATCAGCCGTCTGACGACAAACGCATTGACGGACAACGGGAGCCTTCATCCGGCCGTGGAGACCGTGGCAAGTTCCCGGACGACCGCGATGGCGGAGTCCGAGCTCACCACGACCGACCTTTGGACGAGTGTTCGTGGCGCGGTGACGGGAGTGTCGACGGTCGTTTCCTTCCTCCGCCCCATGCCGGCAGCGATGGCCAGCAGCCCGTTGTCGGCGGTGGTCGCGTTGTCGACGCTCCTACGAATCACGACAAGCCTGGTGATCCCGAGTCGCCGGCGTCACGTGCTGGCAGCAGCTCGCTGTCTCCGTCGCACGACGTGGGTGCCGGGTACGGCGAGGTCCCTCAGAACGAGGGTAAGGTTCAGTGACTCAAGTAAGTAAGCACTGCATTGATCGCATGAAACGGCGTGGTCACATTGAGGACGAATTACTTCATGGTAGATAGAGCCCAACCTCGGACCATCAGCTACTTATTCTTTAAATCTATCCTACTCACATGCCAGACGAACCGGATTGAAATAATTGTTAGACGAACCGGATTGAAATAATTGTTAGACGAACCGGATCGGAATAATCGTTGTAAGTGACTACACCGGACGCGAATCTAGCTAAGAACGTCGGTACCGGGTCGAGGACGCGGCAAAGTGAGGGCGACAGCGAACCGGCCATTGAGTTGTTCGCATAGTGCAGTATGCAATACAGATTTGTGTAGAATGACCGAGTTAGATTGCAGCGTATGGTGACTTGGTGAACAGTAGAAAAACGACGATAAAAATAAATAGAAAGAGCATAGCGAGGAAGATGGCAATAACTTCTCATATCACTCCACTCACTCACGCTGCCTTGGAATAGCGACAGCGGACGTTCATCAATGGGGGAGACCGAGTCCAAGAGAGGACCCAGCGCTGCAACCACCGACATCCCGAGTCAATGAATGAAGTCGAATACGATCATCAAAGTTATTGAGTTTGTCTATTCGGAAAGTCGAATAGAATAGAAGGTACTATAGAAATGATCCTGTAAAGGGGGATGAATTACCAAGGAGTTATCACTGTGTCTGGAATATGCAGGTGTTGTCTATCTTCGCTTCCTGGAAGTGAATACGCTCGTTTGGATTTCCCAAGCTGGCCCTACGTGGGTATTGCTCGGTGTGGTCCCTGTGGACCTTGAAATGCTGGCTCAACAGTGTCATGGGCGCGTTGTCCCGTCGACTTCTGCGAGTGCGTCGGGGGACTGTTCACTACGTTGGTTGTGGTTGTAGTTGCGGCGGCTGGTGCCTGCATATGATTGATTCTGTTGGCGGACGCGTTGGCGGTGTTGCCCCGTGTGCTGAAACCAGATTCGTTTGCTGCCTCGGATGGCTTCAACGGACAAACGCTTGTTGAGTCGTGTTGCATCGCGCTTGGTGGTGCCAAGTAGCTTAGTGTACGTGTCGAAGTTGCTGGGGAGGACGGAGCCTAAGGCACCGTACACAATGGCGCCGAACGTGGCCGTCCAGCCTAGTCTCCGAAAATGCTGGGTGAGCTGCCCGTACTTGTTGATTTTGAGCTGCTGGGTGGTCGCCAGCGTAGATTTGTCGGTACCTTCTTCTCGTTGGTCCTCGAACGTGATGGCTAGGTCAACAATTGTTGCCGTTTTAGTGGCATGGTTCAGGATCTGGAGGTCGGGCTTGAGTTGACGTCCAGCGAGGTTAGGTACAAAGGAGTCGATAAGAACTTCGACGTGATCGGCTGCGGCCCGAGAGAGATGACGTTTTCGTATTGTGTCTGCAATGACTGCGAGCACTCTGTCATGGCGACCACGAATGGCCTCGTCGTTACCCATGCAGTGACCGACGACGTGTGCGAGAGTTTCTTTGTCATTGCACTGATGGTGACGGCAGGTGTCATTGCTGCGGATTCGCATCCGCTTTAGGGTCGCTCGAGTTTCCGTTTGGTTTAGCCGAGCCCGGAGTGCGAAGCGGTAGTCGGCATCGGCTACGTTGCTGTGCGCCGCCATGAATGCACTGCCAACACCACCGTGCACGCGAGTCGTGCGTCCTTGATCTTTCAGCGCCTTCCATCGCGCGAAGTAACCAAGCTTGACATGCAGTTTGACACGACGTAGCACTGTTTTCGTCGACAGCCAGTCGTCGTGGTGAGGAACTCGCAGTTGTAGATTCTTGTCGTCGTCGAGCGGGTTGGGGGCGGAGTCAAAGCGAAGTTTATGCAGCCGGAGCGTCTGCTGCACGTCGGTCCAGAGCGAACCGATGTCGGCGTGGCTGCGCCGATTTGTCGCGAACGGTGACGCGTCTAGGGTGCCGTTGAGGAACTGCATCACTGCATCGTCCTCGCGGTCTTTCCAGTAGTCTTCGTCGAGGTGGAAACGTTTACGGACGGCCTGCATCACTTGGCTGCGTGCGACAGCTCGGACGATGGCGTCCGGCGAATGGAACATTTGAAACGCGTGGCTGAGCTGTAGTGCTGCATGAAGATCGACCAAAGGCAAAAAGCCCAGACCACCCGCGGACGTCGGCGCGAAAATGAAGAGTGCTGTGGCCGAGCGTGGCAGCCTGAGTAGGTGCTTGATGCGCTTGACCAGCGATTTGTCGAAGGCCTCAAGTTGTGCTTTCGGCGGTCGTACGTGGCGGAGCACGTAGTCGATTTTTGGGTAAATGTATGTTTTGATCGCCTTCACAATTTGTCCTGGTGCCAGTCCCGAGTTCACGAGGGCGTCCACGTCCATGCGCAACGCAAGCAGCTTGTCATCCAGCTGAACTTGATGTTGGCTATGAGTCATTCCATCACTCACACCGAGGTAGCGATAGCCTGCGCGCTCGTCAACTGTTGGTATCTCGTCGCCCTGCAGAGTCAATTTTACGGGACGATGGGTTGCTGTTGCCCGTGGTGGTGGTGGAGGCTGGAGTAAAGCGCACTTGGATGGATTGGCTCGAAGTGTCGTCCACTTCAAGAAGCGGACGACGACAGCATGAAGCTCGCGGATCCCCTTTGCCGTCTGGCTGAATGTCTTCAATTCGTCAGCGTAAGCCGTACACGTGGCCGAAATACCTGGGGCGAGCGACACCCCAGCGTCGGGGACGGCCTGAAGCGCCTCCAGTAGCGGTGCCACCGCTGCCAAGAAGAGGTAGGGACTCATTGGGCAGCCTTGGTAGACCCCGAGTTCCTGGCGGATCGGATCGGTACTGTCCGCATCCGCCGGGTTCGTGATAACGAAGAAACTATCGTGGTAGATGTCTTGGAGGAGCTGGAGAAAATTCGCTGGGACCTTCATACCGGCCAGAACTCGCCACAGCAGCTCCTGCGGTATCGACCCGAAAGCATTGGCGAGATCGTACCAGGCAATATAAGCTCTCTTGTGCATGCGCCGTCCTTGGTCAAGTAGCGATGTAGCAATGAATCCATGTTCATGGCAGCCGTTCATTCTCCGAAAGCCTTTTTAGCTCGCGGGGAGCCTGTTGTTTCTCTCTAGCCATCTCGTGAAGCGCCTCGTTAGAATCCCTGAGTACAGCTTGTACAGGGCTGATTGCAAGCAGATAGGGCGCCAGTTTTCCGGTCGCATGCGATCCCCTTTCTTGTGAAGTAGTCGAACTGCTCCGACTTTCCACAGCGCGGGCACTTTGTGGTGCTTCCAGCAGGAAGCGAATGCAGTATGGAGTAAGGGCAGTAGCCGGTAGCTGAATGACCTATAGACAGCGTAACCGACCCCATCGAGTCCCGGACTGGACGACGGCGACACGTGCTGCAGAATGTCCTCGATTTCGTCAGTCGTGATGTCGTCCGTCAGAGCCTCCTTGTCTTCCGTCGCGGCGGTGTAGTTCTCAATGATGGTTCGGAATGGCGCACCGGTTGGGTCGTAGTAGTCGAATGTTTGTCGCGGAGCCGTGGAGCCAACGAAGAAGGAGTGGAGGTCTGTTGATGAGATCGGGCACCGGTCATTCACTGGTGGAGCGGGCACCTTCGTGGTCTTATCTTTGGCAGCTTGCAGAATCGCTTCAACACAGTCACGTTCACGTTGCCGGAATCGACGGCGCAGGTCGCGTCGAGCCTGTGCACTTCGGAGGCGCCCGACCCGGCGCCGAGCACGTCACAATTGCTTGGGTGGAGTGCTTGGTTGCCGTTGAAGGTTGTGGACTGCGTTTCTTGCGTCGTTGACTCGATTTTCGAGTTCCTCGGCGACTGCATCACCTGTGCTTCGGGTTCGGCGCGTGCTCGTTGAGGTGCGACCAGGTTGAGGGCAATAGGGGGCTAACACGTCACGTAGGCGATAAGGGATTGCGCTGACGTAGCGCTCACTGCGCCTCCAGTCTGGGGCATCTCGGATAAGTGACGTCAGGTCTGCCGCCATACTTTGCACCACGTCACGTGCAGCATCCCAGTCCTCGTCGGTGAGATGGCGGAGGCGCAGTGGCCGTAGTTTCGCCGGGGCAGCACCCTGCCGAAGCAGCGGGATGTGGAATGCGTTATTCCCGTCCAGTCGAGCTCGGTCGTGCACCACCGAGTCATCCACGCCAGGCATTTCATCATCCCGTGCTGAATCAGCGTCGCCGTCTGCCACAACTTCATCGACCTCCATGTCGTCACCTCCATTGGCCTGTGTGCATACTTGCTGGGACTGACTGGTGTCGCGGCGGTCCGCGTGTGGACGGAGCCACTGATTGCAGCAGGGGTCGGCTTTGTCGTGGTGTGAGCACGCAGCAGAGGTGCGTTTCTGCTTCACCGCCAGATTGGCAAGCCGGTCAGCGTGCTGATTGAGTCGACGGTCGATATGTTTGAGAGTGTAGGACTCGAATGACTGTAGTAGCTGACGAACTTCGTCGCGAAGGCCCCGCAGTCGGATGTTGTTCGTTGCAAATTGACCGAGAACTTGACGGACCACAAGCGTACTGTCGCCCTCAATGTCAAGGCAGTTGACACCGTGCGTGGTTGCGCCCTTGAGGCCCGCGAGGAGGCCGTAATATTCCGCAGAATTATTCGTCTTCGTAGGATCGGAGAGATGGATGGAGCAGGTCCACGTAACCGAATTGGTGGGGTCCGTGAGGACGGCTCCAGCACCGGCCCGAGTTCCTTTTGTCTTCGAGCGGTGGCAGCACCATCGAACCGTAGTAGCCATGTCGACAGCGGTGGTGACCGGCTTGCTGGTGACGCCGCAAATGAGGCGTCCTGAGTTTGCAGCTCTCGTGGTGTGTTGCGGCTGGAATTGCTTGAAGTGCGAGGCAGCGTCGGTGTCGGTGACGTCGAGAACGAGGTCGCGGCCGGCAGTAGCTGCTGCCACGTGATCATCGGTGGTACCGTACGCTCGAGTGCACACGTCCGCGCGTGGTTGGTGCGTGGCGCTTCCGGTGACTCCGTTGCCGCGACCGCGGTGGAGACCGTCACCCAGCCGTCGGACGGCGTGTCGGGGATGGGTTCATCATCCAAACGCAGAGGTTTCCAACAGGTAGGCCGGCCCACTGGTTCCACCAAAGCTGGCGCCTTGGTCAATCTTGGTCCCCATCGGGTGCTGCTGCGCCCCACGACGACCCAACCGTCGGTGGGCGTGTCCGACACCGTTTCTACTTCAGGTTTGCGGTGCCAGCGTGTGGCCGTCCGGCGCGGTGGTTGTTGCGCCCGCCGTAGAGTCCCGGCGTCCACCGGCAGCATTAGCGCGTCCTCGTCCTGCAGGTCGTGCGCTGGGGTAAGGCGGCGACGCTTGCCAGTGTCCGTCGTCGTGGCGAGCGTCGAGGCACTCGCGGGTGTCGGTGCTGCTGTCGACGTGAGCCCGTCCGCGGGAACGCAGCAGTTGGCGTGCTTGGTAGCCGCGAGGCGGGATGAAAACAGCGTCCCGCACGCGCATCCAGATGCAAAGTTCTCCACGAACTTCGTTCCGCGGTGGGCTGCTTCGCGATGGCGCAGAAGATTGCCATGATGGCGCGAGGAGAACGAGCACAACTGGCAGCCGAACATCGGAGCGTCGTGGGCGTGGGTGCAGGAGATTACGGGGCGTGCGTCACCGTCGGTGGGGTGTTTGGGGGTTTGGCACGTGGTCACGTCCTGGTCCTGCCGCACTTGGTGCGTGCCGGGGTTGTCGTCTCCGTCGCGGTGAGGCGCCGTGATGTCCTCGGTTCCGGGGTCCGAAGAGGGCACAGAGCCGTCATCTTCCGTGAGCGTGTCCCACGCAAAACTACAGATCAAGCAGTCGTCTTCATGCGTGCCATGCTCGAATCGGGGCCAGCCGTCGCCAGCGTCGTTCCAAGCGAAATGCATGCTGGCGAGGAGGGTTAGGGTTAGGAAGCCCTTTTCTAACTAGGAGTTCGGAAAGTCGAATAGAATAGAAGGTACTATAGAAATGATCCTGTAAAAGTACGGTCTTGGGTTGCTCTTGAAATCGCCGCCGGCTCATGACGTCTATCCATAATCCGCGCGAGCAACCGCAATATGCATCGCACAGGCCATTGGCCGAACCACTTCAACATCCTTCACTCTGCTCCGGCCTTGCTTCAACTTGCCCTACCCTCTCCTCTCCTGGCTTGATGCAGAGCCTTGACCTCCACTTTGGCAACCATGGACTCTATCGGCCAGGCCGATCGCTCAGCACTGCTGCCGATAAGCGTAACAGTGCCAAAGCCCGGTCGTCTGCAACTAAAAACGGGGTCGTTGGACTGTAGGACACACACACGCTCGCAATCGCCACTCAGAACACCTCAGACACATACGTGGACACCTTCCACATCCCATGCCAAAACTGCCAAACTGCCACCTCCATTATTCGCAGGAGTCGACAAGCCTACCAGCTTATGGCGCTGATCTCGTCGCACGACCACCCAAAACCAACCGCGTCTCGAAACGACTGCTTTCATCTCGTTGACGACGCGATGCAACACTCCACACCAACCCCAAGACTCTGATCCATGCAACGGTTCCGGTGTGACACCAGTCTGGGCTGAAGCCGGCCTTGGCGGGGTGAGAGGCTGGATGCAAAGCTGCAATGCAAGGTCTGGCGGCACCGTTGGCGGCCTTCGCCGTCCCCACTCTTCGTTTTGCGCGATCACCAGCACACACCGACCCAATACCCAATTGACCACATACTCAGTCGTCACCAGCCAGCGCAGCAACTCGGCAGCCAGCCAGCCAGCCACACCACAAACCAACTCGACTTCTCGACCAACCACCTCAGCTAACTAGAAGCGTCTACGACTTCCGGCCGAGCTCAACTCGACACCATACCATGATCAAGCTCACTTTCACGATCGCCGCCGCTGTGGCCGCAGCCGCAGTCGTCGCCGACGTCGTGGCGTCCCAGCCAGACTCAACGCATCATGGATCTTTCCTTCGCCAAGCCGGGCCCACAAGAACCGGCATGGGGAACTTCGACCCTGCGGGCAGCAGTATGGAGGACGTGCCTCCACTGCCACGCGACTCTTCTTCGTCAGTTCACCGGGACCATGCCGGTAGCTTCCGTGCTGGAGACCACCCTCCGCCGCTAGCTGCCGGAAGCCTCGGTGGCCGTTTCGATGTTGTCGGCCACAACGACGGTGGTGTCTGGCAAGGCAATGGCAGTCTCGACGACCGGTTCCCACCTTCGCCTGATCCAAGCAGCAGCAGCAGCAGCAGCAGCAGCAGTTGGGTGCCTTCTCCACCGGATACCAGAGGTCCGCCAATACAGTATGATATTGAATTGGATCCACCGTCTGCCACTAATAAAAACTGCAATTTAAAGCTAAACAATAATAAAATTTGCCGCAATTTATATTGTATTGGTACAGAAATGATACAACTTATATCGCTTTACAGAGGGATACTGCAGTTGAGACCGCAATTTCCACAATCTATTGGTGCTAGCTGGGAGTTGAACATCGTCATCAACAGGTTCAGGGAACCCCAGGCGGCGCAAAACTGTCCTGATCTCGTCACTATCAAGATTAAAAACTCGGTTGATCGGCGATAGAGGTAGTGTTGCCAAACGAGCAGCTCAAACGGGGGCGGGGGGTGATCGCACGCACACGTGGAAATAGATATCATTCCGGAGACGCATGGCTCTGTGGATTCGTCATAAAATGAGAAGGATCTCACGAAGATGGCGCCATTCGTCATGGACATCGCGGTCGGACGGGAACATCAGCAGCTTCCACCCCAGGGAGCATCGGAAATCTGGAGCCTATGGTTCTGCCACAAGACCTACACTCGACGAAGCAATGCGTAGTAGCCTCTATAGCCCGGCAGCCAGGGCGCACACAGTATTGCGCCAGCGGTAATACTGCACTCAAATGACCCTGGCCTATAGACTGGACTAGACTTTCGGGGCACTTTTTACAAATTTATTGCCAATAATTGGGTCAATGTTATATTGTATTGAGGTCAGTGTAGTCCCGTAATAAACAATTATATTGAAAAACTGATTATTTATTGTATTGCATTATTTTTTTCCGACTTCTGCCGGATACTGACAGGGATGACCAGGGTGACAGGTCCCCGTTCTCGGACCGAGACCACGGTGGTGTCCACCACAAGGCTCTCCGAATGGAGGTCCGTGGCCCCGATGGCCAGAACCTCCACCTCCGATGTCTTCTCGTCCGGTGGACGGACTCAACCACGGAATGCAAGGCGACGAACCATCGGGTGACGACCATCCTGACGAGGGGCGTCCACTGAGCAAACATGACAACCCAAGCAATGACGACAACAAACCCAATGGTGATGACGAGCCCTTTCCGGGTGACAAGCCGTTGTCGGGCGACATGGATCAGCCGTCTGACGACAAACGCATTGACGGACAACGGGAGCCTTCATACGGCCGTGGAGACCGTGGCAAGTTCCCGGACGACCGCGATGGCGGAGTCCGAGCTCACCACGACCGACCTTTGGACGAGTGTTCGTGGCGCGGTGACGGGAGTGTCGACGGTCGTTTCCTTCCTCCGCCCCATGCCGGCAGCGATGGCCAGCAGCCCGTTGTCGGCGGTGGTCGCGTTGTCGACGCTCCTACGAATCACGACAAGCCTGGTGATCCCGAGTCGCCGGCGTCACGTGCTGGCAGCAGCTCGCTATCTCCGTCGCACGACGTGGGTGCCGGGTACGGCGAGGTCCCTCAGAACGAGGGTAAGGTTCAGTGACTCAAGTAAGTAAGCACTGCATTGATCGCATGAAACGGCGTGGTCACATTGAGGACGAATTACTTCATGGTAGATAGAGCCCAACCTCGGACCATCAGCTACTTATTCTTTAAATCTATCCTACTCACATGCCAGACGAACCGGATTGAAATAATTGTTAGACGAACCGGATTGAAATAATTGTTAGACGAACCGGATCGGAATAATCGTTGTAAGTGACTACACCGGACGCGAATCTAGCTAAGAACGTCGGTACCGGGTCGAGGACGCGGCAAAGTGAGGGCGACAGCAAACCGGCCATTGAGTTGTTCGCATAGTGCAGTATGCAATACAGATTTGTGTAGAATGACCGAGTTAGATTGCAGCGTATGGTGACTTGGTGAACAGTAGAAAAACGACGATAAAAATAAATAGAAAGAGCATAGCGAGGAAGATGGCAATAACTTCTCATATCACTCCACTCACTCACGCTGCCTTGGAATAGCGACAGCGGACGTTCATCAATGGGGGAGACCGAGTCCAAGAGAGGACCCAGCGCTGCAACCACCGACATCCCGAGTCAATGAATGAAGTCGAATGCGATCATCAAAGTTATTGAGTTTGAGTGTCTTCGTGTTACCAATTAGTAAATCTCTCTTATCAAATGAACTAACGTCGGCGTGGAAAGGTTCTGTTCGTCGGCTGTAGAGGATACTCCTTGACTAGTTGGTGTTTCGAGGGCAGTTCCCTTGGAGGGTAGGGCCCTTGTTGGCCACGATGGGCCTAATCGTCTAGCTGCGGCCAGTGGACGGAGACCCCCCGATCTCCGCCGCACCACCCCGCTTCCTTGTATGCTGGCGCTGCCTGTGTTGCCTGCAAAAATCCGCCCAAATTCGACGACTGCTCTGGATGCATGCTGCTGAAATTTGGCGATCGAGGCGTTTAGTGTCCCTTTTGAGAAGTCCGAGTCCCGTCGTCAACACCTTGTGATTGCCTTGGGCTACTGATACTAGTGCTCCATATACGAGAGCAGACAGATGAACTGACCAGACTTGTCGCTCCAGATGCCTTTTTACACCGTCATATTTCTTGCATTTCAGGTCTGCAATTCGAGCAAGCGCCGAGCTGCCAGGAGCATCACCGCGATGGTCTTCGTAGGTGACAGCGAGATCCACAATGACAACTGTGCGCTTTGAGCGATTGTATAGTTGCAAATCCGGGCGGAGGGCTGGTCCAGGGAGCGTAGGTACGGTTTGGTCGACTAATAGCTCGGCTTGTGGGTTTCTATCGCGCGGAGACGCCTCGATAGCGTTGGCGATTAGCTTGAGGACAGTATCGTGGCGACCTTGAACATCTCCTTCAGTTCCGGGGCAGTGTCCTAGGACATGACCGAGCGTTTCCTTCCATGAACATCCTGGGTGCCTGCACGTAGCATGGGTGCGAAGCTTCTTGCGTTGTAGCACACTATTTGTGTCAATTTGGTTCAGTCGACCCGCAATTGCAAAGCGAAAGTCCGCTTCCCAGAGACCACGGGGGCGAGTCAGAAACGCGCTTCCAGCGCCTCCGATTGACCTAGCGACTCGACCTTGGTCCTTCATCTGCGTCCAGCGGTGGTAGTGGCGATATTTCATGTGCGTCTTAATTTGGCGGAGAACAGTCCGGTGGTCAAGCCATCCGTTGCAATGGGGAACTTGTAGCTGGAGTGCTAAAGCCAGCGACCCAGTTTCGGCATCCCCGGGTGCTGTTTCAAACAGCAAGCCAAACGACTTGAGGTGACGCTGAATATCGCCCCAAAGAGAGCCAATGTCGCTTGAATTCCTCTTCTTGGGCGCGTGCACGGAGTCACCCAGCTTAGAGTTCAGCAGCAGCTCCACTAGTTCGTCCGGGCGAGTCTTCCAGTGGTCGAGGTCGAGGTGGTGACGTGCCGCAGCTATGTCCTGAACCTGAGTGCGAGCAATGCGCCGAATAGCTGCGTCTGGCGAGTGCAGAACCTGCCACGCATAGGCCAGTTGTAGCGCTGCATGGAGGTCAGTCAGAGGAAGTAGGCCGAGCCCGCCACGAGTTACCGGTGCATACAAAAACGCTCTCGTTGAATTCGATGGTAAGTGGAACAGGTTGAGGAGTCCACGCGCGAGGTGCTTGTCAAATCCGGCCAGTTGCTGGTTAAATGGGCAGAGGTGGCGCGGAGCATATTCCACGCGGGGGTAAAGGTAGGTTTTAACGGCTTTAACGACTTGCCATGGCGCTAGACCTGATTGGAGAAGAGCTGTGGCGTCACGTTTAAGCTCTGCGATAACCGGGCTGAGCTCGGTTCGACGCATAGCATGATCAAATCCATCCCCAATGCCTAGATAGGTGTAACCTTCATGCAGAGTCAAGCTAGGAATCTTTTCATCATCAAGCTGATTCTCGAGATCTCCTGAAACCAAGTTACCTCGCGTGTTTCTAGTGACCGAGAGAGAGCGGCATTTCGACGGATTAGCCTGAAGTCGTGTCCAGTGTAGGAAATTGGTTACCAGCTTGTGCTGCTGGTCGATACCAGCCTTGGTCGTGCTAAATACCTTCAAGTCGTCAGCAAATGCACACGCCCCTGGACGATCCTCACCGGAAAGTTTCACACCAGTGTCCTTCAGCTTATCGAGAGCGAGCAGGAGTGGGGTAATTACTGCGGTGAAAAGGTGGGGACTAAGAGGACAACCTTGAAACACCCCAACGCGTAGTGCCACCGGAGCCGAGGGCTCATCCTCAAAATCGTCCAAGTTGAACTCACCACGTCGAGTCCCGGGGTACTCGTCCTGGTAGCGCACAACTCCACGCCTTTTGCGTGCCGGACGCACCATCCACTCCTCCTCGCCATCTCTCCCCGGAGTGCTAGAGCCACGCGTCGGCACAGAGTCAGTCGGCCCGCTGTGATTATCAGGTTCCCGGCGTGGGTGAGTTGGGGGTGTGCGGAAACCTTCCTCAACGCTGGGTTCTTCCGTGCGCTCCTCTTCTTCGTCGTTGCCGATGATATCGATCACCTCCTGGCTGCCCTCCTTACGCGCCGTAGCGAGTGGGGCTTCAGCAAACGTCACACTCCTTGAAATCACGATTGATCCGTTAGTTGGATCCAGCAGTCGATATGCTTTGTGCTGTTTGGCGTAGCCGAGGAAAACGCACTTGATACCCGAGTCATCCAGCTTTTTGCGTTTTTGCTTGGTCACATGGGCATAGCACTCGGTCCCAAAAACGCGCATGTGCTCCAGACGTGGCTCCCTTTTGTAAACCAGTTGGAACGGACTTGAGTGTGGGTTTGAAGTGTTAGGCAACACGTTCCGAATGTCTGCTGCAGTCATCATAGCCTCACACCAGTACGACTTGTCAATCCCGCTCTCTTTCAGCATGCAGCGTGTCATTTCGACCAGAGTACGGTTCATTCGCTCTGCCATACCGTTTTGCTGCGGGTTGTATGGTACCGTAAACTCCTGCTTGACCATCTTGTCGTCGCAAAGAGTCTCCATTGCTGCGTTGCAATACTCACCACCATTATCACTGCGTAACACCTTAACCTTGATGCCCGCGCTTGTTTCTGCCTCTTTGAGAAATTTCTTGAACGCCTCACACACTTCGCTCTTCTTGCGCAGTGGATAGATCGTCACAAAACGGCTTTTCATCAAAATAAAGCTCACAATATACTTGTAGCCCGACTTGGATGCGGGGGTGACAGGCCCCAACACATCAGAGCACACGGTGGTGTCATTGCGTGCACTCTCCCTGGCTTCGAGCTCCTTCTCGGTTGAACTGAATGGCTTGCGTGCTTGTTTCGCAGTCGCGCATACACCACACACGGTTCCAGGTGCAACTTGCGCACCACTGAGTTTTCCGTCCTTAACCATGGAGTTCAACGTGCTGAAAGACACGTGACCGAGTCGCCGATGCCACAGACCAACGTCGTTTTCAGCCACATGACACTCCTCACCACCATCAGTGTTGAGGTACATCAGCTTGCCTTGCTTCCTACCCGTCGCCACAACTTGGCTGCCGCGTTTCACAACGCACCGCTCGCTGTCCATAGTCACGGTCATACCGCGTGCTGTTGCAGCCGTCAGAGAGAACAGGTTCTTGTTTAAGTCTTCAACATGCAACGTGTTTTCCAGCCGCGCGTTTATCCACGAACTTCCAGTCCAGACACGCAAAACAATTGTTCCAAAGCCGAGAATCTTCAAGTTCGCACTGTTCTTTGCGCTCAATATGCTGCGCGCAGTCTTTATAGCCGAGTACTCGTGAAAGGCGTCGCGTGTCTTGCACATGTGTGCCGAAGCACCACTATCCATCACCCAGCTCTCGCTCGCAAAGCGTCGGTCGCGTTAAACGCAACGTTTGACTGGTCTTGGATACTATCATCGGGACTTGCCCTAGAACGGCAATCCCTCGCGTAATGGCCCATCTTGCCACAGTTGAAACACGCTCCGGAGAATCCCTTCTTGCGTCCCCCGCGTGTGTTCTTCTTCTGTTGCTGCTTTCCATTGCCCTTACCGGCAAGAAGCGCGGTCGCCTCTTCGACGCGCGTCGAGTCCTTTTGACGCACTTCTTCCGCAATCAGCTTGCTCACGAGGTCTGCAAGCTTGAAATCGCTCACTGACATGCGAAATGCTTGAACCAGGCTCTCGTAGCTCGATGGTAGACTCCGCAACATCGTCGCACAGACGTCTTCTTCGCTTGGTTCACACCCCGCGTTCTTCATATCCATCACGAGCTTCTCTAACTCCGTTACGTGATTGCTGACGGAGGATGCTGTAAACTTGAACGCCGAGAACTTCTCTTTGAGCCACAGTCGGTTCGCCATGTCTTGAGTCTTGTGGAACGTTTTCAATGTGTCCCACGCTTCCTTCGCAGTCTTGGACGTCACCACGTGCATCAACTGCGAGTCGTTGAGGTTGAGCACAATCGCCGCGTGCGCTTGCTGCTCCTTCGCCGAGGCCACCTCGGCTTCTCCGCTGACCGCATCCCACAATCCCTTGGACATCAGGTACATCTTCATCTTGTAGCTCCACAGCGAGTAGTTCGAGCCGTCGAAAGGCTCGACTTTGAACTTGGTGTCGGTACTTGGGCTCATAACCAAAAGGAAGTTGGACTACGAGCTGTAAAGCTTGAAACACTTAAAGACGGCTTCGGGCCGAGATTGCAAAACCAAAAGTAAGATTGATTGAGTGAGTTTTAGCTTCTAGCCTGCCTACTATGCTCTCTTGTTGGCAAAAAGAAAAGCAAACATCTGTGGGAATCGAACCCACGACCTTCGAGTCAAAGACCCGGTACTAACCCACTAAGCAATACAGACTTGTGCAAAGTCATGGACACCCCACTCCTACATATGCAAATACTATGCACCCACCCGCGCATCCACGCAGCTTGAACATCCAGACGCGCTCCCACGCGCTCGTCCTCATGCACACGCAGCCTGCGCGTCTCATCTTGAGCATTGGACGCCGCCACAAAGCCTCGCACACGCGCACACACACACGCACGCACACGCACGCACACACACGCACACGCACGCACACGCACACGCACGCACACACAATGGCGCGCCAAGTGTGAAGCCACGCGCACGCATCACCCTTTAACACACTCCACCTGCTGCCGTACGGTTCACCACGCCTACCACCTCGCCACTTCGCGCTGGCCGACACAACGCCAACACAACACCTTCTGACGTCAACGCCGCATGAACGTGCGCTGTCTGCTCTGCAAAGCTTGGGTTGCGCTTACGGGGTCCCGAAATGACCGAGTCGATGGAGCCAGACCACTGGCTTGTCGGCGAAGATCGGTGTCTCCTATATAAGATGCAGAAAGAGCGAGGCGGACAGGGCGTGGTGTGAAGCGGCATATGACCCGTAGCGATCGGTCAGTGTCAGCGAGCAAACGCAGGCAGCTGTGGGTCGGCAGGAAGCGAGCAAAAGGCAGCAAAGAGCGGCGTCCAGAAGGACCGAGCTCGGAGTCCGGAGCCCAGAGCTCGGAGCCCAGGAGCGAGGCCAACAACAAGAAGCGCGGGACCGGGATTGAACCAGTGACCCTTCGAGCTGCAATCGAACGCTCTACCACTGAGCTACCCGCGCGTCGAACAATACATACCCCGCCCACCATTTCACAAACGCTTTTTACGCACCCCACACGCACCACACGCACCACACGCACCTGTGCACGCCACCACGGCCTACCCACCGCTATCCACCACCCCTCCACGCATGCCAACCATCAAATGCACTCCACCTGCTGCCGTACGGTTCACCACGCCTACCACCTCGCCACTTCGCGCTGGCCGACACAACGCCAACACAACACCTTCTGACGTCAACGCCGCATGAACGTGCGCGCTGTCTGCTCTGCAAAGCTTGGGTTGCGCTTACGGGGTCCCGAAATGGCCGAGTCGATGGAGCCAGACCACTGGCTTGTCGGCGAAGATCGGTGTCTCCTATATAAGATGCAGAAAGAGCGAGGCGGACAGGGCGTGGTGTGAAGCGGCATATGACCCGTAGCGATCGGTCAGTGTCAGCGAGCAAACGCAGGCAGCTGTGGGTCGGCGGGAAGCGAGCAAAAGGCAGCAAAGAGCGGCGTCCAGAAGGACCGAGCTCGGAGCCCGGAGCCCAGAGCTCGGAGCCGGAGCTCGGAGCCCAGGAGCGAGGCCAACAACAAGAAGCGCGGGACCGGGATTGAACCAGTGACCCTTCGAGCTGCAATCGAACGCTCTACCACTGAGCTACCCGCGCGTCGAACAATACATACCCCGCCCACCATTTCACAAACGCTTTTTACGCACCCCACACGCACCACACGCACCACACGCACCTGTGCACGCCACCACGGCCTACCCACCGCTATCCACCACCCCTCCACGCATGCCAACCATCAAATGCACTCCACCTGCTGCCGTACGGTTCACCACGCCTACCACCTCGCCACTTCGCGCTGGCCGACACAACGCCAACACAACACCTTCTGACGTCAACGCCGCATGAACGTGCGCTGTCTGCTCTGCAAAGCTTGGGTTGCGCTTACGGGGTCCCGAAATGACCGAGTCGATGGAGCCAGACCACTGGCTTGTCGGCGAAGATCGGTGTCTCCTATATAAGATGCAGAAAGAGCGAGGCGGACAGGGCGTGGTGTGAAGCGGCATATGACCCGTAGCGATCGGTCAGTGTCAGCGAGCAAACGCAGGCAGCTGTGGGTCGGCAGGAAGCGAGCAAAAGGCAGCAAAGAGCGGCGTCCAGAAGGACCGAGCTCGGAGCCCGGAGCCCAGAGCTCGGAGCCGGAGCTCGGAGCCCAGGAGCGAGGCCAACAACAAGAAGCGCGGGACCGGGATTGAACCAGTGACCCTTCGAGCTGCAATCGAACGCTCTACCACTGAGCTACCCGCGCGTCGAACAATACATACCCCGCCCACCATTTCACAAACGCTTTTTACGCACCCCACACGCACCACACGCACCACACGCACCTGTGCACGCCACCACGGCCTACCCACCGCTATCCACCACCCCTCCACGCATGCCAACCATCAAATGCACTCCACCTGCTGCCGTACGGTTCACCACGCCTACCACCTCGCCACTTCGCGCTGGCCGACACAACGCCAACACAACACCTTCTGACGTCAACGCCGCATGAACGTGCGCTGTCTGCTCTGCAAAGCTTGGGTTGCGCTTACGGGGTCCCGAAATGACCGAGTCGATGGAGCCAGACCACTGGCTTGTCGGCGAAGATCGGTGTCTCCTATATAAGATGCAGAAAGAGCGAGGCGGACAGGGCGTGGTGTGAAGCGGCATATGACCCGTAGCGATCGGTCAGTGTCAGCGAGCAAACGCAGGCAGCTGTGGGTCGGCAGGAAGCGAGCAAAAGGCAGCAAAGAGCGGCGTCCAGAAGGACCGAGCTCGGAGCCCGGAGCCCAGAGCTCGGAGCCGGAGCTCGGAGCCCAGGAGCGAGGCCAACAACAAGAAGCGCGGGACCGGGATTGAACCAGTGACCCTTCGAGCTGCAATCGAACGCTCTACCACTGAGCTACCCGCGCGTCGAACAATACATACCCCGCCCACCATTTCACAAACGCTTTTTACGCACCCCACACGCACCACACGCACCACACGCACCTGTGCACGCCACCACGGCCTACCCACCGCTATCCACCACCCCTCCACGCATGCCAACCATCAAATGCACTCCACCTGCTGCCGTACGGTTCACCACGCCTACCACCTCGCCACTTCGCGCTGGCCGACACAACGCCAACACAACACCTTCTGACGTCAACGCCGCATGAACGTGCGCTGTCTGCTCTGCAAAGCTTGGGTTGCGCTTACGGGGTCCCGAAATGACCGAGTCGATGGAGCCAGACCACTGGCTTGTCGGCGAAGATCGGTGTCTCCTATATAAGATGCAGAAAGAGCGAGGCGGACAGGGCGTGGTGTGAAGCGGCATATGACCCGTAGCGATCGGTCAGTGTCAGCGAGCAAACGCAGGCAGCTGTGGGTCGGCAGGAAGCGAGCAAAGGCAGCAAAGAGCGGCGTCCAGAAGGACCGAGCTCGGAGCCCGGAGCCCAGAGCTCGGAGCCGGAGCTCGGAGCCCAGGAGCGAGGCCAACAACAAGAAGCGCGGGACCGGGATTGAACCAGTGACCCTTCGAGCTGCAATCGAACGCTCTACCACTGAGCTACCCGCGCGTCGAACAATACATACCCCGCCCACCATTTCACAAACGCTTTTTACGCACCCCACACGCACCACACGCACCACACGCACCTGTGCACGCCACCACGGCCTACCCACCGCTATCCACCACCCCTCCACGCATGCCAACCATCAAATGCACTCCACCTGCTGCCGTACGGTTCACCACGCCTACCACCTCGCCACTTCGCGCTGGCCGACACAACGCCAACACAACACCTTCTGACGTCAACGCCGCATGAACGTGCGCTGTCTGCTCTGCAAAGCTTGGGTTGCGCTTACGGGGTCCCGAAATGACCGAGTCGATGGAGCCAGACCACTGGCTTGTCGGCGAAGATCGGTGTCTCCTATATAAGATGCAGAAAGAGCGAGGCGGACAGGGCGTGGTGTGAAGCGGCATATGACCCGTAGCGATCGGTCAGTGTCAGCGAGCAAACGCAGGCAGCTGTGGGTCGGCAGGAAGCGAGCAAAAGGCAGCAAAGAGCGGCGTCCAGAAGG
This sequence comes from Phytophthora cinnamomi, assembly GCF_018691715.1. Taxonomy (NCBI): domain Eukaryota; phylum Oomycota; class Peronosporomycetes; order Peronosporales; family Peronosporaceae; genus Phytophthora; species Phytophthora cinnamomi. The sequence goes on from NW_027151052.1 coordinate 76,520, forward strand.
ACCGAGCTCGGAGCCCGGAGCCCAGAGCTCGGAGCCGGAGCTCGGAGCCCAGGAGCGAGGCCAACAACAAGAAGCGCGGGACCGGGATTGAACCAGTGACCCTTCGAGCTGCAATCGAACGCTCTACCACTGAGCTACCCGCGCGTCGAACAATACATACCCCGCCCACCATTTCACAAACGCTTTTTACGCACCCCACACGCACCACACGCACCACACGCACCTGTGCACGCCACCACGGCCTACCCACCGCTATCCACCACCCCTCCACGCATGCCAACCATCAAATGCACTCCACCTGCTGCCGTACGGTTCACCACGCCTACCACCTCGCCACTTCGCGCTGGCCGACACAACGCCAACACAACACCTTCTGACGTCAACGCCGCATGAACGTGCGCTGTCTGCTCTGCAAAGCTTGGGTTGCGCTTACGGGGTCCCGAAATGACCGAGTCGATGGAGCCAGACCACTGGCTTGTCGGCGAAGATCGGTGTCTCCTATATAAGATGCAGAAAGAGCGAGGCGGACAGGGCGTGGTGTGAAGCGGCATATGACCCGTAGCGATCGGTCAGTGTCAGCGAGCAAACGCAGGCAGCTGTGGGTCGGCAGGAAGCGAGCAAAAGGCAGCAAAGAGCGGCGTCCAGAAGGACCGAGCTCGGAGCCCGGAGCCCAGAGCTCGGAGCCGGAGCTCGGAGCTCGGAGCCCAGGAGCGAGGCCAACAACAAGAAGCGCGGGACCGGGATTGAACCAGTGACCCTTCGAGCTGCAATCGAACGCTCTACCACTGAGCTACCCGCGCGTCGAACAATACATACCCCGCCCACCATTTCACAAACGCTTTTTACGCACCCCACACGCACCACACGCACCACACGCACCTGTGCACGCCACCACGGCCTACCCACCGCTATCCACCACCCCTCCACGCATGCCAACCATCAAATGCACTCCACCTGCTGCCGTACGGTTCACCACGCCTACCACCTCGCCACTTCGCGCTGGCCGACACAACGCCAACACAACACCTTCTGACGTCAACGCCGCATGAACGTGCGCTGTCTGCTCTGCAAAGCTTGGGTTGCGCTTACGGGGTCCCGAAATGACCGAGTCGATGGAGCCAGACCACTGGCTTGTCGGCGAAGATCGGTGTCTCCTATATAAGATGCAGAAAGAGCGAGGCGGACAGGGCGTGGTGTGAAGCGGCATATGACCCGTAGCGATCGGTCAGTGTCAGCGAGCAAACGCAGGCAGCTGTGGGTCGGCAGGAAGCGAGCAAAGGCAGCAAAGAGCGGCGTCCAGAAGGACCGAGCTCGGAGCCCGGAGCCCAGAGCTCGGAGCCGGAGCTCGGAGCCCAGGAGCGAGGCCAACAACAAGAAGCGCGGGACCGGGATTGAACCAGTGACCCTTCGAGCTGCAATCGAACGCTCTACCACTGAGCTACCCGCGCGTCGAACAATACATACCCCGCCCACCATTTCACAAACGCTTTTTACGCACCCCACACGCACCACACGCACCACACGCACCTGTGCACGCCACCACGGCCTACCCACCGCTATCCACCACCCCTCCACGCATGCCAACCATCAAATGCACTCCACCTGCTGCCGTACGGTTCACCACGCCTACCACCTCGCCACTTCGCGCTGGCCGACACAACGCCAACACAACACCTTCTGACGTCAACGCCGCATGAACGTGCGCTGTCTGCTCTGCAAAGCTTGGGTTGCGCTTACGGGGTCCCGAAATGACCGAGTCGATGGAGCCAGACCACTGGCTTGTCGGCGAAGATCGGTGTCTCCTATATAAGATGCAGAAAGAGCGAGGCGGACAGGGCGTGGTGTGAAGCGGCATATGACCCGTAGCGATCGGTCAGTGTCAGCGAGCAAACGCAGGCAGCTGTGGGTCGGCAGGAAGCGAGCAAAAGGCAGCAAAGAGCGGCGTCCAGAAGGACCGAGCTCGGAGCCCGGAGCCCAGAGCTCGGAGCCGGAGCTCGGAGCCCAGGAGCGAGGCCAACAACAAGAAGCGCGGGACCGGGATTGAACCAGTGACCCTTCGAGCTGCAATCGAACGCTCTACCACTGAGCTACCCGCGCGTCGAACAATACATACCCCGCCCACCATTTCACAAACGCTTTTTACGCACCCCACACGCACCACACGCACCACACGCACCACACGCACCACACGCACCTGTGCACGCCACCACGGCCTACCCACCGCTATCCACCACCCCTCCACGCATGCCAACCATCAAATGCACTCCACCTGCTGCCGTACGGTTCACCACGCCTACCACCTCGCCACTTCGCGCTGGCCGACACAACGCCAACACAACACCTTCTGACGTCAACGCCGCATGAACGTGCGCTGTCTGCTCTGCAAAGCTTGGGTTGCGCTTACGGGGTCCCGAAATGACCGAGTCGATGGAGCCAGACCACTGGCTTGTCGGCGAAGATCGGTGTCTCCTATATAAGATGCAGAAAGAGCGAGGCGGACAGGGCGTGGTGTGAAGCGGCATATGACCCGTAGCGATCGGTCAGTGTCAGCGAGCAAACGCAGGCAGCTGTGGGTCGGCAGGAAGCGAGCAAAAGGCAGCAAAGAGCGGCGTCCAGAAGGACCGAGCTCGGAGCCCGGAGCCCAGAGCTCGGAGCCGGAGCTCGGAGCCCAGGAGCGAGGCCAACAACAAGAAGCGCGGGACCGGGATTGAACCAGTGACCCTTCGAGCTGCAATCGAACGCTCTACCACTGAGCTACCCGCGCGTCGAACAATACATACCCCGCCCACCATTTCACAAACGCTTTTTACGCACCCCACACGCACCACACGCACCACACGCACCTGTGCACGCCACCACGGCCTACCCACCGCTATCCACCACCCCTCCACGCATGCCAACCATCAAATGCACTCCACCTGCTGCCGTACGGTTCACCACGCCTACCACCTCGCCACTTCGCGCTGGCCGACACAACGCCAACACAACACCTTCTGACGTCAACGCCGCATGAACGTGCGCTGTCTGCTCTGCAAAGCTTGGGTTGCGCTTACGGGGTCCCGAAATGACCGAGTCGATGGAGCCAGACCACTGGCTTGTCGGCGAAGATCGGTGTCTCCTATATAAGATGCAGAAAGAGCGAGGCGGACAGGGCGTGGTGTGAAGCGGCATATGACCCGTAGCGATCGGTCAGTGTCAGCGAGCAAACGCAGGCAGCTGTGGGTCGGCAGGAAGCGAGCAAAAGGCAGCAAAGAGCGGCGTCCAGAAGGACCGAGCTCGGAGCCCGGAGCCCAGAGCTCGGAGCCGGAGCTCGGAGCCCAGGAGCGAGGCCAACAACAAGAAGCGCGGGACCGGGATTGAACCAGTGACCCTTCGAGCTGCAATCGAACGCTCTACCACTGAGCTACCCGCGCGTCGAACAATACATACCCCGCCCACCATTTCACAAACGCTTTTTACGCACCCCACACGCACCACACGCACCACACGCACCTGTGCACGCCACCACGGCCTACCCACCGCTATCCACCACCCCTCCACGCATGCCAACCATCAAATGCACTCCACCTGCTGCCGTACGGTTCACCACGCCTACCACCTCGCCACTTCGCGCTGGCCGACACAACGCCAACACAACACCTTCTGACGTCAACGCCGCATGAACGTGCGCTGTCTGCTCTGCAAAGCTTGGGTTGCGCTTACGGGGTCCCGAAATGACCGAGTCGATGGAGCCAGACCACTGGCTTGTCGGCGAAGATCGGTGTCTCCTATATAAGATGCAGAAAGAGCGAGGCGGACAGGGCGTGGTGTGAAGCGGCATATGACCCGTAGCGATCGGTCAGTGTCAGCGAGCAAACGCAGGCAGCTGTGGGTCGGCAGGAAGCGAGCAAAGGCAGCAAAGAGCGGCGTCCAGAAGGACCGAGCTCGGAGCCCGGAGCCCGGAGCTCGGAGCTCGGAGCCCAGGAGCGAGGCCAACAACAAGAAGCGCGGGACCGGGATTGAACCAGTGACCCTTCGAGCTGCAATCGAACGCTCTACCACTGAGCTACCCGCGCGTCGAACAATACATACCCCGCCCACCATTTCACAAACGCTTTTTACGCACCCCACACGCACCACACGCACCACACGCACCTGTGCACGCCACCACGGCCTACCCACCGCTATCCACCACCCTCCACGCATGCCAACCATCAAATGCACTCCACCTGCTGCCGTACGGTTCACCACGCTACCACCTCGCCACTTCGCGCTGGCCGACACAACGCCAACACAACACCTTCTGACGTCAACGCCGCATGAACGTGCGCTGTCTGCTCTGCAAAGCTTGGGTTGCGCTTACGGGGTCCCGAAATGACCGAGTCGATGGAGCCAGACCACTGGCTTGTCGGCGAAGATCGGTGTCTCCTATATAAGATGCAGAAAGAGCGAGGCGGACAGGGCGTGGTGTGAAGCGGCATATGACCCGTAGCGATCGGTCAGTGTCAGCGAGCAAACGCAGGCAGCTGTGGGTCGGCAGGAAGCGAGCAAAAGGCAGCAAAGAGCGGCGTCCAGAAGGACCGAGCTCGGAGCCGGAGCTCGGAGCTCGGAGCCCAGGAGCGAGGCCAACAACAAGAAGCGCGGGACCGGGATTGAACCAGTGACCCTTCGAGCTGCAATCGAACGCTCTACCACTGAGCTACCCGCGCGTCGAACAATACATACCCCGCCCACCATTTCACAAACGCTTTTTACGCACCCCACACGCACCACACGCACCACACGCACCTGTGCACGCCACCACGGCCTACCCACCGCTATCCACCACCCCTCCACGCATGCCAACCATCAAATGCACTCCACCTGCTGCCGTACGGTTCACCACGCCTACCACCTCGCCACTTCGCGCTGGCCGACACAACGCCAACACAACACCTTCTGACGTCAACGCCGCATGAACGTGCGCTGTCTGCTCTGCAAAGCTTGGGTTGCGCTTACGGGGTCCCGAAATGACCGAGTCGATGGAGCCAGACCACTGGCTTGTCGGCGAAGATCGGTGTCTCCTATATAAGATGCAGAAAGAGCGAGGCGGACAGGGCGTGGTGTGAAGCGGCATATGACCCGTAGCGATCGGTCAGTGTCAGCGAGCAAACGCAGGCAGCTGTGGGTCGGCAGGAAGCGAGCAAAAGGCAGCAAAGAGCGGCGTCCAGAAGGACCGAGCTCGGAGCCCGGAGCCCAGAGCTCGGAGCCGGAGCTCGGAGCCCAGGAGCGAGGCCAACAACAAGAAGCGCGGGACCGGGATTGAACCAGTGACCCTTCGAGCTGCAATCGAACGCTCTACCACTGAGCTACCCGCGCGTCGAACAATACATACCCCGCCCACCATTTCACAAACGCTTTTTACGCACCCCACACGCACCACACGCACCACACGCACCTGTGCACGCCACCACGGCCTACCCACCGCTATCCACCACCCCTCCACGCATGCCAACCATCAAATGCACTCCACCTGCTGCCGTACGGTTCACCACGCCTACCACCTCGCCACTTCGCGCTGGCCGACACAACGCCAACACAACACCTTCTGACGTCAACGCCGCATGAACGTGCGCTGTCTGCTCTGCAAAGCTTGGGTTGCGCTTACGGGGTCCCGAAATGACCGAGTCGATGGAGCCAGACCACTGGCTTGTCGGCGAAGATCGGTGTCTCCTATATAAGATGCAGAAAGAGCGAGGCGGACAGGGCGTGGTGTGAAGCGGCATATGACCCGTAGCGATCGGTCAGTGTCAGCGAGCAAACGCAGGCAGCTGTGGGTCGGCAGGAAGCGAGCAAAAGGCAGCAAAGAGCGGCGTCCAGAAGGACCGAGCTCGGAGCCCGGAGCCCTCGCATTAGCAATGACAAAGACAGCCTTGTCGTAGATACCCTGACAGCGGCCAACGAACTCTGGGGGGGACCCCCAGCAACTCCAAGACGTACCACAACAGCTCGTGCAGCACACTACCGAATGCATTCTTTAGATCGTACCAAATGATCCTCAGCTCGCGGTGCTTTCGGCGCGCTTGGTCAATCAGCGCCGAGGCCACGTAATTATGCTCTCCACAGCCATTAACAGATCGAAACCCTTTCTGAGCGGGGGCATGGCGCTCATTAGCATCTAACCATCTCGTAAAGCGCCCTGCTAATACACCCGCATACAGTTTGTAAATCGTCTGCTGCAAGCAGATTGGCCTCCAATTGCTTGGGTCGCCTCGCGATCCTTTCTTAAAAATTAGCCGCACCGTGCCAACTTTCCAACTTTGAGGAACACGTTTGTGTTTCCAGCAGCAGGCGAATGCTGCTGCGAGGGCCGGGAGAAGTTGGGCTGTAAAGCGTTTGTAGATGTCGTAACCCACACCATCCAGACCTGGGCTGGAGTTCAAATTGACCCGGTTCAGTTGCGCCTCGATGTCCTCCTCCGAGGGAGCTTCCGTGAGGAGCTCGGGCAGTGCCGTCGCAGCGGGTAGGCTGCGCAGAGCTTCGCGAAAGGCTGCGCCGATGCGAGCATTTGGATCGAACTCGGAGCGCGGAGTGTTAATACTGTCAAAATATTGCCAGAGCTGCTCGCCGGAGAGGGGGCATACAGGATCCCTACTCGCTTCGTCGTTCTGATCATGGACTGCGTCCGAGGTGGTGGGTGCAGATGTTCGCATTCTGGCTGCCGCTGCTTTTTCCAAGATCTCAGTGACGCAGCCTTTCTCGGCTGTATTGAAGCGATGACGAAGGCGCTGTTGTTCTTGAGACCGGCGAATACGTCCCACTCGACGACGTGCCTTGCGTATATCTTTGCGCGTGCTAGAACTGTTACGTTCCGTGGCGTACATATTGTCTAAGGCCTCATCAATACGCTTTTCTCTGTTGTAGTTAGAGTTCCGCGGTGGCCTCCGATTCTTGCCTCGCCATGGAGGTCGCGTGGGCCCCCTCGCAGGCGGCGGTCTATTGTTGGAAGCGCGTTGAGCGGTCAGTGGCCGACGCTGCGAGCCCGCCGACTCAACCGACGCCGTGACTGTGTATGGCTGCAGCTTCTCGTAGATCAAGTAAGGGAGGGCTGTGATGTAGCCCTTGGCGGAGCTCCAGTCTGGAGCATCTGTGATCTTGGCCGCCAACGTCACGGCGATCCGCTCCAGCACGGCGCATGCTGCGTCCTCGTCATCGTTCTTGAGTTCGCGGAGACGTAGGCGAGGGCGCCGATTGAGTACAACATCAGAGCTGATCTGCATCGGTGTATAGACTTCTCCATCGTCAATGTCGGCGGGGAGCTCCACCTCCGCGTCATATGTGCTCATCGGTACAGCACGCGGCACAGGTTCGTCGATTGGTGGACCTTGCGGGGCGAGTGGCTCGGCGACTAATGCGTTCTCTGGGCTAGACGGGTGAACTGACATGGCCGTGCAACCTACTCCCGTCGGGTGAAAGCTACATTCGGTGCGGGTGTTGCGCCTGTCGAGTGCTCGATTAGCGAGGCGGTCTGCCTGTCCATTCCGTTGGCGGTCAATCTGATGCAGTGAGTAGTGTTCTAAGCGGCGTAGTTCGGTCTTAACACGCGCCCGCAGCACGTTGAGGCGCGCATTGTTTGTTCGGTAACGCCCACGAACTTGCTGGATAATGAGATTGCTGTCACCTTCAATGTGGAGGCGGCGTGCTCCATGATCACCAGCTGCACGTACTCCAAGTAGTAGCGCAGTATATTCCGCCGTGTTGTTGGTCTCCGAGGAACTCGGCATATACAATGATCCTGTCCACACTACAACCTCTGTTGGGTTGAATAACACGGCCCCCGCGCCACCGGGATGGGGGTTCTTACGACATGCACCATCAAATTGCAGAAGCCACTCACCGGTGGCGTCCACCTCGTCGGCGATGGCCTCATTGCTGGCGTCGCTCATGACGATGTCAGAGACACAGACGGTCTCATTGTCCGGTCTACCGACATCACGCCTGATTGGCTCGGGTGGCTCATTCGAAGGGGCAGCGTCATCTTGGCTCGGATACTGCCTCTGCTCACTGAAGGAGGGATGGCTAAAAGTCGCGCCCGTTGTGCAAGTAGGCGCTGTCTCTGGGGGGGGGGGGGTGTTGTGGTTCCAGTCGTGAGGAAGAGATCGATGCACCAAGGCGCGTTGCAATCCTATGGGCGACGACCTCACGAGGCAGGGGTCGATCCCATAGTGGGTGAGTCTTTCCCAGGCAGTCGGCACTTTGACGTGCGGCTCTAGTTGCGACCAAATTGCGCGGAAGAGGCCGGCCCCATCGCGAGGCCGGTCGGTGTTCGGCTGACCGCCGCATCTCTGGCGACTGCAGGCTGGTGGCTGGTGAAGGTGGAGGCGGGGGTGCTTCGGTGACTACTGGGGCTTCGGGGGGGGGGGGAGTTGGGTGGTCTGAACAGGAGCGGCAGAGGCCGCAATGTCGACAGTTACTTCAACTGCACCGGCGGCGAAGCTTGATGCTTCTACCGCCGGAGCATTCGGTAGAGGTAGGGTAACCATGGTAGTTGGGCACGTAAGAGAGTGGCGGGCGGCCGCCAGTCTCGTCGGAAAAGGCTTGCCGCATGCACATCCGGCCGAAAATCGGTCCAGGAAGGCGGTGCGGCGGTGACGGGAGTCACGGTGTCGCGACAGCAAGGCGAAGCCGTGTACGTGCACAGCGTGCACTCGAAGTGCTGTACATTGTGCACGTACACGGCAAGAACGGAGGCTGGAGAAGCGCTGGCCGCGGATGGCTTGGGTGCTGGGGTTCGGGGACAGTCCTCGTTCGAGTCGACAAGCTCGCTCACGTCGCAGTCGTCGCCAACGTCGTTGAGGCAGCGGCGTTTACCACCGATCGGCAGCGCGCGGGACTGAGAGCACTCGATCGCGTCGAAGAACTCGTCCCCATCCTCCGCGCTCGCGGTTCGAGAACGGGTGGACGGAGACGCGCTCCACGACGGCTGCATCGGCGTCTCGGGGTAGGGTCGGAAAGTCGAATAGAATAGAAGGTACTATAGAAATGATCCTGTAAAAGTACGGTCTTGGGTTGCTCTTGAAATCGCCGCCGGCTCATGACGTCTATCCATAATCCGCGCGAGCAACCGCAATATGCATCGCACAGGCCATTGGCCGAACCACTTCAACATCCTTCACTCTGCTCCGGCCTTGCTTCAACTTGCCCTACCCTCTCCTCTCCTGGCTTGATGCAGAGCCTTGACCTCCACTTTGGCAACCATGGACTCTATCGGCCAGGCCGATCGCTCAGCACTGCTGCCGATAAGCGTAACAGTGCCAAAGCCCGGTCGTCTGCACTAAAAACGGGGTCGTTGGACTGTAGGACACACACACGCTCGCAATCGCGCCACTCATAACACCGCAGACACATACGTGGGCACCTTTCACATCCCATGCCAAAACTGCCAAACTGCCACCTCCATTATTCGCAGGAGTCGACAAGCCTACCAGCTTATGGCGCTGATCTCGTCGCACGACCACCCAAAACCCAACCGCGTCTCGAAACGACTGCTTTCATCTCGTTGACGACGCGATGCAACACTCCACACCAACCCCAAGACTCTGATCCATGCAACGGTTCCGGTGTGACACCAGTCTGGGCTGAAGCCGGCCTTGGCGGGGTGAGAGGCTGGATGCAAAGCTGCAATGCAAGGTCTGGCGGCACCGTTGGAGGCCTTCGCCGTCCCCACTCTTCGTTTTGCGCGATCACCAGCACACACCGACCCAATACCCAATAGACCACATACTCAGTCGTCACCAGCCAGCGCAGCAACTCGGCAGCCAGCCAGCCAGTCACACCACAAACCAACTCGACTTCTCGACCAACTACCTCAGCCAACTAGAAGCGTCTACGACTTCCGGCCGAGCTCAACTCGACACCATACCATGATCAAGCTCACTTTCACGATCGCCGCCGCTGCGGCCGCAGCCGCAGTCGTCGCCGACGTCGTGGCGTCCCAACCAGACTCAACGCATCATGGATCTTTCCTTCGCCAAGCCGGGCCCACAAGAACCGGCATGGGGAACTTCGACCCTGCGGGCAGCAGTACGGAGGACGTGCCTCCACTGCCACGCGACTCTTCTTTGTCAGTTCACCGGGACCATGCCGGTAGCTTCCGTGCTGGAGACCACCCTCCGCCGCTAGCTGCCGGAAGCCTCGGTGGCCGTTTCGATGTTGTCGGCCACAACGACGGTGGTGTCTGGCAAGGCAATGGCAGTCTCGACGACCGGTTCCCACCTTCGCCTGATCCAAGCAGCAGCAGCAGCAGTTGGGTGCCGTCTCCACCGGATACTGACAGGGATGACCAGGGTGACAGGTCCCCGTTCTCGGACCGAGACCACGGTGGTGTCCACCGCAAGGCTCTCCGAATGGAGGTCCGTGGCCCCGATGGCCAGAACCCTCCACCTCCGATGCCTTCTCGTCCGGAGGACGGACCCAACCACGGAATGCAAGGCGACGAACCATCGGGTGACGACCATCCTGACGAGGGGCGTCCACTGAGCAAACATGACAGCCCAAGCAATGACGACAACAAACGCAACGGAGATGACGAGCCCTTTCCGGGTGACAAGCCATTGTCGGGCGACATGGATCAGCCGTCTGACGACAAACGCATTGACGGACAACGGGAGCCTTCATACGGCCGTGGAGACCGTGACAAGTTCCCGGACGACCGCGATGGCGGAGTCCGAGCTCACCACGACCGACCTTTGGACGAGGGTTCGTGGCGCGGTGACGGGAGTGTCGACGGTCGTTTCCTTCCTCCACTCCATGCCGGCAGCGATGGCCAGCAGCCCGTTGTCGGCGGTGGTCGCGTTGTCGACGCTCCTACGAATCACGACAAGCCTGGTGATCCCGAGTCGCCGGCGTCACGTGCTGGCAGCAGCTCGCTATCTCCGTCGCACGACGTGGGTGCCGGGTACGGCGAGGTCCCTCAGAACGAGGGTAAGGCTCAGTGACTCAAGTAAGTAAGCACTGCATTGATCGCATGAAACGGCGTGGTCACATTGAGGACGAATTACTTCATGGTAGATAGAGCCCAACCTCGGACCATCAGCTACTTATTCTTTAAATCTATCCTACTCACATGCCAGACGAACCGGATCGAAATAATTGTTAGACGAACCGGATCGAAATAATTGTTGTAAGTGACTACACCGGACGCGAATCTAGCTAAGAACGTCGGTACCGGGTCGAGGGACGCGGCAAAGTGAGGGCGACAGCAAACCGGCCATTGAGTTGTTCGCATAGTGCAGTATGCAATACAGATTGTGTAGAATGACCGAGTTAGATTGCAGCGTATGGTGACTTGGTGAACAGTAGAAAAACGACGATAAAAATAAATAGAAAGAGCATAGCGAGGAAGATGGCAATAACTTCTCATATCACTCCACTCACTCACGCTGCCTTGGAATAGCGACAGCGGACGTTCATCAATGGGGGAGACCGAGTCCAAGAGAGGACCTAGCGCTGCAACCACCGACATCCCGAGTCAATGAATGAAGTCGAATACGATCATCAAAGTTATTGAGTTTGTCTATTCGGAAAGTCGAATAGAATAGAAGGTACTATAGAAATGATCCTGTAAGGGGATGAATTACCAAGGAGTTATCACTGTGTCTGGAATATGCAGGTGTTGTCTATCTTCGCTTCCTGGAAGTGAATACGCTCGTTTGGATTTCCCAAGCTGGCCCTACGTGGGTATTGCTCGGTGTGGTCCCTGTGGACCTTGAAATGCTGGCTCAACAGTGTCATGGGCGCGTTGTCCCGTCGACTTCTGCGAGTGCGTCGGGGGATTGTTCACTACGTTGGTTGTGGTTGTAGTTGCGGCGGCTGGTGCCTGCATATGATTGATTCTGTTGGCGGACGCGTTGGCGGTGTTGCCCCGTGTGCTGAAACCAGATTCGTTTGCTGCCTCGGATGGCTTCAACGGACAAACGCTTGTTGAGTCGTGTTGCATCGCGCTTGGTGGTGCCAAGTAGCTTAGTGTACGTGTCGAAGTTGCTGGGGAGGACGGAGCCTAAGGCACCGTACACAATGGCGCCGAACGTGGCCGTCCAGCCTAGTCTCCGAAAATGCTGGGTGAGCTGCCCGTACTTGTTGATTTTGAGCTGCTGGGTGGTCGCCAGCGTAGATTTGTCGGTACCTTCTTCTCGTTGGTCCTCGAACGTGATGGCTAGGTCAACAATTGTTGCCGTTTTAGTGGCATGGTTCAGGATCTGGACGTCGGGCTTGAGTTGACGTCCAGCGAGGTTAGGTACAAAGGAGTCGATAAGAACTTCGACGTGATCGGCTGCGGCCCGAGAGAGATGACGTTTTCGTATTGTGTCTGCAATGATTGCGAGCACTCTGTCATGGCGACCACGAATGGCCTCGTCGTTACCCATGCAGTGACCGACGACGTGTGCGAGAGTTTCTTTGTCATTGCACTGATGGTGACGGCAGGTGTCATTGCTGCGGATTCGCATCCGCTTTAGGGTCGCTCGAGTTTCTGTTTGGTTTAGCCGAGCCCGGAGTGCGAAGCGGTAGTCGGCATCGGCTACGTTGCTGTGCGCCGCCATGAATGCACTGCCAACACCACCGTGCACGCGAGTCGTGCGTCCTTGATCTTTCAGCGCCTTCCATCGCGCGAAGTAACCAAGCTTGACATGCAGTTTGACACGACGCAGCACTGTTTTGGTCGACAGCCAGTCGTCGTGGTGAGGAACTCGCAGTTGTAGATTCTTGTCGTCGTCGAGCGGGTTGGGGGCGGAGTCAAAGCGAAGGTTATGCAGCCGGAGCGTCTGCTGCACGTCGGTCCAGAGCGAACCGATGTCGGCGTGGCTGCGCCGATTTGTCGCGAACGGTGACGCGTCTAGGGTGCCGTTGAGGAACTGCATCACTGCATCGTCCTCGCGGTCTTTCCAGTAGTCTTCGTCGAGGTGGAAACGTTTACGGACGGCCTGCATCACTTGGCTGCGTGCGACAGCTCGGACGATGGCGTCCGGCGAATGGAACATTTGAAACGCGTGGCTGAGCTGTAGTGCTGCATGAAGATCGACCAAAGGCAAAAAGCCCAGACCACCCGCGGACGTCGGCGCGAAAATGAAGAGTGCTGTGGCCGAGCGTGGCAGCCTGAGTAGGTGCTTGATGCGCTTGACCAGCGATTTGTCGAAGGCCTCAAGTTGTGCTTTCGGCGGTCGTACGTGGCGGAGCACGTAGTCGATTTTTGGGTAAATGTATGTTTTGATCGCCTTCACAATTTGTCCTGGTGCCAGTCCCGAGTTCACGAGGGCGTCCACGTCCATGCGCAACGCAAGCAGCTTGTCATCCAGCTGAACTTGATGTTGGCTATGAGTCATTCCATCACTCACACCGAGGTAGCGATAGCCTGCGCGCTCGTCAACTGTTGGTATCTCGTCGCCCTGCAGTGTCAATTTTACGGGACGATGGGCTGTTGTTGCCCGTGGTGGTGGTGGAGGCTGGAGTAAAGCGCACTTGGATGGATTGGCACGAAGTGTCGTCCATTTCAAGAAGCGGACGACGACAGCATGAAGCTCGCGGATCCCCTTTGCCGTCTGGCTGAATGTCTTCAAGTCGTCAGCGTAAGCCGTACACGTGGCCGAAATACCTGGGGCGAGCGACACCCCAGCGTCGGGGACGGCCTCGAGCGCCTCCAGTAGCGGTGCCACCGCTGCCAAGAAGAGGTAAGGGCTCATTGGGCAGCCTTGGTAGACCCCGAGTTCCTGGCGGATCAGATCGGTACTGTCCGCATCCGCCGGGTTCGTGATAACGAAGAAACTGTCGTGGTAGATGTCTTGGAGGAGCTGGAGAAAATTCACCGGGACCTTCATACCGGCCAGCACTCGCCACAGCAGCTCCTGCGGTATCGACCCGAAAGCATTGGCGAGATCGTACCAGGCAATGTAAGCTCTCTTGTGCATGCGCCGTCCTTGGTCGAGTAGCGATGTAGCAATGAATCCATGTTCATGGCAGCCGTTCATTCTCCGAAAACCTTTTTGGCTCGCGGGGAGCCTGTTGTCTCTCTCTAGCCATCTCGTGAAGCGCCTCGTTAGAATCCCTGAGTACAGCTTGTACAGGGCTGATTGCAAGCAGATAGGGCGCCAGTTTTCCGGTCGCATGCGATCCCCTTTCTTGTGAAGTAGTCGAACTGCTCCGACTTTCCACAGCGCGGGCACTTTGTGGTGCTTCCAGCAGGAAGCGAATGCAGTATGGAGTAAGGGCAGTAGCCGGTAGCTGAATGACCTATAGACAGCGTAACCGACCCCATCGAGTCCCGGACTGGACGACGGCGACACGTGCTGCAGAATGTCCTCGATTTCGTCAGTCGTGATGTCGTCCGTCAGAGCCTCCTTGTCTTCCGTCGCGGCGGTGTAGTTCTCAATGATGGTTCGGAATGGCGCACCGGTTGGGTCGTAGTAGTCGAATGTTTGTCGCGGAGCCGTGGAGCCAACGAAGAAGGAGTGGAGGTCTGTTGATGAGATCGGGCACCGGCCATTCACTGGCGGAGCGGGCACCTTCGTGGTCTTATCTTTGGCAGCTTGCAGAATCGCTTCAACACAGTCACGTTCACGTTGCCGGAATCGACGGCGCAGGTCGCGTCGAGCCTGCGCATTTCGGAGGCGCCCGACCCGGCGCCGAGCACGTCGCAATTGCTTGGGTGGAGTGCTTGGTTGCCGTTGGAGGTTGTGGACTGCGTTTCTTGCGTCGTTGACTCGATTTTCGAGTTCCTCGGCGACTGCATCACCTGTGCTTCGGGTTCGGCGCGTGCTCGTTGAGGTGCGACCAGGTTGAGGGCAATAGGGGGCTAACACGTCACGTAGGCGATAAGGGATTGCGCTGATGTAGCGCTCACTGCAGCTCCAGTCTGGGGCATCTCGGATAAGTGACGTCAGGTCTGCCGCCATACTTTGCACCACGTCACGTGCAGCATCCCAGTCCTCGTCGGTGAGATGGCGGAGGCGCAGTGGCCGTAGTTTCGCCGGGGCAGCACCCTGCCGAAGCAGCGGGATGTGGAATGCGTTATTCCCGTCCAGTCGAGCTCGGTCGTGCACCACCGAGTCATCCACGCCAGGCATTTCATCATCCCGTGCTAAATCAGCGTCGCCGTCTGCCACAGCTTCATCGACCTCCATGTCGTCAGGTCCATTGTCCTGTGTGCATACTTGCTGGGCCGGACTGGTGTCGCGGCGGTCCGCTTGTGGACGGAGCCACTGATTGCAGCAGGGGTCGGCTTTGTCGTGGTGTGAGCACGCAGCAGAGGTGCGTTTCTGCTTCACAGCCAGATTGGCAAGCCGGTCAGCGTGCTGATTGAGTCGACGGTCGATATGTTTGAGAGTGTAGGACTCGAATGACTGTAGTAGCTGACGAACTTCGTCGCGAAGGCCCCGCAGTCGGATGTTGTTCGTTGCAAATTGACCGAGAACTTGACGGACCACAAGCGTACTGTCGCCCTCAATTTCAAGGCAGTTGACACCGTGCGTGCTTGCGCCCTTGAGGCCCGCGAGGAGACCGTAATATTCCGCAGAATTATTCGTCTCCGTAGGATCGGACAGGTGGATGGAGCAGGTCCACGTAACCGAATTGGTGGGGTCCGTGAGGACGGCTCCAGCACCGGCCCGAGTTCCTTTTGTCTTCGAGCGCTTGGCAGCACCATCGAACCGTAGTAGCCATGTCGACAGCGGTGGTGACCGGCTTGCTGGTGACGCCGCAGATGAGGCGTCCTGAGTTTGCAGCTCTCGTGGTGTGTTGCGGCTGGAATTGCTTGAAGTGCGAGGCAGCGTCGGTGTCGGTGACGTCGAGAACGAGGTCGCGGCCGGCAGTAGCTGCTGCCACGTGATCATCGGTGGTACCGTACGCTCGAGTGCACACGTCCGCGCGTGGTTGGTGCGTGGCGCTTCCGGTGACTCCGTTGCCGCGACCGCGGTGGAGACCGTCACCCAGCCGTCGGACGGCGTGTCGGGGATGGGTTCATCATCCAAACGCAGAGGTTCCCAACAGGTAGGCCGGCCCACTGGTTCCACCAAAGCTGGCGCCTTGGTCAATCTTGGTCCCCATCGGGTGCTGCTGCGCCCCACGACGACCCAACCGTCGGTGGGCGTGTCCGGCACCATTTCTACTTCAGGTTTGCGGTGCCAGCGTGTGGTCGTCCGGCGCGATGGTTGTTGCGCCCGCCGTAGAGTCCCAACGTCCACCGGCAGCATTAGCGCGTCCTCGTCCTGCAGGTCGTGCGCTGGGGTAAGGCGGCGACGCTTGCCAGTGTCCGTCGTCGTGGCGAGCGTCGAGGCACTCGCGGGTGTCGGTGCTGCTGTCGACGTGAGCCCGTCCGCGGGAACGCAGCAGTTGGCGTGCTTGGCAGCCGCGAGGCGGGATGAAAACAGCGTCCCGCACGCGCATCCAGATGCAAAGTTCTCCACGAACTTCGTTCCGCGGTGGGCTGCTTCGCGATGGCGCAGAAGATTGCCATGATGGCGCGAGGAGAACGAGCTCAACTGGCAGCCGAACATCGGAGCGTCGTGGGCGTGGGTGCAGGAGATTACGGGGCGTGCGTCGCCGTCGGTGGGGTGTTTGGGGGTTTGGCACGTGGTCACGTCGTGGTCCTGCCGCACTTGGGGCGTGCTGGGGTTGTCGTCTCCGTCGCGGTGAGGCGCCGTGATGTCCTCGGTTCCGGGGTCCGAAGAGGGCACAGAGCCGTCATCTTCCGTGAGTGTGTCCCACGCAAAACTACAGATCAAGCAGTCGTCTTCATGCGTGCCATGCTCGAACCGGGGCCAGCCGTCGCCAGCGTCGCTCCAAGCGAAATGCATGCTGGCGAGGAGGGTTAGGGTTAGGAAGCCCTTTTCTAACTAGGAGTTCGGAAAGTCGAATAGAATAGAAGGTACTATAGAAATGATCCTGTAAAAGTACGGTCTTGGGTTGCTCTTGAAATCGCCGCCGGCTCATGACGTCTATCCATAATCCGCGCGAGCAACCGCAATATGCATCGCACAGGCCATTGGCCGAACCACTTCAACATCCTTCACTCTGCTCCGGCCTTGCTTCAACTTGCCCTCTCCTCTCCTGGCTTGATGCAGAGCCTTGACCTCCACTTTGGCAACCATGGACTCTATCGGCCAGGCCGATCGCTCAGCACTGCTACCGATAAGCGTAACAGTGCCAAAGCCCGGTCGTCTGCAACTAAAAACGGGGTCGTTGGACTGTAGGACACACACACGCTCGCAATCGCCACTCAGAACACCGCAGACACATACGTGGACACCTTCCACATCCCATGCCAAAACTGCCAAACTGCCACCTCCATTATTCGCAGGAGTCGACAAGCCTACCAGCTTATGGCGCTGATCTCGTCGCACGACCACCAAAAACCCAACCGCGTCTCGAAACGACTGCTTTCCTCTCGTTGACGACGCGATGCAACACTCCACACCAACCCCAAGACTCTGATCCATGCAACGGTTCCGGTGTGACACCAGTCTGGGCTGAAGCCGGCCTTGGCGGGGTGAGAGGCTGGATGCAAAGCTGCAATGCAAGGTCTGGCGGCACCGTTGGCGGCCTTCGCCGTCCCCACTCTTCGTTTTGCGCGATCACCAGCACACACCGACCCAATACCCAATAGACCACATACTCAGTCGTCACCAGCCAGCGCAGCAACTCGGCAGCCAGCCAGCCAGCCACACCACAAACCAACTCGACTTCTCGACCAACTACCTCAGCCAACTAGAAGCGTCTACGACTTCCGGCCGAGCTCAACTCGACACCATACCATGGTCAAGCTCACTTTCATGATCGCCGCCGCTGTGGCCGCAGCCGCAGTCGTCGCCGACGTCGTGGCGTCCCAACCAGACTCAACGCATCATGGATCTTTCCTTCGCCAAGCCGGGCCCACAAGAACCGGCATGGGGAACTTCGACCCTGCGGGCAGCAGTACGGAGGACGTGCCTCCACTGCCACGCGACTCTTCTTTGTCAGTTCACCGGGACCATGCCGGTAGCTTCCGTGCTGGAGACCACCCTCCGCCGCTAGCTGCCGGAAGCCTCGGTGGCCGTTTCGATGTTGTCGGCCACAACGACGGTGGTGTCTGGCAAGGCAATGGCAGTCTCGACGACCGGTTCCCACCTTCGCCTGATCCAAGCAGCAGCAGCAGCAGTTGGGTGCCGTCTCCACCGGATACTGACAGGGATGACCAGGGTGACAGGTCCCCGTTCTCGGACCGAGACCACGGTGGTGTCCACCGCAAGGCTCTCCGAATGGAGGTCCGTGGCCCCGATGGCCAGAACCCTCCACCTCCGATGTCTTCTCGTCCGGTGGACGGACCCAACCACGGAATGCAAGGCGACGAACCATCGGGTGACGACCATCCTGACGAGGGGCGTCCACTGAGCAAACATGACAGCCCAAGCAATGACGACAACAAACGCAACGGAGATGACGAGCCCTTTCCGGGTGACAAGCCATTGTCGGGCGACATGGATCAGCCGTCTGACGACAAACGCATTGACGGACAACGGGAGCCTTCATACGGCCGTGGAGACCGTGACAAGTTCCCGGACGACCGCGATGGCGGAGTCCGAGCTCACCACGACCGACCTTTGGACGAGGGTTCGTGGCGCGGTGACGGGAGTGTCGACGGTCGTTTCCTTCCTCCACTCCATGCCGGCAGCGATGGCCAGCAGCCCGTTGTCGGCGGTGGTCGCGTTGTCGACGCTCCTACGAATCACGACAAGCCTGGTGATCCCGAGTCGCCGGCGTCACGTGCTGGCAGCAGCTCGCTATCTCCGTCGCACGACGTGGGTGCCGGGTACGGCGAGGTCCCTCAGAACGAGGGTAAGGCTCAGTGACTCAAGTAAGTAAGCACTGCATTGATCGCATGAAACGGCGTGGTCACATTGAGGACGAATTACTTCATGGTAGATAGAGCCCAACCTCGGACCATCAGCTACTTATTCTTTAAATCTATCCTACTCACATGCCAGACGAACCGGATCGAAATAATTGTTAGACGAACCGGATCGAAATAATTGTTGTAAGTGACTACACCGGACGCGAATCTAGCTAAGAACGTCGGTACCGGGTCGAGGGACGCGGCAAAGTGAGGGCGACAGCAAACCGGCCATTGAGTTGTTCGCATAGTGCAGTATGCAATACAGATTGTGTAGAATGACCGAGTTAGATTGCAGCGTATGGTGACTTGGTGAACAGTAGAAAAACGACGATAAAAATAAATAGAGCATAGCGAGGAAGATGGCAATAACTTCTCATATCACTCCACTCACTCACGCTGCCTTGGAATAGCGACAGCGGACGTTCATCAATGGGGGAGACCGAGTCCAAGAGAGGACCTAGCGCTGCAACCACCGACATCCCGAGTCAATGAATGAAGTCGAATACGATCATCAAAGTTATTGAGTTTGTCTATTCGGAAAGTCGAATAGAATAGAAGGTACTATAGAAATGATCCTGTAAGGGGATGAATTACCAAGGAGTTATCACTGTGTCTGGAATATGCAGGTGTTGTCTATCTTCGCTTCCTGGAAGTGAATACGCTCGTTTGGATTTCCCAAGCTGGCCCTACGTGGGTATTGCTCGGTGTGGTCCCTGTGGACCTTGAAATGCTGGCTCAACAGTGTCATGGGCGCGTTGTCCCGTCGACTTCTGCGAGTGCGTCGGGGGATTGCTCACTACGTTGGTTGTGGTTGTAGTTGCGGCGGCTGGTGCCTGCATATGATTGATTCTGTTTTCGGCGGACGCGTTGGCGGTGTTGCCCCGTGTGCTGAAACCAGATTCGTTTGCTGCCTCGGATGGCTTCAGCGGACAAACGCTTGTTGAGTCGTGTTGCATCGCGCTTGGTGGTGCCAAGTAGCTTAGTGTACGTGTCGAAGTTGCTGGGGAGGACGGAGCCTAAGGGCACCGTACACAATGGCGCCGAACGTGGCCGTCCAGCCTAGTCTCCGAAAATGCTGGGTGAGCTGCCCGTACTTGTTGATTTTGAGCTGCTGGGTGGCCGCCAGCGTAGATTTGTCGGTACCTTCTTCTCGTTGGTCCTCGAACGTGATGGCTAGGTCAACAATTGTTGCCGTTTTAGTGGCATGGTTCAGGATCTGGACGTCGGGCTTGAGTTGACGTCCAGCGAGGTTAGGTACAAAGGAGTCGATAAGAACTTCGACGTGATCGGCTGCGGCCCGAGAGTGATGACGTTTTCGTATTGTGTCTGCAATGACTGCGAGCACTCTGTCATGGCGACCACGAATGGCCTCGTCGTTACCCATGCAGTGACCGACGACGTGTGCGAGAGTTTCTTTGTCATTGCACTGATGGTGACGGCAGGTGTCATTGCTGCGGATTCGCATCCGCTTTAGGGTCGCTCGAGTTTCCGTTTGGTTTAGCCGAGCACGGAGTGCGAAGCGGTAGTCGGCATCGGCTACGTTGCTGTGCGCCGCCATGAATGCACTGCCAACACCACCGTGCACGCGAGTCGTGCGTCCTTGATCTTTCAGCGCCTTCCATCGCGCGAAGTAACCAAGCTTGACATGCAGTTTGACACGACGCAGCACTGTTTTGGTCGACAGCCAGTCGTCGTGGTGAGGAACTCGCAGTTGTAGATTCTTGTCGTCGTCGAGCGGGTTGGGGGCGGAGTCAAAGCGAAGGTTATGCAGCCGGAGCGTCTGCTGCACGTCGGTCCAGAGCGAACCGATGTCGGCGTGGCTGCGCCGATTTGTCGCGAACGGTGACGCGTCTAGGGTGCCGTTGAGGAACTGCATCACTGCATCGTCCTCGCGGTCTTTCCAGTAGTCTTCGTCGAGGTGGAAACGTTTACGGACGGCCTGCATCACTTGGCTGCGTGCGACAGCTCGGACGATGGCGTCCGGCGAATGGAACATTTGAAACGCGTGGCTGAGCTGTAGTGCTGCATGAAGATCGACCAAAGGCAAAAGGCCCAGACCACCCGCGGACGTCGGCGCGAAAATGAAGAGTGCTGTGGCCGAGCGTGGCAGCCTGAGTAGGTGCTTGATGCGCTTGACCAGCGATTTGTCGAAGGCCTCAAGTTGTGCTTTCGGCGGTCGTACGTGGCGGAGCACGTAGTCGATTTTTGGGTAAATGTATGTTTTGATCGCCTTCACAATTTGTCCTGGTGCCAGTCCCGAGTTCACGAGGGCGTCCACGTCCATGCGCAACGCAAGCAGCTTGTCATCCAGCTGAACTTGATGTTGGCTATGAGTCATTCCATCACTCACACCGAGGTAGCGATAGCCTGCGCGCTCGTCAACTGTTGGTATCTCGTCGCCCTGCAGTGTCAATTTTACGGGACGATGGGTTGTTGTTGCCCGTGGTGGTGGTGGAGGCTGGAGTAAAGCGCACTTGGATGGATTGGCACGAAGTGTCGTCCACTTCAAGAAGCGGGCGACGACAGCATGAAGCTCGCGGATCCCCTTTGCCGTCTGGCTGAATGTCTTCAAGTCGTCAGCGTAAGCCGTACACGTGGCCGAAATACCTGGGGCGAGCGACACCCCAGCGTCGGGGACGGCCTGAAGCGCCTCCAGTAGCGGTGCCACCGCTGCCAAGAAGAGGTAAGGGCTCATTGGGCAGCCTTGGTAGACCCCGAGTTCCTGGCGGATCGGATCGGTGCTGTCCGCATCCGCCGGGTTCGTGATAACGAAGCGGTAGATGTCTTGGAGGAGCTGGAGAAAATTCGCCGGGACCTTCATACCGAAGAAACTGATCGTACCAGGCAATGTAAGCTCTCTTGTGCGTCCTTGGTCGGTAGCGATGGCAATGAATCCATGCTGGCAGCCGTTCATTCTCCGAAAACCTTTTGGCTCGCGGGGAGCCTGTTGTTTCTCTCTAGCCATCTCGTGAAGCGCCTCGTTAGAATCCCTGAGTACAGCTTGTACAGGGCTGATTGCAAGCAGATAGGGCGCCAGTTTTCCGGTCGCATGCGATCCCCTTTCTTGTGAAGTAGTCGAACTCCACAGCGCGGGCACTTTGTGGTGCTTCCAGCAGGAAGCGAATGCAGTATGGAGACCGGCCAGCACTCGCCACAGCAGCTCCTGCGGTATTGTAACGGGGTTACACGTACAAGTGGCTGCAAGCCACTTGTGAATTTAACAGATAGGTTATCTGTTAAACGTTTTGGATACTTCCTCGCCTTGGTGTAAGACACACCGATGGATACATTGAAGTGGACCACCACAGTGAGTGGTCCACACATACCCAAAGATCCTATTGGTAGAAAGCAGCATCTTTCTACCAATCAGAGACATGCATATTAGCGGGGCTCTGACAGCCAGCCGCTGCCAACCCCTTTCATAGATGATAAACAGTTTTAGCAGCTTTTTAGAGGAAGATCAATTTACAAACAATACAGTTCTCATTTTACCTCAAACTAGCTACTTGGAGTCTTGTCTAAAGTTAACTTATATTTGTGTATTCAAATATAATTAACCTAAGTAATTACTAAGTACTTACGCTTCCTCATACACGTTGCGCAACGTGTAAGCTAAAGTAGTGAGTCAAGTTAGACCCACTACACCTGGTAGCACTTTGTAGTCCGTCCAACGACCGACTGCTTGACGTTCGTACGCGGCGTACGAACGCGGAGCCGAGAACCACATGAGCACGGAGGTGCCCATGGAGAGCTCCAACACGCCTGCAACGCATGTTGCACGCGCTGACTGCCCCACCTGTCTGACCCAGAGTGGGAGGTCCTCCAACGACTGTCAACAGTCATTGGAGAAGCGGCGATAGCTACAATGCTGCGTACGCTATCGCCGACGGAGCAACATGGTGTTGCTCTGGGGTTCATCATGAAGGAGCAGCGTGACGCTGCTTCCTCAGTGACGGCGTCGTCAGGGACGACACCGCGTGCTCAACCATTAAAGTTGAGCGTAAGCAATTATGTGGGAAGAGAGGGCGAGCCTCTCCTCCGATGGCTTGTCGAACTCGACACAGCCATAGCGGCTCGACGCATCGTCGACCCGCTGTCGAAGGTCGCGTTCGCCATGTCCTGCCTTGGCGGACGCGCAAGGAGTTGGGCGTATGGACGCCGACTCTCCGATCCTACGTGCTTCAGCACGTACGAAGTGTTCAAAGAGGAGCTCAAACAAGCGTTTGAGCCCCCGCAAACGAGTTCCGGTCGAGGGCGGAGTTCCTCGACCTTCAGCAGGGTAAGCATGACGTCCATGCTTACGCGCAGCGCGCACGATATTTGGTATCAAATATCGTGACTAACTCCGATTGACGAGGCGACCAAGGTCGTCACGTTCATGAAAGGACTTAGAGATGGGCCTGTGAAGACCTATCTCTTCCGAGAGTACCCGAGTACTCTCGAAGCTGCGATCACTCTTGCCATGCAAGAAGAGTTTAGCCTGCGGCAGGCTAAACTGCATGTGAACGTGCCGAGGCCGCAACCGCGCCCGGTAGCGAGGACGGGAGGTCCGGAACCAATGGACCTCTCGAGCGCAACAACTGCTGGTTACCAGCAGCAGGGAGGTAACGTGCGATGCTTCCGTTGCGGAAGGATCGGTCGCTTGCACGGGAGTGTACAGCTCCCATGCCCCCTGGAGGTGGTCGTCGTGGCGATGCTAGGCATCGCCGTGGACCAACGAAAACGTGAACATCCAGTAGGCGCTGGGCGCCCTACTGGTAATGCAGTCGCGCGTGTCGACATCGGGCACGCGACACTGAGACTGCAGCCCCAGTGAGACCAGCTCTCACTGCAAGAAACAAGATGACAGGCCGAACCTAGTCATCTTGAAGGTTTACTCGAAGAGAGCGAGTGACTCTCTTCGAGCTTTGGTAGATTCAGGCGCGTCGAACAACTTTGTTCGACTACGAAGCCTGTCGAGACTTGACTTCGAGGAGGTAGATACACCTCGAAGTCTTCTGGAGGTACGACTGGCAACAGGTGCCATCGTAGAAGACCGAGAAGCGCGTCGTGAACGTGCGCTTCTCGTACAAACAACAGAGTGTTTGTCGAACACTTTATCGTCCTGGACCTGGACGATAAGTTCGACGTAGTAATGGGCATGCCGTGGCTTGCACGGCATGATCCGGTGATAGACTGGAAGAAGCGCACGCTCGTGCGCTTCGGACGCGACAGCGGAACAGAGAGCGATGGCCCTGTTACCGCAGCGCGCGCACCAGCAGGTGCGTGCGGCTCACCAGTCGAGACAGCGCTTTGTGCTGCTGTCCCGGAGTGCCCAAGAAGTGCGCGAGGGCGCGCACAAGTGAGACCAACGTCGGCAGCATTGCCGACGTCGGAAGAAAAAGATGTGCTGGTTCCGGGAACCAACACCCACGTTCAAGCGTGTAAGGGACAGTCCCTGACCCGAAGCGGTCAGGTCGACAACGACGCGTCGGCTCCGGGAGCCGACGCACCCTCGGTCATGAGGGGCTCCGCCAATGAATGGCGTCGAGGTGACGAAGGCGTGTCAACTCCGGGAGTTGACGCTGCAAACAGTGCGGACGGTTGCAAACGTACCGCACTGACGCAATTGCATGCTGTCGTGCAGCCGGGCTGCACGACGAAGCACTATGCGATCAAGCCGGGCTTGATATCGCGCGCCCGCAGACAGGGTCTGCCGGCGAAGGACACATTACCGTGCAGCCGGGCTGCACGAAGGAAAATGCGGTCAAGCCGGGCTTGATACCGCGCGCCCGCGGACAGGGTCCGCCGGCGAACGACTGTCCACGGCCGGGCCTGGACAAGAAGAACAACTGTGCGGAGCCGGGCTCCGCACAACAAGAAGACGGCGCAAGCGGAAAACGCTGCGCAAGTCTCGGTCCGGGACCGAGACGCAACAAGAGCAGTCTGCTGGGCAGACTGCGGTGGTGACGCCGAATGTCAAGACGCTAAGCGTCTTGACGCGCACCGATACTGGATTCCAGTATCGTGACATGGAACTCGCTAGTCCTCCGACGACGGCGTCGGAGTTGACTTCGCTTCCAGCCATGAGCTGGAAGCGCTTCACGCACAACTTGCACGATGGACGCATCGAGCAAGTCTGCGTTCTTTCGGACAGCGAAAGAACGGCGAGCGAGAGCGAAGAGCTGAGGCAGCTCTTCATGGGAAGTACCACTGAGAGTGAAGACACTCTCAGTGCGAAGACGAAGCGAGAGCGCTTCGAGGAACAAGGTTGGGACTCGCTGAAGTCGAGTCCCTATTACGAATTGTTGAGGGAGTACAAAGACGTACTCCCGGAAGACATTCCTGCGGAGCTTCCGCAGGATAAGGGCATTCAGCACGAGATTGATCTCGTGCCGGGCACGAAGTACTGTGTCACGCGGCAGTGGCCACTGCCGCGAGAACAAGTAAAGCAATCGACGACTTCTTTGAAAGTCGTCGTAAAGCAGGACAAGTGCGGGAATCAAAGTCCCCGCACAGTGCTCCGACGTTCTGTGTCAAGAAGCCACAGGGCGGATGGCGCATCGTTCATGCCTACAACAAGCTGAACGATGCGACGGTACCGGCGCAGACGCCGATACCACGAAAAGATGTTATCATCGATTCGATGGCCGGGAGCACCGTTTACAGTGCTCTCGACTTGCGAGATGGATTTTATCAAATCCTAATGCGTGAGAGCGATATCCCTCTCACGGCAGTGAGCACGCCAAGCGGCATGCTCTGGGAATGGCTAGTAATGCCACAGGGGCTTAAGAATGCCCCTGCGACTTTCAACAGGTGCGTGACGCACTTGTTGCGCTCGGTGCGCGACTTCGCACCGAGCTACTTCGATGATGTATTCATCCACAGCCGGGCTGTGGACGGAAAGACTCGACGTAGAGATGCACAGGGTGCATCTCCGAGGCTACTTGAGCTTATGAGAACACATAAGCTCTACGCGAACCTGAAGAAGTGTATCTTCGGGGCGAGCGAGATACCCGTCCTCGGGTGTCTCGTAGGGAAGAATGGTGTTCGCCCTGACCCGGAAAAGGTCAGAGTGATCAACGAATGGCCAACGCCTTCAAGTGTCAAGGAACTGAGGCAGTTCCTTGGCCACGTACTTGTGCAAGTACGTGGAGGACTATGCGGGCAAGATCCGCCCGCTGTCACAGCTTCTTAAGAAAGAAGCTGTGTGGAATTGGACACCCGATTGCCAAAAGGCATTCGATGCAGTCAAGCGGGGCTTGACTGAGGCGCCGATCTTGGCAGTGGCTGACCAAGATCGCCCATTTCACGTAGTGTGTGACGCATCCGATTTCGCGATCGGATGCGCGTTGATGCAGCACGATCACGAGGGCCGTGATCGTGTCGTCTACCAATCGCGTCAGCTGAAGCCAGCTGAGCGCAACTATCCGGTGCATGACAAGGAACTCCTTGCCATGAAGTATGCACTCGCAAAGTTCCGAGTGTACTTGCTTGGGAGTAGACCATTTGTGGTCTACACCGACCATGCTTCACTGCGCACCGCAGTGAAGTCGCCACATTTCACAAAGAATGGCGAGATGGCTCTCATTCTTTGCGGAGTATAACTTCCGGGTCGAATACAAACCCGGAAGATTGAACGTGGTGGCCGACGCGTTATCACGTCGGCCGGACTATGCAGAAGCTGTTGACGTCAATGCCATTGACGCCATGCGATCGAGCAAACCCACATCATCTCTGCTGGATGATGTGAAGGCCGCGTACGCGCACGACGCGGACGCGAAGCTCTTGCTGGCCTATGGCACAACGCCTTCTGACAAGTCCCGTCAGAAGCTGCCCAAGCACCTTCGAGCGCGTGCACACCGCTTTCGTGTGCACGACGGACTGCTACTCTACAACGCAGTCGACGACAACGCGGATCGCGTTGTCGTGCCGAATGACCATGACCTGCGACTCAGGATCATGTACGAATATCATGATGCCCCGACTGCGGACATCTCGGACGTGAGAAGACATATGTCCTTCTCACGCGCGACTTCTACTGGCACCACCAGTATAAGTGGGTGCGCAAGTACATCCGTGCTTGCGAGGTATGCCAACGCGTAAAGCCTGCGCCATTCGCGCAGGCTCCACTGCAATCACTACCGACTCCGTCGGAGTGTTGGAAGTCCATGTCTTTGGACTTCATCTTTGGTCTTCCCCCCGGATAGCGGAGGGAACACCGGTGTTGTGGTCTTTGTAGACCGTTTCAGCAAGATGGTACATCTTGCTGCGGTGCCAGCAGAGGTGACCGCGAAGCAGACGGCCCGTCTGCTCGTCGACATGGTGTTCAAACACCATGGTATGCCGTCCGACATTGTGTCGGACAGAGACCCGCGCTTCACAGCGCACCTGTGGCAAGAAGTGTTTACACTTCTTGGGAGCCAGCTTTCCAGGTCGACTGCGGATCATCCGCAGACGGACGGTCAAACCGAGCGCGTGAACCGCGTGCTCGTCGACATTCTGAAGAGCTACGCTCACTCGTTCCAATACTGGAGCGAGTGCTTATCGATGGCAGAGTTTGCCATCAATAATTCAGTGCATGCCTCGACCGGGCGTACACCGTTCTACGTGAATGCCATGCGGCACCCACGCTTCCCGAGTTTACTCGGAGTGATGGCTCCCACTTTAAGTGGGGGAGGATCTACGACTGCAATACAGCAGCCGCAGAAAACCGCTGACACTTGCACAGTGTCAGCTGCAACAATGGACAAACCACATGAGTCTGCGCAGGGCGCAGACTCCCCCAACAACATGGCCAACGACCACGGGTCTGCGCAGGGCGCAGACACCGCAAAGAACCACGCAGAGGCCGGGCCTCTAGCGGAGAGCGAGCTGAATGACTTCAGCTCGGATGCAATCAGTTTCATCACCAAAAGACAAGCCGTGATTCGGTTTGTCCAAGACACAATAGCAGCTTCTGTTGATCAACAGAAGCTGAACGCAGACAATGCGGGCAGAGGCAACACAAATGAATTTAAAGTTGGTTCATTAGTTTTGTTAGCTACACAAAACCTGCCTAGACATGCAGTTTCGGATTTCGGAGCAGGCAAGCTTGCTCCGCGCTTCATCGGGCCGTTCACTGTGTTGGCACGGCACGGCAACGCATACACGCTAGACATACCGTCTAGCATGCGCCTCCATCCGACCTTTTACGTCGGACGGCTGAAGCCATACCGGCAGCACGAGCCATCTAGCTCGGCTGACCCGAAGCCTCGGCAGGAGCCGAGGCAGAAGCGGAGGACTTGGCCTCGGCGACGACCAGCCTCTCCTCCAGCGCGCGGACGCGCTGGAGCAACCCCTTCATCTGGGTCCCCAGCTCGACATGGATATTCGAGGCGGTCTGCGAGACCGCCGCGACTTGGGCCTTCTGGTTCGCCAGCTCCTGCTTCAGGGCGGCGAACTCAGCGCCCTGCAGACGCTCCACGACGGTCACCCGGTCGTGGAGAGGCGCATACTGATCAGCCCGGGCTGATCATACCCGGGCGTGTTCCCACCCCGCCACCGCCGATCCGTGACGCCCGCGGCTCAACCCGCTGGATTGTTGAGCGGATTGTTGACCATAGTATCCCGAAAACGAACCCTCTAGGGGCTCGTTTTCGTATTCGTTGGAGAGGATTTCCTCCCCATCGAGATACATGGGAGCCGCGGAACGTCTTGCTGGAGGACGTTCCGGAAATGGTGAGGGCGTACGAGGAGCAGTACGCACTGGCACAGCGGAAGTAGAGCGAGCGCTGCGATCATCGCCAGCGCCCGAACCCTCACGTGCTAAGAACTTAGCACGGAGCTCTTTGAGACTCTCGGGCACACGAAACGACGTGTACCCGTTCAGGTCGCGGTCGCTCAAGCGGACCGCGCCTGGGAAGCACTTCGTGCACTGAAAGCCCTCGGGCACAGCGCACGGCACGTTAGCCTCCTCCGCAGCAACGCGGAGTTGCTCCAACTTTCCACGCTTCGAGTACGTCTCGAAGCGATCACGCGCTTGCTTAATCCGATCACGGTAAGCACTCGGCCTCTTGTTGAAGTTCTCAACAAAGGCGTTCCAGCTTTGACAAAGTGCCTGCCATTCGGGCACTTTGCTGCGAGAAGAGGTCTTCTTGCTTTGAAACCATCGGAGCTCATGAAAGAGTCCGATGTAGTAATCGCGCCTTTGATGCGTTTCCGCATCAAAGTGCAGATCAGCAGCCACAGCGTCATCTTTGATGGCGCTGCATACGTACAGCGGCACCTCATTCGGAGGTACCGAGTTCCCAAACCGGTCCGCGATCTCGGACGCGGACGGCATCCATGGATCGCGCGCTGCAGGCGCAGCGCGCGGAGAGCCTTGAGCTTTAACATCACGCGCTGCAGCAGCAGCGCGCGGAGTACTGAGAGCCCCGGCGGAAGCGAGTGGGGTATCGCTCTCAGTACGCGAACGCTTCGAACTCGAAGCGTCCGATTCGTCCCCTTCACGCGGGCGAACGTTCTTGGCGTGAGGGTCGAGCGATTCGCTCGACATTGAGTCTTTACGCTTTGAGGGCGAGTCCTCCTCGCCCTCCATGTCTTCATCGTCGTCGTCGAAGTCGACGACGTCACCGTACTTCGCCTTCTGGCGTTCGAAGTAGTCGTCGATGGAGAGATGACTCCCCATCGACTTTGCGGACTTCTTCTGAGGCGCGCTCATCGTTGAATGAGCGCGGATTTCTTCTCCAAACGCGGATAATTGACGAATGGTCAATTACAAAGATTGACGTGCGGGGACCCCGCGCGTCTAACCTTATAAGGGGGGATGGTGTAACGGGTTACACGTACAAGTGGCTGCAAGCCACTTGTGAATTTAACAGATAGGTTATCTGTTAAACGTTTTGGATACTTCCTCACATTGGTGTAAGACACACCGATGGATACATTGAAGTGGACCACCACAGTGAGTGGTCCACACATACCCAAAAGATCCTATTGGTAGAAAGCAGCATCTTTCTACCAATCAGAGACATGCATATTAGCGGGGCTCTGACAGCCAGCCGCTGCCAACCCTTTCATAGATGATAAACAGTTTTTAGCAGATTTTAGAGGAAGATCAATTTACAAACAATACAGTTCTCATTTTACCTCAAACTAGCTACTTGGAGTCTTGTCTAAAGTTAACTTATATTTGTGTATTCAAATATAATTAATCTAAGTAATTACTAAGTACTTACGCTTCCTCATACACGTTGCGCAACGTGTAAGCTAAAGTAGTGAGTCAAGTTAGACCCACTACAGGTATCGACCCGAAAGCATTGGCGAGATCGTACCAGGCAATGTAAGCTCTCTTGTGCATGCGCCGTCCTTGGTCGAGTAGCGATGTAGCAATGAATCCATGTTCATGGCAGCCGTTCATTCTCCGAAAACCTTTTTGGCTCGCGGGGAGCCTGTTGTTTCTCTCTAGCCATCTCGTGAAGCGCCTCGTTAGAATCCCTGGGTACAGCTTGTACAGGGCTGATTGCAAGCAGATAGGGCGCCAGTTTTCCGGTCGCATGCGATCCCCTTTCTTGTGAAGTAGTCGAACTGCTCCGACTTTCCACAGCGCGGGCACTTTGTGGTGCTTCCAGCAGGAAGCGAATGCAGTATGGAGTAAGGGCAGTAGCTGGTAGCTGAATGACCTATAGACAGCGTAGCCGACCCCATCGAGTCCCGGACTGGACGACGGCGACACGTGCTGCAGAATGTCCTCGATTTCGTCAGTCGTGATGTCGTCCGTCAGAGCCTCCTTGTCTTCCGTCGCGGCGGTGTAGTTCTCAATGATGGTTCGGAATGGCGCACCGGTTGGGTCGTAGTAGTCGAATGTTTGTCGCGGAGCCGTGGAGCCAACGAAGAAGGAGTGGAGGTCTGTTGATGAGATCGGGCACCGGCCATTCACTGGTGGAGCGGGCACCTTCGTGGTCTTATCTTTGGCAGCTTGCAGAATCGCTTCAACACAGTCACGTTCACGTTGCCGGAATCGACGGCGCAGGTCGCGTCGAGCCTGTGCACTTCGGAGGCGCCCGACCCGGCGCCGAGCACGTCGCAATTCCTTGGGTGGAGTGTTTGGTTGCCGTTGGAGGTTGTGGACTGCGTTTCTTGCGTCGTTGACTCGATTTTCGAGTTCCTCGGCGACTGCATCACCTGTACTTCGGGTTCGGCGCGTGCTCGTTGAGGTGCGACCAGGTTGAGTGCAATAGGGGGCTAACACGTCACGTAGGCGATAAGGGATTGCGCTGATGTAGCGCTCACTGCAGCTCCAGTCTGGGGCATCTCGGATAAGAGACGTCAGGTCTGCCGCCATACTTTGCACCACGTCACGTGCAGCATCCCAGTCCTCGTCGGTGAGATGGCGGAGGCGCAGTGGCCGTAGTTTCGCCGGGGCAGCACCCTGCCGAAGCAGCGGGATGTGGAATGCGTTGTTCCCGTCCAGTCGAGCTCGGTCGTGCACCACCGAGTCATCCACGCCAGGCATTTCATCATCCCGTGCTGAATCAGCGTCGCCGTCTGCCACAGCTTCATCGACCTCCATGTCGTCAGGTCCAGTGTCCTGTGTGCATACTTGCTGGGCCGGACTGGTGTCGCGGCGGTCCGCTTGTGGACGGAGCCACTGATTGCAGCAGGGGTCGGCTTTGTCGTGCTGTGAGCACGCAATAGAGGTGCGTTTCTGTTTCACCGCCAGATTGGCAAGCCGGTCAGCGTGCTGATTGAGTCGACGGTCGATATGTTTGAGAGTGTAGGACTCGAATGACTGTAGTAGCTGACGAACTTCGTCGCGAAGGCCCCGCAGTCGGGTGTTGTTCGTTGCAAATTGACCGAGAACTTGACGGACCACAAGCGTACTGTCGCCCTCAATTTCAAGGCAGTTGACACCGTGCGTGGTTGCGCCCTTGAGGCCCGCGAGGAGGCCGTAATACTCCGCAGAATTATTCGTCTCCGTAGGATCGGGCAGATGGATGGAGCAGGTCCACGTAACCGAATTGGTGGGGTCCGTGAGGACGGCTCCAGCACCGGCCCGAGTTCCTTTTGTCTTCGAGCGCTTGGCAGCACCATCGAACCGTAGTAGCCATGTCGACAGCGGTGGTGACCGGCTTGGTGGTGACGCCGCAAATGAGGCGTCCTGAGTTTGCAGCTCTCGTGGTGTGTTGCGGCTGGAATTGCTTGAAGTGCGAGGCAGCGTCGGTGTCGGTGACGCCGCGAACGAGGTCACGGCCGGCAGTAGCTGCTGCCACGTGATCACCGGTGGTACCGTAGGCTCGAGTGCACACGTCCGCGCGTGGTCGGTGCGTGGCGCTTTCGGTGACTCCGTTGCCGCGACCGCGGTGGAGACCGTCACCCAGCCGTCGGACGGCGTGTCGGGGATGGGTTCATCATCCAAACGCAGAGGTTCCCAACAGGTAGGCCGGCCCACTGGTTCCACCAAAGCTGGCGCCTTGGTCAATCTTGGTCCCCATCGGGTGCTGCTGCGCCCCACGACGACCCAACCGTCGGTGGGCGTGTCCGGCACCGTTTCTACTTCAGGTTTGCGGTGCCAGCGTGTGGTCGTCCGGCGCGGTGGTTGTTGCGCCCGTCGTAGAGTCCCGGCGTCCACCGGCAGCATTAGCGCGTCCTCGTCCTGCAGGTCGTGCGCTGGGGTAAGGCGGCGACGCTTGCCAGTGTCCGTCGTCGTGGCGAGCGTCGAGGCACTCGCGGGTGTCGGTGCTGCTGTCGACGTGAGCCCGTCCGCGGGAACGCAGCAGTTGGCGTGCTTGGTAGCCGCGAGGCGGGATGAAAACAGCGTCCCGCACGCGCATCCAGATGCAAAGTTCTCCACGAACTTCGTTCCGCGGTGGGCTGCTTCGCGATGGCGCAGAAGATTGCCATGATGGCGCGAGGAGAACGAGCACAACTGGCAGCCGAACATCGGAGCGTCGTGGGCGTGGGTGCAGGGGATTACGGGGCGTGCGTCGCCGTCGGTGGGGTGTTTGGGGGTTTGGCACGTGGTCACGTCCTGGTCCTGCCGCACTTGGTGCGTGCTGGGGTTGTCGTCTCCGTCGCGGTGAGGCGCCGTGATGTCCTCGGTTCCGGGGTCCGAAGAGGGCACAGAGCCGTCATCTTCCGTGAGCGTGTCCCACGCAAAACTACAGATCAAGCAGTCGTCTTCATGCGTGCCATGCTCGCACCGGGGCCAGCCGTCGCCAGCGTCGCTCCAAGCGAAATGCATGCTGGCGAGGAGGGTTAGGGTTAGGATACCCTTTTCTAACTATGAGTTCGGAAAGTCGAATAGAATAGAAGGTACTATAGAAATGATCCTGTAAGGGGGGATGAATTACCAAGGAGTTATCACTGTGTCTGGAATATGCAGGTGTTGTCTATCTTCGCTTCCTGGAAGTGAATACGCACGTTTGGATTTCCCAAGCTGGCCCTACGTGGGTATTGCTCGGTGTGGTCCCTGTGGACCTTGAAATGCTGGCTCAACAGTGTCATGGGCGCGTTGTCCCGTCGACTTGTCCCGTCGACTTCTGCGAGTGCGTCGGGGGATTGCTCACTACGTTGGTTGTGGTTGTAGTTGCGGCGGCTGGTGCCTGCATGTGATTGATTCTGTTTTCGGACGCGTTGGCGGTGTTGCCCCGTGTGCTGAAGCCAAATTCGTTTGCTGCCTCGGATGGCTTCAACGGACAAACACTTGCTGAGTCGTGTTGCATCGCGCTTGGTGGTGCCAAGTAGCTTAGTGTACGTGTCGAAGTTGCTGGGGAGGACGGAGCCTAAGGAACCGTACACAATGGCGCCGAACCTGGCCGTCCAGCCTAGTCTCCGAAAATGCTGGGTGAGCCGCCCGTACTTGTTGATTTAAGCTGCTGGGTGGCCACCAGCGTAGATTTGTCGGTACCTTCTTCTCGTTGGTCCTCGAACGTGATGGCTAGGTCAACAATTGTTGCCGTTTTAGTGGCATGGTTCAGGATCTGGACGTCGGGCTTGAGTTGACGTCCAGCGAGGTTAGGTACAAAGGAGTCGATAAGAACTTCGACGTGATCGGCTGCGGCCCGAGAGTGATGACGTTTTCGTATTGTGTCTGCAATGACTGCGAGCACTCTGTCATGGCGACCACGAATGGCCTCGTCGTTACCCATGCAGTGACCGACGACGTGTGCGAGAGTTTCTTTGTCATTGCACTGATGGTGACGGCAGGTGTCATTGCTGCGGATTCGCATCCGCTTTAGGGTCGCTCGAGTTTCCGTTTGGTTTAGCCGAGCACGGAGTGCGAAGCGGTAGTCGGCATCGGCTACGTTGCTGTGCGCCGCCATGAATGCACTGCCAACACCACCGTGCACGCGAGTCGTGCGTCCTTGATCTTTCAGCGCCTTCCATCGCGCGAAGTAACCAAGCTTGACATGCAGTTTGACACGACGCAGCACTGTTTTGGTCGACAGCCAGTCGTCGTGGTGAGGAACTCGCAGTTGTAGATTCTTGTCGTCGTCGAGCGGGTTGGGGGCGGAGTCAAAGCGAAGGTTATGCAGCCGGAGCGTCTGCTGCACGTCGGTCCAGAGCGAACCGATGTCGGCGTGGCTGCGCCGATTTGTCGCGAACGGTGACGCGTCTAGGGTGCCGTTGAGGAACTGCATCACTGCTTCGTCCTCGCGGTCTTTCCAGTAGTCTTCGTCGAGGTGGAAACGTTTACGGACGGCCTGCATTACTTGGCTGCGTGCGACAGCTCGGACGATGGCGTCCGGCGAATGGAACATTTGAAACGCGTGGCTGAGCTGTAGTGCTGCATGAAGATCGACCAAAGGCAAAAAGCCCAGACCACCCGCGGACGTCGGCGCGAAAATGAAGAGTGCTGTGGCCGAGCGTGGCAGCCTGAGTAGGTGCTTGATGCGCTTGACCAGCGATTTGTCGAAGGCCTCAAGTTGTGCTTTCGGCGGTCGTACGTGGCGGAGCACGTAGTCGATTTTGGGTAAATGTATGTTTTGATCGCCTTCACAATTTGTCCTGGTGCCAGTCCCGAGTTCACGAGGGCGTCCACGTCCATGCGCAACGCAAGCAGCTTGTCATCCAGCTGAACTTGATGTTGGCTATGAGTCATTCCATCACTCACACCGAGGTAGCGATAGCCTGCGCGCTCGTCAACTGTTGGTATCTCGTCGCCCTGCAGTGTCAATTTTACGGGACGATGGGTTGTTGTTGCCCGTGGTGGTGGTGGAGGCTGGAGTAAAGCGCACTTGGATGGATTGGCACGAAGTGTCGTCCACTTCAAGAAGCGGGCGACGACAGCATGAAGCTCGCGGATCCCCTTTGCCGTCTGGCTGAATGTCTTCAAGTCGTCAGCGTAAGCCGTACACGTGGCCGAAATACCTGGGGCGAGCGACACCCCAGCGTCGGGGACGGCCTGAAGCGCCTCCAGTAGCGGTGCCACCGCTGCCAAGAAGAGGTAAGGGCTCATTGGGCAGCCTTGGTAGACCCCGAGTTCCTGGCGGATCGGATCGGTGCTGTCCGCATCCGCCGGGTTCGTGATAACGAAGAAACTGTCGTGGTAGATGTCTTGGAGGAGCTGGAGAAAATTCGCCGGGACCTTCATACCGGCCAGCACTCGCCACAGCAGCTCCTGCGGTATCGACCCGAAAGCATTGGCGAGATCGTACCAGGCAATGTAAGCTCTCTTGTGCATGCGCCGTCCTTGGTCGAGTAGCGATGTAGCAATGAATCCATGTTCATGGCAGCCGTTCATTCTCCGAAAACCTTTTTGGCTCGCGGGGAGCCTGTTGTTTCTCTCTAGCCATCTCGTGAAGCGCCTCGTTAGAATCCCTGGGTACAGCTTGTACAGGGCTGATTGCAAGCAGATAGGGCGCCAGTTTTCCGGTCGCATGCGATCCCCTTTCTTGTGAAGTAGTCGAACTGCTCCGACTTTCCACAGCGCGGGCACTTTGTGGTGCTTCCAGCAGGAAGCGAATGCAGTATGGAGTAACGGCAGTAGCTGGTAGCTGAATGACCTATAGACAGCGTAGCCGACCCCATCGAGTCCCGGACTGGACGACGGCGACACGTGCTGCAGAATGTCCTCGATTTCGTCAGTCGTGATGTCGTCCGTCAGAGCCTCCTTGTCTTCCGTCGCGGCGGTGTAGTTCTCAATGATGGTTCGGAATGGCGCACCGGTTGGGTCGTAGTAGTCGAATGTTTGTCGCGGAGCCGTGGAGCCAACGAAGAAGGAGTGGAGGT
Source organism: Phytophthora cinnamomi (assembly GCF_018691715.1). NCBI lineage: Eukaryota > Oomycota > Peronosporomycetes > Peronosporales > Peronosporaceae > Phytophthora > Phytophthora cinnamomi. The sequence goes on from NW_027151052.1 coordinate 112,590, forward strand.
CTGTTGATGAGATCGGGCACCGGCCATTCACTGGTGGAGCGGGCACCTTCGTGGTCTTATCTTTGGCAGCTTGCAGAATCGCTTCAACACAGTCACGTTCACGTTGCCGGAATCGACGGCGCAGGTCGCGTCGAGCCTGTGCACTTCGGAGGCGCCCGACCCGGCGCCGAGCACGTCGCAATTCCTTGGGTGGAGTGTTTGGTTGCCGTTGGAGGTTGTGGACTGCGTTTCTTGCGTCGTTGACTCGATTTTCGAGTTCCTCGGCGACTGCATCACCTGTACTTCGGGTTCGGCGCGTGCTCGTTGAGGTGCGACCAGGTTGAGTGCAATAGGGGGCTAACACGTCACGTAGGCGATAAGGGATTGCGCTGATGTAGCGCTCACTGCAGCTCCAGTCTGGGGCATCTCGGATAAGTGACGTCAGGTCTGCCGCCATACTTTGCACCACGTCACGTGCAGCATCCCAGTCCTCGTCGGTGAGATGGCGGAGGCGCAGTGGCCGTAGTTTCGCCGGGGCAGCACCCTGCCGAAGCAGCGGGATGTGGAATGCGTTATTCCCGTCCAGTCGAGCTCGGTCGTGCACCACCGAGTCATCCACGCCAGGCATTTCATCATCCCGTGCTGAATCAGCGTCGCCGTCTGCCACAGCTTCATCGACCTCCATGTCGTCAGGTCCATTGTCCTGTGTGCATACTTGCTGGGCCGGACTGGTGTCGCGGCGGTCCGCTTGTGGACGGAGCCACTGATTGCAGCAGGGGTCGGCTTTGTCGTGCTGTGAGCACGCAATAGAGGTGCGTTTCTGTTTCACCGCCAGATTGGCAAGCCGGTCAGCGTGCTGATTGAGTCGACGGTCGATATGTTTGAGAGTGTAGGACTCGAATGACTGTAGTAGCTGACGAACTTCGTCGCGAAGGCCCCGCAGTCGGGTGTTGTTCGTTGCAAATTGACCGAGAACTTGACGGACCACAAGCGTACTGTCGCCCTCAATTTCAAGGCAGTTGACACCGTGCGTGGTTGCGCCCTTGAGGCCCGCGAGGAGGCCGTAATACTCCGCAGAATTATTCGTCTCCGTAGGATCGGGCAGATGGATGGAGCAGGTCCATGGAGCGACGCTGGCGACGGCTGGCCCCGGTGCGAGCATGGCACGCATGAAGACGACTGCTTGATCTGTAGTTTTGCGTGGGACACGCTCACGGAAGATGACGGCTCTGTGCCCTCTTCGGACCCCGGAACCGAGGACATCACGGCGCCTCACCGCGACGGAGACGACAACCCCAGCACGCACCAAGTGCGGCAGGACCAGGACGTGACCACGTGCCAAACCCCAAACACCCCACCGACGGCGACGCACGCCCCGTAATCCCCTGCACCCACGCCCACGACGCTCCGATGTTCGGCTGCCAGTTGTGCTCGTTCTCCTCGCGCCATCATGGCAATCTTCTGCGCCATCGCGAAGCAGCCCACCGCGGAACGAAGTTCGTGGAGAACTTTGCATCTGGATGCGCGTGCGGGACGCTGTTTTCATCCCGCCTCGCGGCTACCAAGCACGCCAACTGCTGCGTTCCCGCGGACGGGCTCACGTCGACAGCAGCACCGACACCCGCGAGTGCCTCGACGCTCGCCACGACGACGGACACTGGCAAGCGTCGCCGCCTTACCCCAGCGCACGACCTGCAGGACGAGGACGCGCTAATGCTGCCGGTGGACGCCGGGACTCTACGACGGGCGCAACAACCACCGCGCCGGACGACCACACGCTGGCACCGCAAACCTGAAGTAGAAACGGTGCCGGACACGCCCACCGACGGTTGGGTCGTCGTGGGGCGCAGCAGCACCGATGGGGACCAAGATTGACCAAGGCGCCAGCTTTGGTGGAACCAGTGGGCCGGCCTACCTGTTGGGAACCTCTGCGTTTGGATGATGAACCCATCCCCGACACGCCGTCCGACGGCTGGGTGACGGTCTCCACCGCGGTCGCGGCAACGGAGTCACCGAAAGCGCCACGCACCGACCACGCGCGGACGTGTGCACTCGAGCCTACGGTACCACCGGTGATCACGTGGCAGCAGCTACTGCCGGCCGTGACCTCGTTCGCGGCGTCACCGACACCGACGCTGCCTCGCACTTCAAGCAATTCCAGCCGCAACACACCACGAGAGCTGCAAACTCAGGACGCCTCATTTGCGGCGTCACCACCAAGCCGGTCACCACCGCTGTCGACATGGCTACTACGGTTCGATGGTGCTGCCAAGCGCTCGAAGACAAAAGGAACTCAGGCCGGTGCTGGAGCCGTCCTCACGGACCCCACCAATTTGGTTACGTAAGCGAAATGCATGCTGGCGAGGAGGGTTAGGGTTAGGATACCCTTTTCTAACTAGGAGTTCGGAAAGTCGAATAGAATAGAAAGTACTATAGAAATGATCCTGTAAAAGTACGGTCTTGGGTTGCTCTTGAAATCGCCGCCGGCTCATGACGTCTATCCATAATCCGCGCGAGCAACCGCAATATGCATCGCACAGGCCATTGGCCGAACCACTTCAACATCCTTCACTCTGCTCCGGCCTTGCTTCAACTTGCCCTACCCTCTCCTCTCCTGGCTTGATGCAGAGCCTTGACCTCCACTTTGGCAACCATGGACTCTATCGGCCAGGCCGATCGCTCAGCACTGCTGCCGATAAGCGTAACAGTGCCAAAGCCCGGTCGTCTGCAACTAAAAACAGGGTCGTTGGACTGTAGGACACACACGCTCGCAATCGCCACTCAGAACACCGCAGACACATACGTGGACACCTTCCACATCCCATGCCAAAACTGCCAAACTGCCACCTCCATTATTCGCAGGAGTCGACAAGCCTACCAGCTTATGGCGCTGATCTCGTCGCACGACCACCAAAAACCCAACCGCGTCTCGAAACGACTGCTTTCCTCTCGTTGACGACGCGTTGCAACACTCCACACCAACCCCAAGACTCTGATCAATGCAACGGTTCCGGTGTGACACCAGTCTGGGCTGAAGCCGGCCTTGGCGGGGTGAGAGGCTGGATGCAAAGCTGCAATGCAAGGTCTGGCGGCACCGTTGGCGGCCTTCGCCGTCCCCACTCTTCGTTTTGCGCGATCATCAGCACACACCGACCCAATACCCAATAGACCATATACTCAGTCGTCACCAGCCAGCGCAGCAACTCGGCAGCCAGCCAGCGCAGCAACTCGGCAGCCAGCCAGCCTGTCACACCACAAACCAACTCGACTTCTCGACCAACCACCTTAGCCAACTAGAAGCGTCTACGACTTCCGGCCGAGCTCAACTCGACACCATACCATGGTCAAGCTCACTTTCACGATCGCCGCCGTTGTGGCCGCAGCCGCAGTCGTCGCCGACGTCGTGGCGTCCCAACCAGACTCAACGCATCATGGATCTTTCCTTCGCCAAGCCGGGCCCACAAGAACCGGCATGGGGAACTTCGACCCTGCGGGCAGCAGTATGGAGGACGTGCCTCCACTGCCACGCGACTCTTCTTCGTCAGTTCACCGGGACCATGCCGGTAGCTTCCGTGCTGGAGACCGCCCTCCGCCGCTAGCTGCCGGAAGCCTCGGTGGCCGTTTCGATGTTGTCGGTCACAACGACGGTGGTGTCTGGCAAGGCAATGGCAGTCTCGACGACCGGTACCCACCTTCGCCTGATCCAAGCAGCAGCAGCAGCAGTTGGGTGCCGTCTCCACCGGATACTGACAGGGATGACCAGGGTGACAGGTCCCCGTTCTCGGACCGAGACCACGGTGGTGTCCACCGCAAGGCTCTCCGAATGGAGGTCCGTGGCCCCGATGGCCAGAACCCTCCACCTCCGATGTCTTCTCGTCCGGTGGACGGACCCAACCACGGAATGCAAGGCGACGAACCATCGGGTGACGACCATCCTGACGAGGGGCGTCCACTGAGCAAACATGACAACCCAAGCAATGACGACAACAAACCCAACGGTGATGACGAGCCCTTTCCGGGTGACAAGCCATTGTCGGGCGACATGGATCAGCCGTCTGACGACAAACGCATTGACGGACAACGGGAGCCTTCATCTGGCCGTGGGGACCGTGACAAGTTCCCGGACGACCGCGATGGCGGAGTCCGAGCTCACCACGACCGACCTTTGGACGAGGGTTCGTGGCGCGGTGACGGGAGTGTCGACGGTCGTTTCCTTCCTCCACCCCATGCCGGCAGCGATGGCCAGCAGCCCGTTGTCGGCAGTGGTCGCGTTGTCGACGCTCCTACGAATCACGACAAGCCTGGTGATCCCGAGTCGCCGGCGTCACGTGCTGGCAGCAGCTCGCTGTCTCCGTCGCACGACGTGGGTGCCGGGTACGGCGAGGTCCCTCAGAACGAGGGTAAGGCTCAGTGACTCAAGTAAGTAAGCACTGCATTGATCGCATGAAACGGCGTGGTCACATTGAGGACGAATTACTTCATGGTAGATAGAGCCCAACCTCGGACCATCAGCTACTTATTCTTTAAATCTATCCTACTCACATGCCAGACGAACCGGATCGAAATAATTGTTAGACGAACCGGATCGAAATAACTGTTAGACGAACCGGATCGGAATAATTGTTGTAAGTGACTACACCGGACGCGAATCTAGCTAAGAACGTCGGTACCGGGTCGAGGGACGCGGCAAAGTGAGGGCGACAGCAAACCGGCCCTTGAGTTGTTCGCATAGTGCAGTATGCAATACAGATTTGTGTAGAATGACCGAGTTAGATTGCAGCGTATGGTGACTTGGTGAACAGTAGAAAACGACGATAAAAATAAATAGAAAGAGCATAGCGAGGAAGATGGCAATAACTTCTCATATCACTCCACTCACTCACGCTGCCTTGGAATAGCGACAGCGGACGTTCATCAATGGGGGAGACCGAGTCCAAGAGAGGACCCAGCGCTGCAACCACCGACATCCCGAGTCAATGAATGAAGTCGAATACGATCATCAAAGTTATTGAGTTTGTCTATTCGGAAAGTCGAATAGAATAGAAAGTACTATAGAAATGATCCTGTAAAAGTACGGTCTTGGGTTGCTCTTGAAATCGTCGCCGGCTCATGACGTCTATCCATAATCCGCGCGAGCAACCGCAATATGCATCGCACAGGCCATTGGCCGAACCACTTCAACATCCTTCACTCTGCTCCGGCCTTGCTTCAACTTGCCCTACCCTCTCCTCTCCTGGCTTGATGCAGAGCCTTGACCTCCACTTTGGCAACCATGGACTCTATCGGCCAGGCCGATCGCTCAGCACTGCTGCCGATAAGCGTAACAGTGCCAAAGCCCGGTCGTCTGCAACTAAAAACAGGGTCGTTGGACTGTAGGACACACACGTTCGCAATCGCCACTCAGAACACCGCAGACACATACGTGGACACCTTCCACATCCCATGCCAAAACTGCCAAACTGCCACCTCCATTATTCGCAGGAGTCGACAAGCCTACCAGCTTATGGCGCTGATCTCGTCGCACGACCACCAAAACCCAACCGCGTCTCGAAACGACTGCTTTCCTCTCGTTGACGACGCGTTGCAACACTCCACACCAACCCCAAGACTCTGATCAATGCAACGGCTCCGGTGTGACACCAGTCTGGGCTGAAGCCGGCCTTGGCGGGGTGAGAGGCTGGATGCAAAGCTGCAATGCAAGGTCTGGCGGCACCGTTGGCGGCCTTCGCCGTCCCCACTCTTCGTTTTGCGCGATCACCAGCACACACCGACCCAATACCCAATAGACCACATACTCAGTCGTCACCAGCCAGCGCAGCAACTCGGCAGCCAGCCAGCCTGTCACACCACAAACCAACTCGACTTCTCGACCAACCACCTTAGCCAACTAGAAGCGTCTACGACTTCCGGCCGAGCTCAACTCGACACCATACCATGGTCAAGCTCACTTTCACGATCGCCGCCGTTGTGGCCGCAGCCGCAGTCGTCGCCGACGTCGTGGCGTCCCAACCAGACTCAACGCATCATGGATCTTTCCTTCGCCAAGCCGGGCCCACAAGAACCGGCATGGGGAACTTCGACCCTGCGGGCAGCAGTATGGAGGACGTGCCTCCACTGCCACGCGACTCTTCTTCGTCAGTTCACCGGGACCATGCCGGTAGCTTCCGTGCTGGAGACCGCCCTCCGCCGCTAGCTGCCGGAAGCCTCGGTGGCCGTTTCGATGTTGTCGGCCACAACGACGGTGGTGTCTGGCAAGGCAATGGCAGTCTCGACGACCGGTACCCACCTTCGCCTGATCCAAGCAGCAGCAGCAGCAGTTGGGTGCCGTCTCCACCGGATACTGACAGGGATGACCAGGGTGACAGGTCCCCGTTCTCGGACCGAGACCACGGTGGTGTCCACCGCAAGGCTCTCCGAATGGAGGTCCGTGGCCCCGATGGCCAGAACCCTCCACCTCCGATGTCTTCTCGTCCGGTGGACGGACCCAACCACGGAATGCAAGGCGACGAACCATCGGGTGACGACCATCCTGACGAGGGGCGTCCACTGAGCAAACATGACAACCCAAGCAATGACGACAACAAACCCAACGGTGATGACGAGCCCTTTCCGGGTGACAAGCCATTGTCGGGCGACATGGATCAGCCGTCTGACGACAAACGCATTGACGGACAACGGGAGCCTTCATCTGGCCGTGGGGACCGTGACAAGTTCCCGGACGACCGCGATGGCGGAGTCCGAGCTCACCACGACCGACCTTTGGACGAGGGTTCGTGGCGCGGTGACGGGAGTGTCGACGGTCGTTTCCTTCCTCCACCCCATGCCGGCAGCGATGGCCAGCAGCCCGTTGTCGGCAGTGGTCGCGTTGTCGACGCTCCTACGAATCACGACAAGCCTGGTGATCCCGAGTCGCCGGCGTCACGTGCTGGCAGCAGCTCGCTGTCTCCGTCGCACGACGTGGGTGCCGGGTACGGCGAGGTCCCTCAGAACGAGGGTAAGGCTCAGTGACTCAAGTAAGTAAGCACTGCATTGATCGCATGAAACGGCGTGGTCACATTGAGGACGAATTACTTCATGGTAGATAGAGCCCAACCTCGGACCATCAGCTACTTATTCTTTAAATCTATCCTACTCACATGCCAGACGAACCGGATCGAAATAATTGTTAGACGAACCGGATCGGAATAATTGTTAGACGAACCGGATCTGAATAATTGTTGTAAGTGACTACACCGGACGCGAATCTAGCTAAGAACGTCGGTACCGGGTCGAGGGACGCGGCAAAGTGAGGGCGACAGCAAACCGGCCCTTGAGTTGTTCGCATAGTGCAGTATGCAATACAGATTTGTGTAGAATGACCGAGTTAGATTGCAGCGTATGGTGACTTGGTGAACAGTAGAAAAACGACGATAAAAATAAATAGAAAGAGCATAGCGAGGAAGATGGCAATAACTTCTCATATCACTCCACTCACTCACGCTGCCTTGGAATAGCGACAGCGGACGTTCATCAATGGGGGAGACCGAGTCCAAGAGAGGACCCAGCGCTGCAACCACCGACATCCCGAGTCAATGAATGAAGTCGAATACGATCATCAAAGTTATTGAGTTTGTCTATTCGGAAAGTCGAATAGAATAGAAAGTACTATAGAAATGATCCTGTAAAAGTACGGTCTTGGGTTGCTCTTGAAATCGTCGCCGGCTCATGACGTCTATCCATAATCCGCGCGAGCAACCGCAATATGCATCGCACAGGCCATTGGCCGAACCACTTCAACATCCTTCACTCTGCTCCGGCCTTGCTTCAACTTGCCCTACCCTCTCCTCTCCTGGCTTGATGCAGAGCCTTGACCTCCACTTTGGCAACCATGGACTCTATCGGCCAGGCCGATCGCTCAGCACTGCTGCCGATAAGCGTAACAGTGCCAAAGCCCGGTCGTCTGCAACTAAAAACGGGGTCGTTGGACTGTAGGACACACACGCTCGCAATCGCCACTCAGAACACCGCAGACACATACGTGGACACCTTCCACATCCCATGCCAAAACTGCCAAACTGCCGCCTCCATTATTCGCAGGAGTCGACAAGCCTACCAGCTTATGGCGCTGATCTCGTCGCACGACCACCAAAAACCCAACCGCGTCTCGAAACGACTGCTTTCCTCTCGTTGACGACGCGTTGCAACACTCCACACCAACCCCAAGACTCTGATCCATGCAGCGGTTCCGGTGTGACACCAGTCTGGGCTGAAGCCGACCTTGGCGGGGTGAGAGGCTGGATGCAAAGCTGCAATGCAAGGTCTGGCGGCACCGTTGGCGGCCTTCGCCGTCCCCACTCTTCGTTTTGCGCGATCACCAGCACACACCGACCCAATACCCAATAGACACATACTCAGTCGTCACCAGCCAGCGCAGCAACTCGGCAGCCAGCCAGCCAGTCACACCACAAACCAACTCGACTTCTCGACCAACCACCTCAGCCAACTAGAAGCGTCTACGACTTCCGGCCGAGCTCAACTCGACACCATACCATGGTCAAGCTCACTTTCACGATCGCCGCCGTTGTGGCCGCAGCCGCAGTCGTCGCCGACGTCGTGGCGTCCCAACCAGACTCAACGCATCATGGATCTTTCCTTCGCCAAGCCGGGCCCACAAGAACCGGCATGGGGAACTTCGACCCTGCGGGCAGCAGTATGGAGGACGTGCCTCCACTGCCACGCGACTCTTCTTCGTCAGTTCACCGGGACCATGCCGGTAGCTTCCGTGCTGGAGACCGCCCTCCGCCGCTAGCTGCCGGAAGCCTCGGTGGCCGTTTCGATGTTGTCGGCCACAACGACGGTGGTGTCTGGCAAGGCAATGGCAGTCTCGACGACCGGTACCCACCTTCGCCTGATCCAAGCAGCAGCAGCAGCAGTTGGGTGCCGTCTCCACCGGATACTGACAGGGATGACCAGGGTGACAGGTCCCCGTTCTCGGACCGAGACCACGGTGGTGTCCACCGCAAGGCTCTCCGAATGGAGGTCCGTGGCCCCGATGGCCAGAACCCTCCACCTCCGATGTCTTCTCGTCCGGTGGACGGACCCAACCACGGAATGCAAGGCGACGAACCATCGGGTGACGACCATCCTGACGAGGGGCGTCCACTGAGCAAACATGACAACCCAAGCAATGACGACAACAAACCCAACGGTGATGACGAGCCCTTTCCGGGTGACAAGCCATTGTCGGGCGACATGGATCAGCCGTCTGACGACAAACGCATTGACGGACAACGGGAGCCTTCATCTGGCCGTGGAGACCGTGACAAGTTCCCGGACGACCGCGATGGCGGAGTCCGAGCTCACCACGACCGACCTTTGGATGAGGGTTCGTGGCGCGGTGACGGGAGTGTCGACGGTCGTTTCCTTCCTCCACCCCATGCCGGCAGCGATGGCCAGCAGCCCGTTGTCGGCGGTGGTCGCGTTGTCGACGCTCCTACGAATCACGACAAGCCTGGTGATCCCGAGTCGCCGGCGTCACGTGCTGGCAGCAGCTCGCTGTCTCCGTCGCACGACGTGGGTGCCGGGTACGGCGAGGTCCCTCAGAACGAGGGTAAGGCTCAGTGACTCAAGTAAGTAAGCACTGCATTGATCGCATGAAACGGCGTGGTCACATTGAGGACGAATTACTTCATGGTAGATAGAGCCCAACCTCGGACCATCAGCTACTTATTCTTTAAATCTATCCTACTCACATGCCAGACGAACCGGATCGAAATAATTGTTAGACGAACCGGATCGAAATAATTGTTAGACGAACCGGATCGGAATAATTGTTGTAAGTGACTACACCGGACGCGAATCTAGCTAAGAACGTCGGTACCGGGTCGAGGGACGCGGCAAAGTGAGGGCGACAGCAAACCGGCCCTTGAGTTGTTCGCATAGTGCAGTATGCAATACAGATTTGTGTAGAATGACCGAGTTAGATTGCAGCGTATGGTGACTTGGTGAACAGTAGAAAAACGACGATAAAAATAAATAGAAAGAGCATAGCGAGGAAGATGGCAATAACTTCTCATATCACTCCACTCACTCACGCTGCCTTGGAATAGCGACAGCGGACGTTCATCAATGGGGGAGACCGAGTCCAAGAGAGGACCCAGCGCTGCAACCACCGACATCCCGAGTCAATGAATGAAGTCGAATACGATCATCAAAGTTATTGAGTTTGTCTATTCGGAAAGTCGAATAGAATAGAAAGTACTATAGAAATGATCCTGTAAGGGGGGATGAATTACCAAGGAGTTATCACTGTGTCTGGAATATGCAGGTGTTGTCTATCTTCGCTTCCTGGAAGTGAATACGCTCGTTTGGATTTCCCAAGCTGGCCCTACGTGGGTATTGCTCGGTGTGGTCCCTGTGGACCTTGAAATGCTGGCTCAACAGTGTCATGGGCGCGTTGTCCCGTCGACTTCTGCGAGTGCGTCGGGGGATTGCTCACTACGTTGGTTGTGGTTGTAGTTGCGGCGGCTGGTGCCTGCATGTGATTGATTCTGTTTTCGGACGCGTTGGCGGTGTTGCCCCGTGTGCTGAAGCCAAATTCGTTTGCTGCCTCGGATGGCTTCAACGGACAAACGCTTGTTGAGTCGTGTTGCATCGCGCTTGGTGGTGCCAAGTAGCTTAGTGTACGTGTCGAAGTTGCTGGGGAGGACGGAGCCTAAGGCACCGTACACAATGGCGCCGAACCTGGCCGTCCAGCCTAGTCTCCGAAAATGCTGGGTGAGCTGCCCGTACTTGTTGATTTTGAGCTGCTGGGTGGCCGCCAGCGCAGATTTGTCGGTACCTTCTTCTCGTTGGTCCTCGAACGTGATGGCTAGGTCAACAATTGTTGCCGTTTTAGTGGCATGGTTCAGGATCTGGACGTCGGGCTTGAGTTGACGTCCAGCGAGGTTAGGTACAAAGGAGTCGATAAGAACTTCGACGTGATCGGCTGCGGCCCGAGAGTAATGACGTTTTCGTATTGTGTCTGCAATAACTGCGAGCACTCTGTCATGGCGACCACGAATGGCCTCGTCGTTACCCATGCAGTGACCGACGACGTGTGCGAGAGTTTCTTTGTCATTGCACTGATGGTGACGGCAGGTGTCATTGCTGCGGATTCGTATCCGCTTTAGGGTCGCTCGAGTTTCCGTTTGGTTTAGCCGAGCACGGAGTGCGAAGCGGTAGTCGGCATCGGCTACGTTGCTGTGCGCCGCCATGAATGCACTGCCAACACCACCGTGCACTCGAGTAGTGCGTCCTTGATCTTTCAGCGCCTTCCATCGCGCGAAGTAACCAAGCTTGACATGCAGTTTGACACGATTCAGCACTGTTTTGGTCGACAGCCAGTCGTCGTGGTGAGGAACTCGCAGTTGTAGATTCTTGTCGTCGTCGAGCGGGTTGGGGGCGGAGTCAAAGCGAAATTTATGCAGCCGGAGCGTCTGCTGCACGTCGATCCAGAGCGAACCGATGTCGGCGTGGCTGTGCCGATTTGTCGCGAACGGTGACGCGTCTAGGGTGCCGTTGAGGAACTGCATCACTGCTTCGTCCTCGCGGTCTTTCCAGTAGTCTTCGTCGAGGTGGAAACGTTTACGGACGGCCTGCATTACTTGGCTGCGTGCGACAGCTCGGACGATGGCGTCCGGCGAATGGAACATTTGAAACGCGTGGCTGAGCTGTAGTGCTGCATGAAGATCGACCAAAGGCAAAAAGCCCAGACCACCCGCGGACGTCGGCGCGAAAATGAAGAGTGCTGTGGCCGAGCGTGGCTGCCTGAGTAGGTGCTTGATGCGCTTGACCAGCGATTTGTCGAAGGCCTCAAGTTGTGCTTTCGGCGGTCGTACGCGGCGGAGCACGTAGTCGATTTTTGGGTAAATGTATGTTTTGATCGCCTTCACAATTTGTCCTGGTGCCAGTCCCGAGTTCACGAGGGCGTCCACGTCCATGCGCAACGCGAGCAGCTTGTCATCTAGCTGAACTTGATGTTGGCTATGAGTCATTCCATCACTCACACCGAGGTAGCGATAGCCTGCGCGCTCGTCAACTGTTGGTATCTCGTCGCCCTGCAGAGTCAATTTTACGGGACGATGGGTTGTTGTTGCCCGTGGTGGTGGTGGAGGCTGGAGTAAAGCGCACTTGGATGGATTGGCACGAAGTGTCGTCCACTTCAAGAAGCGGGCGACGACAGCATGAAGCTCGCGGATCCCCTTTGCCGTCTGGCTGAATGTCTTCAAGTCGTCAGCGTAAGCCGTACACGTGGCCGAAATACCTGGGGCGAGCGACACCCCAGCGTCGGGGACGGCCTGAAGCGCCTCCAGTAGCGGTGCCACCGCTGCCAAGAAGAGGTAGGGACTCATTGGGCAGCCTTGGTAGACCCCGCGTTCCTGGCGGATCGGATCGGTGCTGTCCGCATCTGCCGTGTTCGTGATAACGAAGAAACTGTTGTGGTAGATGACTTGGAGGAGCTGGAGAAAATTCGCCGGGACCTTCATACCGGCCAGCACTCGCCACAGCAGCTCCTGCGGTATCGACCCGAAAGCATTGGCGAGATCGTACCAGGCAATGTAAGCTCTCTTGTGCATGCGCCGTCCTTGGTCGAGTAGCGATGTAGCAATGAATCCATGTTCATGGCAGCCGTTCATTCTCCGAAAACCTTTTTGGCTCGCGGGGAGCCTGTTGTTTCTCTCTAGCCATCTCGTGAAGCGCCTCGTTAGAATCCCTGAGTACAGCTTGTACAGGGCTGATTGCAAGCAGATAGGGCGCCAGTTTTCCGGTCGCATGCGATCCCCTTTCTTGTGAAGTAGTCGAACTGCTCCGACTTTCCACAGCGCGGGCACTTTGTGGTGCTTCCAGCAGGAAGCGAATGCAGTATGGAGTAAGGGCAGTAGCTGGTAGCTGAATGACCTATAGACAGCGTAGCCGACCCCATCGAGTCCCGGACTGGACGACGGCGACACGTGCTGCAGAATGTCCTCGATTTCGTCAGTCGTGATGTCGTCCGTCAGAGCCTCCTTGTCTTCCGTCGCGGCGGTGTAGTTCTCAATGATGGTTCGGAATGGCGCACCGGTTGGGTCGTAGTAGTCGAATGTTTGTCGCGGAGCCGTGGAGCCAACGAAGAAGGAGTGGAGGTCTGTTGATGAGATCGGGCACCGGCCATTCACTGGTGGAGCGGGCACCTTCGTGGTCTTATCTTTGGCAGCTTGCAGAATCGCTTCAACACAGTCACGTTCACGTTGCCGGAATCGACGGCGCAGGTCGCGTCGAGCCTGTGCACTTCGGAGGCGCCCGACCCGGCGCCGAGCACGTCGCAATTCCTTGGGTGGAGTGTTTGGTTGCCGTTGGAGGTTGTGGACTGCGTTTCTTGCGTCGTTGACTCGATTTTCGAGTTCCTCGGCGACTGCATCACCTGTACTTCGGGTTCGGCGCGTGCTCGTTGAGGTGCGACCAGGTTGAGTGCAATAGGGGGCTAACACGTCACGTAGGCGATAAGGGATTGCGCTGATGTAGCGCTCACTGCAGCTCCAGTCTGGGGCATCTCGGATAAGTGACGTCAGGTCTGCCGCCATACTTTGCACCACGTCACGTGCAGCATCCCAGTCCTCGTCGGTGAGATGGCGGAGGCGCAGTGGCCGTAGTTTCGCCGGGGCAGCACCCTGCCGAAGCAGCGGGATGTGGAATGCGTTATTCCCGTCCAGTCGAGCTCGGTCGTGCACCACCGAGTCATCCACGCCAGGCATTTCATCATCCCGTGCTGAATCAGCGTCGCCATCTGCCACAGCTTCATCGACCTCCATGTCGTCAGGTCCATTGTCCTGTGTGCATACTTGCTGGGCCGGACTGGTGTCGCGGCGGTCCGCTTGTGGACGGAGCCACTGATTGCAGCAGGGGTCGGCTTTGTCGTGCTGTGAGCACGCAGTAGAGGTGCGTTTCTGCTTCACAGCCAGATTGGCAAGCCGGTCAGCGTGCTGATTGAGTCGACGGTCGATATGTTTGAGAGTGTAGGACTCGAATGACTGTAGTAGCTGACGAACTTCGTCGCGAAGGCCCCGCAGTCGGGTGTTGTTCGTTGCAAATTGACCGAGAACTTGACGGACCACAAGCGTACTGTCGCCCTCAATTTCAAGGCAGTTGACACCGTGCGTGGTTGCGCCCTTGAGGCCCGCGAGGAGGCCGTAATATTCCGCAGAATTATTCGTCTCCGTAGGATCGGGCAGATGGATGGAGCAGGTCCACGTAACCGAATTGGTGGGGTCCGTGAGGACGGCTCCAGCACCGGCCTGAGTTCCTTTTGTCTTCGAGCGCTTGGCAGCACCATCGAACCGTAGTAGCCATGTCGACAGCGGTGGTGACCGGCTTGGTGGTGACGCCGCAAATGAGGCGTCCTGAGTTTGCAGCTCTCGTGGTGTGTTGCGGCTGGAATTGCTTGAAGTGCGAGGCAGCGTCGGTGTCGGTGACGCCGCGAACGAGGTCACGGCCGGCAGTAGCTGCTGCCACGTGATCATCGGTGGTACCGTAGGCTCGAGTGCACACGTCCGCGCGTGGTCGGTGCGTGGCGCTTTCGGTGACTCCGTTGCCGCGACCGCGGTGGAGACCGTCACCCAGCCGTCGGACGGCGTGTCGGGGATGGGTTCATCATCCAAACGCAGAGGTTCCCAACAGGTAGGCCGGCCCACTGGTTCCACCAAAGCTGGCGCCTTGGTCAATCTTGGTCCCCATCGGGTGCTGCTGCGCCCCACGACGACCCAACCGTCGGTGGGCGTGTCCGGCACCGTTTCTACTTCAGGTTTGCGGTGCCAGCGTGTGGTCGTCCGGCGCGGTGGTTGTTGCGCCCGCCGTAGAGTCCCAACGTCCACCGGCAGCATTAGCGCGTCCTCGTCCTGCAGGTCGTGCGATGGGGTAAGGCGGCGACGCTTGCCAGTGTCCGTCGTCGTGGCGAGCGTCGAGGCACTCGCGGGTGTCGGTGCTGCTGTCGACGTGAGCCCGTCCGCGGGAACGCAGCAGTTGGCGTGCTTGGTAGCCGCGAGGCGGGATGAAAACAGCGTCCCGCACGCGCATCCAGATGCAAAGTTCTCCACGAACTTCGTTCCGCGGTGGGCTGCTTCGCGATGGCGCAGAAGATTGCCATGATGGCGCGAGGAGAACGAGCACAACTGGCAGCCGAACATCGGAGCGTCGTGGGCGTGGGTGCAGGGGATTACGGGGCGTGCGTCGCCGTCGGTGGGGTGTTTGGGGGGTTGGCACGTGGTCACGTCCTGGTCCTGCCGCACTTGGTGCGTGCTGGGGTTGTTGTCTCCGTCGCGGTGAGGCGCCGTGATGTCCTCGGTTCCGGGGTCCGAAGAGAGCACAGAGCCGTCATCTTCGTGAGCGTGTCCCACGCAAAACTACAGATCAAGCAGTCGTCTTCATGCGTGCCATGCTCGCACCGGGGCCAGCCGTCGCCAGCGTCGCTCCAAGCGAAATGCATGCTGGCGAGGAGGGTTAGGGTTAGGAAGCCCTTTTCTAACTAGGGGTTCGGAAAGTCGAATAGAATAAAAGGTACTATAGAAATGATCCTGTAAGGGGGGATGAATTACCAAGGAGTTATCACTGTGTCTGGAATATGCAGGTGTTGTCTATCTTCGCTTCCTGGAAGTGAATACGCACGTTTGGATTTCCCAAGCTGGCCCTACGTGGGTATTGCTCGGTGTGGTCCCTGTGGACCTTGAAATGCTGGCTCAACAGTGTCATGGGCGCGTTGTCCCGTCGACTTCTGCGAGTGCGTCGGGGGATTGCTCACTACGTTGGTTGTGGTTGTAGTTGCGGCGGCTGGTGCCTGCATGTGATTGATTCTGTTTTCGGACGCGTTGGCGGTGTTGCCCCGTGTGCTAAAGCCAAATTCGTTTGCTGCCTCGGATGGCTTCAACGGACAAACGCTTGTTGAGTCGTGTTGCATCGCGCTTGGTGGTGCCAAGTAGCTTAGTGTACGTGTCGAAGTTGCTGGGGAGGACGGAGCCTAAGGAACCGTACACAATGGCGCCGAACCTGGCCGTCCAGCCTAGTCTCCGAAAATGCTGGGTGAGCCGCCCGTACTTGTTGATTTTGAGCTGCTGGGTGGCCGCCAGCGTAGATTTGTCGGTACCTTCTTCTCGTTGGTCCTCGAACGTGATGGCTAGGTCAACAATTGTTGCCGTTTTAGTGGCATGGTTCAGGATCTGGACGTCGGGCTTGAGTTGACGTCCAGCGAGGTTAGGTACAAAGGAGTCGATAAGAACTTCGACGTGATCGGCTGCGGCCCGAGAGTGATGACGTTTTCGTATTGTGTCTGCAATGACTGCGAGCACTCTGTCATGGCGACCACGAATGGCCTCGTCGTTACCCATGCAGTGACCGACGACGTGTGCGAGAGTTTCTTTGTCATTGCACTGATGGTGACGGCAGGTGTCATTGCTGCGGATTCGTATCCGCTTTAGGGTCGCTCGAGTTTCCGTTTGGTTTAGCCGAGCACGGAGTGCGAAGCGGTAGTCGGCATCGGCTACGTTGCTGTGCGCCGCCATGAATGCACTGCCAACACCACCGTGCACGCGAGTCGTGCGTCCTTGATCTTTCAGCGCCTTCCATCGCGCGAAGTAACCAAGCTTGACATGCAGTTTGACACGACGCAGCACTGTTTTGGTCGACAGCCAGTCGTCGTGGTGGGGAACTCGCAGTTGTAGATTCTTGTCGTCGTCGAGCGGGTTGGGGGCGGAGTCAAAGCGAAGGTTATGCAGCCGGAGCGTCTGCTGCACGTCGGTCCAGAGCGAACCGATGTCGGCGTGGCTGCGCCGATTTGTCGCGAACGGTGACGCGTCTAGGGTGCCGTTGAGGAACTGCATCACTGCTTCGTCCTCGCGGTCTTTCCAGTAGTCTTCGTCGAGATGGAAACGTTTACGGACGGCCTGCATCACTTGGCTGCGTGCGACAGCTCGGACGATGGCGTCCGGCGAATGGAACATTTGAAACGCGTGGCTGAGCTGTAGTGCTGCATGAAGATCGACCAAAGGCAAAAAGCCCAGACCACCCGCGGACGTCGGCGCGAAAATGAAGAGTGCTGTGGCCGAGCGTGGCTGCCTGAGTAGGTGCTTGATGCGCTTGACCAGCGATTTGTCGAAGGCCTCAAGTTGTGCTTTCGGCGGTCGTACGTGGCGGAGCACGTAGTCGATTTTTGGGTAAATGTATGTTTTGATCGCCTTCACAATTTGTCCTGGTGCCAGTCCCGAGTTCACGAGGGCGTCCACGTCCATGCGCAACGCGAGCAGCTTGTCATCCAGCTGAACTTGATGTTGGCTATGAGTCATTCCATCACTCACACCGAGGTAGCGATAGCCTGCGCGCTCGTCAACTGTTGGTATCTCGTCGCCCTGCAGAGTCAATTTTACGGGACGATGGGTTGTTGTTGCCCGTGGTGGTGGTGGAGGCTGGAGTAAAGCGCACTTGGATGGATTGGCACGAAGTGTCGTCCATTTCAAGAAGCGGGCGACGACAGCATGAAGCTCGCGGATCCCCTTTGCCGTCTGGCTGAATGTCTTCAAGTCGTCAGCGTAAGCCGTACACGTGGCCGAAATACCTGGGGCGAGCGACACCCCAGCGTCGGGGACGGCCTCGAGCGCCTCCAGTAGCGGTGCCACCGCTGCCAAGAAGAGGTAAGGGCTCATTGGGCAGCCTTGGTAGACCCCGAGTTCCTGGCGGATCGGATCGGTGCTGTCCGCATCCGCCGGGTTCGTGATAACGAAGAAACTGTTGTGGTAGATGTCTTGGAGGAGCTGGAGAAAATTCGCCGGGACCTTCATACCGGCCAGCACTCGCCACAGCAGCTCCTGCGGTATCGACCCGAAAGCATTGGCGAGATCGTACCAGGCAATGTAAGCTCTCTTGTGCATGCGCCGTCCTTGGTCGAGTAGCGATGTAGCAATGAATCCATGTTCATGGCAGCCGTTCATTCTCCGAAAACCTTTTGGCTCGCGGGGAGCCTGTTGTTTCTCTCTAGCCATCTCGTGAAGCGCCTCGTTAGAATCCCTGAGTACAGCTTGTACAGGGCTGATTGCAAGCAGATAGGGCGCCAGTTTTCCGGTCGCATGCGATCCCCTTTCTTGTGAAGTAGTCGAACTGCTCCGACTTTCCACAGCGCGGGCACTTTGTGGTGCTTCCAGCAGGAAGCGAATGCAGTATGGAGTAAGGGCAGTAGCTGGTAGCTGAATGACCTATAGACAGCGTAGCCGACCCCATCGAGTCCCGGACTGGACGACGGCGACACGTGCTGCAGAATGTCCTCGATTTCGTCAGTCGTGATGTCGTCCGTCAGAGCCTCCTTGTCTTCCGTCGCGGCGGTGTAGTTCTCAATGATGGTTCGGAATGGCGCACCGGTTGGGTCGTAGTAGTCGAATGTTTGTCGCGGAGCCGTGGAGCCAACGAAGAAGGAGTGGAGGTCTGTTGATGAGATCGGGCACCGGCCATTCACTGGTGGAGCGGGCACCTTCGTGGTCTTATCTTTGGCAGCTTGCAGAATCGCTTCAACACAGTCACGTTCACGTTGCCGGAATCGACGGCGCAGGTCGCGTCGAGCCTGTGCACTTCGGAGGCGCCCGACCCGGCGCCGAGCACGTCGCAATTCCTTGGGTGGAGTGTTTGGTTGCCGTTGGATGTTGTGGACTGCGTTTCTTGCGTCGTTGACTCGATTTTCGAGTTCCTCGGCGACTGCATCACCTGTGCTTCGGGTTTGGTGCGTGCTCGTTGAGGTGCGACCAGGTTGAGTGCAATAGGGGGCTAACACGTCACGTAGGCGATAAGGGATTGCGCTGATGTAGCGCTCACTGCAGCTCCAGTCTGGGGCATCTCGGATAAGTGACGTCAGGTCTGCCGCCATACTTTGCACCACGTCACGTGCAGCATCCCAGTCCTCGTCGGTGAGATGGCGGAGGCGCAGTGGCCGTAGTTTCGCCGGGGCAGCACCCTGCCGAAGCAGCGGGATGTGGAATGCGTTATTCCCGTCCAGTCGAGCTCGGTCGTGCACCACCGAGTCATCCACGCCAGGCATTTCATCATCCCGTGCTGAATCAGCGTCGCCGTCTGCCACAGCTTCATCGACCTCCATGTCGTCAGGTCCATTGTCCTGTGTGCATACTTGCTGGGCCGGACTGGTGTCGCGGCGGTCCGCTTGTGGACGGAGCCACTGATTGCAGCAGGGGTCGGCTTTGTCGTGCTGTGAGCACGCAATAGAGGTGCGTTTCTGTTTCACCGCCAGATTGGCAAGCCGGTCAGCGTGCTGATTGAGTCGACGGTCGATATGTTTGAGAGTGTAGGACTCGAATGACTGTAGTAGCTGACGAACTTCGTCGCGAAGGCCCCGCAGTCGGGTGTTGTTCGTTGCAAATTGACCGAGAACTTGACGGACCACAAGCGTACTGTCGCCCTCAATTTCAAGGCAGTTGACACCGTGCGTGGTTGCGCCCTTGAGGCCCGCGAGGAGGCCGTAATACTCCGCAGAATTATTCGTCTCCGTAGGATCGGGCAGATGGATGGAGCAGGTCCACGTAACCGAATTGGTGGGGTCCGTGAGGACGGCTCCAGCACCGGCCCGAGTTCCTTTTGTCTTCGAGCGCTTGGCAGCACCATCGAACCGTAGTAGCCATGTCGACAGCGGTGGTGACCGGCTTGGTGGTGACGCCGCAATTGAGGCGTCCTGAGTTTGCAGCTCTCGTGGTGTGTTGCGGCTGGAATTGCTTGAAGTGCGAGGCAGCGTCGGTGTCGGTGACGCCGCGAACGAGGTCACGGCCGGCAGTAGCTGCTGCCACGTGATCATCGGTGGTACCGTAGGCTCGAGTGCACACGTCCGCGCGTGGTCGGTGCGTGGCGCTTTCGGTGACTCCGGTGCCGCGACCGCGGTGGAGACCGTCACCCAGCCGTCGGACGGCGTGTCGGGGATGGGTTCATCATCCAAACGCAGAGGTTCCCAACAGGTAGGCCGGCCCACTGGTTCCACCAAAGCTGGCGCCTTGGTCAATCTTGGTCCCCATCGGGTGCTGCTGCGCCCCACGACGACCCAACCGTCGGTGGGCGTGTCCGGCACCGTTTCTACTTCAGGTTTGCGGTGCCAGCGTGTGGTCGTCCGGCGCGGTGGTTGTTGCGCCCGCCGTAGAGTCCCAACGTCCACCGGCAGCATTAGCGCGTCCTCGTCCTGCAGGTCGTGCGATGGGGTAAGGCGGCGACGCTTGCCAGTGTCCGTCGTCGTGGCGAGCGTCGAGGCACTCGCGGGTGTCGGTGCTGCTGTCGACGTGAGCCCGTCCGCGGGAACGCAGCAGTTGGCGTGCTTGGTAGCCGCGAGGCGGGATGAAAACAGCGTCCCGCACGCGCATCCAGATGCAAAGTTCTCCACGAACTTCGTTCCGCGGTGGGCTGCTTCGCGATGGCGCAGAAGATTGCCATGATGGCGCGAGGAGAACGAGCACAACTGGCAGCCGAACATCGGAGCGTCGTGGGCGTGGGTGCAGGGGATTACGGGGCGTGCGTCGCCGTCGGTGGGGTGTTTGGGGGTTTGGCACGTGGTCACGTCCTGGTCCTGCCGCACTTGGTGCGTGCTGGGGTTGTCGTCTCCGTCGCGGTGCGGCGCCGTGATGTCCTCGGTTCCGGGGTCCGAAGAGGGCACAGAGCCGTCATCTTCCGTGAGCGTGTCCCACGCAAAACTACAGATCAAGCAGTCGTCTTCATGCGTGCCATGCTCGCACCGGGGCCAGCCGTCGCCAGCGTCGCTCCAAGCGAAATGCATGCTGGCGAGGAGGGTTAGGGTTAGGAAGCCCTTTTCTAACTAGGGGTTCGGACAGTCGAATAGAATAAAAGGTACTATAGAAATGATCCTGTAAGGGGGGATGAATTACCAAGGAGTTATCACTGTGTCTGGAATATGCAGGTGTTGTCTATCTTCGCTTCCTGGAAGTGAATACGCACGTTTGGATTTCCCAAGCTGGCCCTACGTGGGTATTGCTCGGTGTGGTCCCTGTGGACCTTGAAATGCTGGCTCAACAGTGTCATGGGCGCGTTGTCCCGTCGACTTCTGCGAGTGCGTCGGGGGATTGCTCACTACGTTGGTTGTGGTTGTAGTTGCGGCGGCTGGTGCCTGCATGTGATTGATTCTGTTTTCGGACGCGTTGGCGGTGTTGCCCCGTGTGCTGAAGACAAATTCGTTTGCTGCCTCGGATGGCTTCAACGGACAAACACTTGCTGAGTCGTGTTGCATCGCGCTTGGTGGTGCCAAGTAGCTTAGTGTACGTGTCGAAGTTGCTGGGGAGGACGGAGCCTAAGGAACCGTACACAATGGCGTAGTCTCCGAAAATGCTGGGTGAGCCGCCCGTACTTGTTGATTTTAAGCTGCTGGGTGGCCGCCAGCGTAGATTTGTCGGTACCTTCTTCTCGTTGGTCCTCGAACGTGATGGCTAGGTCAACAATTGTTGCCGTTTTAGTGGCATGGTTCAGGATCTGGACGTCGGGCTTGAGTTGACGTCCAGCGAGGTTAGGTACAAAGGAGTCGATAAGAACTTCGACGTGATCGGCTGCGGCCCGAGAGTGATGACGTTTTCGTATTGTGTCTGCAATGACTGCGAGCACTCTGTCATGGCGACCACGAATGGCCTCGTCGTTACCCATGCAGTGACCGACGACGTGTGCGAGAGTTTCTTTGTCATTGCACTGATGGTGACGGCAGGTGTCATTGCTGCGGATTCGCATCCGCTTTAGGGTCGCTCGAGTTTCCGTTTGGTTTAGCCGAGCACGGAGTGCGAAGCGGTAGTCGGCATCGGCTACGTTGCTGTGCGCCGCCATGAATGCACTGCCAACACCACCGTGCACGCGAGTCGTGCGTCCTTGATCTTTCAGCGCCTTCCATCGCGCGAAGTAACCAAGCTTGACATGCAGTTTGACACGACGCAGCACTGTTTTGGTCGACAGCCAATCGTCGTGGTGGGGAACTCGCAGTTGTAGATTCTTGTCGTCGTCGAGCGGGTTGGGGGCGGAGTCAAAGCGAAGGTTATGCAGCCGGAGCGTCTGCTGCACGTCGGTCCAGAGCGAACCGATGTCGGCGTGGCTGCGCCGATTTGTCGCGAACGGTGACGCGTCTAGGGTGCCGTTGAGGAACTGCATCACTGCTTCGTCCTCGCGGTCTTTCCAGTAGTCTTCGTCGAGGTGGAAACGTTTACGGACGGCCTGCATTACTTGGCTGCGTGCGACAGCTCGGACGATGGCGTCCGGCGAATGGAACATTTGAAACGCGTGGCTGAGCTGTAGTGCTGCATGAAGATCGACCAAAGGCAAAAAGCCCAGACCACCCGCGGACGTCGGCGCGAAAATGAAGAGTGCTGTGGCCGAGCGTGGCTGCCTGAGTAGGTGCTTGATGCGCTTGACCAGCGATTTGTCGAAGGCCTCAAGTTGTGCTTTCGGCGGTCGTACGCGGCGGAGCACGTAGTCGATTTTTGGGTAAATGTATGTTTTGATCGCCTTCACAATTTGTGCTGGTGCCAGTCCCGAGTTCACGAGGGCGTCCACGTCCATGCGCAACGCAAGCAGCTTGTCATCCAGCTGAACTTGATGTTGGCTATGAGTCATTCCATCACTCACACCGAAGTAGCGATAGCCTGCGCGCTCGTCAACTGTTGGTATCTCGTCGCCCTGCAGTGTCAATTTTACGGGACGATGGGTTGTTGTTGCCCGTGGTGGTGGTGGAGGCTGGAGTAAAGCGCACTTGGATGGATTGGCACGAAGTGTCGTCCACTTCAAGAAGCGGGCGACGACAGCATGAAGCTCGCGGATCCCCTTTGCCGTCTGGCTGAATGTCTTCAAGTCGTCAGCGTAAGCCGTACACGTGGCCGAAATACCTGGGGCGAGCGACACCCCAGCGTCGGGGACGGCCTCGAGCGCCTCCAGTAGCGGTGCCACCGCTGCCAAGAAGAGGTAAGGGCTCATTGGGCAGCCTTGGTAGACCCCGAGTTCCTGGCGGATCGGATCGGTACTGTCCGCATCCGCCGGGTTCGTGATAACGAAGAAACTGTTGTGGTAGATGTCTTGGAGGAGCTGGAGAAAATTCGCCGGGACCTTCATACCGGCCAGCACTCGCCACAGCAGCTCCTGCGGTATCGACCCGAAAGCATTGGCGAGATCGTACCAGGCAATGTAAGCTCTCTTGTGCATGCGCCGTCCTTGGTCGAGTAGCGATGTAGCAATGAATCCATGTTCATGGCAGCCGTTCATTCTCCGAAAACCTTTTTGGCTCGCGGGGAGCCTGTTGTTTCTCTCTAGCCATCTCGTGAAGCGCCTCGTTAGAATCCCTGAGTACAGCTTGTACAGGGCTGATTGCAAGCAGATAGGGCGCCAGTTTTCCGGTCGCATGCGATCCCCTTTCTTGTGAAGTAGTCGAACTGCTCCGACTTTCCACAGCGCGGGCACTTTGTGGTGCTTCCAGCAGGAAGCGAATGCAGTATGGAGTAAGGGCAGTAGCTGGTAGCTGAATGACCTATAGACAGCGTAGCCGACCCCATCGAGTCCCGGACTGGACGACGGCGACACGTGCTGCAGAATGTCCTCGATTTCGTCAGTCGTGATGTCGTCCGTCAGAGCCTCCTTGTCTTCCGTCGCGGCGGTGTAGTTCTCAATGATGGTTCGGAATGGCGCACCGGTTGGGTCGTAGTAGTCGAATGTTTGTCGCGGAGCCGTGGAGCCAACGAAGAAGGAGTGGAGGTCTGTTGATGAGATCGGGCACCGGCCATTCACTGGTGGAGCGGGCACCTTCGTGGTCTTATCTTTGGCAGCTTGCAGAATCGCTTCAACACAGTCACGTTCACGTTGCCGGAATCGACGGCGCAGGTCGCGTCGAGCCTGTGCACTTCGGAGGCGCCCGACCCGGCGCCGAGCACGTCGCAATTCCTTGGGTGGAGTGTTTGGTTGCCGTTGGAGGTTGTGGACTGCGTTTCTTGCGTCGTTGACTCGATTTTCGAGTTCCTCGGCGACTGCATCACCTGTACTTCGGGTTCGGCGCGTGCTCGTTGAGGTGCGACCAGGTTGAGTGCAATAGGGGGCTAACACGTCACGTAGGCGATAAGGGATTGCGCTGATGTAGCGCTCACTGCAGCTCCAGTCTGGGGCATCTCGGATAAGTGACGTCAGGTCTGCCGCCATACTTTGCACCACGTCACGTGCAGCATCACAGTCCTCGTCGGTGAGATGGCGGAGGCGCAGTGGCCGTAGTTTCGCCGGGGCAGCACCCTGCCGAAGCAGCGGGATGTGGAATGCGTTATTCCCGTCCAGTCGAGCTCGGTCGTGCACCACCGAGTCATCCACGCCAGGCATTTCATCATCCCGTGCTGAATCAGCGTCGCCGTCTGCCACAGCTTCATCGACCTCCATGTCGTCAGGTCCATTGTCCTGTGTGCATACTTGCTGGGCCGGACTGGTGTCGCGGCGGTCCGCTTGTGGACGGAGCCACTGATTGCAGCAGGGGTCGGCTTTGTCGTGCTGTGAGCACGCAATAGAGGTGCGTTTCTGTTTCACCGCCAGATTGGCAAGCCGGTCAGCGTGCTGATTGAGTCGACGGTCGATATGTTTGAGAGTGTAGGACTCGAATGACTGTAGTAGCTGACGAACTTCGTCGCGAAGGCCCCGCAGTCGGGTGTTGTTCGTTGCAAATTGACCGAGAACTTGACGGACCACAAGCGTACTGTCGCCCTCAATTTCAAGGCAGTTGACACCGTGCGTGGTTGCGCCCTTGAGGCCCGCGAGGAGGCCGTAATACTCCGCAGAATTATTCGTCTCCGTAGGATCGGGCAGATGGATGGAGCAGGTCCACGTAACCAAATTGGTGGGGTCCGTGAGGACGGCTCCAGCACCGGCCTGAGTTCCTTTTGTCTTCGAGCGCTTGGCAGCACCATCGAACCGTAGTAGCCATGTCGACAGCGGTGGTGACCGGCTTGGTGGTGACGCCGCAAATGAGGCGTCCTGAGTTTGCAGCTCTCGTGGTGTGTTGCGGCTGGAATTGCTTGAAGTGCGAGGCAGCGTCGGTGTCGGTGACGCCGCGAACGAGGTCACGGCCGGCAGTAGCTGCTGCCACGTGATCACCGGTGGTACCGTAGGCTCGAGTGCACACGTCCGCGCGTGGTCGGTGCGTGGCGCTTTCGGTGACTCCGGTGCCGCGACCGCGGTGGAGACCGTCACCCAGCCGTCGGACGGCGTGTCGGGGATGGGTTCATCATCCAAACGCAGAGGTTCCCAACAGGTAGGCCGGCCCACTGGTTCCACCAAAGCTGGCGCCTTGGTCAATCTTGGTCCCCATCGGGTGCTGCTGCGCCCCACGACGACCCAACCGTCGGTGGGCGTGTCCGGCACCGTTTCTACTTCAGGTTTGCGGTGCCAGCGTGTGGTCGTCCGGCGCGGTGGTTGTTGCGCCCGCCGTAGGGTCCCAACGTCCACCGGCAGCATTAGTGCGTCCTCGTCCTGCAGGTCGTGCGCTGGGGTAAGGCGGCGACGCTTGCCAGTGTCCGTCGTCGTGGCGAGCGTCGAGGCACTCGCGGGTGTCGGTGCTGCTGTCGACGTGAGCCCGTCCGCGGGAACGCAGCAGTTGGCGTGCTTGGTAGCCGCGAGGCGGGATGAAAACAGCGTCCCGCACGCGCATCCAGATGCAAAGTTCTCCACGAACTTCGTTCCGCGGTGGGCTGCTTCGCGATGGCGCAGAAGATTGCCATGATGGCGCGAGGAGAACGAGCACAACTGGCAGCCGAACATCGGAGCGTCGTGGGCGTGGATGCAGGGGGATTACGGGGCGTGCGTCGCCGTCGGTGGGGTGTTTGGGGGTTTGGCACGTGGTCACGTCCTGGTCCTGCCGCACTTGGTGCGTGCTGGGGTTGTCGTCTCCGTCGCGGTGAGGCGCCGTGATGTCCTCGGTTCCGGGGTCCGAAGAGGGCACAGAGCCGTCATCTTCCGTGAGCGTGTCCCACGCAAAACTACAGATCAAGCAGTCGTCTTCATGCGTGCCATGCTCGCACCGGGGCCAGCCGTCGCCAGCGTCGCTCCAAGCGAAATGCATGCTGGCGAGGAGGGTTAGGGTTAGGATACCCTTTTCTAACTAGGAGTTCGGAAAGTCGAATAGAATAGAAGGTACTATAGAAATGATCCTGTAAAAGTACGGTCTTGGGTTGCTCTTGAAATCGTCGCCGGTTCATGACGTCTATCCATAATCCGCGCGAGCAACCGCAATATGCATCGCACAGGCCATTGGCCGAACCACTTCAACATCCTTCACTCTGCTCCGGCCTTGCTTCAACTTGCCCTACCCTCTCCTCTCCTGGCTTGATGCAGAGCCTTGACCTCCACTTTGGCAACCATGGACTCTATCGGCCAGGCCGATCGCTCAGCACTGCTGCCGATAAGCGTAACAGTGCCAAAGCCCGGTCGTCTGCAACTAAAAACGGGGTCGTTGGACTGTAGGACACACACGCTCGCAATCGCCACTCAGAACACCGCAGACACATACGTGGACACCTTCCACATCCCATGCCAAAACTGCCAAACTGCCACCTCCATTATTCGCAGGAGTCGACAAGCCTACCAGCTTATGGCGCTGATCTCGTCGCACGACCACCAAAAACCCAACCGCGTCTCGAAACGACTGCTTTCCTCTCGTTGACGACGCGTTGCAACACTCCACACCAACCCCCAAGACTCTGATCAATGCAACGGCTCCGGTGTGACACCAGTCTGGGCTGAAGCCGGCCTTGGCGGGGTGAGAGGCTGGATGCAAAGCTGCAATGCAAGGTCTGGCGGCACCGTTGGCGGCCTTCGCCGTCCCCACTCTTCGTTTTGCGCGATCACCAGCACACACCGACCCAATACCCAATAGACCATATACTCAGTCGTCACCAGCCAGCGCAGCAACTCGGCAGCCAGCCAGCGCAGCAACTCGGCAGCCAGCCAGCCTGTCACACCACAAACCAACTCGACTTCTCGACCAACCACCTTAGCCAACTAGAAGCGTCTACGACTTCCGGCCGAGCTCAACTCGACACCATACCATGGTCAAGCTCACTTTCACGATCGCCGCCGTTGTGGCCGCAGCCGCAGTCGTCGCCGACGTCGTGGCGTCCCAACCAGACTCAACGCATCATGGATCTTTCCTTCGCCAAGCCGGGCCCACAAGAACCGGCATGGGAACTTCGACCCTGCGGGCAGCAGTATGGAGGACGTGCCTCCACTGCCACGCGACTCTTCTTCGTCAGTTCACCGGGACCATGCCGGTAGCTTCCGTGCTGGAGACCGCCCTCCGCCGCTAGCTGCCGGAAGCCTCGGTGGCCGTTTCGATGTTGTCGGCCACAACGACGGTGGTGTCTGGCAAGGCAATGGCAGTCTCGACGACCGGTACCCACCTTCGCCTGATCCAAGCAGCAGCAGCAGCAGCAGTTGGGTGCCGTCTCCACCGGATACTGACAGGGATGACCAGGGTGACAGGTCCCCGTTCTCGGACCGAGACCACGGTGGTGTCCACCGCAAGGCTCTCCGAATGGAGGTCCGTGGCCCCGATGGCCAGAACCCTCCACCTCCGATGTCTTCTCGTCCGGTGGACGGACCCAACCACGGAATGCAAGGCGACGAACCATCGGGTGACGACCATCCTGACGAGGGGCGTCCACTGAGCAAACATGACAACCCAAGCAATGACGACAACAAACCCAACGGTGATGACGAGCCCTTTCCGGGTGACAAGCCATTGTCGGGCGACATGGATCAGCCGTCTGACGACAAACGCATTGACGGACAACGGGAGCCTTCATCTGGCCGTGGGGACCGTGACAAGTTCCCGGACGACCGCGATGGCGGAGTCCGAGCTCACCACGACCGACCTTTGGACGAGGGTTCGTGGCGCGGTGACGGGAGTGTCGACGGTCGTTTCCTTCCTCCACCCCACGCCGGCAGCGATGGCCAGCAGCCCGTTGTCGGCGGTGGTCGCGTTGTCGACGCTCCTACGAATCACGACAAGCCTGGTGATCCCGAGTCGCCGGCGTCACGTGCTGGCAGCAGCTCGCTGTCTCCGTCGCACGACGTGGGTGCCGGTACGGCGAGGTCCCTCAGAACGAGGGTAAGGCTCAGTGACTCAAGTAAGTAAGCACTGCATTGATCGCATGAAACGGCGTGGTCACATTGAGGACGAATTACTTCATGGTAGATAGAGCCCAACCTCGGACCATCAGCTACTTATTCTTTAAATCTATCCTACTCACATGCCAGACGAACCGGATCGAAATAATTGTTAGACGAACCGGATCGAAATAACTGTTAGACGAACCGGATCGGAATAATTTTGTAAGTGACTACACCGGACGCGAATCTAGCTAAGAACGTCGGTACCGGGTCGAGGGACGCGGCAAAGTGAGGGCGACAGCAAACCGGCCCTTGAGTTGTTCGCATAGTGCAGTATGCAATACAGATTTGTGTAGAATGACCGAGTTAGATTGCAGCGTATGGTGACTTGGTGAACAGTAGAAAAACGACGATAAAAATAAATAGAAAGAGCATAGCGAGGAAGATGGCAATAACTTCTCATATCACTCCACTCACTCACGCTGCCTTGGAATAGCGACAGCGGACGTTCATCAATGGGGGAGACCGAGTCCAAGAGAGGACCCAGCGCTGCAACCACCGACATCCCGAGTCAATGAATGAAGTCGAATACGATCATCAAAGTTATTGAGTTTGTCTATTCGGAAAGTCGAATAGAATAGAAGGTACTATAGAAATGATCCTGTAAAAGTACGGTCTTGGGTTGCTCTTGAAATCGTCGCCGGTTCATGACGTCTATCCATAATCCGCGCGAGCAACCGCAATATGCATCGCACAGGCCATTGGCCGAACCACTTCAACATCCTTCACTCTGCTCCGGCCTTGCTTCAACTTGCCCTAGCCTTCATCTGGCCGTGGGGACCGTGACAAGTTCCCGGACGACCGCGATGGCGGAGTCCGAGCTCACCACGACCGACCTTTGGACGAGGGTTCGTGGCGCGGTGACGGGAGTGTCGACGGTCGTTTCCTTCCTCCACCCCATGCCGGCAGCGATGGCCAGCAGCCCGTTGTCGGCGGTGGTCGCGTTGTCGACGCTCCTACGAATCACGACAAGCCTGGTGATCCCGAGTCGCCGGCGTCACGTGCTGGCAGCAGCTCGCTGTCTCCGTCGCACGACGTGGGTGCCGGGTACGGCGAGGTCCCTCAGAACGAGGGTAAGGCTCAGTGACTCAAGTAAGTAAGCACTGCATTGATCGCATGAAACGGCGTGGTCACATTGAGGACGAATTACTTCATGGTAGATAGAGCCCAACCTCGGACCATCAGCTACTTATTCTTTAAATCTATCCTACTCACATGCCAGACGAACCGGATCGAAATAATTGTTAGACGAACCGGATCGAAATAACTGTTAGACGAACCGGATCGGAATAATTTTGTAAGTGACTACACCGGACGCGAATCTAGCTAAGAACGTCGGTACCGGGTCGAGGGACGCGGCAAAGTGAGGGCGACAGCAAACCGGCCCTTGAGTTGTTCGCATAGTGCAGTATGCAATACAGATTTGTGTAGAATGACCGAGTTAGATTGCAGCGTATGGTGACTTGGTGAACAGTAGAAAAACGACGATAAAAATAAATAGAAAGAGCATAGCGAGGAAGATGGCAATAACTTCTCATATCACTCCACTCACTCACGCTGCCTTGGAATAGCGACAGCGGACGTTCATCAATGGGGGAGACCGAGTCCAAGAGAGGACCCAGCGCTGCAACCACCGACATCCCGAGTCAATGAATGAAGTCGAATACGATCATCAAAGTTATTGAGTTTGAGTGTCTTCGTGTTACCAATTAGTAAATCTCTCTTGTCAAATGAACTAACGTCGGTGTGGAAAGGTACTGTTCGTCGTCTGTAGAGGATATTCCTTGACTAGTTGGTTTTTCGAGGGCAGTTCCCTTGGAGGGTAGGACCCTTGTTGGCCACGATGGGCCTAATCGTCTAGTTGCGGCCAGTGGACGGAGACCCCTCGATCTCCGTCGCTCGGCCACCCCGCTTCCTTGTATGCTGGCGCTGCCTGTGTTGCCTGCAAAATTCCACCCAAAATCGACGACTGCTCTGGATGCATGCTACTGAAATTTGGCGATCGAGACGTTTAGCGTCCTTTTTGAGAAGTCCGAGTCCCGTCGTCAACACCTTGTGATTGCTTTGGGCTACTGACCCTAGTGCTCCATATACGAGAGCAGACTGATGAACTGACCAACCTTGTCGCTCCAGATGCCTTTTTACACTGTCATATTTCTTGCGTTTCAAGTCTGCAATTCGAGCAAGCGCCGAGCTGCCAGGAGCATCATCGCGATGGTCTTCGTAGGTGACAGCGAGATCCACAATGGCAACAGTGCGCTTTGAGCGATTGTATAGTTCCAAATCCGGGCGGAGGGCTGGTCCAGGAAGCGTAGGTACGGTTTGGTCGACTAATAGCCGGCTTGTGGGTTTCTATCGCGCGGAGGCGCCTCCATAGCGTTGGCGATTAGCTTGAGGACAGTACCGTGGCGGCCTTGAACAGCTCCTTCAGTTCCGGGGCAGTGTCCTAGGACATGACCGAGCGTTTCCTTCCATGAACATCCAGGGTGCCTGCACGTAGCATGGGTACGAAGCTTCTTGCGTTGTAGCACACTATTTGTGTCAATTTGGTTCAGTCGACCCGCAACTGCAAAGCGAACGTCCGCTTCCCAGAGACCACGGGGGCGAGTCAGAAACGCGCTTCCAGCGCCTCCGATTGATCTAGCGACTCGACCTTGGTCCTTCATCTGCGTCCAGCGGTGGTAGTGGCGATATTTCATGTGCATCTTAATTTGGCGGAGAACGGTCCGGTGGTCAAGCCATCCGTTGCAATGGGGAACTTGTAGCAGGAGTGCCAAAACCGGCGACCCAGTGGCGGCATCCCCGGGTGCTGTTTCAAACAGCAAGCCAAACGACTTGAGGTGACGCTGAATATCGCCCCAAAGAGAGCCAATGTCGCTTGAATTCCTCTTCTTGGGCGCGTGAACGCTTAGCGTTCAGCAGCAGCTCCACTAGTTCGTCCGGGCGGGTCTTCCGGTGGTCGAGGTCGAGGTGGTGACGTGCCGCAGCCATGTCCTGAGCCTGAGCGCGAGCAATGCGCTGAATAGCTGCGTCTGGCTAGTGCAGAATCTGCCACCCATAGGCCAGTTGTAGTGCTGCATGGAGATCAGTCAGAGGAAGTAGTCCGAGCCCGCCACGAGTTACCGGTGCATACAAAAACGATCTCGTTGAATTCGATCGTAAGCGGAACAGGTTGAGGAGTCCACGCGCGAGGTGCTTATCAAATCCGGCCAGTTGCTGGTTGAATGGGCGGAGGTGGCACAGAGCATATTCCACGCGGGGGTAAAGGTAGGTTTTAACCGCTTTAACGACTTGCCATGGCGCTAGACCTGACTGGAGAAGAGCTGTGGCGTCGCGTTCAAGCTCTGCGATAGCTGGGCTGAGCTCGGTTCGACGCATAGCATGGTCAAATCCACCCCCAATGCCGAGATAGGTGTAACCTTCATGCAGAGTCAAGCTCGGAATCTTTTCATCATCAAGCTGAGCCTCGAGATCTCCTGAAACCAAGTTACATCGCGTGTTTCTAGTGACCGAGAGAGAGCGGCATTTCGACGGATTAGCCTGAAGTCGTGTCCAGTGTAGGAAATTGGTTACCAGCTTGTGCTGCTGGTCGATACCAGCCTTGTTCGTGCTAAATACCTTCAAGTCGTCAGCAAATGCACACGCCCCTGGACGATCCTCACCGGAAGGTTTCACACCAGCGTCCTTCGGCTTATCTAGAGCGAGCAGGAGTGGGGTAATTACTGCGGTGAAAAGGTGGGGACTAAGAGGACAGCCTTGAAACACCCCAACGCGTAGTGCCACCGGTGCCGAGGGCCCATCCCTCGCATTAGCAATGACAAAGACAGCCTTGTCGTAGATACCCTGACAGCGGCCAACGAACTCTGGGGGGACCCCCAGCAACTCCAAGACGTACCACAACAGCTCGTGCAGCACACTACCGAATGCATTCTTTAGATCGTACCAAATGATCCTCAGCTCGCGGTGCTTTCGGCGCGCTTGGTCAATCAGCGCCGAAGCAACGTAATTATGCTCTCCACAGCCATTAACAGATCGAAACCCTTTCTGAGTGGGGGCATGGCGCTCATTAGCATCTAACCATCTCGTAAAGCGCCCTGCTAATACACCCGCATACAGTTTGTAAATCGTCTGCTGCAAGCAGATTGGTCTCCAATTGCTTGGGTCGCCTCGCGATCCTTTCTTAAAAATTAGCCGCACTGTGCCAACTTTCCAACTTTGAGGAACACGCTTGTGTTTCCAGCAGCAGGCGAACGCTGCTGCGAGGGCCGGGAGAAGTTGGGCTGTAAAGCGTTTGTAGATGTCGTTACCCACACCATCCAGACCTAGGCTGGAGTTCAAATTGACCCGGTTCAGTTGCGCCTCGATGTCCTCCTCCGAGGGAGCTTCCGTGAGGAGCTCGGGCAGTGCCGACGCAGCGGGTAGGCTGCGCAGAGCTTCGCGAAAGGCTGCGCCGATGCGAGCATTTGGATCGAACTCGGAGCGCGGAGTGTTAATACTGTCGAAATATTGCCAGAGCTGCTCACCGGAGAGGGGGCAGACAGGATCCCTACTCGCTTCGTCGTTCTGATCCTGGACTGCGTCCGAGGTGGTGGGTGCAGATGCTCGCATTCTGGCTGCCGCAGCTTTTTCCAAGATCTCAGTGACGCAGCCTTTCTCGGCTGTATTGAAGCGATGACGAAGGCGCTGTTGTTCTTGAGACCGGCGAATACGTCCCACTCGACGACGTGCCTTGCGTATATCTTTGCGCGTGCTAGAACTGTTACGTTCCGTGGCGTACATATTGTCTAAGGCCTCATCAATACGCTTTTCTCTGTTGTAGTTAGAGTTCCGCGGTGGCCTCCGATTCTTGCCTCGCCATGGAGGTCGCGTGAGACCCCTCGCAGGCGGCGGTCTATTGTTGGAAGCGCGTTGAGCGGTCAGTGGCCGACGCTGCGAGCCCGCCGACTCAACCAACGCCGTGACTGTGTATGGCTGCAGCTTCTCGTAGATCAAGTAAGGGAGGGCTGTGATGTAGCCCTCGGCGGAGCTCCAGTCTGGAGCATCTGTGATCTTGGCCGCCAACGTCACGGCGATCCGCTCCAGCACGGCGCATGCTGCGTCCTCGTCATCGTCCTTGAGTTCGCGGAGACGTAGGCGAGGGCGCCGATTGGGTACAACATCAGAGCTGATCTGCATCGTTGTATAGACTTCTCCATCGTCAATGTCGGCGGGGAGCTCCACCTCCGCGTCATATGTGCTCATCGGTACAGCACGCGGCACAGGTTCGTCGATTGGTGGACCTTGCGGGGCGGGTGGCTCGGCGATTAATGCGTCCTCTGGGCTAGACGGGTGAACTGACATGGCCGTGCAACCTACTCCCGTCGGGTGAAAGCTACATTCGGTACGGGTGTTGCGCCTGTCGAGTGCTCGATTAGCGAGGCGGTCTGCCTGTCCATTCCGTTGGCGGTCAATCTGATGCAGTGAGTAGTGTTCTAAGCGGCGTAGTTCGGTCTTAACACCCGCCCGCAGCACGCTGAGGCGCGCATTGTTTGTTCGGTAACGCCCACGAACTTGCTGGATAATGAGATTGCTGTCACCTTCAATGCGGAGGCGGCGTGCTCCATGATCACCAGCTGCACGTACTCCAAGTAGTAGCGCAGTATATTCCGCCGTGTTGTTGGTCTCCGAGGGACTCGGCATATACAATGATCCTGTCCACACTACAACCTCTGTTGGGTTGAACAACACGGCCCCCGCGCCACCGGGATGGGGATTCTTACGACATGCACCATCAAATTGCAGAAGCCACTCACCGGTGGCGTCCACCTCGTCGGCGATGGCCTCATTGCTAGCGTCGCTCATGACGATGTCAGAGACACAGACGGTCTCATTGTCCGGCCTACCGACATCACGCCTGATTGGCTCGGGTGGCTCATTCGAAGGGGCAGCGTCATCTTGGCTCGGATACTGTCTCTGCTCACTGAAGGAGGGATGGCTAAAAGTCGCGCCCGTTGTGCAAGTAGGCGCTGTCTCTGGGGGGTGTTGTGGTTCCAGTCGTGAGGAGGAGATCGATGCACCAAGGCGCGTTGCAATCCTATGGGCGACGACCTCACGAGGCAGGGGTCGATCCCATCGTGGGTGAATCCTTCCCAGGCAGTCGGCACTTTGACGTGCGACTCTAGTTGCGACCAAATTGCGCGGAAGAGGCCGGCCCCATCGCGAGGACGGTCGGTGTTCGGCTGACCGCCGCATCTCTGGCTGCAGGGTGGTGGCTGGTGAAGGTGGAGGCGGGGGTGCTTCGGTGACTACTGGGGCTTCGGGGGGGAGTTGGGTGGTCGGAACAGGAGCGGCAGAGGCCGCAATGTCGACTGTTACTTCAACTGCACCGGCGGCGAAGCTTGATGCTTCTACCGCCGGAGCATTTGGTAGAGGTAGGGTAACCATGGGAGTTGGGCACGTGAGAGAGTGGCGGGCGGCCGCCAGTCTCGTCGGAAAAGGCTTGCCGCATGCACATCCGGCCGAAAATCGGTCTAGGAAGGCGGTGCGGCGGTGACGGGAGTCACGGTGTCGCGACAGCAAGGCAAAGCTTGGGGCCGTGTACGTGCACAGCGTGCACTCGAAGTGCTGCGCATTGTGCACGTACACGGCAAGAACGGAGGCTGGGGAAGTGCTGGCCGCGGATGGCTTGGGCGCTGGGGTTCGGGGGCAGTCCTCGTTCGAGTCGACAAGCTCGCTCACGTCGCAGTCGTCGCCAACGTCGTTGAGGCGGCGGCGTTTACCACCGACCTGCAGCGCGCGGGACTGAGGGCACTCGATCGCGTCGAAGAACTCGTCCCCATCCTCCGCGCTCTCGGTTCGAGAACGGGTGGACGGAGACGCGCTCCACGACGGCTGCATCGGCGTCTCGGGGTAGGGTCGGAAAGTCGAATAGAATAGAAGGTACTATAGAAATGATCCTGTGTAAGTACGGTCTTGGGTTGCTCTTGAAATCGTCGCCGGTTCATGACGTCTATCCATAATCCGCGCGAGCAACCGCAATATGCATCGCACAGGCCATTGGCCGAACCACTTCAACATCCTTCACTCTGCTCCGGCCTTGCTTCAACTTGCCCTACCCTCTCCTCTCCTGGCTTGATGCAGAGCCTTGACCTCCACTTTGGCAACCATGGATTCTATCGGCCAGGCCGATCGCTCAGCACTGCTGCCGATAAGCGTAACAGTGCCAAAGCCCGGTCGTCTGCAACTAAAAACAGGGTCGTTGGACTGTAGGACACACACGCTCGCAATCGCCACTCAGAACACCGCAGACACATACGTGGACACCTTCCACATCCCATGCCAAAACTGCCAAACTGCCACCTCCATTATTCGCAGGAGTCGACAAGCCTACCAGCTTATGGCGCTGATCTCGTCGCACGACCACCAAAAACCCAACCGCGTCTCGAAACGACTGCTTTCCTCTCGTTGACGACGCGTTGCAACACTCCACACCAACCCCAAGACTCTGATCAATGCAACGGTTCCGGTGTGACACCAGTCTGGGCTGAAGCCGGCCTTGGCGGGGTGAGAGGCTGGATGCAAAGCTGCAATGCAAGGTCTGGCGGCACCGTTGGCGGCCTTCGCCGTCCCCACTCTTCGTTTTGCGCGATCACCAGCACACACCGACCCAATACCCAATAGACCATATACTCAGTCGTCACCAGCCAGCGCAGCAACTCGGCAGCCAGCCAGCGCAGCAACTCGGCAGCCAGCCAGCGCAGCAACTCGGCAGCCAGCCAGCCTGTCACACCACAAACCAACTCGACTTCTCGACCAACCACCTTAGCCAACTAGAAGCGTCTACGACTTCCGGCCGAGCTCAACTCGACACCATACCATGGTCAAGCTCACTTTCACGATCGCCGCCGTTGTGGCCGCAGCCGCAGTCGTCGCCGACGTCGTGGCGTCCCAACCAGACTCAACGCATCATGGATCTTTCCTTCGCCAAGCCGGGCCCACAAGAACCGGCATGGGGAACTTCGACCCTGCGGGCAGCAGTATGGAGGACGTGCCTCCACTGCCACGCGACTCTTCTTCGTCAGTTCACCGGGACCATGCCGGTAGCTTCCGTGCTGGAGACCGCCCTCCGCCGCTAGCTGCCGGAAGCCTCGGTGGCCGTTTCGATGTTGTCGGCCACAACGACGGTGGTGTCTGGCAAGGCAATGGCAGTCTCGACGACCGGTACCCACCTTCGCCTGATCCAAGCAGCAGCAGCAGCAGCAGTTGGGTGCCGTCTCCACCGGATACTGACAGGGATGACCAGGGTGACAGGTCCCCGTTCTCGGACCGAGACCACGGTGGTGTCCACCGCAAGGCTCTCCGAATGGAGGTCCGTGGCCCCGATGGCCAGAACCCTCCACCTCCGATGTCTTCTCGTCCGGTGGACGGACCCAACCACGGAATGCAAGGCGACGAACCATCGGGTGACGATCATCCTGACGAGGGGCGTCCACTGAGCAAACATGACAACCCAAGCAATGACGACAACAAACCCAACGGTGATGACGAGCCCTTTCCGGGTGACAAGCCATTGTCGGGCGACATGGATCAGCCGTCTGACGACAAACGCATTGACGGACAACGGGAGCCTTCATCTGGCCGTGGGGACCGTGACAAGTTCCCGGACGACCGCGATGGCGGAGTCCGAGCTCACCACGACCGACCTTTGGACGAGGGTTCGTGGCGCGGTGACGGGAGTGTCGACGGTCGTTTCCTTCCTCCACCCCATGCCGGCAGCGATGGCCAGCAGCCCGTTGTCGGCGGTGGTCGCGTTGTCGACGCTCCTACGAATCACGACAAGCCTGGTGATCCCGAGTCGCCGGCGTCACGTGCTGGCAGCAGCTCGCTGTCTCCGTCGCACGACGTGGGTGCCGGGTACGGCGAGGTCCCTCAGAACGAGGGTAAGGCTCAGTGACTCAAGTAAGTAAGCACTGCATTGATCGCATGAAACGGCGTGGTCACATTGAGGACGAATTACTTCATGGTAGATAGAGCCCAACCTCGGACCATCAGCTACTTATTCTTTAAATCTATCCTACTCACATGCCAGACGAACCGGATCGAAATAATTGTTAGACGAACCGGATCGAAATAACTGTTAGACGAACCGGATCGGAATAATTTTGTAAGTGACTACACCGGACGCGAATCTAGCTAAGAACGTCGGTACCGGGTCGAGGGACGCGGCAAAGTGAGGGCGACAGCAAACCGGCCCTTGAGTTGTTCGCATAGTGCAGTATGCAATACAGATTTGTGTAGAATGACCGAGTTAGATTGCAGCGTATGGTGACTTGGTGAACAGTAGAAAAACGACGATAAAAAATAAATAGAAAGAGCATAGCGAGGAAGATGGCAATAACTTCTCATATCACTCCACTCACTCACGCTGCCTTGGAATAGCGACAGCGGACGTTCATCAATGGGGGAGACCGAGTCCAAGAGAGGACCCAGCGCTGCAACCACCGACATCCCGAGTCAATGAATGAAGTCGAATACGATCATCAAAGTTATTGAGTTTGTCTATTCGGAAAGTCGAATAGAATAGAAGGTACTATAGAAATGATCCTGTAAAAGTACGGTCTTGGGTTGCTCTTGAAATCGTCGCCGGCTCATGACGTCTATCCATAATCCGCGCGAGCAACCGCAATATGCATCGCACAGGCCATTGGCCGAACCACTTCAACATCCTTCACTCTGCTCCGGCCTTGCTTCAACTTGCCCTACCCTCTCCTCTCCTGGCTTGATGCAGAGCCTTGACCTCCACTTTGGCAACCATGGATTCTATCGGCCAGGCCGATCGCTCAGCACTGCTGCCGATAAGCGTAACAGTGCCAAAGCCCGGTCGTCTGCAACTAAAAACAGGGTCGTTGGACTGTAGGACACACACGCTCGCAATCGCCACTCAGAACACCGCAGACACATACGTGGACACCTTCCACATCCCATGCCAAAACTGCCAAACTGCCACCTCCATTATTCGCAGGAGTCGACAAGCCTACCAGCTTATGGCGCTGATCTCGTCGCACGACCACCAAAAACCCAACCGCGTCTCGAAACGACTGCTTTCCTCTCGTTGACGACGCGTTGCAACACTCCACACCAACCCCAAGACTCTGATCAATGCAACGGCTCCGGTGTGACACCAGTCTGGGCTGAAGCCGGCCTTGGCGGGGTGAGAGGCTGGATGCAAAGCTGCAATGCAAGGTCTGGCGGCACCGTTGGCGGCCTTCGCCGTCCCCACTCTTCGTTTTGCGCGATCACCAGCACACACCGACCCAATACCCAATAGACCACATACTCAGTCGTCACCAGCCAGCGCAGCAACTCGGCAGCCAGCCAGCCTGTCACACCACAAACCAACTCGACTTCTCGACCAACCACCTTAGCCAACTAGAAGCGTCTACGACTTCCGGCCGAGCTCAACTCGACACCATACCATGGTCAAGCTCACTTTCACGATCGCCGCCGTTGTGGCCGCAGCCGCAGTCGTCGCCGACGTCGTGGCGTCCCAACCAGACTCAACGCATCATGGATCTTTCCTTCGCCAAGCCGGGCCCACAAGAACCGGCATGGGGAACTTCGACCCTGCGGGCAGCAGTATGGAGGACGTGCCTCCACTGCCACGCGACTCTTCTTCGTCAGTTCACCGGGACCATGCCGGTAGCTTCCGTGCTGGAGACCGCCCTCCGCCGCTAGCTGCCGGAAGCCTCGGTGGCCGTTTCGATGTTGTCGGCCACAACGACGGTGGTGTCTGGCAAGGCAATGGCAGTCTCGACGACCGGTACCCACCTTCGCCTGATCCAAGCAGCAGCAGCAGCAGCAGTTGGGTGCCGTCTCCACCGGATACTGACAGGGATGACCAGGGTGACAGGTCCCCGTTCTCGGACCGAGACCACGGTGGTGTCCACCGCAAGGCTCTCCGAATGGAGGTCCGTGGCCCCGATGGCCAGAACCCTCCACCTCCGATGTCTTCTCGTCCGGTGGACGGACCCAACCACGGAATGCAAGGCGACGAACCATCGGGTGACGACCATCCTGACGAGGGGCGTCCACTGAGCAAACATGACAACCCAAGCAATGACGACAACAAACCCAACGGTGATGACGAGCCCTTTCCGGGTGACAAGCCATTGTCGGGCGACATGGATCAGCCGTCTGACGACAAACGCATTGACGGACAACGGGAGCCTTCATCTGGCCGTGGGGACCGTGACAAGTTCCCGGACGACCGCGATGGCGGAGTCCGAGCTCACCACGACCGACCTTTGGATGAGGGTTCGTGGCGCGGTGACGGGAGTGTCGACGGTCGTTTCCTTCCTCCACCCCATGCCGGCAGCGATGGCCAGCAGCCCGTTGTCGGCGGTGGTCGCGTTGTCGACGCTCCTACGAATCACGACAAGCCTGGTGATCCCGAGTCGCCGGCGTCACGTGCTGGCAGCAGCTCGCTGTCTCCGTCGCACGACGTGGGTGCCGGGTACGGCGAGGTCCCTCAGAACGAGGGTAAGGCTCAGTGACTCAAGTAAGTAAGCACTGCATTGATCGCATGAAACGGCGTGGTCACATTGAGGACGAATTACTTCATGGTAGATAGAGCCCAACCTCGGACCATCAGCTACTTATTCTTTAAATCTATCCTACTCACATGCCAGACGAACCGGATCGAAATAATTGTTAGACGAACCGGATCGAAATAACTGTTAGACGAACCGGATCGGAATAATTTTGTAAGTGACTACACCGGACGCGAATCTAGCTAAGAACGTCGGTACCGGGTCGAGGGACGCGGCAAAGTGAGGGCGACAGCAAACCGGCCCTTGAGTTGTTCGCATAGTGCAGTATGCAATACAGATTTGTGTAGAATGACCGAGTTAGATTGCAGCGTATGGTGACTTGGTGAACAGTAGAAAAACGACGATAAAAATAAATAGAAAGAGCATAGCGAGGAAGATGGCAATAACTTCTCATATCACTCCACTCACTCACGCTGCCTTGGAATAGCGACAGCGGACGTTCATCAATGGGGGGAGACCGAGTCCAAGAGAGGACCCAGCGCTGCAACCACCGATATCCCGAGTCAATGAATGAAGTCGAATACGATCATCAAAGTTATTGAGTTTGTCTATTCGGAAAGTCGAATAGAAAGAAGGTACTATAGAAATGATCCTGTAAGGGGGGAATGAATTACCAAGGAGTTATCACTGTGTCTGGAATATGCAGGTGTTGTCTATCTTCGCTTCCTGGAAGTGAATACGCTCGTTTGGATTTCCCAAGCTGGCCCTACGTGGGTATTGCTCGGTGTGGTCCCTGTGGACCTTGAAATGCTGGCTCAACAGTGTCATGGGCGCGTTGTCCCGTCGACTTCTGCGAGTGCGTCGGGGGATTGTTCACTACGTTGGTTGTGGTTGTAGTTGCGGCGGCTGGTGCCTGCATATGATTGATTCTGTTGGCGGACGCGTTGGCGGTGTTGCCCCGTGTGCTGAAACCAGATTCGTTTGCTGCCTCGGATGGCTTCAGCGGACAAACACTTGTTGAGTCGTGTTGCATCGCGCTTGGTGGTGCCAAGTAGCTTAGTGTACGTGTCGAAGTTGCTGGGGAGGACGGAGCCTAAGGAACCGTACACAATGGCGCCGAACCTGGCCGTCCAGCCTAGTCTCCGAAAATGCTGGGTGAGCTGCCCGTACTTGTTGATTTTGAGCTGCTGGGTGGTCGCCAGCGTAGATTTGTCGGTACCTTCTTCTCGTTGGTCCTCGAACGTGATGGCTAGGTCAACAATTGTTGCCGTTTTAGTGGCATGGTTCAGGATCTGGACGTCGGGCTTGAGTTGACGTCCAGCGAGGTTAGGTACAAAGGAGTCGATAAGAACTTCGACGTGATCGGCTGCGGCCCGAGAGTGATGACGTTTTCGTATTGTGTCTGCAATGACTGCGAGCACTCTGTCATGGCGACCACGAATGGCCTCGTCGTTACCCATGCAGTGACCGACGACGTGTGCGAGAGTTTCTTTGTCATTGCACTGATGGTGACGGCAGGTGTCATTGCTGCGGATTCGCATCCGCTTTAGGGTCGCTCGAGTTTCCGTTTGGTTTAGCCGAGCACGGAGTGCGAAGCGGTAGTCGGCATCGGCTACGTTGCTGTGCGCCGCCATGAATGCACTGCCAACACCACCGTGCACGCGAGTCGTGCGTCCTTGATCTTTCAGCGCCTTCCATCGCGCGAAGTAACCAAGCTTGACATGCAGTTTGACACGACGCAGCACTGTTTTGGTCGACAGCCAGTCGTCGTGGTGAGGAACTCGCAGTTGTAGATTCTTGTCGTCGTCGAGCGGGTTGGGGGCGGAGTCAAAGCGAAGGTTATGCAGCCGGAGCGTCTGCTGCACGTCGGCCCAGAGCGAACCGATGTCGGCGTGGCTGCGCCGATTTGTCGCGAACGGTGACGCGTCTAGGGTGCCGTTGAGGAACTGCATCACTGCTTCGTCCTCGCGGTCTTTCCAGTAGTCTTCGTCGAGGTGGAAACGTTTACGGACGGCCTGCATTACTTGGCTGCGTGCGACAGCTCGGACGATGGCGTCCGGCGAATGGAACATTTGAAACGCGTGGCTGAGCTGTAGTGCTGCATGAAGATCGACCAAAGGCAAAAAGCCCAGACCACCCGCGGACGTCGGCGCGAAAATGAAGAGTGCTGTGGCCGAGCGTGGCAGTCTGAGTAGGTGCTTGATGCGCTTGACCAGCGATTTGTCGAAGGCCTCAAGTTGTGCTTTCGGCGGTCGTACGTGGCGGAGCACGTAGTCGATTTTTGGGTAAATGTATGTTTTGATCGCCTTCACAATTTGTCCTGGTGCCAGTCCCGAGTTCACGAGGGCGTCCACGTCCATGCGCAACGCGAGCAGCTTGTCATCTAGCTGAACTTGATGTTGGCTATGAGTCATTCCATCACTCACACCGAGGTAGCGATAGCCTGCGCGCTCGTCAGCGGTTGGTATCTCGTCGCCCTGCAGTGTCAATTTGACGGGAAGATGGGTTGTTGTTGCCCGTGGTGGTGGTGGAGGCTGGAGTAAAGCGCACTTGGATGGATTGGCACGAAGTGTCGTCCACTTCAAGAAGCGGGCGACGACAGCATGAAGCTCGCGGATCCCCTTTGCCGTCTGGCTGAATGTCTTCAAGTCGTCAGCGTAAGCCGTACACGTGGCCGAAATACCTGGGGCGAGCGACACCCCAGCGTCGGGGACGGCCTCGAGCGCCTCCAGTAGCGGTGCCACCGCTGCCAAGAAGAGGTAAGGGCTCATTGGGCAGCCTTGGTAGACCCCGAGTTCCTGGCGGATCGGATCGGTGCTGTCCGCATCCGCCGGGTTCGTGATAACGAAGAAACTGTCGTGGTAGATGTCTTGGAGGAGCTGGAGAAAATTCGCCGGGACCTTCATACCGGCCAGCACTCGCCACAGCAGCTCCTGCGGTATCGACCCGAAAGCATTGGCGAGATCGTACCAGGCAATATAAGCTCTCTTGTGCATGCGCCGTCCTTGGTCGAGTAGCGATGTAGCAATGAATCCATGTTCATGGCAGCCGTTCATTCTCCGAAAGCCTTTTTGGCTCGCGGGGAGCCTGTTGTTTCTCTCTAGCCATCTCGTGAAGCGCCTCGTTAAAATCCCTGAGTACAGCTTGTACAGGGCTGATTGCAAGCAGATAGGGCGCCAGTTTTCCGGTCGCATGCGATCCCCTTTCTTGTGAAGTAGTCGAACTGCTCCGACTTTCCACAGCGCGGGCACTTTGTGGTGCTTCCAGCAGGAAGCGAATGCAGTATGGAGTAAGGGCAGTAGCTGGTAGCTGAATGACCGATAGACAGCGTAGCCGACCCCATCGAGTCCCGGACTGGACGACGGCGACACGTGCTGCAGAATGTCCTCGATTTCGTCAGTCGTGATGTCGTCCGTCAGAGCCTCCTTGTCTTCCGTCGCGGCGGTGTAGTTCTCAATGATGGTTCGGAATGGCGCACCGGTTGGGTCGTAGTAGTCGAATGTTTGTCGCGGAGCCGTGGAGCCAACGAAGAAGGAGTGGAGGTCTGTTGATGAGATCGGGCACCGGCCATTCACTGGTGGAGCGGGCACCTTCGTGGTCTTATCTTTGGCAGCTTGCAGAATCGCTTCAACACAGTCACG
This sequence comes from Phytophthora cinnamomi, assembly GCF_018691715.1. NCBI lineage: Eukaryota > Oomycota > Peronosporomycetes > Peronosporales > Peronosporaceae > Phytophthora > Phytophthora cinnamomi. The sequence continues at coordinate 155,932 of NW_027151052.1, forward strand.
TTCACGTTGCCGGAATCGACGGCGCAGGTCGCGTCGAGCCTGTGCACTTCGGAGGCGCCCGACCCGGCGCCGAGCACGTCGCAATTGCTTGGGTGGAGTGCTTGGTTGCCGTTGGAGGTTGTGGACTGCGTTTCTTGCGTCGTTGACTCGATTTTCGAGTTCCTCGGCGATTGCATCACCTGTACTTCGGGTTCGGCGCGTGCTCGTTGAGGTGCGACCAGGTTGAGTGCAATAGGGGGCTAACACGTCACGTAGGCGATAAGGGATTGCGCTGATGTAGCGCTCACTGCAGCTCCAGTCTGGGGCATCTCGGATAAGTGACGTCAGGTCTGCCGCCATACTTTGCACCACGTCACGTGCAGCATCCCAGTCCTCGTCGGTGAGATGGCGGAGGCGCAGTGGCCGTAGTTTCGCCGGGGCAGCACCCTGCCGAAGCAGCGGGATGTGGAATGCGTTATTCCCGTCCAGTCGAGCTCGGTCGTGCACCACCGAGTCATCCACGCCAGGCATTTCATCATCCCGTGCTGAATCAGCGTCGCCGTCTGCCACAACTTCATCGACCTCCATGTCGTCAGGTCCAGTGTCCTGTGTGCATACTTGCTGGGCCGGACTGGTGTCGCGGCGGTCCGCTTGTGGACGGAGCCACTGATTGCAGCAGGGGTCGGCTTTGTCGTGCTGTGAGCACGCAATAGAGGTGCGTTTCTGCTTCACCGCCAGATTGGCAAGCCGGTCAGCGTGCTGATTGAGTCGACGGTCGATATGTTTGAGAGTGTAGGACTCGAATGACTGTAGTAGCTGACGAACTTCGTCGCGAAGGCCCCGCAGTCGGGTGTTGTTCGTTGCAAATTGACCGAGAACTTGACGGACCACAAGCGTACTGTCGCCCTCAATTTCAAGGCAGTTGACACCGTGCGTGGTTGCGCCCTTGAGGCCCGCGAGGAGACCGTAATACTCCGCAGAATTATTCGTCTCCGTAGGATCGGACAGATGGATGGAGCAGGTCCACGTAACCGAATTGGTGGGGTCCGTGAGGACGGCTCCAGCACCGGCCCGAGTTCCTTTTGTCTTCGAGCGCTTGGCAGCACCATCGAACCGTAGTAGCCATGTCGACAGCGGTGGTGACCGGCTTGGTGGTGACGCCGCAAATGAGGCGTCCTGAGTTTGCAGCTCTCGTGGTGTGTTGCGGCTGGAATTGCTTGAAGTGCGAGGCAGCGTCGGTGTCGGTGACGCCGCGAACGAGGTCACGGCCGGCAGTAGCTGCTGCCACGTGATCATCGGTGGTACCGTACGCTCGAGTGCACACGTCCGCGCGTGGTCGGTGCGTGGCGCTTTCGGTGGCTCCGTTGCCGCGACCGCGGTGGAGACCGTCACCCAGCCGTCGGACGGCGTGTCGGGGATGGGTTCGTCATCCAAACGCAGAGGTTCCCAACAGGTAGGCCGGCCCACTGGTTCCACCAAAGCTGGCGCCTTGGTCAATCTTGGTCCCCATCGGGTGCTGCTGCGCCCCACGACGATCCAACCGTCGGTGGGCGTGTCCGGCACCGTTTCTACTTCAGGTTTGCGGTGCCAGCGTGTGGTCGTCCGGCGCGGTGGTTGTTGCGCCCGCCGTAGGGTCCCAACGTCCACCGGCAGCATTAGTGCGTCCTCGTCCTGCAGGTCGTGCGCTGGGGTAAGGCGGCGACGCTTGCCAGTGTCCGTCGTCGTGGCGAGCGTCGAGGCACTCGCGGGTGTCGGTGCTGCTGTCGACGTGAGCCCGTCCGCGGGAACGCAGCAGTTGGCGTGCTTGGTAGCCGCGAGGCGGGATGAAAACAGCGTCCCGCACGCGCATCCAGATGCAAAGTTCTCCACGAACTTCGTTCCGCGGTGGGCTGCTTCGCGATGGCGCAGAAGATTGCCATGATGGCGCGAGGAGAACGAGCACAACTGGCAGCCGAACATCGGAGCGTCGTGGGCGTGGGTGCAGGAGATTACGGGGCGTGCGTCGCCGTCGGTGGGGTGTTTGGGGGTTTGGCACGTGGTCACGTCCTGGTCCTGCCGCACTTGGTGCGTGCTGGGGTTGTCGTCTCCGTCGCGGTGAGGCGCCGTGATGTCCTCGGTTCCGGGGTCCGAAGAGGGCACAGAGCCGTCATCTTCCGTGAGCGTGTCCCACGCAAAACTACAGATCAAGCAGTCGTCTTCATGCGTGCCATGCTCGCACCGGGGCCAGCCGTCGCCAGCGTCGCTCCAAGCGAAATGCATGCTGGCGAGGAGGGTTAGGGTTAGGATACCCTTTTCTAACTAGGAGTTCGGAAAGTCGAATAGAATAGAAGGTACTATAGAAATGATCCTGTAAGGGGGGATGAATTACCAAGGAGTTATCACTGTGTCTGGAATATGCAGGTGTTGTCTATCTTCGCTTCCTGGAAGTGAATACGCTCGTTTGGATTTCCCAAGCTGGCCCTACGTGGGTATTGCTCGGTGTGGTCCCTGTGGACCTTGAAATGCTGGCTCAACAGTGTCATGGGCGCGTTGTCCCGTCGACTTCTGCGAGTGCGTCGGGGGATTGCTCACTACGTTGGTTGTGGTTGTAGTTGCGGCGGCTGGTGCCTGCATATGATTGATTCTGTTGGCGGACGCGTTGGCGGTGTTGCCCCGTGTGCTGAAACCAGATTCGTTTGCTGCCTCGGATGGCTTCAACGGACAAACGCTTGTTGAGTCGTGTTGCATCGCGCTTGGTGGTGCCAAGTAGCTTAGTGTACGTGTCGAAGTTGCTGGGGAGGACGGAGCCTAAGGCACCGTACACAATGGCGCCGAACCTGGCCGTCCAGCCTAGTCTCCGAAAATGCTGGGTGAGCTGCCCGTACTTGTTGATTTTGAGCTGCTGGGTGGCCGCCAGCGTAGATTTGTCGGTACCTTCTTCTCGTTGGTCCTCGAACGTGATGGCTAGGTCAACAATTGTTGCCGTTTTAGTGGCATGGTTCAGGATCTGGACGTCGGGCTTGAGTTGACGTCCAGCGAGGTTAGGTACAAAGGAGTCGATAAGAACTTCGACGTGATCGGCTGCGGCCCGAGAGTGATGACGTTTTCGTATTGTGTCTGCAATGACTGCGAGCACTCTGTCATGGCGACCACGAATGGCCTCGTCGTTACCCATGCAGTGACCGACGACGTGTGCGAGAGTTTCTTTGTCATTGCACTGATGGTGACGGCAGGTGTCATTGCTGCGGATTCGCATCCGCTTTAGGGTCGCTCGAGTTTCCGTTTGGTTTAGCCGAGCACGGAGTGCGAAGCGGTAGTCGGCATCGGCTACGTTGCTGTGCGCCGCCATGAATGCACTGCCAACACCACCGTGCACGCGAGTCGTGCGTCCTTGATCTTTCAGCGCCTTCCATCGCGCGAAGTAACCAAGCTTGACATGCAGTTTGACACGACGCAGCACTGTTTTGGTCGACAGCCAGTCGTCGTGGTGAGGAACTCGCAGTTGTAGATTCTTGTCGTCGTCGAGCGGGTTGGGGGCGGAGTCAAAGCGAAGGTTATGCAGCCGGAGCGTCTGCTGCACGTCGGTCCAGAGCGAACCGATGTCGGCGTGGCTGCGCCGATTTGTCGCGAACGGTGACGCGTCTAGGGTGCCGTTGAGGAACTGCATCACTGCATCGTCCTCGCGGTCTTTCCAGTAGTCTTCGTCGAGGTGGAAACGTTTACGGACGGCCTGCATTACTTGGCTGCGTGCGACAGCTCGGACGATGGCGTCCGGCGAATGGAACATTTGAAACGCGTGGCTGAGCTGTAGTGCTGCATGAAGATCGACCAAAGGCAAAAAGCCCAGACCACCCGCGGACGTCGGCGCGAAAATGAAGAGTGCTGTGGCCGAGCGTGGCAGTCTGAGTAGGTGCTTGATGCGCTTGACCAGCGATTTGTCGAAGGCCTCAAGTTGTGCTTTCGGCGGTCGTACGTGGCGGAGCACGTAGTCGATTTTTGGGTAAATGTATGTTTTGATCGCCTTCACAATTTGTCCTGGTGCCAGTCCCGAGTTCACGAGGGCGTCCACGTCCATGCGCAACGCAAGCAGCTTGTCATCCAGCTGAACTTGATGTTGGCTATGAGTCATTCCATCACTCACACCGAGGTAGCGATAGCCTGCGCGCTCGTCAGCGGTTGGTATCTCGTCGCCCTGCAGTGTCAATTTTACGGGACGATGGGTTGTTGTTGCCCGTGGTGGTGGTGGAGGCTGGAGTAAAGCGCACTTGGATGGATTGGCACGAAGTGTCGTCCACTTCAAGAAGCGGGCGACGACAGCATGAAGCTCGCGGATCCCCTTTGCCGTCTGGCTGAATGTCTTCAAGTCGTCAGCGTAAGCCGTACACGTGGCCGAAATACCTGGGGCGAGCGACACCCCAGCGTCGGGGACGGCCTCGAGCGCCTCCAGTAGCGGTGCCACCGCTGCCAAGAAGAGGTAAGGGCTCATTGGGCAGCCTTGGTAGACCCCGAGTTCCTGGCGGATCGGATCGGTGCTGTCCGCATCCGCCGGGTTCGTGATAACGAAGAAACTGTCGTGGTAGATGTCTTGGAGGAGCTGGAGAAAATTCGCCGGGACCTTCATACCGGCCAGCACTCGCCACAGCAGCTCCTGCGGTATCGACCCGAAAGCATTGGCGAGATCGTACCAGGCAATATAAGCTCTCTTGTGCATGCGCCGTCCTTGGTCGAGTAGCGATGTAGCAATGAATCCATGTTCATAGCAGCCGTTCATTCTCCGAAAACCTTTTTGGCTCGCGGGGAGCCTGTTGTTTCTCTCTAGCCATCTCGTGAAGCGCCTCGTTAGAATCCCTGAGTACAGCTTGTACAGGGCTGATTGCAAGCAGATAGGGCGCCAGTTTTCCGGTCGCATGCGATCCCCTTTCTTGTGAAGTAGTCGAACTGCTCCGACTTTCCACAGCGCGGGCACTTTGTGGTGCTTCCAGCAGGAAGCGAATGCAGTATGGAGTAAGGGCAGTAGCTGGTAGCTGAATGACCGATAGACAGCGCAGCCGACCCCATCGAGTCCCGGACTGGACGACGGCGACACGTGCTGCAGAATGTCCTCGATTTCGTCAGTCGTGATGTCGTCCGTCAGAGCCTCCTTGTCTTCCGTCGCGGCGGTGTAGTTCTCAATGATGGTTCGGAATGGCGCACCGGTTGGGTCGTAGTAGTCGAATGTTTGTCGCGGAGCCGTGGAGCCAACGAAGAAGGAGTGGAGTCTGTTGATGAGATCGGGCACCGGCCATTCACTGGTGGAGCGGGCACCTTCGTGGTCTTATCTTTGGCAGCTTGCAGAATCGCTTCAACACAGTCACGTTCACGTTGCCGGAATCGACGGCGCAGGTCGCGTCGAGCCTGTGCACTTCGGAGGCGCCCGACCCGGCGCCGAGCACGTCGCAATTGCTTGGGTGGAGTGTTTGGTTGCCGTTGGAGGTTGTGGACTGCGTTTCTTGCGTCGTTGACTCGATTTTCGAGTTCCTCGGCGACTGCATCACCTGTGCTTCGGGTTTGGCGCGTGCTCGTTGAGGTGCGACCAGGTTGAGTGCAATAGGGGGCTAACACGTCACGTAGGCGATAAGGGATTGCGCTGATGTAGCGCTCACTGCAGCTCCAGTCTGGGGCATCTCGGATAAGAGACGTCAGGTCTGCCGCCATACTTTGCACCACGTCACGTGCAGCATTCCAGTCCTCGTCGGTGAGATGGCGGAGGCGCAGTGGCCGTAGTTTCGCCGGGGCAGCACCCTGCCGAAGCAGCGGGATGTGGAATGCGTTATTCCCGTCCAGTCGAGCTCGGTCGTGCACCACCGAGTCATCCACGCCAGGCATTTCATCATCCCGTGCTGAATCAGCGTCGCCGTCTGCCACAGCTTCATCGACCTCCATGTCGTCAGGTCCAGTGTCCTGTGTGCATACTTGCTGGGCCGGACTGGTGTCGCGGCGGTCCGCTTGTGGACGGAGCCACTGATTGCAGCAGGGGTCGGCTTTGTCGTGCTGTGAGCACGCAATAGAGGTGCGTTTCTGCTTCACCGCCAGATTGGCAAGCCGGTCAGCGTGCTGATTGAGTCGACGGTCGATATGTTTGAGAGTGTAGGACTCGAATGACTGTAGTAGCTGACGAACTTCGTCGCGAAGGCCCCGCAGTCGGATGTTGTTCGTTGCAAATTGACCGAGAACTTGACGGACCACAAGCGTACTGTCGCCCTCAATTTCAAGGCAGTTGACACCGTGCGTGGTTGCGCCCTTGAGGCCCGCGAGGAGACCGTAATACTCCGCAGAATTATTCGTCTCCGTAGGATCGGACAGATGGATGGAGCAGGTCCACGTAACCGAATTGGTGGGGTCCGTGAGGACGGCTCCAGCACCGGCCCGAGTTCCTTTTGTCTTCGAGCGCTTGGCAGCACCATCGAACCGTAGTAGCCATGTCGACAGCGGTGGTGACCGGCTTGCTGGTGACGCCGCAAATGAGGCGTCCTGAGTTTGCAGCTCTCGTGGTGTGTTGCGGCTGGAATTGCTTGAAGTGCGAGGCAGCGTCGGTGTCGGTGACGCCGCGAACGAGGTCACGGCCGGCAGTAGCTGCTGCCACGTGATCATCGGTGGTACCGTAGGCTCGAGTGCACACGTCCGCGCGTGGTCGGTGCGTGGCGCTTTCGGTGACTCCGGTGCCGCGACCGCGGTGGAGACCGTCACCCAGCCGTCGGACGGCGTGTCGGGGATGGGTTCATCATCCAAACGCAGAGGTTCCCAACAGGTAGGCCGGCCCACTGGTTCCACCAAAGCTGGCGCCTTGGTCAATCTTGGTCCCCATCGGGTGCTGCTGCGCCCCACGACGATCCAACCGTCGGTGGGCGTGTCCGGCACCGTTTCTACTTCAGGTTTGCGGTGCCAGCGTGTGGTCGTCCGGCGCGGTGGTTGTTGCGCCCGCCGTAGAGTCCCGGCGTCCACCGGCAGCATTAGCGCGTCCTCGTCCTGCAGGTCGTGCGCTGGGGTAAGGCGGCGACGCTTGCCAGTGTCCGTCGTCGTGGCGAGCGTCGAGGCACTCGCGGGTGTCGGTGCTGCTGTCGACGTGAGCCCGTCCGCGGGAACGCAGCAGTTGGCGTGCTTGGTAGCCGCGAGGCGGGATGAAAACAGCGTCCCGCACGCGCATCCAGATGCAAAGTTCTCCACGAACTTCGTTCCGCGGTGGGCTGCTTCGCGATGGCGCAGAAGATTGCCATGATGGCGCGAGGAGAACGAGCACAACTGGCAGCCGAACATCGGAGCGTCGTGGGCGTGGGTGCAGGAGATTACGGGGCGTGCGTCGCCGTCGGTGGGGTGTTTGGGGGTTTGGCACGTGGTCACGTCCTGGTCCTGCCGCACTTGGTGCGTGCTGGGGTTGTCGTCTCCGTCGCGGTGAGGCGCCGTGATGTCCTCGGTTCCGGGGTCCGAAGAGGGCACAGAGCCGTCATCTTCCGTGAGCGTGTCCCACGCAAAACTACAGATCAAGCAGTCGTCTTCATGCGTGCCATGCTCGCACCGGGGCCAGCCGTCGCCAGCGTCGCTCCAAGCGAAATGCATGCTGGCGAGGAGGGTTAGGGTTAGGATACCCTTTTCTAACTAGGAGTTCGGAAAGTCGGATAGAATAGAAGGTACTATAGAAATGATCCTGTAAAAGTACGGTCTTGGGTTGCTCTTGAAATCGCCGCCGGCTCATGACGTCTATCCATAATCCGCGCGAGCAACCGCAATATGCATCGCACAGGCCATTGGCCGAACCACTTCAACATCCTTCACTCTGCTCCGGCCTTGCTTCCAACTTGCCCTACCCTCTCCTCTCCTGGCTTGATGCAGAGCCTTGACCTCCACTTTGGCAACCATGGACTCTATCGGCCAGGCCGATCGCTCAGCACTGCTGCCGATAAGCGTAACAGTGCCAAAGCCCGGTCGTCTGCAACTAAAAACGGGGTCGTTGGACTGTAGGACACACACACGCTCGCAATCGCCACTCAGAACACCGCAGACACATACGTGGACACCTTCCACATCCCATGCCAAAACTGCCAAACTGCCACCTCCATTATTCGCAGGAGTCGACAAGCCTACCAGCTTATGGCGCTGATCTCGTCGCACGACCACCAAAAACCCAACCGCGTCTCGAAACGACTGCTTTCCTCTCGTTGACGACGCGTTGCAACACTCCACACCAACCCCAAGACTCTGATCAATGCAACGGCTCCGGTGTGACACCAGTCTGGGCTGAAGCCGGCCTTGGCGGGGTGAGAGGCTGGATGCAAAGCTGCAATGCAAGGTCTGGCGGCACCGTTGGCGGCCTTCGCCGTCCCCACTCTTCGTTTTGCGCGATCACCAGCACACACCGACCCAATACCCAATAGACCACATACTCAGTCGTCACCAGCCAGCGCAGCAACTCGGCAGCCAGCCAGCCTGTCACACCACAAACCAACTCGACTTCTCGACCAACCACCTTAGCCAACTAGAAGCGTCTACGACTTCCGGCCGAGCTCAACTCGACACCATACCATGGTCAAGCTCACTTTCACGATCGCCGCCGTTGTGGCCGCAGCCGCAGTCGTCGCCGACGTCGTGGCGTCCCAACCAGACTCAACGCATCATGGATCTTTCCTTCGCCAAGCCGGGCCCACAAGAACCGGCATGGGGAACTTCGACCCTGCGGGCAGCAGTATGGAGGACGTGCCTCCACTGCCACGCGACTCTTCTTCGTCAGTTCACCGGGACCATGCCGGTAGCTTCCGTGCTGGAGACCGCCCTCCGCCGCTAGCTGCCGGAAGCCTCGGTGGCCGTTTCGATGTTGTCGGTCACAACGACGGTGGTGTCTGGCAAGGCAATGGCAGTCTCGACGACCGGTACCCACCTTCGCCTGATCCAAGCAGCAGCAGCAGCAGCAGTTGGGTGCCGTCTCCACCGGATACTGACAGGGATGACCAGGGTGACAGGTCCCCGTTCTCGGACCGAGACCACGGTGGTGTCCACCGCAAGGCTCTCCGAATGGAGGTCCGTGGCCCCGATGGCCAGAACCCTCCACCTCCGATGTCTTCTCGTCCGGTGGACGGACCCAACCACGGAATGCAAGGCGACGAACCATCGGGTGACGACCATCCTGACGAGGGGCGTCCACCGAGCAAACATGACAACCCAAGCAATGACGACAACAAACCCAACGGTGATGACGAGCCCTTTCCGGGTGACAAGCCATTGTCGGGCGACATGGATCAGCCGTCTGACGACAAACGCATTGACGGACAACGGGAGCCTTCATCCGGCCGTGGAGACCGTGACAAGTTCCCGGACGACCGCGATGGCGGAGTCCGAGCTCACCACGACCGACCTTTGGACGAGGGTTCGTGGCGCGGTGACGGGAGTGTCGACGGTCGTTTCCTTCCTCCACCCCATGCCGGCAGCGATGGCCAGCAGCCCGTTGTCGGCGGTGGTCGCGTTGTCGACGCTCCTACGAATCACGACAAGCCTGGTGATCCCGAGTCGCCGGCGTCACGTGCTGGCAGCAGCTCGCTGTCTCCGTCGCACGACGTGGGTGCCGGGTACGGCGAGGTCCCTCAGAACGAGGGTAAGGCTCAGTGACTCAAGTAAGTAAGCACTGCATTGATCGCATGAAAATGCACGACAATGAAGTTTAGATATCCTATCACTTCCATGGGAAGGCAGACAGGGATCAAACGAATCTCTATATATATGCCAGAGCAAACTAAATCTTTTTCGAAATCTTAAATGTAGAATTTCCATGGCTACGAAGACTCCAGTTTACCCGTGTCCCATGAACCCGACCAAAATTCAGGTTTCCTACACCGGTTCGTTGTATTGTGCAGCCGTACGAGGCAAGGTCCCTATCTGATTGTGAGCTCCAAGACGATTACGATAGCGTAGTGCAGTCGGTTGATTGTGCTGGCGGTGGCGGTGGGCTCTTCCTTTCAACATGAATTGCAGCTACCGAGTCGATGACTGACCACGTCGACAACTGCCTACACCGGCACAAATTCGTGACTTGCATGACCTGACAGCGAATATGTGGGCCCGCTCCTCGAGGTCCTGCCGGGATCACGTTCTCCCACTTCGCGATTAACTTCGGGCCCCGCAAGTTCAACGATCCAGAACAGATTCTGCGTAGATAAATGCCTCGCTTCACCAGTTGGTTTGCTTTCGCTGTCGTCGTGGCGGTGACATTGATCGACGTCGCAGTTGGTCACCCAGACACGGCCCCAAGCATCGAGATATCCGCAGGCCCCCACTCCTCGCGCAGGTTGTTCGTCAAAAAAGGCCAACGTTTGTTGAAGAATTGCATCCAGTCGGACACTGGTCGAGAGCTGAAAGAGAGGGCGATCGCTCGTCGTCTAGCAATTCTGGAGAACTACCACATCGATCGTCGCCGCCTCAATGCCGATACGGCTCTCGCCACCAACCACGAATCGAATCGCACAGGCCTCACATCCAATACGACGGCGAGTGAGCTATTCAACGGTGAACCAGCTTGTCTACTCGAGCCGGAAGTCACTGAAGGACCGTATTACGTATCGGGAGAGCTTATCCGATCCGACATCCGTGAAGACCAACCGGGCATCGACCTGCATGTGGATCTGCAATTCATCGACGTGAACACGTGCTCACCGGTGAGCGAGCTGTACGTCGACTTCTGGCACGCAAACGCCAGCGGGGTGTACTCGGGGGTTGTCACGAGGACCACCGGGAACTCAGACGATGCCTCCAACGTCGCCACCACGTTCCTCCGTGGCTTATCGCCCACCGATTCCGACGGGTTCGTTTCTTTCGCCACCAAGTTCCCAGGGCTCTACGCGGGGCGCACTACTCACGTCCACATCTTGACGCACTCGGGTGGAACTGTGCTAGCCAACGGGACCTACTCGGGTGGACGGGTGTCACATGTAGGCCAGCTCTTCTTCGACCAGTCCCTCATCACGGAGGTGCAGTCGTCTAGCGTCTATACGAGCAACTCGAATCCAGTCACTACGAACGAAGATGATTCCATTGCTTTGCGGTCTGCGTCTGACGACTTCGATCCGTTCGTTCGGTACGTTCAACTGGGAGAGTCCGTGGAAGATGGCCTGTTGTCTTGGATCTCGGTCGGCGTGGACATGACGAACGACAACAGCGTGTCAATTACTGGAACGTACACTGGAAGCGGAGACGATGGCGCGGCGACGTCCGGTGGAGGTACGGCGGCTCGTTCCAGCTCCGGGCCGACTTTTGCGACTGACATTTCTTCGGGCTCTGCTGACATAGGGAATGACGCTCTCAAGCTCGAACAAGGCTGCAGCTGGATTTTAGCTATCGTACTCGTGCTGTTGCATTAATTGACCCAGTGGCATCGATAGAAGGATGATTTTGCACAGACTGGCAAGTCAGTTACGAAAACCCAAAGTAAGGGAATTTGCCAATTTAGTGCACTTTTCAAAGGGCATCAGTCAAGGCGCGGTAGCCGAAAGTCTACTGTGAGTTTCAGTGTGGAATATGCATGCCCAGACAGGTGTTTGTTTACTCTCTTTCATAGATTAATTCTGGTGTGAAGAGGCTCTTATTGGGTAGTTTGGATGGATTGTAGTGAATGGCCTATTTCCTGCTGATTGCCAGTTTAGTGCTCCTTTTTATCTTAGTATTTGTATGAACCAGCAACTCTCAAACTGGGACAGTGTTTCTTTCATTCAGTGGTTAGGTAACCTATAATACACGATAAAAACGCAAACACATCAGTATTGAAAGGATATGTATCTTGGAAATAAGTTGTCATTTCGACAGTGCTGACAGCTCAGTCGGTTAACGCCGCTGGCTTATTGAGGGCCCTACGGGGAGCAGGCCTTGACAATGCTTTCCCCACGCTTGGCCTGCTTTCCGATAAGCTGTCGCCCCATTATCCACTCACAAAGGTTTTGCTCTGCCTCAGCTGTCAGGCGTGGTTGAGGGCCACGTCGCTGAGACTCCATCGAGTCGCCTTTCATGCGCTTGCCTACCCACTTAATTAGCGTGCGGTACGGAATCTTGGTGCTCATGCTGACAGCTTTTGCCTTCTCGCCAGCAACAACTCGCTCCACGGCAGAGTTTAGCTTGCTCTTGGTGTAGTCTCCGCGCTTCTTGATCACGACTCTCGGGGCGAGGTCAATTTGGTAGTGATAGTCAAATAGTTAAGCTCATGCCACTAGTACTAACTGCAAAAACAGACGAGACAAATCGGGTGGCCGAGAGTTAGCCAACAGGAGCTGAATACATAATGGCAGGTTTTACGGTTTCGAATATTTCATCCAGTAATATACCAGAGCTCGTAGGGTTTTGGCGTGATTGGTCGTTTCTATTAGTGCACTAATATGCTTCTAGTGCACTAAAGTGACAGATTCCCTTAGTTAATCTTGAGCATGTACTACCATTTGCGCTGGATTATATTTCAGTGGTACGCCATTTTCGCGTTCGAGCCGGTGTTGGGGCCTGCGCTGCCAAACGCACTTCCACTGATGCTATCAAGCAGGAAGGCCCCACTGCTGTTGCTCGAACGCAAGTTTGCGGTCGTGGTCGACGCTGTGCTCGTCGAACCATATGCTCTCTGCGTCGCCTACGTGAAACACATGCTCAGATGTTAGCCTCTTGTTCGTTCACCTTGATAATGATCCACTTTGCGGTGCGTACCTGGTATTGATATCCAGAGAGCATCGGCACTGCGTCTTCCTGGTAGTGTTGCCCTGGTGCAAGACCGTGTCCGCCACTACGGATAGGAGCGTAAGCGTAATTGGGCGTCGGAGGCTTATCACGTGGGTTGTTTGCGCCATAGCTACCGCCAGACAAGGATGCGGAGGCTGAAGTGGCAGACGATGAGCGCAGGCGTTGCCGCTGAGCTGATGAGTTCTTGTCCTGACGCGTGAAGAACAGCAGTAGCGCGCTGGGAACGAACTCAGTCGAAAAGTGGATGGTGAACTCGTACGCAATGTGGTGGACACCCACGGGAGTGCGGTACTGGGACTCCTCCGATTCCATGTATCCGGTGCCCATGCCGATCAAGTACACCGCCTTCACCGCGAACAGAACGCAAAGCAGGATGCACACCGCCGTAATCTGGTCACGTTCAACGCCAATAGAGATCGTTAGTCACAGCGGTTTAGTTAGCTAACAGCATCCTATCTTCCCCGCATACTGGCTGGCAGAACTTACCCTGCGCAACACGAGTTGCCTGGGTGAACTAGCTGCGATGGAGAACGACGAGCCTCCTTGGCGTCCTGATGTGCCGTTCCCGTTGCCCATGGCCGCGGAGGACAGGTCGAAGAAGAAGTCTTCGTCCGGGCTCTGGTTGCGGAAGAAGTCGATGAGCCGGATGCTGTAGTACAGGATGCCAAAGAGCCCGATGAAGTAGACCCCGCCCTGCAGCAGGTCGCAGCCCCTCCAGAGGCCTGCCGACGTGCTCGCCAGCGCAAACAGCAGCACGAAGCCCACGTAGAGCAGCACGTTGAACAGGAAGAAAAGGCGGCGGGGCCACGGGTGCGCCTTGCCCCAGCAGGCGTAGCACAGCTGCGCCCAGAAGAGCAGCACGAGGCCGTACATGGACACGAACAGCATGGACGGCAGCCACAGGAACAGCGTCAGCAGGCGGCAGTACACGGAGGTGGACGGCAGCGCCGTCACCTGCTCCAGTGTAGCCACCTCCGTCACCAGCGAGCACACGCGCAGCGTGGCCGCCACGAACAACAGCAGGTAGAGTCTCTGGCGCATCTCGGAGCCCGTGGAGGCGGCGGCCGCGCCCTCCTCCTCCATGAGCGCGGACTCAGAGCCGCCCACGACGTTCACGGGGGCCGGAGGGGCCTGCGGCACGGCCGCATACGGCGCTTTGCCTGCTGGAACGGGCCCCGCAGCCTCGTTGGCCGCGGCGGAGGCGGCGCTGGAGAGGCGTTTGCGCTTGGCCGCGTGCTGCCGGTACAGCACGCGCCCGGACACGGCGCTCAGCGACAGGAACAGCAGGATGGTCAGCAGCAGCAGCAGGCGGTCTGCGAGGCTCAGCGCGTCGGTGCCGTCGCCTGGCGCGGGCTCAACGTCCACCATGGCTGTGGAGGTGGTGGCTGCGCGGGAGCGAGGATTGTGCAGTCAACAGAGCGAGTTAGACGGCGTTACGCGTATATTTAGACAGCGCAGACGCAACGCTACAAGATGAGGTGCTGCGCGTGGCGGGAACCTCGCCCAGACAGCAGATATCGCAGCGAGACGCCTGTGGATGGATCACCCGTACCTCGCAGCGTAGGACGAAGCTGACTGTTAGATGCAGTCTGGTGCACGGCCACAGAGAAGTGTACCAGGAATCAGGTACACTACAACTCGTTCGAAATGGCGTGTCCCACACTTCTTTTTTTATCAGATCAGGTGATGAACGTATCAGACGACGGGTTAAGAGCACCTCGCTTTCACCGCCAAGAGCACGTTTATCAACGTGAACCCAAGAGCTCAATTGGATCCGTGGATGCTCCGCCGGCTGCGTCATCTTGCTCTTGCTCTTGCTCTTCCCCCTCTCCGCACGCGCAGCATGTCCTCCGTCCCCTGGCGCGTCGACTCCGACGCCGCCCGCCGCTCCAGCGTCGCGAGCTTCAACGAGTTCCTGCGCGCCGCCCGCTCGGCGCTGACCCAGTCTCCGCCTCCCGCGTCCGTGCACGTGCTCATGGGCAACGAGGCGGCGGACGCCGACTCCATCGTCAGCTCGCTGGCCTACGCCTTCGTGCACTTCCAGCGGCACGCGGAGGCACTGCACTTGGCGGTGCTGCCCATCCCCAGGGCGGAATTGGTGCTGCGCTGCGACGTCACCGCGCTGTTCCAGGAACTGGGCGTCGACACGCGCGCGCTGGTGTTCGTGGACGAGTTCCCGTGGGACATCAGGGCCCAAGTGAAGGTGACGCTCATGGACCACAACGCGCTCAGCAACAAGAAGATCCCGCAGCTGCGGGACTTGCAGGTGGTGGAGATCGTGGACCACCACTCGGATCTGGGCCAGCACCTGGACGCCGAGAAGCGCGAAGTGGCGTTTGCGGACGGCAATGCATTGGTGGCCAGCACCTGCACACTGGTGGCGGAGAGGCTGAAGGAGGTGGACAGTCACGACGCGCACAAGTTGCTGTCGACCATGCTGCTCGGCGTCATTGCGCTGGATAGCATCAACTTCGACCCGAGTGCGAAAAAGGTGACGCCGCGGGATGTAAAGGCCGCCGAGAAGTTGGAGGAGACGGCGTTTGCGAGCAAGGCGGAGTTGTTCAAGTGGCTGCAAGCGGAGAAGTTTAATCCGGCGCATTGGGGGGCGTTTACACTGGAGAACTGTCTGCAGGTGGACTACAAGGAGTTCACGTTCGCGACGGCGGCGGGTGATGCCAAGAAGGTCGGCATCAGTGCGGTGCTTATCGATCTGGAAACCTTTGCACTCAAGGTGAAAGATGCTGCTGCGCTACGTCAGGGATTGTCGGCTTACTCCAAGCAGAATGAACTGGCATTCTTGGTAGTGATGACCATGTTCATGACCGCCGATGGACAGCGCCACCGCCAGGTGCTCTTCTTCCAGGAAAGTGGAGACGACATCAAACACTGCGTGGCCTTTTTTGGAAAGGAGGCTTCGTTGCATCTAGAACTCTTGAGGCTCCCTGAAACGCATCGCGATGAACGTGTAACTGCCTTCAACCAGCTCAATACGGCCGCCTCCAGGAAGCAGGTCGCGCCATTGATTCAGCGCGCACTTGCTGAACCTGTGGTCAAGCTCTAGCCCACAACGATATTGAATTGCTGGTGAAGCTTTCGCCATCATCACGATTGACTTTTTTATTGTATTATTGTTTTCGCGTTTCCAGAGAACTTTGATGTAGTTGCAGGACTCTTCTTCCGATTCTGTAGGCGGTGACGAACTTCGACGTGAGTCTGGTTGATGCTGGTGACACATAAAAACGATAAGTAGGTAATTCATGGATGACCGATACCCTGGTGTCTCGTTGGGAAGCGGACAATAGAATGATTGAAAATGAGGTGGTGACACTTCAGACGAACCAACAAACACTGCTGCGACCACCACAATTTGAAGCTTCTACACGGGCTACGGGCTATGCCCAAAAATTGGTATCCTGTGGCTTGTGCATCGAGTGTGAGCTTCAGGTGCAAGCTTGCTATGTGTGGTACCCCCCGTTAAATTATCGCAGCACCAGCAGTGCGCGATGGGATTCTGACTCGCTTTCTGTGGTGTGGCCAGTTGTTGTCAAAATTGAAAGTCACAGCTGGAGGGTAGGGCATGAATGACGGATATTGAAGTGGTTCGGCCAATGGCCTGTGCGATGCATATTGCGGTTGCTCGCGCGGATTATGGATAGACGTCATGAGCCGGCGGCGATTTCAAGAGCAACCCAAGACCGTACTTTTACAGGATCATTTCTATAGTACCTTCTATTCTATTCGACTTTCCGAATAGACAAACTCAATAACTTTGATGATCGTATTCGACTTCATTCATTGACTCGGGATATCGGTGGTTGCAGCGCTGGGTCCTCTCTTGGACTCGGTCTCCCCCATTGATGAACGTCCGCTGTCGCTATTCCAAGGCAGCGTGAGTGAGTGGAGTGATATGAGAAGTTATTGACATCAACCTCACTACTTAAGAATACTTTTCTCCTAATTTCATCTCCGTACTATTCTACAACATGGGATACCATACACAGCTATTCGATCTCTACGTCTAGGCATTCGGCTTCAGGAAAATAACTCTTCGTTGAGGTACTGTAGTATTCTACGTGGTGGTATCACCTTTTGTGCGACGTTGAAGTGACTGACAAAAATCGGCACCAGTGCCCATCGATCTGAGACCTCCGTGCCGAACTGACGGGCCGAGCTGCACTTCTACAGTCGAGAGCGATGGGACGTTTCGGCGGGCTGAAAGCGCCCGGAACTGCGTTTACCCAACGCGACGACAGGCCCAGTCGTCTTCAACTACTCCAGCGCCCGCTCGCACGCAGGGAATCCACCGCGTCACCACTCTGATGGTAGACGCTTGGAGCTGCAGCCGACGAAAGGCCAGCACAACGCTGCAGCCGTCGCCATTAACCAACTCGTCTGTGGATATGTATCATCTAGCTATGCTGCCGGAACCCAAGAGCCTCTTGGCCCGGACCAGCAGCCCAGCCGCGCGTTCGGCGACAGCCGTTACGACTTCCTCGACTACAGTTCCTCATACAGACAACAGCCTCAAATTTTCGCGCGGCGACAAGCCGAAATGCGATGATCGGCGCAACTATTGCCGTGTTCGAAGCACTCGCCACGCCACTTTGCTTGCTCGCTATGAGAACATCGCGGGTCTGGGAGACGCGGTCGGCGGCGCCATTACCACGTGAAAGCGCTGCTAACCACGTGAGTATACCATGTGGTCGGTGATCTTGTAAAATAGAAGCCGCCACTGATTGGCCGCGGGGACATAATGTGCAGCACATGACGTTTGTGGACCACGCCGCGGTCTATTTATAGGAAATTCTGTGCAGCTCGCCCAATCGGCGCGCGCAGACGCAGAGAAATGACGCTCCGATTGGCGGATATTTCCCGTTCCCGGCATTCAGTGCGTGCAGAAATAGCCCAGCCGCGCCCACTCAGTCTAGAAAACGCCCTCAGCCAAGCAGTCCACCCGCGGTCGAGCAGCTCCAGCGCTCCTCGTGTCCGTTCCGCCCCGCCTAGCAGCCCCTCGACGCCCGTAGCCAGCGCGTCGAGCCCCGATCCTGCTAGCAGAGCCGCCCGCCCCGTCCTCTCGGTCGATCGCGACCTCCGGCACCAAATTGAGCAACTCTGAGTTCGCTGACGCTTCGCCGAGTCCACTGGTTGTGGGAGTGGAGAGCAGCCCCGCGCCGAGCCTTCCGCCAGGAGTAAAGAAAACTGCAGCCAGCAGAGCCGACAGTGACCGCTTCGACGAGCGAGCAGCGAAGTGGCGGCGCAGTCGACGGATGGGATAAGTTTGCTGGCCTGAGACCGACCGACACGCGACGACAGTGCTTTGCCTACTAGAGAGAGAGAGAGCAGCCCAGTGTCTTCACCCCGAGTCCACCACCTTCCTTCCTGCCCTACCCGACCGACTATCTACCCTTTACTATATAGACCCGTGACAGAGACACGATGATCGCGCCGACGAACAAGCCGACGATGGTCAAGTGGGAGCACCTGTCCTTCGTGATCATGGACGCCCCCAACGACAGCAACCTGCACATCTACCTCAAGGAGCTCAAGAAGCACAACGTCACGGACCTCGTGCGCGCCTGCGAGGTCACGTACAGCAGCGAGTCCGTGGAGGCCGCCGGCATCCACGTGCACGAGCTCGAGTTCCCGGACGGCGAGTCGCCCGACCCGGAGATCTTGGACCAGTGGCTCGACCTGGTGGAGGACTGCTTCAAGGACAACGCCATCGACTCCAAGAACAACAAATCCATCGCGGTGCACTGCGTCGCTGGGCTCGGCCGGTGAGTTTATCGCATTTTGCTTGCTGTCTGGCGGGTGGGAGGGAACTTATTGGCTAATGAACCCCTCTTTCTGAACGTGGTGTTGGAACAGAGCCCCCGTGCTGGTGGCCATCGCGTTGATCGAGTACGGACTGGACCCCATCAACGCCGTGGAGCACATCCGCAAGTTCCGGCGTGGCGCCATTAATTTGCGCCAGCTCAAGTACCTGGAAAAGTACCAGCCGCGGCGCGGCAACAAGGCCAAGTGCACCATCATGTGAAGGGGCGATGGGGGGGAGAAAATGCCAGGCGCAGGTTGTGAGTGTGCCGGCATTTTCGCGCGTCTGCTCGGGCGTTTCTTGGCTGCTGGTCTTCCCCCCACAACTTTTATCTTTGCTGTTTTACACCTACGTTCTTCCCTGGCCTGGCTACGATATGCGTCGTAGCGAGGAAGAGCGAACGCTCATATCAAGACTTATCCAGCCCCGGCGCCGGCATGTCGGCGTCTACAGACCATATTCACAAACACGGCATTGCTTATACTATGTGCATTTGGTGTCTGCCTGCGCTGGGATGAGGTTGTTGTGAATAGCGCCATGGATCACCGCTACCGAAAAATTCCGAAGACGGCCACGTCACGTAGAACATGATCAACTTCAAGCCAGTCCCCAGCTCACAGCTCGACTAGCATAACAAGCAGAAGCGATTTGCATCCGTATTCTCTACAGCAAAGCGTTCGAGAAGAGATAGACCTATCTGCAAAAACACTCGTTCTCGAAAGAACTCGAGTCTCAACAGCAGGATTGCACTCAGATTGATCTAGGTACCCACGGGTTGAGTATCGACTGGCTGGGTCCCAACAGGCTGGCATTCCGTACAATTTTGTTTTTCACGGAATGTTGCGTTGAAGCTGGCACTTCAACGTCTGTCGGATCCCAGGATAAGAAGAGAAGAATGCAGTCAAGCGGATTCACACCTGCACTGGAGGAAGGGTATTCTGGTGGTCTCTATTGATGGACTTTACTATACAGAGCCTGGTTGCCTGCCTATATGGCTAAAACTGCAAGCTTACTTGTAAATATGATTCATGTAGCGCGAGTCATTTTAATCAAAAGCGAGGGTTGCCTGGCCGCCGGGCTGCTTCTTGATGAGTGCGTTGCCGTTGTTGCTGCTTGTAGTTCCCTCTGTGTGCTTGGCTTTTCTCGGCTGGAAATCTGCAAGCTCGCTGAACCACTTCACGACGGGGAAGTGTCCGTTGTAGATTGCAAAATCGACGGCGACGGTGGTGCAGCCCTCAGAGCGATTGGCCCACAACCACTGCACTGTTGCCAAGTGACCTCCGGCGGCGGCAGTGTCCATTGCACCCGTCGTGCAGCCCTCACTCCGGTTCTCGTGAAGCCATTTCACAACATCCAGGTGACCGCCAGCCGCAGCACTATCCATCGCGTGGACGGAGCAGCCTTCGCTGCGGCTTTCGTGCAACCACTTGACCACCTCGAGGTGGCCGCGTAGTGCTGCAGCATCCATCACTCGGGTCGAAATCTCCATCTCGGGTCGGTATGCGGTGAGCCATTGCACAATGCCGAGGTGTCCCTCGGTGGCTGCTATCCGCATGGACCAGTCAAAGCCGTGGTCGTTGATATCGGCATTCCGTTCGCCCAAGCGCTTCAAGAGCGAGAGGTATCCGCAGCACGCAGCCTTCTCGATGGTCCACCGAGTGGAGCAGTCCAAGAAGGACTCGATGAGTTCCGGCACCAAGCCACTGGCAATGGCGCCAACCTGGTCTCTTACGACCACCTCGACGCTCATCATCCGCTCCATGGTCATGTTTGCTTTTTGCTCTGCTTTGGTGGTTGATCTGGTGTGGTGCTTCCTGTATTGTGCGCTGAATCAAAAATGAAAGCGATCTGCGTGTGGGACTAAGGACACATGCGAAGTTGCATGCCATGAGCCCTTGCGCCACCCTCCATCGAGAGACGATGGGTGTTGCCCCAGATGCATGAGCCAGAATAGTCGGGCCAAACTCGTCTCACCACGGAGCTGTCCATATGCATCTAGCAGCTTCGGGTTCTGATCCAGCGATGGATAGTTCACCGTTTCGATTGAGCCGCATTGACCCGCGCTGCATCGAGTGGTAACGCGTGCACGCACGCACGCCAGCTTCTGCAGCACGACGACGCTCGAAAAACGCCTGCTGATCCCGTCGGCGTGGTGCCGGGCGGTGGTTGTTGCCAAGGAAACCCCGTCACACCAGCGTAGCGAAGCCCCGCAAGTGAGGGGTGTCTGAGACACAGATACAACAGAATCCGTCAAACACCTCGCTTGATTTTCGTGTTACAGGTCACAATTCCGATATAATACTCGTTTCAGTCTTCGCTTTGCAGATACCAAGTTGAAGTGCACTTCAACTTGTGGTTCTCACTGTACTGATTAGGTTAGATAGAATGCACGCACGATCGGAGCTGTTCGATCCAGCCCCGTCGGTCTCTGTCAATATGGTACGCATAAGGGTGTCTGTGGACCTCAGTTCCGGCACGAGAGGCCCGTGCTCATCCGCCGTGGGCGGTGTCGGGGCACCTCCAGCAGCGTCGCGCTCAGGCGGCGCTCTCTCCGCGACCAGCGCGTGGGCGAGCGCGCCTGGTCGGCGTCTTGCACCTCGACGTTCTGCTCGTTGAGCCAGCGCAGGATGTGCATGTGCCCGTTGAGCAGCGCGAAGTGCGACGCCACGCTGGTGCAGCCCTCCTTGCGGTTCGCCGCGAGCCACTGCACGGTCTTGAGGTGGCCGCCGGCGGCCGCACTGTCCATGGCGGCGGTGGTGCAGCCCTCGGCGCGGTTCTCGTGGAGCCACTGCACGACCTCCAGCCGCCCGTAGGCCGCGGCGCTGTCCATGGCGGCCGTGGTGCACCCTTCGTCGCGGTAGTGGTGCAGCCACTTGATGATGTGGAGGTGGCCGCGCAGCGCAGCCGAGTCCATGACGCGCGTGGAGCAC
The DNA here is from genome assembly GCF_018691715.1 of Phytophthora cinnamomi. NCBI lineage: Eukaryota > Oomycota > Peronosporomycetes > Peronosporales > Peronosporaceae > Phytophthora > Phytophthora cinnamomi. The sequence goes on from NW_027151052.1 coordinate 177,367, forward strand.
TCCATGTCCGGCTGGTAGGCGGTCAGCCACTTGACGACACGCAGGTTTCCGCTGTCAGCCGCGGTGCGCAGCGCCCAGTCCAGCTCTCGGGGCGACACGGGGGCCTCCTTGGCGCCCAGGCGGTCCAGCAGCGTCAAGTACCCGGCGCAGGCGGCGCGCTCGATCGACCACTTGCGCGACGTGTCCAAGTACTCGCTCACCATTTCGGCCACGTGGGGGCAGCCGACCAGCGCGTCCTGCTGGCGCATCACGACGTCCACGGAGGCGAACACGGGCGTCCGGAAGCTCATGGTCTCTCTACCGACGCAAATTGGAATCTGACCGGCGGTTGGAGCGGTCGGCGATGCTCGCTCCTCGCTGTCGTGGCGTCGGCGAGCCGAGGCTCAACTGGAGGTGACAGCAGTTCCGCTTTTCTCCTGCGCTGACGTACCTCGCGACCTCTGGGCGGTTAGCTCTCCGGCTCCAGGGCAACTCCTGGCCGACACGGGGCCCGACGAGATGACGATCGCCGCGAAAGGGAAGCCGAGTTGAGGCGGCAACTCGACGACGTGTTCTTCTCCGGACGCCAGCGAGAGCGAGCGCCGATGCATTGCAGCGGCGTGGACGGCTCGAAACCGGGTGGCGGAGGGGACTCGCAGCGCTCCGTCGGATGGGGACCGCGGTGTCGCGGGCAGCCAGCGACAGCTCTAATAATTCGGCCAAAATTGCCGCGCCGCCTCGAGCGCCGCGAGAGAAGAGAGCACAAAGTAGGTATGGCAATGCGCGCCTCAACCAGCCAGCCTGGGGGCAAGAAGGCAACGAGCATGCGTCCGTGGGCCCGACCTACTGCGCTTGCTGTCGCATCGCGGCGTTTCGTCCGTTACCGGTACATGCGGTGCCGTTCCCCAAGTTGAAGTAAGCCTGAGTTCGTGTGGCGCACACCGTGGTGTGTCCCACACTGGATTTGTGTACACACACGCGACACGGACTCCTGCGCGGCTGCATAGATGGCGCTCCTGACTGACTGTTCGAGACGCATGCCATCCGCCCTCGGTTCCCGATACAAACTGGCAGTCGTTCTATCCGCGCAGCGGAGTTGAAGTAGGCGGGGGGTCGCCCCTACAGCCGCACAAAGCTGCTATCGAGATCGCCTCCCAGCTCATAATCCAAAGTGCAACCAAGCCGACAACTAATTGCAGCCAAGCGCAGCCGAGACAAGATGCCGCAGAGCCGCGAACTCGCCAACAAGAAGAACGACCACAAGGACCGCCAGTCGCGCGGCCCCATGGGCGCGGGCTCCGGCCCCAAGAAGGGTGCGTAGATGGAGACTATACCAGCAGGTGACGGGACCAGAGCTGACCTTGCGGCCTCTGCTTGAATGCAACGCAGGCGGCGCCGGCGCGCACAACTGGGGCGTCTCGACGGCGGAGGAGGGCGCCATCGCCGCCGTGGACCGCAACGACCCCAACTATGACAGCTCGGAGGAGAACTAGGCCCCGCAGCTGCAGCTGCCACTGCCAACAGCGCTTGTCCGCGGGACAGGAGCTGAATAAGAAGAGTGAGGAGAGCAGCAGCAGTGAAAGCAGGACAACAGGTGTCGTCTGCGGAGTGACGTCGCACAACAAAATGGTCGTGCTGGGACGTGCGTCGGTGTGTGCGTGAAGACGAAGAGAGGGAAAGGAGGAGGAAGCCGAGGGCTCCTACCGTCGAGAGACCTGTCCGCCATGATGCTCTGGCGAGAGGAGCCCATGCAGAAACAGAAGAATAATTTATCGAAACCAATATAAAAAGCCACCACCCGTACACTACCAAACAGCCCCTTTCGTCTCCTCCCGCCAAACCTCGCGACTGACGTCAGTCCTGCCGGCAAAGCCTGCGGCAACGAACGCTAGGACGATCGCCATGCCTGCCTGCAGTGAGTGATCGATCTTTCCAGGTCTCTTCACTCCTTTCACTCGTGTCCGCCACACCACTTTCCCGCCACTTCAACAATCCGTTCTCGCAGTGCGAGCCATCACTTCCCACAGGTCTTGGTGTGCCGCACACCACAAACCACCTCACCTCCAAGCGGCACCACCCAACCTTTTACGTACCGGTATCGCAGGCAAGAGGCAGCCATGGCCATGCCGTCCGCCGAGGCGAACGCGGCGTCCGTGACGACCATCCCGAACAGCATGTGGAAGTCGGCGCCGCTGATCCAGGAGGGCTCGCTGGTGATCCTGTTCGAGACGCACAGCTCGCTGACCTACTGCTACGCGCAGCGCGACGCCATCTACCAGAACCGGCACGGCGCCTTCTACCACAACGACATGATCGGCCAGCGCTTCGGCTCCAAGATCCTGTCGCGCAAGAAGAACGCGCGCGGCTACCTCATCCTGCTGGCGCCCACGCCCGAGCTCTGGAGCCGCGCGCTGCGCCACCGCACGCAGATCGTGTTCACGCTGGACGCCAGCGCCATCATGTTCGCGGCGGCGCTGCGCTCGGGCGCGCGCGTGGTCGAGTCCGGCACGGGCAGCGGCGCGCTCACCACGAGCTTCGCGCGCACGGTGGCGCCGCGCGGCCACGTCTTCACCTTCGAGTTCAACGCGCACCGCGCCGAGATCGCGCGCGACGAGTTCAAGCGCAACGGGCTGCAGGGCGTCATCACGGTGGACTGCCGCGACGCGTGCGAGCAGGGCTTCCCGCCCGAGCTCGAGGGCTCCATCGACCTGGTGTTTCTGGACCTGCCGTCGCCCTGGAAGGCCGTGGGCCACGCCGCCAAGATGCTCAAGAGGGGCGGCTGCTTCGCGTCCTACTCGCCCTGCATCGAGCAGGTGCAGAAGACCTGCGGCGCGCTGCGCAGCGCCAACTTCGAGCGTGAGTGGCGCTGCCTTTTATTATTATTATTATTTTCTTCTTAGGGGCGAGGATTGATTTTGGTGGTTGGCTTTGTTGTGGTGGTGGTTGGTATTCAATAGTGATCCGCACGATCGAGACGAGGCTGGTGCCGTACAACTCGCGGCGGATCGACCTGCCTGTGCCCGACTTTGGCTTCGGCAAGAAGGTGAAGACGGAGAACGGAGCAGCTGCTGCTGCCGCCGCTGCGGAGGCGGCGAAGGCGGCGGAGGAGGAGGCTGCCAAGACGGAGGAGGAGAAGGAGAGGGAGAGGAAGAAGAATGGTGGACGCAAGCGCAAGTACGTGCCCGGCGGAGTGGGGGAACACATCGTGGCCAAGAAGGACGACGAGATCCGCGGACACACGGCGTACCTTACCTTCGCTACCAAGTTTTTCGAATAAGTGGCGGCATCGTGCTGTGCTCAAGGTGAATCGAAGCTGGTGCTTTGGATCTCGCGCAGAAGAACAAGGTGCCGCGATAGAGATAGATAAACTGTATTAAAAAACAGTTCATGTTGCTTCGTTCACACTGCCGCTTACGTCTGCTTGGCTTTCGACATGTACAGGTTCAAAGACGGATACAATCAAACGGCAGCGTAGCGGTGGTGATTTTTATCTTGCAGCGCTTCGTGGCCAAGCCGCCAAGTAAACATGTCGGTGTGTTTAGCTGGCTTATCGTGCGTGTTGGCCAGCAAACGCTTGCGGGTCGGTCAGTCGTGAGTTTGCCAAAAGCGCCGAGATGAAATTTGTCAGCGTTGCGATCGCCGTCGTAATCCACGCGGCGACGACTGTACCACCGGCAAGCCAGGGCATGATGAAGTAAAACCATTCCCACAACTGGAGCCTGTCACCATCTCTGAAATGACTACCGTCATGTTCAAACTTCAGCTTCTCATCACGAATGGATGTGAAATCCAGGATGTCACTCCTATCTTGCTGTCGACGAAGTTGGTGAAACGAGCGGCGGGTTAAGCCCAATCGGGGGAACGAGCTCAAATTGCAAAGGCTCAGCCTTTGGCGCGCTGATGTATGGGCGTTCGAAATATACAATGAATGACATTTGGGCTATTATATGCTCTTGGTATTTCCCCAAGGACTCGCCGTCCAGCGGTCTCGGAACCCGCCACGACTGGGAGAATGCCATGGTTTGGATAGAAAACCCGGCTGTCCCCGCGCCCAAAATTTTGGGGCTCTCGACATCTGAAGAGATCGACACGGATTTTGATGGTACCAGCGTGCCCATGAACGGCCACAGCTTTTAAGAGAACCTCAAATATTCTTGGTCATTTGCCTCGTAAGGCATGCAGTGAACATGATGGATTAACTGTCGCCCAGCTGATGAGCATGGATTCCAAGAAACAATACTAGTACGAAAGAGCTAGTCCTACACGTACGTATTCCTTTCTTTGAATGAATCTTGCATTCTCTTCATCCCCAGTGGAAGTAGCCTAAAATGTCCTTGAGGAAGATTTCCCATCCGATGGCAATGATAACTTGGAACACGAGCATCCAGATGATGATCCACTCAAGCTTCGCGCCCTGGTGGTGCGTTAGTTGCTGATTCAAAACACCCACCCTGTGGGAAAAGCAGAAACATGGCAGGGTTAGCACCGAAAGAACTGATACAAATCATTTGCTGGGCTTACAAGTCACGCAGAATACTGAGGCGCTTGTTCAGGATGGCCACACGGTTGGACACATCCTGGTACTTCAACATTTTCTCGTACAGATACTTGAAATCATCATTGTCTTGGGACTTGAGGAAGTACTCTGGCTCGTCCAGGATGTTCGAGTGGATATTCACATCGGCCAGCTCGATGAATAACTGACCGATCAGTTTGGACGTATCGTCTTGTGAATATTGGATGGACCCAACAGATGCGAGACTGGAAGGAATATGCTTCGTTGAGCGGATTCGATCTTCGACGCGAGTCTCAAACGCGCCCAGGGTAGCTGACTGCGACATTGCGAACGAAAGAGCAATCTTCTCGGCTACGCTCATCGTACAGAGTACAATCGAATCTTTCGCGATGCTGGATCGGTCGCCGTAGCTGAATTCCATGTCTTGTGCGTCGACTTGGTCCATCATAACAGACGAAAACGGCGTGAGCATCATAAGGCGTCGAGCTTCCTCCTCTCGTGTAAGCCCCCAGAAGACGCAACAGCCCGTACTACAATGAATGACAACAAACATTACTTCCGATAAGCACTCCAGTTAATGCGTTCATCCGATAAAATGTCATCAGCTTACGCGAAGAAGAACGCGTGTTTCTGCTGAAGAGCTGCCGCGCGTTGAGCCGCAAATGGGTCGTCAATATCCACACCTGGAACCTCCACAGGTTGCTCTGGTGTGCAGCTCGAGTGCAGCACCTCCAAGTACATCGTGTTCTTCCAATTTGCAAGTCTGGGACCAATTAGTGTAGTGATTGCTGGCCCCGCTCCCTCCTTTTCCGCCTCCGCGGCTTCAGCGCGACGACTCTCCCTTGCACTCTTCTCCATCCACTTGAGCAGCTTGAACAGAGCAATCTGCTCGCACGTGTAGTACACTGCTACACGCCTCTTGTCAGTGTGCGTGGGTGGCAGCGGAGGCTTGAACAAGTGAGCCCGCGCCAGCTCGTCATCGTAGTCCGGCGCATGAGCACGCCATCGCCTCCCACTGGGGCGACGTGCCAGCATTCCCGACGGGATCGAACCGTTGAGTCGATGCATCTACACAGCCACAACCAAGTCAACCTCTGTCACCAAATCCAAATCTAAGACCTACCTACGTTCTAACTTACTGCTCGGTCTTTAGCTTGCAGCCCGGTTCGACGAGCTTTGGCGACAGGGAATCCGACCGCACGCACAGGTGCAGGGAGAGGAGACACGACATTTTCAATAGGTTTATGGACTTCTGGAACTGTTGCAAGTGGAGCGGCCAATAGCACGATTGGAATCGTTGGCGCCAAGGCCTCGACGTCTCCAGATTCGTCGCTGTCTTCGTCCTTGTCGCCATCGTTCGGATCCTCGAGAGAAACGGGGATCGCGGCAGTAACAGGACTGAGTTTGTGGCGGGTGCGACGACGCCGCCGTGCTGGCTTCGAGATGCCAGCCGAGATCTCGATGGAAGGCGGTGAGTCCTGCATCTACCTGAACCTTATGGGGAGTCCGGGGATGACGCCCTTTCAAGCAATTGGCACCCCAACACAGATCTCACATTAAACGAAGCAAATTCTACTTCATATTTTTTTGCTAGTCAACTGTGCAGACATACTGCGATATATTTGCCACGACACCGTTGTGCGTAGCGTACTCGATCGCTTGCTCTCGGCAATTCCAGCATTCCATCGCGTAATCCCACGCACGCTCGTCAATTGGGTCCTTCGTTCTGGTTCCGTGTTGTCTGTGAGCCTTGATGCCCTTCAGCAGCTCATCAATCGTGAAAACCTGGTACTTCGCGAGTATCGATGGCCGATTCCGTTGATTTCCTTGACGCTCTGAGTGCCGTGTGGTGCGCTCACAGGGATAATTTCTTGTCGTGTAAAATCCCTCTGAATCTCTCTCGGAACGACAAATATGAGCATCACATCGTCCACCTTATGAATAAAATCCAACGTCTTCAATAGGTGAATGATATGTAGGATCCGTTCCCTCGCATCACTATTTTCCTTGGATTGGAAAAAATCTTTGGAGTTGTTTCTTATCAGTGATCGGCTTGATTGAAGTTGTGATTTTGTCACGATGCCTTGTCAGATCGTTGTCATATTGGGAAAAGCACTGACGAGCAACACCTCCGAATATGCGGAATCGGTCATTTATCGTAGCGTCATTAATAATATCCAAACCTAGCACCACCGCTGCGTCTTGGAGCTCTTGGAGTGTCCATTCTGGCATATAAAACTCACTACTATCTATCTCCGAGATGCGCATCCACTCGTCGTTGGTGCTTGTGAATACAACCTTTTGAGGCCAAATAATCGGCGACGGTCCATCACACAGGAACAACATCTTTCTCTTCCTCTGCGTTGTGGATATCGTTCGTGCGGCCTCCCGCGCTGCTGCCTCGTTAACCTTGGACGAAAAAATATCTTGGGAAGCGTAGGGTATGTGCACTGTCGGAAATTGCAAATTCAGTGATTGTGGAGTTCTTTTGATACGTCGCGGCAACAATGATCCACTCGCCGGGGTGAGCTTTCCTGAATCGAGCAAATAAATAGACATAGAGCATCGACTTGCCGATTCCTGGTGTACCAGATTAACCGATTAGTACAGTATCGAAATACAGCACTAGAAACACTTCGCTCTCTCTTACCCGGACTACCTGTCACCGTCACGCACTTTTTTTCCCTGTTGACAAATTGATCTTCCACCAGGTCGTAGAGCTCTTTGTAGCAATCACGCTCATAAAAGTAATCACCGCCTTTGTAGTCGTGAAGCAGCGGTACGCATGACAGCTTGCATCTTCTAGCGCTTTCAGGGTCGTCCTCAAATTCACTAGGAGTGAGCTCAAATGACCCAGTTCGAGCCTGGTTTACTAGCGGCAATGGCACCGGGATAACGCGCTTGCTCATTTGGCTAATCTATCACATTCTTTGAGAAATTCTTGTGGATTGTCACTACTTGTCAGATTTTACCACATCTTCCTATTTCCCCTAACTGTTGGTTTCAACTGTTAGGTTGGACCTATTTGTGATGCTTGTTCATTGGTCAGATTTTTTGCAGTGTCGGATTTTACGTTAAAATGGAGAAATGGGCATTCCTCGGCCGGAGCTCAGAGATCAGGTCTGCTACGAGGCCAGCGAGTGCAGTTGGTCGCTTTTCACGACGCGAAGTTTGAACGTCTGGTTACCTGAGAGGGATCTTCTGGTCGCGGAGCTTCTGGGCGCGGACCTTTCCAGATTTAGCGATACAGATCGTGAAACTCTTGTCCGAAAGCAATTCCAGAAGACTAGGGAGGTCATGGCGCTGTTAGCTGCAGTCGCCCACGTGGACTACGCTGCCTGGAGGTATTTACTGGAGAAAAGTTACTTGGTGGATTTCGTCGCCGAAGAGAAGCAGCGTTACGAAGAGGAAGTCCCGATCCGATACCTACGTTGCAACTAGACCAGCAAGCTCAGACAGGCGCTATACGTGGCGATCAGGACCTCGAGACCTACGAGTACGATATAGTTTTCTTCTTTGGGGTGCACCAGCGTCTCCACCCTAGTGAGGAATATCGGGAAGCGATACAGCAGATCGCCGTTTTGGACAAAAGTCCGCTGCGGGGGAGCCCCGCGTTACAGCAACTTCAGTCGATTTCCGGAACTGCCACAAGTAATACTCCTGCTCGGAACGGAGGTAGTTATTGAGGGTCCAGGTGGGGACCTCGCGTCCGGGGATTCGGCGCTGTAGGCGGTGAGAGCTGAAGGCGCAGTCCGCGCTCAGCGACAGCGTCGGGGAGGGCCCCAGGTAGCTCGAGAAGAGCGACCCTAAGTGCTCCAGCGTGTCGGCGCTGAGGTGGTGCAGCAGAACCAGCCGGACGCTAGTCAAGCTTAGTTGGGGCATCGTGAATTGAAGAATGGGTTAAAATTGACTGGAAGTTTTATTTACTATTTTTTTAGTTCGATGTGTAGGACCGGTAAATTGGACTTGGGAAACTTTACGAAGTACGGAGTTTGTTTGCAGGTTGTAAGCCCAGGGCTTAGAATTGAATAAGGAGTTGTCGGTCGAATAGCTGTCGATCTCCTTTGGTGAGCTAAATTTCACAGCAGATAAGAAAATTTGCGACAGTACTTCTGGTAATCTACGTATTTGGATGATCAAGATCTTGTTGTCGGCATGTTGGAGCGGTTTGTCTCGCTGGTCAAGCGGCCAGGAAATGTATCCGTCCAGCGCAACCACCACCTTCTGGCAGGCCCGTTTCGCGCAGTTCTGGTAAGTTCATGTTTACCTCAGCGTCTTACTTGAATGCTAATTCCCTGCACGCTTTAGGTGAGTGTGGCAGTGTGCAGCTGGGAGATCGTTGCGGAGGCGAATCACGGCGATGTAGCTGCGCGTAATTTGGCGCTCTTCCTGCCCCAGATTGCGCTACTCCTGATGTTGGGCCTTCAGTTTTTCCCACTATTCCAGCAACGAATGCATCGATGGGTAAACTAACCTAGGAATAGTGTACTTGAGGTAGCGAGTGCTCATCTTCTTCGGTTGCAGGTTGCTGTCGCGACGGTGGCTATGGTACCTGCCGTTATCGTTGCAATAGTTTACTCTGGCTTTCGTTTGGGTATTGGACTCTGCTGCTGCAGCCACTCTTTCTGGTACGGACCAGAATACGAAGGTTATTATCAGGGTCCTGCTGATTCATGCTTTCGCTATGGATCTAAAAGTCCAGCCACCCCTTCCGCTGAAGTGTCGGCATGTGGACTCGTCTTGGATAACTGGTGCGGTTGCTACTTCTACTGGCCTTTACGTGCTTCAAATTGTTGTTCGTCCTAACAGTGTAACACAGCTATATGACATTTGTTCGTAAGATTGCTCACTTCTACGGAACAGCAAATTTGCTTATCCCCCTGGTAAAGCGCTTCATGCGATATGTTGCAGCTCTAGGGTTTTGCTAACAATCGTTTTGATCAGACTACCGTCGTCTTTGGGGTATTATCTCGCCGTTCACACCAGATCATTGGGCAGAGACACTGTCACAACTTTCTTGACAAGACCCGCTCTCAGTAACACACAGCCCAGTGCACCAGAGAACCTCGAACAATATCGCTGTAGCAGTGCTGCTATTTTCCGATAGTGCATCTTAATCACTTTAAGATAAGCAACCTCGCCAACAACTAACTTCGCGCTGTCCTGTGATTTGTTAAAGAGTGTTATTCGCTATTAAGCCAAGAAAACGTGAAACTAAAATCTGCACCTGATCAAACACAGAAGTGAGAGCGTGCGCGAAAAATGCGAGAATATACCAAAGCTCCGACGTACCATTGTGCTCCAGTGAATTTTGAATCGTGTAGCAAATCCACAAAAACAAGTTCGATTGAACCATGTGCCAACTTCGATCCAGCACAAAAGAAAGCAAATGTATCACCGATATTCCCAGCATTCCCTGGATAAGATACCCCATTCCCAGCATTAAAAGCAGTTCGATAAACCCAAACGCAACAACGCGGCCGAGATTGTTCAGCATTTCGTCGGCGTCAAACGACTGAAGCAGCGGGTAGTAGGCATGGTTGGGCAACAAGAACATCCCCGCAGTGTAAATACCTATTCAAGCACAATAGCGCGTCAATATTTCGTTGTGAATGATTAAATAGCAAATTACACGACGCACAGTAGATCAGCGGGATGATGACTTTCGTATACAAGACCAGAATGACGAACTCGGTGGTAAAGAGAGTCCTAGCGCTGCGCTCGAGAAACCATTGGCGCTCCTTGTTAGAAACGAGTTTCATTAAGGGCGTTTCGGTCGGAATCTGCCCCAACGATAGTGTCTTTAGCTTTTGTATAGGTCGTGCCAGAGGGAGCGAATTGCGCGGTGGGCCAACTGGAATCACCTTTCGGTTTCTTGCTGGTATTTCAACTTGTCGAAGGACACCAAGTGCCTTGAGGTTGGAGACGCTAAGAGATGTCGATGATTTTACCATGGGGCCATAATGAAGCGCCGCAAGCCGAGACCTTGCTCGGGGGTCTTCATCGACGACTTTTAAAGCGATCTCAATGAAGCTGGCAGTCTTTAGAGGATTATCAGTAGGGATTTTCCGGCGCAGAAAAATAATTGCGTTCGCAAGATGCCTAATATCCGACAAGGAAACAAGCCCCAGAAGGATGTCCAGAGCAACCATCTGTAGCACCGTAGTACTTGAGTTCGAGTTCTCCATTGAGCTAGACACGTACAACGCGTTGAATACATCGACGTTAAAAATCATGACCTGAGGAATCAAGTCGTAATTGTTGCCCAAACAATAGCTGATCCAGTTCCTCGCGGTTATTTTGATGATCGGAAGCAGCATAACGTAGAACTTTTGACTCTCCGCCCTGACGCTGATAAACCCGTACAGGTACGCTGGATATACAAATGTCAGCACTACTTGGCAGATTAGCACTACGACAGCTCTTATCAACACATTTAGCAGCACTCGGTTTTGGCTCAAAACTCTACCGAAGAATCCCACGAAGCACGTTACGAGCATTAGAAACCATACGTTGATCCCCACCACAAGAGCGAACGGTAAAGGGAAACCAATTACGCTCGCCATTGCAATCATGAATACCACGGCTCCTGCACTGGAAATAACAGGCATGGCAGTCACTTGTGCTGAGCTGATCTGGAGATTTGGCACGGTGATTCGGAACTGCTCGAGAATTACACGAGTCATGAGTGCGATTGTAACAAAATCCCGTAACCAGAACAAGTAGTTCGCACTGGAGCCATCTCGGGGTGAAGCAAGCGGGACAGCGTCAATCGACACGAGAATCAGGAGACACGGGAAGGGTGAGACCAGGCTGACAATAATTGTCCAGGACAGCGGCGTTGTTTTACTGTAGATTAGAAAGTCCCGAATACGCTCTGAAGAGTAGTGACCCCGCAACTCTGGTTGGAACGCTATTGAAAACCTGCGGGCTCGACGCCAGATGACGTGAACGCTTTGCCTCACATCATCGAAGGAATCCATTTGCGTTTGTGCTTGACGTGAAATGTTGAACTGAGCACAAATGATGAGCATACCGGTAAGTTCTTTTTAGCCCACGAGCAATTATAGACTGGATTTGCGCGGTCTAGCTTATTTTGATAGGGTTCTTTGGCTACGAAGAAGGTAACCCGTGAAAATAGGAATGAAATGGTTTTTTCAGTCCAACTATCCCGAGCTGGAACGGTTCCTACCTCCTCGTCATTGGCTCGGGCCCGGTCCGACAAAGCGACTCGCGACACAACGTAGGGTCCACATAATTCGTAAATTTGCTACGGCGAGTAAAGTCCACGAAGATGTCGATGAGAACGTGTCGAAATTCGAGGATAGATGGTAGTAAACTTGAACGCGAATAATCTGCTGTCTACCGGAAGCGCCTCGGGGTACCAAAGTGGTTAACGTTAACACCCCCCAAGGACCAAGGTTCTAGTTTGCAATTGATCTCACTTGTGTTGAGATCACTTTGGCGGTGGGTCCTCCAGTGCAGAATATTATTTTAACGGTAGATTTGCTTGGACTACTGAGTCGCGAGCTTCTCGTTGCGCGGTAAGTAAAGATACTTCTCGTCAGAAACATCTACACAGGTAAGTTGGATACAAACTCAATTATATAAATAAGTTAACGGCACGAATCGATGTTTCGTCGTACTGACGCGTGAAGTGGACTGTAGGGGCAAGTGCTAAATCGCAACAGAACTCACAATGTCCTTAATTAATTCTACGAGTTCCCAGCTTTGCTCAGGAATTATAGAGTACAGACAACGACGGATAAATCCGGACTCACTGAATGACATCCTCCATACTATAGGGCAATCTCCGCTCCCGACACAAAAATCCGGGGAGTAAAAATTCTGCGATTGGATTGGTTGATAAACTAACCTATGGTACAGAAAACGAAGTTGAAACCGTATGGAAAAGCAAAAAAAATCCGTCTTTTTCGACAGTTACCTTAGGGTACCTAGGAATTGTTTTTTTGATGCTGCGAATTATCGCCTTTGTCGGTATGGCGTTCCACACAGCAATAGTGGCATGAATAGCACGAAGGCGTTTTTCTTTTCCGTGCCTCCAGTAGCTTTAGCACTATTTCTTAGCTTCGTTTTTTAGTGGCCCCATGACACCAGCACTAAGCGGTTGGCACAACGGTGAGCTGTTCGGTGGCAACCTCACACCCGGATATGCGTCATGCTGACCTCCCAACCTCCCACACCACGGCGCTGCTCGCTCTCTCCCCCCCCCCGCGTGCTCCAGATGCCCCCACCACGTCCCCAAGACGGAGGCGCTTCAGCTGGTCCGTGCTCTAGTCCTACAAGGGAACTGGGTGGCTCATGAGCATGGCCTTCCTGGACCTGGGGAACCTCGAGGCGGACCTGCAGAGCGGCGCCTACACGCGCTACCAGCTGCTCTACTTGGTTCTAGTCAACACGTCCTTGGGAGGGTGCTGGCCGCCCGCCTGGGGGCCACCACCGGCCGCCACTTGGCCCAGTTGTGCCGCTCCGTACCCTGTAGCCGTCACGTGCTCGACGTGCTTCATTGCGCAACTGACCTCAAATTACTGTGTCGGCAAAGGAGTTTAGCTTCACACCACTCATTATCTTTAACTTTCTGATTGGCTCTAAAATAATTCATTTAAGCATTTCATTAGATAAAAATGGGGTTAGATTTTGTATGGGGATCGAATGGGGATCTGTCTCACCCGGATTTTAGTGTCGCCCGGATTTATCCGTCGTTGTCTGTAGAACGCTTTCCATGTTCGGCATATTCTGGTCAAAGACTGGGTCTTTTACTGGGATCGGGTATAAACCCAGCGGAATACCCGGTAGATGGTGAAATACCCCTAACTGCGCGAATAAGTGGTGGTTCTCTGAGGAGACACATCTTTCTCGAGACAGCAAGCACATCGTGATTAAATCGATCTCCCAGCAAACCACGATTTTTTCAGCGTGTAGCTGTGTGTTCTGCCGATTTACGTAGACTTTTCCATGCCCACATACAAGACAAAGTCAAAATACCAGTGTAAGTGTGTCTAGTGCTGCCTGCACACTGACGAACCCCAGTTAATGATCTCGACCGGTACGCTGGTGACTGGACAGATGCCGAGATGGCTAGCGGGTTCATATTCGCACCAATTCAATACCATGTCTGTGCATTACCAGCAGCATGCCCCCTCATACGTCGCTCAGAACCCGCGCCTCTACGTGTTGATCTCGCTCCTGATCGAACCAGTGCATGCTCGAGTCGATCCACTTGGATAAGATCGAAGGGTAACGAGCGTAAGCGCGTTACAGTTGGCATGGGAGTGCTCAAGTGCAGGAGTTCGTGAAAAGCGTGATATTCAAATAGTTACATTGTCTCTCTTGAGCGATTGATTTGCACACGAAAAACCATAGATTATCCCGAATTACCTAGTCTTTTGTAGGTTAATAGGTCCCTCGTGCGATTTGGCATGATCTCGGGAGGATCTATACTTTATCGCCAAAGATGCAATATTTGCCGAGGCGCTGACCAACTCCCTAGATGACATAGTGATAAGTTGCCTGGATCAGCGAATACGCCTGAATCATCTGTTACTGTACACGTACATGTAGTATGGATGGATCGTTTTTTTCTCAGTTTGTTCGTCGATATGACATCCGGACAATCCCATCCCTGAAGGCATCATTGCAATGCTCACCACATAGGATGTGTTCGTCGGAGCATGGACCACTTCTTAATTTCCCTCCACCAGTGCGCGTCACCGTGCGAATGTGTTCGAGCCTTGAGTCAAGGACTACCTGAGTAACAAGCGTCAGAAATGCGTCTCCATTTCGTCGTGCTGTTGGTTGTCACTGCATTCGCCATCGCTCCTCTGACAGCGCAAGAAACCACCAGAGTGTCGAGCGTCGCCGAGTACCAATACGCCAATAGACTCCTGAGAGTCCACAAGTACCTGCTTAACGACGAGGAGAGGGGAATCACCGTCCACAGTACCACAATTGATCGACTCAAAGCGTTTCTTGAGAGGGGAGACACTGCCGACGACGTATTTAAGCTGCTGACTCTTGACAAGGCAGCGAAAGATGTCCTGGCCAATCCGATGTTGGACGATTGGGTTGCCTATATGAAGCTCTACAACCAAAAGTACCCGAAAAAGCAAACAAGTTTGATCTCGACGTTGACGAAGCACTACGGTGACGAGCGTTTGGCCGCGATGATAGACGCCGCGAAGAAGGCCCCCAAGATCGAGGGAAAAGTCCCCAAGGCCGCGATAATGGCCAAGAGGTTGGAGTTTGAGCAGATTCATCTGTGGCTGGGGCAACAGAAGACCCCGAAAGAAGTCTTTGCGCTGCTGAAGCTTGACGACGCGAAAGTGGACCCGTTCCTTCAGCCTCGGATGGTCACGTGGGCCAAGTACGTGGAGTACTTCGACCAGGCGAACCCCGGTACTAAGGCGTCTCTGCTGCCCGCTTTCGGTCACTACAACGAGGAAAATATGGTCAGCATGCTTATCGCCGCCAAGACGGTGCCGAGCACGGAACGCCTCGCAGTGCGAATTCAAGTCGAATTGACTCAGCTGTGGCTTCGGAAAGAGAGGACCCCTGCGTATATCTTCCCGATGCTAAAACTTGACCAGGCGGGGGATACCCTACTTCAAAACCCGCTCTTCTTCGCGTGGATGAAGTACACTGACGACTTTAACGAGATGTACCCCAAGATGAGAGTGCCCGCGATAACTACGTTAAAGACGTACAAACAGTACACAAACGAATTGCTGGCCAAGATGGTTCTTGAAGCAGAGAAGTCCCCGAGCGCAGCAAGTATTGCGAAGCAGTTGCAGGCCGAGCTGCTCGAGAACTGGTTGAAGAGTAAGAAATCCCCAAGCGGCGTCTTCCGTCTACTGGGGCTTAACAAGGTCGGGGACAAAGCATTTGAGAGTCCAGTGCTCGAGATGTGGCTCAAGTATGTCACCTTCTTCAAGGACACGAATCCTACGGTGAGGGTGAACATCGCCGACATATTAAAGAAATACTTTACCAACGGCGTGCTGGGAAATATGCTCCTGGATGCCGTGAAGGTCCCGAGTACGAAGAAAATCGCCACAAGCACACTGGATGCGCTGACTATCCGCTGGATCTATGACAGGGCCCAGCCCAATGAGGTCTACACGTGGCTTCGCGCAGCGCACGATGACGTCGGCAGGAAGCTTTACAACACGTACGAACAGTTGTACAAATCCAAATATGAATTCGGGCGGTAGAGGCCTCCAAAATGAATACAACAGCTTGCCTACAATCGCATGGTGGATTATACTGGATCATAGCACACGACCATCGTTATGCGGATGCCGAAGCGCTAGCCTGCTGCATATTGCGGCACGACGCGTAAGTTTGATGAATTTGGATATAGGTTCGTAAGCGCAACATAAGGGCTATGAGGGCATAAGACTGAACAACGACTTTGAAGGGTGAGAAACCCCGAAAACCTCTATTCGCTTACCGACATTTCATAATATGAAATGTTTGCTACATATTATGTAGCAAGAATCTGTGTGACAATCTTGTGATCGCACTTAATCGAGTGGTGTGCGACTTTTGGAGCTAAAGCCCTTGGCGTCCAAGGGCTCCAAGTTGGACACCATGCCTGCGCGCTGATTCGCACGCTGAAGGCCTTAGCCAGCTGCAGACAGCCAAATACGGCGTCATAGGCCAGAGGAATGTGGCGATGTGTAGGTATATGAGGCGAGGCCGATGAAACCTTGATCGCCAAGGGGGTTGTGTGTAGCGTAGCCCAGGAAAATACTGGGAGTCAACAGAAGAATAATAAAACCCAGAGTGCCGCAAAGCAAACCCTGAATTTCACCATCCCTTGTTTGGCGTGAGTACCTTGCGTAATCCCTGTCGACTCGTTTATCTTCGACGAAACGGCACGTCACCGGAATTGTAATTGTAGCCTTTGAAGAAGCGCTGAGGTGCACGTCTAATCCAGAACGCGTCCTCGGTGCTGAAGGCAACCCAGAATTTCAGATCACCCGAACCCAGAATATCACGAATTCAGGATCCAGGATTTCACTTCCACTCTGGGTGAAGCTTGCAACTCAGAAGGCACCTTACCCAAGTGCTCTCTTAGTCCGATAACCAACAAATACAGAGTATACAACACTACAACTGGCCGTCACTTATTCTTTTGGACCCTCGGACGGTGGGTCACTCACACACTAGGCTCACTCGAGCTGAAATCCAGGCGCCTAGCTCGCCTGGATACTCGCCAATACGCGCACCACCCTCAATTAAGAGGGAAAATACAATCACTATCAGTTAACCTTCCCGTCACACGCAGCAGTCAATACAATATCCTGGAGGCGACTACTTAGCACTCCAGAACACAATCGGGAACATGAAATGGGCTACCACGAGCAAAGCAAGCGACCCAACTAAGATATGAAATAGATGGATCACCCCAGGAAGCACAAGGCGTCTCTGGTCACCATCTAACTGGACTTAGAGTAGGTGGAGCTCACACAGACGACTCGTCCTTGTAGTCGATGTGCCCTTAATGTCCCGCGGTCGTAGTCTCGGGTCCTCCGGATTTCCGTCGGCAGGCTTGGCCGAAGTCACTTGCGCGTGACAAGGAAAATTGAACTCTGTTTTGGTTATCGACTACACTATCACTTCTCCCTTCTGCACTCTTCTTCGGGCAAATGTCTTCGGTTCATTATGCTTCGGGTCGAATATCTTGGCTTCAGTATACCTTGAGTTCAGAGATCCTGACTAGTGACGACTTGGTCGTCGCACCTTCGTCGTGGGTTAACAAATGACTTGGTTTCACCATGCAGCAAGTCCGTTGTCTTGGTTACAGTATAGTGTGAGCACTCTCCTTCTTCTCTTCGAAAAGTCGAGTCGACAGATCTTAGTGGATTCTCGACTGTTCTTCAAGCTACACATCACTTGATTGCAAACTGGCATCAAACTTGCTTCGCACTCACACTCAGGATTCCACTTGGTATCTTGGGTGATTCTTGGAATCTTGGCGTAACTTGGTGAATCTTGGCGTAACTTGGTGAATCTTGGATGTCGGCTTGGGAGATACTTGGTTTTAGTATAGGGTGTCTGGATTCACGGTCCAATCCCAGGATTCCATCTTGAAATCCTGGGCACTTGTCTTCACACAAGTGAATCTTGGGTTTCGTGGTGCACTCTGGGTGCAAACTCTTCTTCATCACAGACTAGCGTGTATCTCCACAAACATCAACTTGTACGTCTTCCAGCGCGTGATCATGGTGGTGGTAGTGGGTGTTTCTTGGTATTTGATCCATCTTGTCGCTCTGGACCACAGCAAGACGAGGTGTACTCTGGGGTACGTTCTCCAGAGACACTTTCCGCCAGCCTTTAGGCACTCGTCGCAAGGGAAAGTCCGGTGGCTGGACTGAATGTACTGTTGAATCCTGGGTGTGCACGCCCAGGATTTCACACTTCCAGCCGGTTGGGCCCATCTGCGGTCAGGCGCAGGATTCCTTCCACAAGAACACGCCCCATCCCTGTCGCCACTCATGTCAGACGGGTACGGCCGCGCCGCATCCTCTCTCTCCACCAATCACAACTCAATATAGACTCCAAGTCAAACCAGTGACGGTTCGTCGTCAGCGAAAATCTGGGGCCGCTATGTGTCAACTGCCCCTCCTGGTCCAAGTCCATCATAGAGGAAAATACTCCGAACTGGTGAACCATGGCTAGGCCACTATCACACAAGTCGCGCCGCAGCGTAGAGCTCGACACGGCCGTTGCACTCTGTCGCCTTCAGGATTTCAATCACTTCTGCACCCTGTCTCCCCAACGGTTGGTTGTCAGAACCCATCTTCAAGGTACTTTTCCCGAAAGCACAAAATCACTCGCGCGATGCGAGGTCACATCGCCATTCCACAGCTCGTCAACATGACGGAGAGCGCCCATACAGCGACGCCAACGCCCGGCGCGGCGCCTTCGGCTGATGCGGTAGCTCCGGCGCAGCAGCGCGAGGGCAGCGAATCCGCGGCCATCTCCAACACTCCGGCAGTCGACGGCAACACTCCAGCGGGCGACATGACGCCCGGCAACACTTCCGAGGACGGTTCGGCGCCCAGCGATACCTCGGCGCACGCTCCACCGGCGCTGCTGCCGACTTCTTTGGATGGCCAAGGCGCGCAGCCCGATCGCGAGGCTGGCAAAGGCGGCGAAGGCGATTCGACGAGCGCTAGCAGCGCAAGCCCCGATCAAGGACGTCCAAACTCCAGCGCGCAAGAAACAGCCGAGGAAGTGGCAGCTGACATTCCAGCTGACATTCGCGCGATAATCGCACGGGCGCCTGCGTACGACGTTCCGCGCCACGCGACCATCAACGACATTCACCGGCTCCACTACAGCGGTCTGCTCAAGTACGACGATGTCCACCAGCCCGCGTTCCTGCGACCTGAGCTGCCGCCCCATTGGAAGCTCCCCTCGCCTCCGGAACCAGAGGGTCACGCGTATCTCGTGGGTGTACCGGCTTCCATCAGCGACGTTCGCAATGGAGCTTACTCCATGGA
The DNA here is from genome assembly GCF_018691715.1 of Phytophthora cinnamomi. NCBI lineage: Eukaryota > Oomycota > Peronosporomycetes > Peronosporales > Peronosporaceae > Phytophthora > Phytophthora cinnamomi. The sequence goes on from NW_027151052.1 coordinate 196,393, forward strand.
GGCTACGGCGGGACCACGACTCTGGTTGGCTTCGAGGATTCCTCGGATGACGATCTCTTGGAATTGAAACATCTCTGCGGCGCGGACACTAGCAATGGCGTGCTGCGTGCGCGGCGTGTGGCGCTTTCTGCGTACGATCTGGACGGAGTCCTGAATTCCATTGGCCCTCGTCGCGAATTCGCTTCCATTCTGAGGCACTTCAATTGCTCGCGGCTGGCCGAGCGCGTGTTCAAGACAACTGGATTCCTGCGTCGTGTCCTGGGCAGCCATCGCCGACTCCGCACGCAAGTCGAAGCCCAAGGGTCGTCTGCCATCCAGGATTCCATCGTTGTTCAAAGCAAGTGCGAGGAACTCAAGCGCGAGTGGGAGTTCACATGTGACTACTGGCACCGCGAGCTTGAGGAGGCTGTGAGCAAAACGGCGGACCTTGAAACCCAGTTCCAGATAGAGCTCCAGACTCAAAAGGCCAAATACCAGGACGAGATTGATGCCCTGGAAACTGAGCGAGCTTCGCTGAAGGCCCGGCTCGAGGACGCAGAAACACAAGCGCGAATCCTGAAATCATGGCTCGAAAATGCCACTCTGGACCCCTGGAAGTTTTCCGACTTCCTGCAAGAACACACAGACTTCTCGGGAAATTGGGAGCGTCTCCATGATTTGTTCAAGCTCTGCATCAAGGACTCCAAGCCTCCTGCATCCTGGGACACAGTCATCAGCGTCACCGCGATGGACAAACGCAAGGCTCCAGCACCTCCGTATCCTGAACAAAGCAAACGACTGCCTCTGTCTGCTGGGCCAGGGACACCGAAGCGCCCAGTCTTCCTGGATCTTACCGGTTCCGAAAGCAAGCCCAAAGGGAAAGCGAATTCCAGCAGCAATGCGACTTCTGGAAGCAAAACACAAAAATCCAAGAAAAGGCAAAGCTCCAGGAAGTCACAAGCGTCGGAGTCATCACAGGATTCCAAGCGTCACAAGGTGCAGCGTCGCTCCACGGATCACAAGCCTGGCCTCGACTCAGTTCGACGTGCCGGCGAGAAAACTACCATATCAAAAAAGAGGCTGCGCGGATGATGCTTCCTGGGGGCGTCGTCTGGAAAGAGGTTCGTCCTGACGTTCGCCATACCATGCTCGCAGGGATCAAGTACGACGCAGCCATGGATTGGGTCGGCAGCGATCGCGCTGCACATGGGCACTTCCGGCAGCCGTAGCTGGTCAAGATGCTGGTGAGCATGATGTACTGGCGGCGTCTGGATTCGACACCCTGGGCCAAGTACGTACCTGAGGCATACTACGCAATGGCTGACGAGCGCTTGGACCGACGCCTTCAACGGAACGAAGTCCCAACATCCTGGGAGCGGCTCGATGATCGCATCGTGTACGACGACGAAGATGCAGATTCCTCGGAAGATAATCTCGAGAATGACCCTGACTACCAGCCTCCAGCGGACAGCCCAGGTGGCAGTCCGCTCAGCAGCAGCAGCTCTGAGGAAGATAGCGAAGGCGAGGAAGAGCAAGGCGACGCAGAGGGTGAGTCGAATATGGATGACGAACCGCCGGCTCCAAAACCCATGTCTCCGGTCAAGCGCACTCGTTCCGCCGACGACAACTCCACTGCTGTTCCCAACAAGCCCGCGAAACGCCAGCGCCAGAATGCCTCCTCAGGGCGTCAGGATTCCAGTGAACATCGTGGAACTCAGGATACGTCCGCGAAGCCTCGCTCCTGAAATCCTTCGGTGTTAGCGAGCAAGACATATGACGATTTGACGGTCGAAGAGCTGATGTCAGTGGAAGTTCCTGATGACGGCGACTCTTCCTGGCGCATTCACGGTGTCTTGGTGCAGTATGCAAGTTCTTCCAAGAACTCCTCGTGTCAGACTCCTGGATTCCCAGAGTATGAGATCCACAAGTATGCTTACGACCTTGTCCAGGCGCGTTGGGATCGAGACGCGTATCAGCAAATCCTGGATTCCAAGCGCTGGGAGACTATGTTCGACGGCCGTATCCACGTCCTCTATTTTCACGAGTGGAATGACCTTGATGCTGAAGCTCACAAGTTGCTCAACGAGTTCGTGGGACACATGCGCAAGCATGCCCAAGCCTTTTTGGAGCGAGGGCACTGGGTGCCAATTCCTCAGGATAACTCAAAGGACATCCGATTCCACTCTGAGCGCTGTACTCGCCGCAACTCGCTTCGGCGCCAGCACAAGGCACTGGTCGATCGCGCGTTCAATGCTCCAGGATTCCCGTCTTCTCTCTTGTATGAACCTGGCTTGTGGAAAATTCCGGACAAGGGTTGCCACTGGATCTGGGAGGATCCTCATGTCGAAGACCAGGGCGGTCCCCGATGCACTGACCTGGATATCCAGCTTGCTGAGGTTGATTCCCATGAGCCGGCCCGCGTGCAGTGGTACACTGCCAATGATGATGAGTGGCTCCAGTACGTGCCGTCCGACGTCCGAGGCCGCATTCGCCCCCTTGACGTTCGCAAACGCAACCCAGTGTCTCCGAAGTATCCATGACGGGCCCTGCTGCTGAAACCCTGGGTGTAACGCGTGGCGTTCCCATTTTCATGGGTTAACTTCCCACAATATCAAGGATTTTCATTTGCATGTCATCATGGCCTTCGTTTTACCTCGTTGCGCACTTGTCTCTTTGTGATTATCCACAACACGTCCCGCACTTTATACTCCCCTGATCACTCCTTCCTCACGTCTTTGCGCGGTCACTCGCCCTGGGCGATATCTCTTCGTCCATTCTGCCGATGCCTCAATGTCATCAGTCGTAGCACTCCAGACGGTCTGACAATTCCCGCCACTTCCTGGTCTGCTCAGCAGAACGCGCACGTTTGGCCTTTTTCTGGAGGTCCTCCGCACAGGCTTGTGCATAACTGTAGTCACGCTGCAATTTCCTGCGCCACTCATACGCTGTGCGCTCTTGGATGCTGGATGGCTTGGGTCCCAACATAGCCGACACAGTGCCGTGTGCGTCCCAACAATGCACTAAGAAGAAAGGAGTATCCAGACGCGTGGGATCGAAGGACGTGTTCAAGGCGAACATCAGGCGTTCTGCGTGGTCGTCCCAGTCACTCTGGTCCGCTTCGGCGATTTTGTTTTTTATTTGTACGCTCGGATGCTGCGCACCACAGTCTGCACAGACCGTTCTTGTTGCCCATTCGCCTGGGGACGGTACGCCAAAGTCGCCCGCTGCTTGCTGCCCAGAAGTTCACGGAAGCGTGTGAACACCTCGCTCATGAATCTTGGATCTTGGTCGTGTCGCAGCATTGAACTAGCTGCAAACCTCCTGAATACCTGCTCTTCATACGCTTCCGCCACGTCTTGCGCCGTCGTAGAACTCATTGGCTTACACATGACGAATCCTGAGAAAGCATCCTGGAACAAGAGCAAGAACGTATTTCCGCGGTCCGACTTCGGTAGATGCGTCACAAAATCCATGGATACGACTTCCAGGGGGTGCCTAAGCTCGATATTTCCTGGGGATTGTCCGTGATTGGGTGGACGCCCCTTGTAACGGGGTTACACGTACAAGTGGCTGCAAGCCACTTGTGAATTTAACAGATAGGTTATCTGTTAAACGTTTTGGATACTTCCTCACATTGGTGTAAGACACACCGATGGATACATTGAAGTGGACCACCACAGTGAGTGGTCCACACATACCCAAGATCCTATTGGTAGAAAGCAGCATCTTTCTACCAATCAGAGACATGCATATTAGCGGGGCTCTGACAGCCAGCCGCTGCCAACCCTTTCATAGATGATAAACAGTTTTTAGCAGATTTTAGAGGAAGATCAATTTACAAACAATACAGTTCTCATTTTACCTTAAACTAGCTACTTGGAGTCTTGTCTAAGTTAACTTATATTTGTGTATTCAAATATAATTAACCTAAGTAATTACTAAGTACTTACGCTTCCTCATACACGTTGCGCAACGTGTAAGCTAAAGTAGTGAGTCAAGTTAGACCCACTACACCTGGTAGCACTTTGTAGTCCGTCCAACGACCGACTGCTTGACGTTCGTACGCGGTGTACGAACGCGGAGCCGAGAACCACATGAGCACGGAGGTGCCCATGGAGAGCTCCAACACGCCTGCAACGCATGTTGCACGCGCTGACTGCCCCCACCTGTCTAACCCAGAGTGGGAGGCCCTCCAACGACTGTCAACAGTCATTGGAGAAGCGGCGATAGCTACAATGCTGCGTACGCTATCGCCGACGGAGCAACATGGTGTTGCTCTGGGGTTCATCATGAAGGAGCAGCGTGACGCTGCTTCCTCAGTGACGGCGTCGTCAGGGACGACACCGCGTGCTCAACCATTAAAGTTGAGCGTAAGCAATTACGTGGGAAGAGAGGGCGAGCCTCTCCTCCGATGGCTTGTCGAACTCGATACAGCCATAGCGGCTCGACGCATCGTCGACCCGCTGTCGAAGGTCGCGTTCGCCATGTCCTGCCTTGGCGGACGCGCAAGGAGTTGGGCGTATGGACGCCGACTCTCCGATCCTACGTGCTTCAGCACGTACGAAGTGTTCAAAGAGAAGCTCAAACAAGCGTTTGAGCCCCCGCAAAACGAGTTCCGGTCGAGGGCGGAGTTCCTCGACCTTCAGCAGGGTAAGCATGACGTCCATGCTTACGCGCAGCGCGCACGATATTTGGTATCAAATATCGTGACGAATCCAATTGACGAGGCGACCAAGGTCGTCACGTTCATGAAGGGGCTTAGAGATGGGCCTGTGAAGACCTATCTCTTCCGAGAATACCCGAGTACTCTCGAAGCTGCGATTACTCTTGCCATGCAAGAAGAGTTTAGCCTGCGGCAGGCTAAACTGCATGTGAACGTGCCGAGGCCGCAACCGCGCCCGGTAGCGAGGCCGGGAGGTCCAGAACCAATGGACCTCTCGAATGCAACAACTGCTGGTTACCAGCAGCAGGGAGGTAACGTGCGATGCTTCCGTTGCGGAAGAATCGGTCACTTTGCACGGGAGTGTACAGCTCCCATGCCCCCTGGAGGTGGCCGTCGTGGCGATGCTAGGCATCGCCGCGGACCAACAAAAAACGCGAACATCCAGTAGGCGCGGGGCGCCCTACTGGTAATGCAGTCGCGCGTGCCGACATCGGGCACGCGACACTGAGGACTGCAGCCCCCAGTGAGACCAGCTCTCACTGCAAGAAACAAGATGACAGGCCGAACCTAGTCATCTTGAAGGTTTACTCGAAGAGAGCGAGTAACTCTCTTCGAGCTTTGGTAGATTCAGGCGCGTCGAACAACTTTGTTCGACTACGAAGCCTGCCGAGACTTGACTTCGAGGAAGTAAATGTACCTCGAAGTCTTCTGGAGGTACGACTGGCAACAGGTGCCATCGTGAAGACCGAGAAGCGCGTCGTGAACGTGCGCTTCTCGTACAAACAACGAGTGTTTGTCGAACACTTTATCGTCCTGGACGTGGACGATAAGTTCGACGTAGTAATGGGCATGCCGTGGCTTGCACGGCATGATCCGGTGATAGACTGGAAGAAGCGCACGCTCGTGCGCTTCGGACGCGACAGCGGAACAGAGAGCGATGGCCCTGTTACCGCGGCTCACCAGTCGAGACAGCGCTTTATGCTGCTGTCCCGGAGTGCCCAAGAACTGCGCGAGGGCGCGCACAAGTGAGACCCACGTCGGCAATGCTGCCGACGTCGGAAGAAAAAGATGTGTTGGTTCCGGGAACCAACACCCACGTTCAAGCGTGTAAGGGACAGTCCCTGACCCGAAGCGGTCAGGTCGACGACGACGCGTCGGCTCCGGGAGCCGACGCACCCTCGGTAATGAGGGGCTCCGCCAATGAATGGCGTCGAGGCGACGAAGGCGTGTCAACTCCGGGAGTTGACGCTGCAAACAGTGCGGGCGGTTGCAAACGTACCGCACTGACGCAATTTGCATGCTGTCGTGCAGCCGGGCTGCACGACGAAGCGCCATGCGGTCAAGCCGGGCTTGATACCGCGCGCCCGCGGACAAGGTCCGCCGGCGAACAACTGTCCACGGCCGGGCCTAGACCAAAAGAACAACTGTGCGGAGCCGGGCTCCGCACAACAAGAAGACGGCGCAAGCGGAAAACGCTGCGCAAGTCTCGGTCCGGGACCGAGACGCAACAAGAGCAGTCTGCCGGGCAGACTGCGGAGGTGACGCCGAATGTCAAGACGCTAAGCGTCTTGACGCGCACCGATACTGGATTCCAGTATCGCGACATGGAACTCGCTAGTCCTCCGACGACGGCGTCGGAGTTGACTTCGCTTCCAGCCATGAGCTGGAAGCGCTTCACACGCGACTTGCACGATGGACGCATCGAGCAAGTCTGCGTTCTTCGGACAGCGAAAGAACGGCGAGCGAGAGCGAAGAGCTGAGGCAGCTCTTCATGGGAAGTACCACTGAGAGTGAAGACACTCTCAGTGCGAAGACGAAGCGAGAGCGCTTCGAGGAACAAGGTTGGGACTCGCTGAAGTCGAGTCCCTATTACGAATTGTTGAGGGAGTACAAAGACGTACTCCCGGAAGAGATTCCTGCGGAGCTTCCGCAGGATAAGGGCATTCAGCACGAGATTGATCTCGTGCCGGGCACGAAGTACTGTGTCACGCGGCAGTGGCCACTGCCGCGAGAGCAAGTGAAAGCGATCGACGACTTCTTTGAAAGTCGTCGTAAAGCAGGACAAGTGCGGGAATCAAAGTCCCCGCACAGTGCTCCGACGTTCTGTGTCAAGAAGCCACAGGGCGGATGGCGCATCGTTCATGCCTACAACAAGCTGAACGATGCGACGGTACCGGCGCAGACGCCGATACCACGAAAAGATGTTATCATCGATTCGATGGCCGGGAGCACCGTTTACAGTGCTCTCGACTTGCGAGATGGATTTTATCAAATCCTAATGCGTGAGAGCGATATTCCTCTCACGGCAGTGAGCACGCCAAGCGGCATGCTCTGGGAATGGCTAGTAATGTCACAGGGGCTTAAGAACGCCCCTGCGACTTTCAACAGGTGCGTGACGCACTTGTTGCGCTCGGTGCGCGACTTCGCACCGAGCTATTTCGATAATGTATTCATCCACAGCCGGGCTGTGGACGGAAAGACCGACGTAGAGATGCACAGGGTGCATCTCCGGAAGCTACTTGAGCTTATGCGAAAGCATAAGCTCTACGCGAACCTGAAGAAGTGTATCTTCGGGGCGAGCGAGATACCCGTCCTCGGGTGTCTCGTAGGGAAGAATGGTGTTCGCCCTGACCCGGAAAAGGTCAGAGTGATCAATGAATGGCCAACGCCTTCAAGTGTCAAGGAACTGAGGCAGTTCCTTGGCCACGTACTTGTGCAAGTACGTGGAGGACTATGCGGGCAAGATCCGCCCGCTGTCACAGCTTCTTAAGAAAGAAGCTGTGTGGAATTGGACACCCGATTGCCAAAAGGCATTCGATGCAGTCAAGCGGGGCTTGACTGAGGCGCCGATCTTGGCAGTGGCTGACCAAGATCGCCCATTTCACGTAGTGTGTGACGCATCCGATTTCGCGATCGGATGCGCGTTAATGCAGCACGATCATGAGGGCCGTGATCGTGTCGTCTACTACCAATCGCGTCAGCTGAAGCCAGCTGAGCGCAACTATCCGGTGCATGACAAGGAACTCCTTGCCATGAAGTATGCACACGCAAAGTTCCGAGTGTATTTGCTTGGGAGTAGACCATTTGTGGTCTACACCGACCATGCTTCACTGCGCACCGCAGTGAAGTCACCACACATATCACAAAGAATGGCGAGATGGCTCTCATTCTTTGCGGAGTATAACTTCCGGGTCGAATACAAACCCGGAAGATTGAACGTGGTGGCCGACGCGTTATCACGTCGGCCGGACTATGCAGAAGCTGTTGACGTCAATGCCATTGACGCCATGCGATCGAGCAAACCCACATCATCTCTGTTGGATGATGTGAAGGCCGCGTACGCGCACGACGCGGACGCGAAGCTCTTGCTGGCCTATGGCACAGCGCCTTCTGACAAGTCCCGTCAGAAGCTGCCCAAGCACCTTCGAGCGCGTGCACACCGCTTTCGTGTGCACGAAGGACTGCTACTTTACAACGCAGTCGACGACTACGCGGATCGCGTTGTCGTGCCAAACGACCATGACCTGCGACTCAGGATCATGTACGAGTATCACGATGCCCCGACTGCGGGACATCTCGGACGTGAGAAGACTTACGTCCTTCTCACGCGCGACTTCTACTGGCACCACCAATATAAGTGGGTGCGCAAGTACATCCGTGCTTGCGAGGTATGCCAACGCGTAAAGCCTGCGCCATACGCGCAGGCTCCACTGCAATCACTACCGACTCCGTCGGAGTGTTGGAAGTCCATGTCTTTGGACTTCATCTTTGGTCTTCCCCCGGATAGCGGAGGGAACACCGGTGTTGTGGTCTTTGTAGACCGTTTCAGCAAGATGGTACATCTTGCTGCGGTGCCAGCAGAGGTGACCGCGAAGCAGACGGCCCGTCTGTTCGTCGACATGGTGTTCAAACACCATGGCATGCCGTCCGACATCGTGTCGGACAGAGACCCGCGCTTCACAGCGCACCTGTGGCAAGAAGTGTTTACACTTCTTGGGAGCCAGCTTTCCATGTCGACTGCGGATCATCCGCAGACGGACGGTCAAACCGAGCGCGTGAATCGCGTGCTCGTCGACATTTTGAAGAGCTACGCTCACTCGTTCCAATACTGGAGCGAGTGCTTATCGATGGCAGAGTTTGCCATCAATAACTCAGTGCATGCCTCGACCGGGCATACACCGTTCTACGTGAATGCCATGCGGCATCCACGTCTACCGAGTTTACTCGGAGTGATGGCTCCCACTTTAAGTGGGGGAGGATCTACGACTGCAATACAGCAGCCGCAGAAAACTGCTGACACTTGCACAGTGTCAGCTACAACAATGGACAAACCACATGAGTCTGCGCAGGGCGCAGACTCCCCCAACAACAAGGACAACGACCACGGGTCTGCGCAGGACGCAGACACCGCAAAGAACCACGCAGAGGCCGGGCCTCTAGCGGAGAGCGAGCTGAATGAATTCAGCTCAGATGCAATCAGTTTCATCACCAAAAGACAAGCCGTGATTCGGTTTGTCCAAGACACAATAGCAGCTTCTGTTGATCAACAGAAGCTGAACGCAGACAATGCGGGCAGAGGCAACACAAATGAATTTAAAGTTGGTTCATTAGTTTTGTTAGCAACACAAAACCTGCCTAGACATGCAGTTTCGGATTTCGGAGCAAGCAAGCTTGCTCCGCGCTTCATCGGGCCGTTCACTGTGTTGGCACGGCACGGCAACGCATACACGCTAGACATACCGTCTAGCATGCGCCTCCATCCGACCTTTTACGTCGGACGGCTGAAGCCATACCTGCAGCACGAGCCATCTAGCTCGGCTGACCCGAAACCTCGGCAGGAGCCGAGGCAGAAGCGGAGGACTTGGCCTCGGCGACGAGCAACCTCTCCTCCAGCGCGCGGACGCGCTGGAGCAACCCCTTCATCTGGGTCCCCAGCTCGACCTGGATATTCGAGGCGGTCTGCGAGACCGCCGCGACTTGGGCCTTCTGGTTCGCCAGCTCCTGTTTCAGGGCGGCGAACTCAGCGCTCCTACAGATGCTCCACGACGGTCACCCGGTCGTGGAGAGGCGCATACTGATCAGCCCGGGGCTGATCATACCCGGGGCGTGTTCCCACCCCCGCCACCGCCGATCCGTGACGCCCGCGGCTCAACCCGCTGGATTGTTGAGCGGATTGTTGACCATAGTATCCCGAAAACGAACCCTCAGGGGCTCGTTTTCGTATTCGTTGGAGAGGATTTCCTCCCCATCGAGATACATGGGAGCCGCGGAACGTCTTGCTGGAGGACGTTCCGGAAATGGTGAGGGCGTACGAAGAGCAGTACGCGCTGGCGCAGCGGAAGTAACACGAGCGCTGCGATCATCGCTAGCGCCCGAACCCTCACGTGCTAAGAACTTAGCACGGAGCTCTTTGAGACTCTCGGGAACACGGAACGACGTGTACCCGTTCAGGTCGCGGTCGCTCAAGCGGACCGCGCCTGGAAAGCACTTCGTGCACTGAAAGCCCTCGGGCACAGCGCACGGCACATTCGCCTCCTCAGCAGCAACATGAAGTTGCTCCAGCTTTCCACGCTTCGAGTACGTCTCGAAGCGATCACGCGCTTGCTTAATCCGATCACGGTAAGCACTCGGCCTCTTGTTGAAGTTCTCAACAAAGGCGTTCCAGCTTGACAAAGTGCCTGCCATTCGGGCACTTTGCTGCGAGAAGAGGTCTTCTTGCTTTGAAACCATCGGAGCTCATGAAAGAGTCCGATGTAGTATCGCGCCTTTGATGCGTTTCCGCATCAAAGTGCAGCTCGGCAGCCACAGCGTCATCTTTGATGGCGCTGCATACGTACAGCGGCACCTCATTCGGAGGTACCGAGTTCCCAAACCGGTCCGCGATCTCGGACGCGGACGGCATCCATGGATCGCGCGCTGCAGGCGCAGCGCGCGGAGAGCCTTGAGCTTTAACATCACGCGCTGCAGCAGCAGCGCGCGGAGTACTGAGAGCCCCAGCGGAAGCGAGTGGGGTATCGCTCTCAGTTCGCGAACGCTTCGAACTCGAAGCGTCCGATTCGTCCCCTTCACGCGGGCGAACGTTCTTGGCGTGAGGGTCGAGCGATTCGCTCGACACTGAGTCTTTACGCTTTGAGGGCGAGTCCTCCTCGCCCTCCATGTCTTCATCGTCGTCGTCGAAGTCGACGACGTCACCGTACTTCGCCTTCTGGCGCTCGAAGTAGTCGTCGATGGAGAGATGACTCCCCACCGACTTCGAAGTCTTCTTCTGAGGCGCGCTCATCGTTGAATGAGCGCGGATTTCTTCTCCAAACGCGGAGAATTGACGAATGGTCAATTCCAAAGATTGACGTGCGGAGACCCCGCGCGCCTCACCTTAAGGGGGGGATGGTGTAACGGGGTTACACGTACAAGTGGCTGCAAGCCACTTGTGAATTTAACAGATAGGTTATCTGTTAAACGTTTTGGATACTTCCTCACATTGGGTGTAAGACACACCGATGGATACATTGAAGTGGACCACCACAGTGAGTGGTCCACACATACCCAAAGATCCTATTGGTAGAAAGCAGCATCTTTCTACCAATCAGAGACATGCATATTAGCGGGGCTCTGACAGCCAGCCGCTGCCAACCCTTTCATAGATGATAAACAGTTTTTAGCAGATTTTAGAGGAAGATCAATTTACAAACAATACAGTTCTCATTTTACCTTAAACTAGCTACTTGGAGTCTTGTCTAAGTTAACTTATATTTGTGTATTCAAATATAATTAACCTAAGTAATTACTAAGTACTTACGCTTCCTCATACACGTTGGCGCAACGTGTAAGCTAAAGTAGTGAGTCAAGTTAGACCCACTACACCCCTTGCCACTGGCACAATCCACACACTCCTTGACGAAAATCTCCACATCAGCGTACATGCCGGACCAGTAGAACTCAGAACGTAGTTTCTCGTACGTCCTTGTAATACCCTGGTGGCCACCTTGGAAGTCCTCGTGCGCGTAGTGCAGGATGTCAGGCCGTAACGCCCTAGGCACAACGAGCCTGAGTTCGTCGATCATGTCCCTGGGACGATCCCTGGTAGAGCGACTCAAGCGATACAGGATCTCTCGAGAATCCAGAATGAAATTATCAGCAACTTTTGCAAGCTTCCGGGATTGGGTGTGTGACAGCTCTCTCACGTCGTCCTTCAGGAATTGCTGGAGCTGCATCAGGTAAGCGTTCTTGTCCTGATGCACCTTGATTCGTCGCCAACGTTCCGCTTGAAATTCTAGAGGCCCCATTACCTCACCCGAATCGCCCGCTTCCTGGGTTTGTGCCCGGGTTATTACTGCGAACACCTTGGCCGCCGTCGACAGCGGGGCCAACTCTGGGCCCGGATCACCCTGGATTTCAGCTCTCTGGGCGTTGCCACCCTGGGTCCCAGCGCACACGATTTCCTTCGGTTTCTGTAGCTTCTCGTGGATCTTAGACACCAGCTGCAAGTTCACTCGTTCATCAGCGTCCTCGACCTTCCAGGATTCGCCAAGCGCGAGAGGCTTTGACGTAAGATAGTCGGCAGCCTGATTGAATTCACGTTTCACATGAACCAGACTTACTGACTTGAACCTTGTCGTCAACACCTCGTACTCAGCTAGCTTCCTCTGTAGGTTAGGCTGGTTACAGTTGATCAGACCTTGCGCTTGCTGAATCGCGATTCTGGAGTCACCAACGACCACAATATCCAGGATGCCGTGCTCGAGCGCCAGAGTGAGTCCCTTCAGAAGTCCGTGATATTCTGCATCATTCACGGTCACATCTTCCAGAATGAATCCTCGCCCATCCAGTATTTCCTATCCAGTAACTTGCCACAGGATACATCCGCAACTTCCCTGGCGCGTAGACGTCTTCGCGGCCCCATCGAAACTCAGGATATAACCTTCGTAGTCTGCTTCCAGCATCTCCAAACTGATGGGTACTGGTGGTTTGACACGCCCCTTGGCCGGGATCAGGTTTTCAGCGACTTCATCCAGATGCTCTCGGGGTGTGATCCCTGCACCCAGGATTGCAGCCAACCCATCCTCGTCACGTTGCACTCTACGTATCTCCAGGTTCCAATGATACAAATTCAGGCCCCACTTGACCGTTCGACCGTCAGCTGACTGCGGCGTGAGTAGCCACTTCAACACAGAGTACCGAGTGTACACGATGATCTTGGGACTGGGTTCAACCAGAGTGCGAAATAATTCCAGGACTCTCAGGATGGCAATCACTTCCTTTTCAGCGATGTGATACCTCAGTTCGGCATCGTTTAGGACACGACCCGTGAATCGGACGGGATGCACGATCCCCGCGTACGCCTGGCCTAGCACCGCAGAGGCCGCCCACTGGTTTGCGTGCGGAATGATCACAAACGGCTTGGAACGGTCAGGATGCTTGGGCAGCGGAGTCGAGACGATCTTGCGTTTCAGGATTTCGAACGCTTCCTTGGCTCTGGACAAGTCTCGCCTGGATTTCACCTGTTCTTCAGTCAACTCATACAGGACGGCAGCGATTACGGGGAGGACTTCGATGAACTTATTGTAACAGTTCAGACTTCCCAGGAAGCTCTGCACCCCCTTGAGCGTCGACGGGAAAGGTAAATCCTGGACTCCCTTGGCAATCTTGGGTGTCGCCCGAATTCCTTAGGCACTAACTTCGTGCGAAAGGTACGGGATCGACAACTTTCCAAATTCGCTCTTAGGAAGGCTTACGGAGATATTCCAGTAGCGCAAGCGGAAGAGCAGGGCGTTCAAATCCAGGCACAACTGCTCCCAGGTGGGCGCTCCATGGGCAATGTCGTCGATATACGAGCTTCGACCAAGTACTGGACCCATTTGGGGTGCTACCGGGATATTACGCTGAAACACCGTCATCTCGTCCGTCAGAACCGAAAGGTCAAGCGTCGTTTCGGCTGAAATCCTGGGTTCACCTAAGTTCAATCCCAGGAAATCCAGGACATCTTGGTCGACTTCTGCTTCCTCTTCCGGCGAGAGTCTTACAAAGCCCCACAAGCAGTTGTTGAGTACTGCCTGGTAGATTAGGGGTGCATTCTTCAAGCCGAACGGCATTCGCACCCACTGGTAGTGACCCATAGGACAGATGAACGCAGAGATTAACATAGCTCGCTCTGTCATTCTGCCAGCCCAAAATCCGCTTGCCATATCCAGACTCATAATCCACATTGCGGACTCAAATCCGATCAGTAGGTCGTCGATGAGCGGCAACGGGTAATGGGACAGTGACACATAGCGGCCCCAGATTTTCGCTGACGACGAACCGTCACTGGTTTGACTTGGAGTATATATTGAGTTGTGATTGGTGGAGAGAGAGGATGCGGCGCGGCCGTACCCGTGTGACATGAGTGGCGACAGGGATGGGGCGTGTTCTTGTGGAAGGAATCCTGCGCCTGACCGCAGATGGGCCCAACCGGCTGGAAGCGTGAAATCCTGGGCGTGCACACCCAGGATTCAACAAGTGCATTCAGTCCAGCCACCGGACTTTCCCTTACGACGAGTGCCTAAATGCTGGCGGAAAGTGTCTCTGTATCCCAGAGTACACCTCGTCTTGCTGTGGTCCAGAGCGACAAGATGGATCAAATACCAAGAAACACCCACTACCACCACCACGATCACGCGCTGGAAGACGTACAAGTTGATGTTTGTGGAGATACACGCTAGTCTGTGATGAAGAAGAGTTTGCACCCAGAGTGCACCACGAAACCCAAGATTCACTTGTGTGAAGACAAGTGCCCAGGATTTCAAGATGGAATCCTGGGATTGGACCGTGAATCCAGACACCCTATACTAAAACCAAGTATCTCCCAAGCCGACATCCAAGATTCACCAAGTTACGCCAAGATTCACCAAGTTACGCCAAGATTCCAAGAATCACCCAAGATACCAAGTGGAATCCTGAGTGTGAGTGCGAAGCAAGTTTGATGCCAGTTTGCAATCAAGTGATGTGTAGCTTGAAGAACAGTCGAGAATCCACTAAGATCTGTCGACTCGACTTTTTCGAAGAGAAGAAGGAGAGTGCTCACACTATACTGTAACCAAGACAACGGACTTGCTGCATGGTGAAACCAAGTCATTTGTTAACCCACGACGAAGGTGCGACGACCAAGTCGTCACTAGTCAGGATCTCTGAACTCAAGGTATACTGAAGCCAAGATATTCGACCCGAAGCATAATGAACCGAAGACATTTGCCCGAAGAAGAGTGCAGAAGGGAGAAGTGATAGTGTAGTCGATAACCAAAACAGAGTTCAATTTTCCTTGTCACGCGCAAGTGACTTCGGCCAAGCCTGCCGACGGAAATCCGGAGGACCCGAGACTACGACCGCGGGACATTAAGGGCACATCGACTACAAGGACGAGTCGTCTGTGTGAGCTCCACCTACTCTAAGTCCAGTTAGATGGTGACCAGAGACGCCTTGTGCTTCCTGGGGTGATCCATCTATTTCATATCTTAGTTGGGTCGCTTGCTTTGCTCGTGGTAGCCCATTTCATGTTCCCGATTGTGTTCTGGAGTGCTAAGTAGTCGCCTCCAGGATATTGTATTGACTGCTGCGTGTGACGGGAAGGTTAACTGATAGTGATTGTATTTTCCCTCTTAATTGAGGGTGGTGCGCGTATTGGCGAGTATCCAGGCGAGCTAGGCGCCTGGATTTCAGCTCGAGTGAGCCTAGTGTGTGAGTGACCCACCGTCCGAGGGTCCAAAAGAATAAGTGACGGCCAGTTGTAGTGTTGTATACTCTGTATTTGTTGGTTATCGGACTAAGAGAGCACTTGGGTAAGGTGCCTTCTGAGTTGCAAGCTTCACCCAGAGTGGAAGTGAAATCCTGGATCCTGAATTCGTGATATTCTGGGTTCGGGTGATCTGAAATTCTGGGTTGCCTTCAGCACCGAGGACGCGTTCTGGATTAGACGTGCACCTCAGCGCTTCTTCAAAGGCTACAATTACAATTCCGGTGACGTGCCGTTTCGTCGAAGATAAACGAGTCGACAGGGATTACGCAAGGTACTCACGCCAAACAAGGGATGGTGAAATTCAGGGTTTGCTTTGCGGTACTCTGGGTTTTATTCTTCTTCTGTTGACTCCCAGTATTTTCCTAACTACGCTATACAAAACACCCCTGGGCGATCAAGGTTTCATCGGCCTCGCCTCAGCTGGTGCGCGTGCCCGGATTCGACTGTCGAGGATTTCAATCGAGTTCAAGTGTTGAAGATCTGCTGAGTGCCCGTCAACTTCAAGTGTCGAGGATGCCTGGAGGACGAGGGGCGAAGAAGGCTGGACGTGATGACGGGGGACGCGATAGTGCGGCGCGTCAGTCACGTCGTGTTCAAGGTTTGGAGCCTGAGGAGCACAAGGACCTGGAAACAGGCGTCCGCGATGCTCGGAAGGCGAGGAAGGCTGCTCGTGAGAGCAACGCAGCGCAAGATGGGGACGTCGAGGCGTCTTCGATTCAAGATCAGCCGGCTAACGAGCCGCCGACCCAGGATGACCAAGCTTCGTCCAAGGTTCAAGGCTCGTCGGTGGCGAATCCTGGGTCGAAGAATCCTGACGTCCCGGAGGAGCACGCCCGCGAGGGTGGTGCTCGCCTGCGCCAGAAGGACCGCCAAGACTGGATTACCACACGGAAGATGAAGACGGTGATTTATTGATGACGGATTACGGCGCGGACCTACTCGGGCGACAGTTTGTCCTGAAGTTCAGGGTGACTGGACTCATAGCCTCTAGCTTACGGTGTTCCAGCATGTAGCACTGGTGCCGTGGCGTGAATCAGTCAGCATTGCTTCTTGCGAATAGCAAGTTGCGATCACAGGACCTTTCCACCAGTACGAAGTGAAAGATACTATCGAAATACCGTTGTAAGATGATGAGATACAAGACAAAACTCATAGAAGCAACCGCTGTGTCCAGCAGGCGTGTAAGATGCATCAAAATAGGGGGGCAAGGCTTCTTATCAGCGACATCACGCCAAAACCATGTTAATGACGCAGGAATCAGCAAAATCCGAGAAAACCGTTGCAGATCACGCCAAGGCATGGATAGTAGTAACACCAGTACATACGAAACCAAATGTAGACTCAAGTGCACAATTAAAAACCGTGTCATTTCCACTGTAGTAACCGAATTCAAGAGAATCAGGGGTATTTTGGGGGGGGGGTCCGTGCCCATTTTAAAAATGGATGTCACGTCGTCCCCAAAGCAACCCGCACCGGGACTACATGAAGTATTTGGAGAGTTGGATTCGGTACAAAAACTCTTTTTACAAAAGTGAGCTTGTACCAGCATAGCGGTACACACTTGCGAATGCCCGTTCTCAACCGAGGCGGACGCATGCGTTTTCGGACACTTTGTGATTTGATTGGTTAACAGGACGTTACAAAAACGATACTGCACAACGCATGCGTCGGCAAGCGTTAACTACTTTTGGCCAATCAATGCACTGCAGCATTTGCATACTCCCAGCATTTGCATTCTCCCTCACAACACTCACCCCTCCTCTGACATGGCGCCGGTCCGGCTTCAACGTGCTTCACCACCGCGCTGCACCCCCACCGCAAGGCAGCGGCGTCGCTGGAAAGCTGAAGATGAGCTGGGCGGCCTTCTGGTTTGTTTGGTAGCCATCAAGCGATACCAAGCAGCACAAAAAAGATCCAACAGTTCGAGAGCGGATTTCGTGGCGAGTGCATGCTTCTACAATACTAAGAGAGTCAGCTTTCAAGAGATACTACAGGATGAGTTTGGCAACATTTGAGGAGCTCTTGTGCATCGTGGGACCGTATTTGGTGGTGGACTACTACCAGTCGCTGCGCCGTTCGCGAGGTCTTTCTCCACTGACAACGGCTGCAATGTTGAGTCGTCGGTAACGCCGCCACGTCGCAGAGAAAGAGCCGAAGAGTCGTGAGTTACAACTGGCGGTCCAAAAACGGACGCGTTTATACTTGATATTTGTATTGATCGATAGGAAACTTAAGAGAAGACAAGATAAGCCTTCGGGCAACAATAACAGAACAGCTTTTCCTCCAACCACGCAAGGGCGACACCGGTGCCTGCAGTGAACGACCTGCAGCTCAAGGTAAACCTGGTAGGTAGGATTATGACTGTCTGTGGGCACATCTACTAGTGTAGCGTGTGTTCATCCCTGGCAGGGTCAAGAGTTAGTGGCCGGTGTATTGGTAGCGACGAGTCGTCGCCAGGAACTGGAGGAGCGAGAGCGCACTCCATTTATTTCTTCCCGCCGGAGTATAGCTCCGGCACCCTCGTATCACGCCGTAAAAGGCCGAGACCCTTCCTTCTGAGGGCCTGCGAGGTATATTTTGTGTGTGAGAGTGTGCTAGCCTTTGCTCGTGGCTAGTGACGCTGAGTCTTCCGTCGGTCGACTAGCGGAAGCTCGGTACACAGGGGAAACACCAACCCGGTGCAAGGAAAAGTTCCTGGGCCTTCAGGTTCTAACCCTAACAAGCCCATCGAATCTTTGGTGACTTGGTGGGTGTTGTTGGTGGGGAAAGTATGCCATATATAATTTAGCGCGTGTTCCTACACGACAACAGGTGCCGCGACCCGGATCAGGTGTGACCTTCTGTGTTTCGTGCAACGGCAGGTCGATCGACTTTACGAGCAACAACCAAGAGAAGAAGCGAAGAAGAAGAAGAAAAAGAAGACGAGAAGAAGAATGGCGAAAGGATCACGTTCAGTGGTACCAGCAACCCCAATGAAGACTGGCGGAACGCGTGGCGACGACTTGACTGCGACCCTGATCACGCTGCACCTCGACTCGATTGCTGAGCGGACCGTCAGCTTCGACGACTCGATGACTGGATCCGACGCCAAGGACGAAGAAATGGATGAAGACTACGACGATTACCTGGAGGAGAAGGCGCCTGCGCCAGCGGTGGTGACACCCGAGACTAAGAAAGATGCAGTGCTGTCTGCTGGACGCAGCGCGGGCACGCGTTCGTTGTCGCGAAACCTCGCGATTGAGCTTGACGATGACGCGCGCTCCGTGACGTGCAACCCCACGGACGAACAGGATGGTGTGGATGGCCCTGGGCCAGCGTATGATGACTTGGAAGACTTTGAGGACGCCGCCGACGACTCAAGGTCACAGGTCCTGACGACGCAAGTGACCGAGCAAACCTCCGGCAACCGGTCGCCACGCAACGGTGACACGCCGGCGGCCATCAAGGTTCTCGGTCGCCTCTACGAGGAGATGAAGAAGAGCGACTGGGGCGAGCTATTCGAGCCAACGATGACTCGCCAAGCGGTTTGGGCCGATTTGTGTCACGAGTTGGCTCGCCCAGTGAGTTCCGTGATAATCGAACAAGTGGTGAGGGAAACCGAGCGATTTCTGAAAGCATTGGGGCTTCGGTGTCTGGAGCACCCTTCGCCGTCGACTCTGGAGTGCTGGGTGCCAACCGATGCGGGCGCGGAGCTCTGGAAATGGAAGAAGCGACTCCGCACAGCCTTTGGCGTGAACGCGTTCACTCTGGACGACTCGCGGAAGACTTGTGCGACCCGCGAAGTGGTCAACCCGGCTAGCGTACCGCTGCCGACGACTCAAAAAAGGACAAAGCACGAAAACCCAAGTCAAAACCCCACTGGGAGGGTGTTTAGCGCGTCTGGGGAGCGATCCCCGTACTTTCAACCCCCCCACATGGTGACTCCACCACCTACGGGCAACTCGGACCGCGCTAGACGCACCACCGATGACTCAAAACCGTACAGAAGCACGCGAAGCAGTTCCGGACGGAGCAAGAGTCGTCGTTACCAGTCCACCGACGACTCGTCAGACGAAGAAGCAGTCTTCACCGGTGATGGAAGGGCGCAGACGAACGAATACCTGCGTCAATTCCATGAAGTGATCGAATTCGAGTTGCTTAACGCGGCTCCGAGGATCGAGGTGGCAACGCATCGCCCACTAGGGCAGATCAAGGCGTTCTCGGGCACCAGGAACAAGAGCGAGAACTCGATGCAATGGCTTCGCGCCTTTGTTTACGAGATGAAACGAACGCGAGCATCGCCCGACGAATGGTGCATGCCTTTCGAGCTGAGTCTTCGGGACGGCGCTCTACATTGGTACCGACAACTGCCCAAGAGGACCAAGCGAACATGGAGCCTTCTAAGCGAAGCCTTCATCAAATACTATTGCTCCCAGTTCAGCCAGTCAGCGGAGACTCGCTACTACTCAGCCAAGCGCGAAGACAAGGAACATGTTTGCGACTACCTAAACCGGCTCAATGGTTATGCCAGGAACGCCGGAATCCGGTTTGAGAGCAACGGCCGCAAAGCACGCGACCACGTCAAGCGGTTCCTCGAGACCTGCGGCGACCGGGAACTCGAACGGCGTTTGTGTCATCTGCGTATCGCGGATATCCATGAGTTGGAGGAAATGACCCAAGCGATATTGAAGATTGACGAGCGCATTTCGTCCCGCCAGTCGTCGCTGTCTCACTCCCGAGCTCGTGATGCCTCTCGACAACGTGATGACAGGCGTCGCGACGACTCGCGCCGCAACGAGCGCTCGGAAGAGACTCGCCGACGTGATGACCGCCGCCGCGACGACTCGCGAGATGCCTACAACCGTCGTGATCGACGCGAACGAGGTTATGAGCGCCGTCGCTACGACTCACGCAACATGCCTCGGGTGAGCCTAGCTGAAGCATTTGTCGCCGACATAATCACCGAACTTCATGGACGGAACATGCGGGACGCTCGGAGCGATCTGCAGCACCCGCACCACCGATATAATGACGTCAGCAACAGCGAAGATGGAAGTGAACACGGCTCCGACGACTCACAGTGCTCTGGCGAAGACTGGGGTGACAGCTACTCGTCGGACGGCAGCGACGGCTACCTCGCAGTAGCCAACGACAAGGCGCGACGAGTCGCCGCTGAAAGTACCTGCGCGCGGACAGATAACCGACAACTCAGGAGTGACCCAGCTGGCCGCAGCCAAGGCCGGGACAATCAGCTCCAGAGCCGTGGCTACCGCGACGAGAAATCTCGCCGGTACGGGCCGTGTGCAGCCAGCGGAGGCTTACATCACTTAGAGCACTACTGTCGACACCGTTGCCAGCTGTGCATGCAGGGCCACGATGTTGACACGTGCAAGGTTTTCCAACAACTCACAAAAATCGTCAAGTCCAAGGTGGGCAAGAAATACCTCACGCCCGAGCTCCAGGAGCTGCTCTTCTCGGATCATTTCAACTAGGAAGCCCGCCAACTACGACTGGGTTGGTCCCAATCGGGCTGTCACAGTTAGCCGAGCCTGCGATTGAAGCGGAGTGTATCTACGCTTTGGTGGGCAAGAGCGAATGGACGAAAAATGAGCAAGGCAACGATGTGATAACTACGGTGCTTGAAGAGGAGAGAGGCAGAAGCCTCGGTGAAGGTGTTACAAGTGGAGAAGATGACGATGAAGTGATTGGAGATACTGCCGATGACTCGCTGATAAGTGCAGTGCACGGAGACATGCCCCGACGACTCGCTACTGCAGTGCGATTATTACCCGGCGAGCGTATGGGATGGTGGTCGGTGCAGAAGTCGGACAAGAAAGCGCGTGATGAGACCCTGCTGAAGTCGGAAGCTGAACGCTATCAACAGTGGTTAGTAAAAAAACAACTGATCGTGGATCGACCGAGCTATCCTACGCCCAGGGGCATCCTGCGACGTCCAGAAGCGGCATGAAGGCGGAAATGTCGATGTTGACGACGAAAGTGACAACCCCGATGACTCGCCGGGGGAAGACGACTCGGAATCAGCAGTGCAAGAGCACTACCGGAACCTCCTTGCCACCGCCGACGACTCAGCGGAGGTGACTGACGCCGAAAAGGATGTTGCCATATCTTCGGAAGCACTTGAGGAAGACTCGAGTACTAGTGAGTCGACGGCGCATGGTGGAGAGGAAGTACAGCAGGCAAACGGAGCGCCGGGACATGCCTCGATGACTCAAACGATACCTGCCCGTGCCCCCGACGATCCATTGGCGGTACCCGAACAAACATTTATCGCGACGATGTGTGACAAGCCCAATGTTCCCGACTCTGTTTTTATGTGTACGGAGGCTTTCGCCACTATGCCGACGACTCACGCACAAGGTGAGGTGAAAAGGAAGCAGACCAGACCTCGCAGCAAGCCACCGAAGGCAAAGCCACCGTGGCCGACGACTCAAAACAACAAGTCGTCCGCCCACTGGTTGATTTACTCATACAAAGGACAAGAACACCGCGTTCCAGAAGCTCTCATTGTACCAGGCAACCGCATCTGGCAGTACATGGAGCGGGGCAAATCACTGCCCACCAAGCGACAGGGGCATCCACACAACCATATGTTCCCAGCCGTGACCAAGTTCAAATGCGAGCTCAAGTCATCAGGTCACGACTTTCAATTGAAACGGACGTGCAATTATAAAATTCAACTAACGTCCCGAGCCGCTCCAAGCGTCGCCGAAGACTCGCAACTTGGATTTTATGTTGGGCGTGATGCAATTGATGACTCAAGCTCTCTTTCTCGAGTATGGGTGCCTAAAATCGTTTTGGACGACCGATCCTGGAGCCACTAGCAGTCAGCACCCGCAAATGGTCCTGGTTGTTGAAGCGGAATAGGTGACGAAGACTCGTCGTCACCATGACCTGTACTTGGAGAAATGCAACCCAAGCCACAGACGAAGATGACTACTGCAGTATTGCATGACTACATGCAGACTGAACGCGGCCAATTTGGATGGAAATCACAAAATCGATGGATTATTACAGACTACGACAGCCTGAAGACGACACTGATGGCAGCGATTACTTTTACAAGCTGCCCCGGGAGCGCGCAGGCGGCTCCCGACGACTCGGATGCCGGAACCAACACGATGTTCACGGGTTCAACAAACTCATCCGCGTAATCAGCAGGTGTCAATCAAGTGATCAGCATATGCTTCTGGATAACCAGCTGGGTGACCAGAGACAGTTCAAGCGGTCACTGGGTGTCACGTTGTCAGCGTCAGCTGGAGCTCGCGGCTCTGAGCCTCCAAGACGTGCATCGGCTAGTAGGGCACGTGCACCCTCAGATTCACCAAGCAGCACAAGGAACTGAAGCTGCTCCGGAGTCGGTGCGGTGTTAGGTGCCATGGCGCTGTAGCAGAAAACCGCACCGATGACTCAGCTGCCGAAGACTCAGCAGCCGATGACCCTGGCTGCGGCGTGACTTTGCGAGTCGTCGGGAGTGAATGCTACAGCTTTAAGTACGAGCTGCTGCACCGACAGCAGCGACTCTCGAAGACACACCTGCTTCGCGGATGCCTACTGTGGCATATTCCTGTGCTACCAAGTCAGAGATGGGTACATTCGTTGAGCCAAGGCAGGTGAAGCTCGCGAGACCTGTACGAGAGCGCTGAACACCACGAGCGTTGAAGTAGACACAAGGAGCACCACGACGCTCTCCAGACAATGGTTCGCATAGTGGTGGGGGTAGTTGTGGTGTCGAGAAATACAGCCGAGACAGGGTGCGTAGAAGACTCGAGGCACCGGCGCCAACTGGCAAGTCACAACCCATCGCCAGTCATTGGACCAAACTCCCCGATCGCTGATTGGCCTAAATAGGCCGGTGACGATGACTCGTCGACGGTCCCAAGTCAAGCGCGGACGGTTGCAGCTCGCTAAGTACGGTGCGAACCTACTGGCAAGATCCGAACTTATGAGTCGTCGGCGCCTGTCCCCAGTCGTCGGTGGCGTTTCAGCGGCCGTTTGAGTCGTCGGTAACGCCGCCACGTCGCAGAGAAAGAGCCGAAGAGTCGTGAGTTACAATTGGCGGTCCAAAAACGGACGCGTTTATACTTGATATTTGTATTGATCGATAGGAAACTTAAGAGAAGACAAGATAAGCCTTCGGGCAACAATAACAGAACAGCTTTTCCTCCAACCACGCAAGGGCGACACCGGTGCCTGCAGTGAACGACCTGCAGCTCAAGGTAAACCTGGTAGGTAGGATTATGACTGTCTGTGGGCACATCTACTAGTGTAGCGTGTGTTCATCCCTGGCAGGGCCAAGAGTTAGTGGCCGGTGTATTGGTAGCGACGAGTCGTCGCCAGGAACTGGAGGAGCGAGAGCGCACTCCATTTATTTCTTCCCGCCGGAGTATAGCTCCGGCACCCTCGTATCACGCCGTAAAAGGCCGGGACCCTTCCTTCTGAGGGCCTGCGAGGTATATTTTGTGTGTGAGAGCGTGCTAGCCTTTGCTCGTGGCTAGTGACGCTGAGTCTTCCGTCGGTCGACTAGCGGAAGCTCGGTACACAGGGGAAACATCAACCCGGTGCAAGGGAAAGTTCCTGGGCCTTCAGGTTCTAACCCTAACAAGCCCATTGAGTCTTCGTTGACTCGGTGGGTGTTGTTGGTGGGGAAAGTGTGCCATATATAATTTAGCGCGTGTTCCCACGACGGCTGTCATGGCTCGCGGGAGGAAGCTACCACCACATTCGTGTCATCACCGGAATCAGTAACCGCGGCATTTTACCGTATCGTTTATCGCGTTATATTCGCCATTAACGACGCCGATGAGCTTGCCCCCCGTTTCCCGGTGAAACCGTACGAAATGAAGGAGACCGCGCGTGAATTTCAGTCCCGCACCAGTTACGGTGCGATTAGAGATAGAATGACCCTCCACGATGGTGTCGTGTAGGAATTCACGATTTTACGAGTCCTCGTCCCTGAGCCTCGACAAATGGGACGAGTCCTACCAACAACACACGCTTCCCTCGAAAGGTCGGCGAAGATTGTTGGGATTAAACCTGAAGACCAGGTCCGATCCCTTACACCGGGCTGGAAATATGCCTTGTGTTGAAGTATCGGTCAGGTAGGTAGAGCCCACACACAGGCACCGCCAGCCACGAGCAACGGCTGGGGTGCGTAAATATAAACGCTTTCGCGCTAAACCCACTGTGGTCCCTCAGAAAGGAAGGGTACCGGGCCGGTCAAGGCCTTTGACAGGGGCGCCGAGGTGAAACCTCGGCCAAAGAGTCAAATACACTGGGGGGGCACGCCACGCACCCAGGACAACGTACAAACATACAGGGAGGACTCTCTACCTCCCAACACTCGGCCACTATCCACTCTTGGCCTTACCAGGGCGAAAGCTCGGTCAATGTACCTCAAGCTCACCGGCAGACATACCCCGCGACGGCCGAGCGTATCCTGACCCTACAGCGAAGCTAGCTAGACTTACCGTAGACGGACTTGACCCTGATGGCTTGGGGGGAATATTCTGCTCTGATGTAATAGTTAGAGGCGGTGAGGCCTCGACTATAACTAATCCCTAATGTCTATACAAATATCTATTATAGACCGAGCCTTCGGTCTAATCCTACAACCGGACGAGCCTTCGTCTTAAGTTCGGATTCTTAATAGGAGGCATACCAAGCTCCCGCCGACGCTTGCGGCATCGAAGTCCCAAGTTCAAGCCAGGCGTACCTCTCGCCTTGGCAAGCCGTCGGTGGATCTGAGGGCCAAAGCAGTAGCGAAGGCAGCCAAGTCTCGGCCAGATTCTGGTACTAATCCGCAACCCACGGCCCAGGACTCGTCATCGCCACCGCACGGGTCGTCTCCTCCGCGTGGAGGCGGGACTGGCAGCACGAGGACTCGGCCGACCGACAGGCCTTCAACGGCGAGTAGTGGTCCTCTTTCTCAGTCACCGCTGGAAGTCTTGGAGGTCGACGCCGACACCTCGGTCCACGCGCCTCCATCGCCGCATCCGTCCGACTCTTCGACGAACGCACTGCCCGGCTCGCCAGCTAGGCCTGAGGACGCTGAGGTTCCAACTTCGCCTCCGGCCCCACCGGAGTCTCCGGACGACGAGTTGGAAGCTGGCCGAGATCTCGAAGAGAAGGCGCCGGCCCCTGTCGACCGGGATTCTCCATTCAAGGAGTCGGTGGTGATCAATCCTCGTCGGGACGGCCGTCCGGTTCGTCCTGCTTCTACCGTGGCCTCACCCTAGTCGAAAGCATCGGTTGAGCAGGAAAATGCTCCCGATGACTTCGTCTTGGGCCTCGGTGGAACCTCGGAGGCGGAGCCTGAGGTCACGGACCTTACTGGGCGTGATGCTGGAGATGGGTTTCGGTTTGGGAAGCCGTCCGAGAATTTCTGGAGGGAGAGTCTGTCAAAAGGTTTCCCAGCAGCAGAAGCCGGGCAAGGCGAAGAAGCCTGCTGCTCCTCCCTCAAACGCTCCTTCCAAGAAACGTCGGCAGCGCAAGACATCGCCGCCACCGAGTCTCCGGCGTGAACGTGGCGAGCCTACAAAACGTCGGCAAACTGCTTCTAAGGATGCCACGACTGGGCCAGCTCGGAAGACCGACACCTCAGCTTTGTCCAAGAAAACTTCTGGTCGCGCCACGAAAACCTCGCCGGACGACGCGTTGGATCTTCTCGAGCCTCCTTTCACGGCCCCGGGTGCTCGGACCTGCCGGCAGAGAATATTGGAAGTTCGGGTGCCTCGGCCTGCTGACAGTGAAGTCGCGGTGGAGTACTCGGCCGAGGGCATTGCTGCCTTCGCGGATTGGGAAAGCTCGGCCCATCCGTACCAGCAATTCTTGGCGGGCCTCCCTGCCGATCCTTGTTTGTTCAGCGCTGCCGAATTCATGCCGGACGAGCGCATTTCGATACGGCAGATGGTCTCCCGTTGGTGGTCAAGTTCTGGCGACAGTTCAACGGCCGAGCGGTCGGCCCCACCGAGAAGAACGACTTGGGTTTCGCCTTGTACGAGCGCTCGCATTGGGTTTCCCCGGCTGCTGTCGAGCGATGGCTCCAGCAACTTGCCGAAGAGCTCGGTGAGGGTTCTCCCGCTTACGTCGAGGCGCTCGAGGCTTGGACAGACTACCATTCCAACCGGAATGGGCGTGCCGATCGTCTCCGCCTCCGGATCCCCTACCGTCTGTGGCCTCGGTGTTACCCGGATTCGCACGGGCGCATCCACTGCACCCCGGAAGTCATGTTCGAGCCCTCGGTTCCCATTTACTCCGTGGATAATTTGCTGTGGACCCCTATGACTGCGGACTGGTACACCGAGGTGACGGAGCTGGATGGCCACGAGCCCTGGCGGAACTGTGGGGTGGATGTGCCTGCGGCGCATCCTTACAACACCATATTCGCCCCCTGCAACCCAGCGGTCCCGGTCTTCGTTCCTCGTGGGATGACCCTACAGCACGTTGCGTCAGCTGTCACTGTCGATCCCTCGCTGGGCTCCAAGCTGGTCACCGCGCCGTGGGTTCGCAAGTTCACCCGCTTCCACGATTCGTCGGCTACAAGGGCCCCTGCTGAAGCTGATGACTCGGCAGCTGAGGGCTCGGAGGCTGAAGAGGAAGAATCTGTGTGTTCCCACGGCGGTGCGTCGACAGAGCGGTCGGCCCAAGGCTCGGTTGAAGAGGCTGCGGACGCTCACGGCGGTCGCGCGGATGAGGCTCCAGCTGCCACTCCTCGCTCGGGAGCTCGTGCAGTTCCTCCGGCCGAGCACTCGAGCGACGAAGACTTCGACGACGAGCGCGCGGTCGGTGGCTCTGCTCCGGAAGCTGGAGGGTCGGAGGCTCAACCCAGAACCGGGGAGCCCCAAGAGGCGCGCCTCACGGTACTCGCTCGGGTCGCTTCCAACTCGGACCCTTGAGCCCTCGGTCTCTCGTTACCGCTTTCATGTTTGCAGTTGTAGTTAGCTCAGAGTCTCTCAGTGATTGTAGTGTCAGGGTAGCTAGCTCTCAGGGTTCCGCTAATCGTCTTTTCATCATCTTTGCGTATCTCATCACCTTTCTCCAATCGTAATCTCCACTCGTAAGCTCGTTCCAAATTACATGCAAATATACAATCATTTTGGTGCAGTAGTCATTTTCGTCTGCTTGGGTGGGCTGCACCGCCCCACCGGCAGTTCATCATTCGCGACAAGTTGCAGCTAGTCCTCGTCAGCGACTTGGGCCATTTGCAACCGTCGGTCGCGGCGTTTCTCGCGCAAGTTGTTGTACAGCAGGCCGCCGCAAGACAAGTTGGCGGCTGGCTCCCACGAGGGCTCGTCGTAACCGGCCCACTTCACCAGAAACTCTCTGACCGAGCGCTCGGTGCTGTTCGAGAGTGGAACTCGATCGTCTGAGATCGCCTCCACCTCGTACTCGCCAGCGAGCTGGTCGGGCTCCCAGCTGTCCTCGGGCAGCAGCTCCTCGTCAAAGTCAAGTCTCGATCCCTCGGTGACTTCTGGGGTCAGCCGAGTTCTCGGTCGATCGCCGAATTCGCTCACAGCTTTTAATCGCGACACATGTACCACCGGGTAGAACCGGTATCCACTTCGATCAGGCAGCTCCAACTCATATGCATACTCGTTGACCTTTTTCTTGACACGGAAAGGTCCATGCCAGCGATGTGCAAGTTTCTTTGTCAGCCCAGGTTTCACGCGTTCCATGTATAACCACACTCGATCTCCAGGTTTGAACAGAGAGTTCGCCACCGACTCTTCGTCGGTTCCATCCGTTCTGCCGACTCCTCGTTCACTGTCGGAAACGTCGTCCTGTACTGACCCAGGCATGGCTGCCCTTTCCAGTCCACTCAGCGTGGCGTTATGCTTCTCAGCACGCCGAGCCTTCTCGGTCGCCTGATACTCTAGCCATAGCGAGGGCGATCTCTTGTTGTCGGTTGACTTCACGTCGCCACGCTAGGGCGTTGGACTGCTGGCCGAGCCCTCGCTTAAGAGACGACGACATCGCTCGAAGGCTCGACCGAGCGTCCCAACCATGCACGAGATAAAATGGGGTGTCCTTCCTTGTAGCAGCATGCGAATTGTTGATAGCGAAGATGAGCTTATCCACAATCTCATCCCAATCTTGCTGGAGCGGGTCCTCCGCATACACCCGCACAGACTGCATTACGGTCTTAACCGAGCGTTCCTGCTGGCCATTTGCTTGTGGTCGGTAGCTTAGTGTAGCCCGAGACCTCGATTGCATCATCTCGGTGAATGCTTGGAAGACCTCGCTCGTGAAACGAGGATCTCGGTCGTGACGTCTCAACGACGGCGCACCGAACCTTCGGTAGACGCATTCCTCGAACGCTTGTGCCACACAGAGGGCTGAAGTGTCGGCCATGGCTTTACCCATGACAAAACCCGTGAATGCGCACTGAAATAGCAACAGTGCTGTGTTCCCTCGCCGAGTCCTCGGCAGAGGTATAACGAAGTCCATCGATACAATTTGCATCGGGCGCTCGGTCAGGATGTTCCCTGGTGAGTACCCACGGAATTGTGGGACGCTTTTACTTGTGCTACAGTCCGGGCACGAGCGCACATGCCGCTCCACATCGGCGATCAGGCCGATCCAGTAATAGTCCGCCTTAACTCGGTGGTAGGTGCGGACGATACCTTGATGTCCGCCCTCCAGTGAGTCATGGCAGCTCTGTAGGACCTCCTGGACCATCGTTGTCGGCACCACCATCCTAAATGTAGTCTCGTCGGTCCGTTCCTTTCCCCACCGACGGTTCACTCCAAGGAAATAAAGCAATCCATCTTCACTCAGTGCAAACTTGTCGGCCATTTTCCAGGCTTCGCGAGCGGCTTTGTAACTAAGCTTTGCCTCTTCTCCTTTCAGCACCGTCTTTAGGTTCGGCCAGCGTAATTCTTCATTTTGGGCGGCGCTTATGCGTCGGCGGCGCTCTCCCTGTACCACAGTGGGATCAATGTCGTCAGCACTCGGTTCGTGCACCGCTGTTGCATCAAGCCTCGGTTGGGCCTGTTCGTCGTTTAAACCCTCGGTGTTGGTCCCAGTTGGGCCTGACGCGTGTTCTACGCGGCCTGGATCGATCTCCGAGACTTCCTTCGCAAAGCGGACGTGTTTCCGCCGCTCTTTTGCTTGGCGTCTGGTCACCGCGGCTACATATCCTGTTTCCCGTACAAAATCGAAAAAAGTTCGACTACGGTTTTGGTCGTGCGGTGTCAGTACTTGAACTGAGTTGACAGAACGTGTAGTCTCTTCCGCCGAGTTTTCCGAAGTGTCAGCCGAGCCTTCGTAGATAACTTCTCGGATTCGATTCAACTCCATCAATTCTTGCTTCCTTTCATCACTGTCCACTACCACCGAGGCCTTCTTTTCCAATGTTTCGCTTGCGAGCGAATCAGCGGCCGCATTAAATTCGCGTATTGCATCCAGGTATTTTACCGAGCGAAGTCTCGCCATGAGTTCCTTGTGCTTGTTCAGTTGTGCCATTAACGACTCCTTACGACAAGGGATCACCCCTAGGGATTGCTGGATTGCGAGTCTCGAGTCTCCCACGATAACTAAGTCCTCGGTCCCGCCGCCGAGACGCCATTATTCATGCCGGTGTACTCGGCGAGGTTTACCGTCGTGGTCTCGAGAAAAGCACTCGCAGCGATCACTATATTCCATTCCGGGAGTTTCCACAAAATCCAGGCACAACTGCCATAGCCACCGTGTTTTTCGGTTTTGGCTGATCCATCGAACGAGAGTACAAAACCTTGGTGTGCACGGGGCAGTCGCGCATATAGCAACTGGGGGTCCATACGAACAATCGGGGAACCACGTGTCGGTGGGGTCACCGGGGCCAGCGAGTCTTCGAGGTCGACGAAACTAGTAATGGTCGACTGCAAGAGTTGCGCAAAAGCGCAATCTTTCTCCTTAACTCGCTGCACTACCAGGTGCCACGGCGACAGTAATACCGCAAATTGGGTAGCTCGTCCAAACAGAGTCTTCGACTTGTGGACCCAGTCGAGTGTTGAAAATCGCGTGTAGACATGGATGGTCCGACCTGCAAGTTGGGTGTAACACACCTTCAATATTTCGAGCAGGGCCAGGACCTCCTTTTCGGCCGGGTGATAATTCATCTCTGCGTCCTTGAGGACTCGGCCGCAGAATCGTACCGGGTGCATTTTTCCACCGTGCTCTTGCATCAGCGTTGTACTGAGCGCCCACTCGTTTGCAAAGAGTGTTACGTGGACTGCTCGGTCACGGTCGAAGTGTCGGAGGATCGGTGCCTCACCGACCTTTCGTTGTAACGCAGCAAAGCTTCGCTTGGCGGCACTGAGGTCACCCCCGTCCGTGAAATCTTCGTCCTTCAGTTGATATAGTGCCGCTCCATATACTGCAAAGTCTTGGTTGAACCTGCTGTAGTAGTTTAGCGCACCGAGGAATGCTTGTACCCCCTTTTTCGACCGAGGAAATGAAAGCTCGGCTACTGCTTTGAGCTTTTTGGGGTCAGCTCTAATGCCTTCTCGCGTCACCTCATGCGACAAAAAAATCAACTTTGGGCTGCAAAAAGATGCTCTTAGTGAAGCTCACACTAATACGGCACTCTTCGAAGCGGGCGAGCAGTCGGTCCAAAGTCTCGAGGCAGTCGTCAAACGACTCACCCCCGAAGCAAATATCAGCCACAAATGATCGGCGTCCAAACACCGGGACTAGCGAGGACTCGTCGGGTTCTCCAGTTGTGACCATGTCGGCCGCCGGGCTGTTAATGAGTTCCGCGACCGAGTCCTCGGCCCGAGTGCTGTCGCAGCCTGCTTCAAACTTCGTGGGTGCTTGGTTTGGGTCAGGTGACGGATCGTCCGACGGTTCCGCCAGGGTCCGTCCGAGGGTTCGACCAAGGTCTCGGTCACTCTCCTCCGCACACCGCATTAATTCTGCGTAGTGTTTCCATCCACCTTTCGGTTGTACAAACCCCCACAGTGCATTATCGAGCATGCGTTGGTAAATCATCGGTGCATTTTTTAGTCCAAAAGGCATCCTGAGCCACTCAAAGTGACCGAGGGCACACACGAAGGCCGAGATTTGGCGAGCCCTCGTTGTCATCATAATCGCCCAAAATCCACTTGCCGCATCCAACGAGCAGTACCACAGATACTTCTCGAGGTCGGTGAGAAGGTCATCGACCAGAGGCACTGCATATTCCATGATTGCGGTGATGGCATTCACCATCTTGTAATCAATGCACAGCCGGATGTCCTCGCCGTTCTTTTTCAATACAATCACGATTGGCGAAGCCCACGGGCTGTTCGAAAACGCTATCAGGCCTGCCTTGAGCAGGCCTCGTAGTAGTTCGTACAACTTCCGTAGGTGCCGAAGGGGCACTCGCCGAGCTCTCTGTTTGATGGGCGAGTGTTCGTTCACATCGATATCACACACCACTCCATAAGCGGGCGGAGGCGAAGCATTTCCACTAGAGATCATGATCTTCTCGTGCTTCTTGAGCACTTCCACAACGCGACCCTGGCATTCCGCACTCACCCCTGGGAGACGCACATTCGGCGCCGAGTAGTCGAGGTCTGTCACCGAGGTCTCCGTTAGGTCGGGAAGGAACACCAGTTCGTGAGCGTAGTCCTCTAAGTTGATTTCATTGGGCATGTGCTCCGACGAGGGTTGATCACCCCCGTCATCTGTGCCCTCTTCCATCGCCAACGCAGTAGCTACAGACAGGTACGTCGCTTCTAGGGTATCCATCGAGTCTTCACCCGCCGATTCCTCGGCCGAGTCTTCAGACAGCCCAGGCTTACGTTGGTAATAAGTGGATTCCACCGCCTCTGGGGCCTCATTGGTAGACACGCTTAGTTCTGAGCTCACGTCGTAGCCATCGTCGCTGGGCTGGTCGAACTTGACTTCGTTCGTAACTTTCGCCGAGGTCTCGGTACTAGTGTACTCAAGCTCGGCGCGCTGGGTAGGGAGCGCCACCGGATCATCACCCACTGGTGAACCGTCGGTGGCGAGTTGCTCCACCTCTTCGCGTCTCGCGAGGCCTCGTTCCCAAAGCTCGGCGCAGCTTAAACGGCACGCCTGGCCCGGCGAGTCATCGGGCGGCCGAGGTTTTATTCCGGCCGGGGTTGGATAACTCGGCCGATCAACTGCCGGTGGTTGCGCGGCGAGCCACTTCCGGTAGAGTTCGTACTCGCGCTGGAGCAAATCCTCGTCGCGAGATTCCTCAAATGCGGCCACCTGCCACTCTCGGTACTTGGTCGACTCCAACCGGGTGTACCCTTCATCATACGGGAGGTCCCCAATTGGGACCCACAGAACAGAGGCGTGTGAGCTCGGCAAGACAACAGCCGGTCGCTCACATTGGTCACTCGTACTCGAGAGACCTTGCCCCGTCTAAACGCTTTCACCGTGGGTACCAACGTCTCGGTCCGGCGTATCCACAGCTCGTGGGTCTCCTCCGAGGGTTGACGCCTCGGTGGTCGATAGTCAACCCACTCGTGACCGGGAATAAGTAAATCCTCGGCGGGTCCGCTGTTGATGTGCGGACCGAGACTTCGTTCATCGAGCATGTTCTTCGTCTTGATGAGCGGAATGCTCACCTCGCCCGGCAATTTGGCAGTCGCGTGGAACATGTCCAGGCGCACACCAGCCGGAATCATAAAGTCGGTGCCGAGGACTACGTCCACACCGGCGCCATGATCCATAATCCACAATTCAAACTCGTACACTCGTTCCCAGCCGAGCGTCACTTTGACCAAAGCTCGGCGCTCTGTAGCCATCGTTCCTTTGGTAAACCCTTGTATTTCCATACAGCGGCCGTGACCCTGAATTTCACGCAGCCGCACTTCTTTGCAAATCTCTCCGAGATCACACTCACATTCGCTCCTGTGTCCAAAAGGACTCGGGTGCGCACATCATTCACCGCGCCTCGGGCCAGAGCTCTCATCCGAGCCCTCTGGTCGAATTTCCACGCGGACCACCACCCCAGCCTCTCGCCCGGGAGTAGCTTCAGCACTCCACCGAGCTTTGGGCTGGTGCGTCCTACCGGCACTGTGCTTGAAACCCAAGCCTCTGTGCCACTTCCATCTTCATCTTCATCATTCGCATCACTCATTTCACCTCCACCGAGGCTTCCACCTCTCTCCTTTTCACTTTCCATCGGGTTCACATATTCCTTGTCATTGTTCGGTCATTTGCACTTCCCCACGAACGCGTAGACACAGTCTGCGTCGATCGCGGGTTCGGCTAACTGTGGCAGCCCGATTGGGACCAACCCAGTTTCAGTTGGCGGGCTGCCTAGTTTAAATGGCCACCGAAGACTAGGTCTTGGAGCTCTGGGGTGAGGTCCTTCTTCTCAACCTTCGTTCGAAGGAGAGAAGTGAGCGCTTGAAGAGCTTCACATTTTCCGACATCATGCACTTGCTGACATAGCTTGCAGCGACGGTAGCAGTAGTGGGCCGAGTGACCGAGCCCTCCGCATGCAGCGCACGGTCCATATTGACGGGGGCGACCCTCGCGGTTATCGCGGCCGAGGTTTTGATTTCCTCGGTCGAGGTTTCGACCGAAGTCGCCACTCTTGCGCTGACGGTGGTCGGAGCGGGCATAGGTCCCGTCTGCTGCTGCACGTCTTTCATGATCGTTCGCCGCGGCTAAGTGCCCATCTTCATCTTCGGAGTTGTAGTCATCACTATAGTCGCCGCCACTTTGATCGTCCTCAGAGTAGAGGCTGTTGCCAGCTTCGCTCTCGCTACTGCTGTACGAGTGTCGGCGTGGTGACGAACGCTCGGTCCGGCCACCCCTAGACCCTCGGACTTGGAGTTCGGTCATCATGTCGGCGAGCGAAGCCTCTGCCAGCGAGATTCGCGGCACATGGCGCGAGTCATCGCGACGGCGGTCAAAGTCTCGGTCCTGACGATCGTATCGGTCGCGACGGTAACCGTCACGCGAAGAGTCGGTGCGTCGGTCATCGCGTCGGTAACTGTCTCGCGAAGCCTCGGGGCGTTTGTCATCGCGTCGGCGAGTACTCTCACGGCTTCTCGGTGGGTAAGCCAAAGTCTCACGGGACTGTCCACGCTCTTCCAACTTCAAGATGTCATTAATCATGTCTTCCAACTCGTGAATGTCCTTCACTCGAACGTGACAGAGTCGCCGTTCGAGACCTCGGTCCCCACACGACTCGAGGAATCGGTGCACGTGGTCTTTCGCATCGAGACCACCCTTCTCGAACTGGAGGCCGGCATTGCGACCGTAGCCATTCAGTCGATTTAGGTAGTCGCAAATGTGCTCGGCACCATCTCTCTTCGCCGAGTAGTACCGAGCCTTAGCAGACTGCTTGAATTGCGAGCAGTAGTACTTAATGAAGGCGTCGCTGAGCAACTTCCACTGACGTTTGGTTTTCCTCGGAAGTTGACGGTACCAGTGAAGGGCACCGTCCCGAAGGCTTAACTCAAACGCCATGCACCACTCGTTGGGCGGTGTGTGAGTGCCCTTCATCTCGTAGACGAAAGCTCGGAGCCACTGCATCGAGTTTTCACTCTTGTTGCGGGCTCCAGAAAAATGCTTGATCTGAGCGAGGGGTCGGTGGGTCGCGAGCTCAAGTCTCGGCGTCGAGCTCAAGCGCTCCATCTCGCTCACCTCCCGGACCTGGCGGCCAATTCGTCACTAGGACTGTCGCGGCCGTCAACGTGGTCCAGGTAGTCATCATCATCATCCTCGTCAGAGGAGGCCGACCGAGGGGCGAACCGTCGGTTTGTTTTCCCGCGTTGTGTACTGCGAGTGGGCTTCGACCCCTCGGTGCGCGAAATGCGTTCTGCGCGACTCGTCGACCGGGGAGTCACCATGAGCGAATCTTGGAAGTACGGCGTGTACGGACCGAAAACACACCATCAGTAGTCTGCCGTCTGGCCGAGCTCTCTGGTTTCTTCTGAGGCGTCTGTGGGAGTGGGACTTTCGACGGGTCGTCTTCCTCCTGCTCCGCCGAGGCCTTGGTTTGGCCAGCCAGGCCGATGTCTGTGGCGCCAAAGCTCAAACGAAGCTTGCGCTTCCACTTCTGGAGCTCACGGCCAGCGATGGCGGGGGGCCAGTCGCGGATTGCGGCGTCCGACGGGTGAGTTTGGGGCTCGCACCCCATAGCCCGTAAGAGTGCCACCGTGTCCTCGGCCACCTGGGTGGTGCTAATAGAGTTCACTGGTCAAGCCAGCTCGCCTTTCAGCTCCACCCAAATGGCCTGTCGGACCGACTTGGGCGAGTATTGCTGCATCCATTCGCTTTCTTCCATCATTTGCTTGAACACTCGTCCAAGCACCTTGTTTGCAGCTGGAGTGCTGCCATTCATCGGCGGCCGGTTGCCTTGGGCAACTTGAGGACCCTTAGTAACCTGCACCAGGGCTTTCAAGCCCTCGGTGCCGTCCTCATAGTCGTCGTAGGCGTGGTCCGGCTCCGCCACTTCATCCAATTCTTCGACGAGGTTTCGCGAGTGCGAGCGGGGAACCCCGCTGTGTCCCGCGGACAACATCGCGTTTTCCTGGTCGTCCGTCTCCTGCATCGCTGCAGATGACTTCTCTTCCAGGTCATCATAGTCCATCATTTCATCTTTGGCGTCGGAATCTTCATCCACCGACTCTTCGAAGCTGACCGACCGTTCGGTGATCACCGACAACCGAGACGTCAAGTCGCTAGCGACGGTGGACGAGTACTCGGTGGGTCCGCGCGTCGACTTTGCCGGCGTTGCTGGTACCGCTGACTTGGATCCATTCGCCATCTTGTTCTTCTTGTTCTTGTTCTCTTCTCTCTTCTTCTTCCTTCTCTCCTCAATGCTCGTTAAGGGGCAATACCTACACAGACCGTGACAACAAACACTCGGTCACACCAGTCCCGGGTCGCGGCACCAGTTGTCGTGTAGGAATTCACGATTTTACAAGTCCTCGTCCCTCAGCCTCGACAAATGGGACGAGTCCTACCAACAACACACGCTTCCCTCGAAAGGTCGGCGAAGATTGTTGGGATTAAACCTGAAGACCAGGTCCGATCCCTTACACCGGGCTGGAAATATGCCTTGTGTTGAAGTATCGGTCAGGTAGGTAGAGCCCACACACAGGCACCGCCAGCCACGAGCAACGGCTGGGGTGCGTAAATATAAACGCTTTCGCGCTAAACCCACTGTGGTCCCTCAGAAAGGAAGGGTACCGGGCCGGTCAAGGCCTTTGACAGGGGCGCCGAGGTGAAACCTCGGCCAAAGAGTCAAATACACTGGGGGGGCACGCCACGCACCCAGGACAACGTACAAACATACAGGGAGGACTCTCTACCTCCCAACACTCGGCCACTATCCACTCTTGGCCTTACCAGGGCGAACTCTCGGTCAATGTACCTCAAGCTCACCGGCAAACATACCCCGCGTCGGCCGAGCGTATCCTGACCCTACAGCGAAGCTAGCTAGACTTACCGTAGACGGACTTGACCCTAATGGCTTGGGGTGTAACGGGGTTACACGTACAAGTGGCTGCAAGCCACTTGTGAATTTAACAGATAGGATATCTGTTAAAAGTTTTAGATACTTCCTCACCTTGGTGTAAGACACACCAATGGATACATTGAAGTGGGCCACCGCAATGAGTGGTCCACACCTACCCAAAGATCCTATTGGTAGAAAGCAGCATCTTTCTACCAATCAGAGACATGCATATTAGCGGGGCCCTGACAGCCAGCCGCTGTCAACCCCTTTCATAGATGATAAACAGATTTTAGCAGATTTAGGAGGAAGATCAATTTACAAGCAATACAGTTCTCATTTTACCTTAAACTAGCTACTTGGAGTCTTGTCTAAGTTAAATTATATTTGTGTATTCATGTAATTACTTAGGTTAATTATATTTGAATACACAAATATAATTAACCTAAGTAATTACTAAGTACTTACGCTTCCTCATACACGTAGCGCGACGTGTAAGCTAAAGTAGTGAGTCAAGTTAGACCCACTACACCTGGTAGCACTTCGTAGTCCGTCCAACGACCGACTGCTTGACGTCCGTACGCGGTGTACGAACGCGGAGCCGAGAACCACATGAGCACGGAGGTGCCCATGGAGAGCTCCAACACGCCTGCAACGCATGTTGCACGCGCTGACTGCCCCCACCTGTCTGACCCAGAGTGGGAAGCCCTCCAATGACCGTTGACAGTCATTGGAGAAGCGGCGATAGCTACGATGCTGCGTACGCTATCGCCGACGGAGCAACATGGTGTTGATCTGGGGTTCATCATGAAGGAGCAGCGTGATGCTGCTTCCTCAGTAACGGCGTCGTCAGGGACGACACCTCGTGCTCAATCATTGGAATTGAGTGTAAGCAATTACGTGGGAAGAGAGGGCGAGCCTCTCCTCCGATGGCTTGTCGAACTCGACACAGCCATAGCGGCTCGACGCATCGTAGACCCGCTGTCGAAGGTCGCGTTCGCCATGTCATGTCTTGGCGGACGAGCGAGGGGTTGGGCGTACTGACGCCGACTCTCAGATCCTACGTGCTGTAGCACGTACGAAGTGTTCAAAGAGGAGCTCAAACAAGCGTTTGAGCCCCCGCAAAACGAGTTCCGGCGAGGGCGGAATTCCTCGACCTTCAGCAGGGTAAGCATGACGTCCATGCTTACGCGCAGCGCGCACGATACTTGGTCTCAAATATCGTGACGAATCCAATTGACGAGGCGACTAAGGTCGTCACGTTCATGAAGGGACTTAGAGATGGGCTCGTGAAGACCTATCTCTTCCGAGAGTACCCGAGTACTCTCGAAGCTGCAATCACCCTTGTCATGCAAGAAGAGTTTAGCCTGCGGCAGGTTAAACCGCATGCGAACGTGCCGAGGTCGCAACCGCGCCCGGTAGTGAGCACGGGAGGTACGGAACCAATGGACCTCTCGAATGCAACAACTGCTGGTTATCAGCAGCAGGGAGGTAACGTGCGATGCTTCCGTTGCGGAAGGATCGGTCACTTTGCACGGGAGTGTACAGCTCCCATGCCCCCTGGAGGTGGCCGTCGTGGCGATGCTAGGCATCGCCGCGGACCAACAAAAAACGCGAACATCCAGTAGGCGCGGGGCGCCCTACTGGTAATGCAGTCACGCGTGCCGACATCGGGCACGCGACACTGAGGACTGCAGCCCCCAGTGAGACTAGCTCTCGCCGGAAGAAACAAGATGATAGGCCGAACCTAGTCATCTTGAAGGTTTACTCGAAGAAAGCGAGCGACTCTCTTCGAGCTTTGGTAGATTCAGGCGCGTCGAACAACTTTGTTCGACTACGAAGCCTGCCGAGACTTGACTTCGAGGAGGTAAATGTACCTCGAAGTCTTCTGGAGGTACGACTGGCAACAGGTGCCATCGTGAAGACTGAGAAGCGCGCCGTGAACGTGCGCTTCTCGTACAAACAACGAGTGTTTGTCGAACATTTTATCGTCCTGGACCTGGACGATAAGTTCGACGTTGTTATGGGCATGCCGTGGCTTGCACGGCATGATCCGGTGATAGACTGGAAGAAGCGCACGCTCGTGCGCTTCGGCCGCGACAGCGGAACAGAGAGCGATGGCCCTGTTACCGCAGCGCACGCACCAGCAGGTGCGCGCGGCTCACCAGTCGAGACAACGCTTAATGCTGCTGTCCCGGAGTGCCCAAGAAGTGCGCGAGGGCGCGCACA
Source organism: Phytophthora cinnamomi (assembly GCF_018691715.1). Taxonomy (NCBI): domain Eukaryota; phylum Oomycota; class Peronosporomycetes; order Peronosporales; family Peronosporaceae; genus Phytophthora; species Phytophthora cinnamomi. Next base: position 235,444 of record NW_027151052.1, read on the forward strand.
AGTGAGACCCACGTCGGCAATGCTGCCGACGTCGGAAGAAAAAGATGTGCTGGTTCTGGGAACCAATACCCACGTTCAAGTGTGTAAGGGACAGTCTCTGACCCGAAGAGGTCAGGTCAACAACGACGCGTCGGCTCCGGGAGCCGACGCACCCTCGGTCATGAGGGGCTCCGCCAATGAATGGCGTCGAGGCGACGAAGGCGTGTCAACTCCGGGAGTTGACGCTGCAAACAGTGCGGGCGGTTGCAAACGTACCGCACTGACGCAATTTGCATGCTGTCGTGCAGCCGGGCTGTACGACGAAGCGCCATGCGATCAAGCCGGGCTTGATATCGCGCGCCCGCAGACAGGGTCTGTCGGCGAAGGAACACATTACCGTGCAGCCGGGCTGCACGAAGGAAAATGCGGTCAAGCTGGGCTTGATACCGCGCGCCCGCGGACAGGGTCCGCCGGCGAACAACTGTCCACGGCCGGGCCAGGACCAGAAGAACAACTGTGCGGAGCCGGGCTCCGCACAACAAGAAGACGGCGCAAGCGGAAAACGCTGCGCAAGTCTCGGTCCGGGACCGAGTCGCAACAAGAACAGTCTCCTGGGCAGACTGAGGCGGTGACGCCGGATGTCGAGACGCTAAGCGTCTTGACGCGCACCAATACTGGATTCCAGTATCAGGAAATGAAACTCGCTAATCCTCCGACGAGGGCGTCGGAGTTGACTTCGCTTCCAGTCATGAGCTGGAAGCGCTTCACACGCGACTTGCACGATGGACGCATCGAGCAGGTCTGCGTTCTTTCGGACTGCGAAAGAACGAAGGGCGAAGAGCTGAGGCAGCCCTTCATGGGAAGTACCACTGAGAGTGAAGACACTCTCAGTGCGAAGACGAAGCGAGAGCGCTTCGAGGAACAAGGTTGGGACTCGTTAAAGTCGAGCCCCTATTACGAATTGTTGAGGGAGTACAAAGACGTACTCCCGGAAGACATTCCTGCGGAGCTTCCGCAGGATAAGGGCATTCAGCACGAGATTGATCTCGTGCCGGGCACGAAGTACTGTGTCACGCGGCAGTGGCCACTGCCGCGAGAGCAGGTAAAAGTAATCGACGACTTCTTTGAAAGTCGTCGCAAAGTAGGACAGGTGCGGGAATCGAAGTCCCCGCACAGTGCTCCGACGTTCTGTGTCAAAAAGCCACAGGGCGGATGGCGCATCGTTCATGAGTATAACAAGCTGAACGATGCGACGGTATCGGCGCAGACGCCGATACCGCGAAACGATGTTATCATCGATTCGATGGCCGGGAGCACCGTTTACAGTGCTCTCGACTTGCGAGATGGATTTTATCAAATCCTAATGCGTGAGAGCGATACCCCTCTCACGGCAGTGAGCACGCCAAGCGGCATGCTCTGGGAATGGCTAGTAATGCCACAGGGGCTTAAGAACGCCCCTGCGACCTTCAACAGTTGCGTGACGCACTTGTTGCGCTCGGTGCGCGACTTCGCACCGAGCTACTTCGACGATGTATTCATCCACAGCCGGGCTGTGGACGGGAGACCGACGTAGAGATGCACAAGACCGACGTAGAGATGCACAGGGTGCATCTCCGGAAGCTACTTTAGCTTATGCGAAAGCATAAGCTCTACGCGAACCTGAAGAAGTGTATCTTCGGGGCGAGCGAGATACCCGTCCTCGGGTGTCTCGTAGGGAAAAATGGTGTTCGCCCTGACCCGGAAAAGGTCAGAGTGATTAATGAATGGCCAACGCCTTCAAGTGTCAAGGAACTGAGGCAGTTCCTTGGCTTGGCCACGTACTTGTGCAAGTACGTGGAAGATTACGCGGGCAAGATCCGCCCGCTGTCACAACTTCTTAAGAAAGAAGCTGTGTGGAATTGGACACCCGATTGCCAAAAGGCATTCGATGCAGTCAAGCGGGGCTTGACTGAGGCGCCGATCTTGGCAGTGGCTGACCAAGATCGCCCATTTCACGTAGTGTGTGACGCTTCCGAATTCGCAATCGGATGCGCGTTGATGCAGCACGATCACGAGGGCCGTGATTGTGTCGTCTACTACCAATCGCGTCAGCTGAAGCCAGCTGAGCGCAACTATCCGGTGCATGACAAGGAACTCTTTGCCATGAAATACGCACTCGCAAAGTTCCGAGTGTATTTGCTTGGAAGTAGACCGTTTGTGGTCTACACCGACCATGCATCACTGTGCACTGCAGTGAAGTCACCACACATATCACAAAGAATGGCGAGATGGCTCTCATTCTTTGCGGATTATAACTTCCGGGTCGAATACAAACCCGGAAGATTGAATGTGGTGGCCGACCCGTTATCACGTCGGCCGGACTACGCAGAAGCTGCTGACGTCAATGCCATTGACGCCATGCGATCGAGCAAACCCACATCATCTCTGTTGGATGATGTGAAGGCCGCGTACGCGCACGACGCGGACGCGAAACTCTTGCTGGCCTATGGCACAACACCTTCTGACAAGGCTCGTCAGAAGTTGCCCAAGCACCTTCGTGCGCGTGCACACCGATATCGGGTGCACGACGGAATACTGCTTTATAATGCAGTCGACGACTACGCGGATCGCGTTATCGTGCCGAATGACCATGATCTGCGACTCAGGATCATGTACGAATATCATGATGCCCCGACAGCGGGACATCTCGGACGTGAGAAGACATACGCGCGACTTCTACTGGCACCACCAGTATAAGTGGGTGCACAAGTACATCCGTGCTTGCGAGGTATGCCAACGCGTAAAACCTGCGCCATTCGCGCAGGCTCCGTTACAATCACTACCGACTCCGTCGGAGTGTTGGAAGTCCATGTCTTTGGACTTCATCTTTGGTCTTCCCCCGGACAGCGGAGGGAATACCGGTGTTGTGGTCTTCGTCGACCGCTTCAGCAAGATGGTACATCTTGCTGCGGTGCCGGCAGAAGTGACCGCGAAACAGACGGCCCGTCTGTTCGTCGACATGGTGTTCAAACACCATGGCATGCCGACCGACATCGTGTCGGACAGAGACCCGCGCTTCACAGCGCACCTGTGGCAAGAAGTGTTTACACTTCTTGGGAGCCAGCTTTCAATGTCGACTGCGGATCATCCGCAGACGGACGGTCAAACCGAGCGCGTGAATCGCGTGCTCGTCGATATGTTGAAGAGCTACGCTCACTCGTTCCAATACTGGAGCGAGTGTTTATCGATGGCAGAGTTTGCCATCAATAACTCAGTGCATGCCTCGACCGGGCATACACCGTTCTACGTGAATGCCATGCGGCATCCACGTCTACCGAGTTTACTCGGAGTGATGGCTCCCACTTTAAGTGGGGGAGGATCTACGACTGCAATACAGCAGCCGCAGAAAACCGCTGACACTTGCACAGTGTCAGCTGCAACAATCGGCAAACCACATGAGTCTGCGCAGGGCACAGACTCCTCCACCAACAAGGACAACGACCACGGGTCTGCGCAGGGCGCAGACACCGCAAAGAACCACGCAGAGGCCGGGCCTCTAGCGGAGAACGAGCTGAATGACTTCAGCTCGGATGCAATCAATTTCATCACCAAACGACAAGCCATAATTCGGTTTGTCCAAGCTGCAATAGCAGCTTCTGTTGATCAAAAGAAGCTGAACGCAGACAATGTGGGCAGAGGCAACACAAATGAATTCAAAGTTGGTTCATTAGTTTTGTTAGCTACTCAAAACCTGCCTAAACATGCAGTTTCGGATTTCGGAGCAAGCAAGCTTGCTCCGCTCTTCATCGGGCCGTTCACTGTGTTGGCACGGCACGGCAACGCATACACACTAGACATACCGTCTAGCATGCGCCTCCATCCGACCTTTTACGTCGGACGGCTGAAGCCATACCTGCAGCACGAGCCATCTAGCTCGGCTGACCCGAAACCTCGGCAGGAGCCGAGGCAGAAGCGGAAGCCTTGGCCTCGGCGACGAGCAATCCCTTCATCTGGGTCCCCAACTCAACCTGGATATTCGAGGCGGTCTGCGAGACCGCCGCGACTTGGGCCTTCTGGTTCGCCAGCTCCTGTTTCAGGGCGGCGAACTCAGCGCCCTGCAGACGCTCCACGGCGGTCACCCGGTCGTGGAGAGGCGCATACTGATCAGCCCGGGGCTGATCATACCCGGGGCGTGTTCCCACCCCCGCCACCGCCGATCCGTGACGCCCGCGGCTCAACCCGCTGGATTATTGAGCGGATTGTTGACCATAGTATCCCGAAAACGAACCCTCAAGGGGCTCGTTTTCGTATTCGTTGGAGAGGATTTCCTCCCCATCAAGATACATGGGAGGCGCGGAACGTCTTGCTGGAGGACGTTCCGGAAATGGTGAGGGCGTACGAGGAGCAGTACGCGCTGGCGCAGCGGAAGTAATACGAGCGCTGCGATCATCGCTAGCGCCCGAACCTTCACGTGCTAAGAACTAGCACGGAGCTCTTTGAGACTCTCGGGCACACGGAATGACGTGTACCCGTTCAGGTCGCGGTCACTCAAGCGGACCGCGCCTGGGAAGCACTTCGTGCACTGAAAGCCCTCGGGCACAGCGCACGGCACATTCGCCTCCTCAGCAGCAACATGAAGTTGCTCCAACTTTCCACGCTTCGAGTACGTCTCGAAGCGATCACGCGCTTGCTTAATCCGATCACGGTAAGCACTCGGCCTCTTGTTGAAGTTCTCAACAAAGGCATTCCAGCTTTGACAAAGTGCCTGCCATTCGGGCACTTTGCTGCGAGAAGAGGTCTTCTTGCTTTGAAACCATCGGAGCTCATGAAAGAGTCCGATGTAGTAATCGCGCCTTTGATGCGTTTCCGCATCAAAGTGCAGCTCAGCAGCCACAGCGTCATCTTTGATGGCGCTGCATACGTACAGCGGCACCTCATTCGGAGGTACCGAGTTCCCAAACCGGTCCGCGATCTCGGACGCGGACGGCATCCATGGATCGCGCGCTGCAGGCGCAGCGCGCGGAGAGCCTTGAGCTTTAACATCACGCGCTGCAGCAGCAGCGCGCGGAGTACTGAGAGCCCCAGCGGAAGCGAATGGGGTATCGCTCTCAGTTCGCGAACGCTTCGAGCTCGAGGTGTCCGATTCGTCCCCTTCACGCGGGCGAATGTTCTTGACATGAGGGTCGAGCGATTCGCTCGACACTGAGTCTTTGCGCTTTGAGGGCGAGTCCTCCTCGCCCTCCATATCTTCATCGTCGTCGTCGAAGTCGACGACGTCGCCGTACTTCACCTTCTGGCGCTCGAAGTAGTCGTCGATGGAGAGATGACTCCCCATCGACTTTGCGGACTTCTTCTGAGGCGCGCTCATCGTTGAATGAGCGCGGATTTCTTCTCCAAACGCGGAGAATTGACGAATGGTCAATTCCAAAGATTGACATGCGGAGACCCCGCGCGCCTCACCTTAAGGGGGGGATGGTGTAACGGGGTTACACGTACAAGTGGCTGCAAGCCACTTGTGAATTTAACAGATAGGATATCTGTTGAAAGTTTTAGATACTTCCTCACCTTGGTGTAAGACACACCAATGGATACATTGAAGTGGGCCACCGCAATGAGTGGTCCACACCTACCCAAAGATCCTATTGGTAGAAAGCAGCATCTTTCTACCAATCAGAGACATGCATATTAGCGGGGCCCTGACAGCCAGCCGCTGTCAACCCCTTTCATAGATGATAAACAGTTTTTAGCAGATTTAGGTGGAAGATCAATTTACAAGCAATACAGTTCTCATTTTACCTTAAACTAGCTACTTGGAGTCTTGTCTAAGTTAAATTATATTTGTGTATTCAAATATAATTAACCTAAGTAATTACTAAGTACTTACGCTTCCTCATACACGTAGCGCGACGTGTAAGCTAAAGTAGTGAGTCAAGTTAGACCCACTACATGGGGGGAATATTCTGCTCTGATTTAATAGTTAGAGGCGGTGAGGCCTCGACTATAACTAATCCCTAATGTATATACAAATATCTATTATAGACCGAGCCTTCGGTCTAATCCTACAACCGGACGAGCCTTCGTCTTAAGTCCGGATTCTTAATAGGAGGCAAAAGGTGTATTCACTATGACTATCTGGAGAGCTCGGCGAGAATTTATTAGGGCCCGCCGAGCCTCGCAGTCACTAACTAGCTTTCTGTCACTCTGGCGCGGTGAATGTGAGTAGCCAATAGGAGACCTCGGTCGTCTTCTCTCAAACTCTCGACGCCGTTAGACCTCGGACCGGTGGCTCCACTCCGCAGTCAAAACCCAATCTCACAATGGTTCCGCTGCGAGCATGGGTAAAACCAGCCGTTGTAGTAGCGGTCAGACCCAATCGAGCCGAAGGGGGGTCTCCTGTCGCTTGAGAGGCTGCAGCAGCTATCTGTGGCTGCACGTGTTCCATAACGCAAGCGACTTGGACGATGGCAGGCGCACTGGGCGCTCCGACGTTTAATGAAACTTGTTGTGGTGGGGGAGAAGCCTGCACAAGCTCTGGCGTAAGGTTACGCGCCACCGGGGCTTGGTGGGTTGGGTCAGCTTCGCTCCCCATTGCCGGACGGGGGATTCTTGATCAGTGCTTCAAATATTGTTGAGTCGTGAACCACACGTAGATCACACAGAGTAACAGTCCAATGATTGGATAATATTAGTCAAACACTGGGCCAATCAAATTTGGTCAGTTTAATTCTCAACCGAGCATACGGGGTAGGGTACGCATGTAACGCATGCGTCGAGAAAAACGCTTCGGTTGAGAACCGGCCTAAGGTAAGCAACCAGCTTAGTAGCACCAGCATTTCGTCCAATAAAATCTTTCAAATACCAAATGGTAGGCTAAAACAGTTTTTTGCAGCATTTCGAGGAATTTGACTGGATAAAATACCGGTGCTCCTGAACTGGTTCGGTAAACCCCGAAGCATTTCGATGGGGAGTCCTCCGTTGCCGAGTGTGGCATTCGTGCTGCACGACCAGAAGAATGCAGACGCTCTGCAGACCGTCGGGGTCCTCATTTGCAACTTTCTCGGCCCATCCCCCAACTTGTCGTTCCAAGAAGTCTGCTTGATGGAGTCCATCCCACTAATGGAGTGGGTGTGGGAGCACAGCTGCACCTCAGAGGACGCTAGGTCGTCGAGGTGGACTCTCTGTAATTTCCTGCGGTCGGACCCGCACTACAGTCACTTCCAGTTGGACCGCTCACTGCAGGTCGCGTCAAGTCGTGGGAACTTGACAATGGTTAAATGGTTGATGGACCATTTTCCATGTCGACAAGTGTCCGTCGAGGTGGTGGAAGCGGCGGCTGCACACGGTCCTGTTCGCCCTGGATGGCGGGGAGAACAATTCTCCAGATGAACCATGCCAGAAGAAGAGAAAAATCGTCCACGGCGGTCGATGGTCTAGTAGTACCAGTACGACGGAGGACAGTGGGCTGCAGGTCTGCTGGGGCGGCCGCAGCGTCGAGATCGCGTTCTGGAACCGACACTGTGAAGCATGTGTGATAACGGATACATAACGGACCGTGAGATGCGTGTAGCAAGCTGGCTGCAAGATAAGACGAGCAAGCTACTCCACCCTCAGCCATAATGGAGAAACGTGAACTGAATAACCAGCCAGTATATCTGAAATATATGACCCCATCCACTCGGTTGATATCCGATGCGGCGATTCATATCCATTTAAGAAAACCAAACAGGGTACGGTTGGCGCGTATCGTTTGTGCTGGATGACCAGCGCAATGCTGGTACCCTGCGGAATATTGGAAACGTTGTCTTCTCTTTCTAGGACCATCACGCTTCGTGAAGCGAGTGTTTTTCGTTCAATCACGCGGGTCTGGCATCCGTGTTGTTCTGGTGGGGCCATGCCAACCTCTTCCGACCCGTTTTATTTTAGTTTCAGTGGGAATTTGTCGGGGTCATGAAAATTGCTGGCTTGCCTGTTCGAGGTGATTTAGAGGTCCTGGAGTGGTTCAAGATCCATTGTACATGTACGTGCTGTGAAATGAGTGTCGAGGTGGTCGAATTGGCTGCAAGAAATAACGACACTGCAATTATTGCTTGAGTGAAAGTAATGAAATGGCTTCAGTGTCGGCTGTTGCACAAAAGCGATGGACCTTGACGCTTCAATCGGCCACATGAATGTGCTCTTATGGCTTCATGAGAACACGACTGCTGGATGTACAGTAACTGCTATGGATACGCTGCAGCAAGCAGTCATCTGGACGTGCTAAATGGCTATACGAGAATCGCGCCGAGGGTTGTTCTGGCGTAGCCATCGAGAAGGCTGCATGGAGTTTGAACGTCAAAATGGCAACGAGGCTGTACCAACATTTTACCCACACGAGTTTGGTTACATCGTCATCAAAGCACTAACACAAGCTAAGCTAGTGACAGGGAACCACTGCAACGGATGAATCCGTTTTTTGTGACGAAGTGGCGCTCCAGTAGCCAAACGTTGCACGGCAATGGCCAAATTCGTATTGCTGTCTGTGAACTGTCCTCTAGTAGCAGGTAGGCGCTGGTCCTTGAAACACGTGGCACCACTGGCTGTGGTCCAAGTGCGTATCTTTCGCTGAGTCGGGCGTACTCGCTATGCGGGTCGATCCGACTATTGGGCTGGTACTGGGAGTGCGCTACGACGACTGTGGTGATTGAGCCTCCTTCGTCTTCGTTCGACAATTATGCGGACACCAAACCTCTTCGAGGCGACAGTCGGGTTACCGAGGCGTTCAAGGACGGGGAATTCAATGTGGCTGCAGTAAGGAGGTGCTCGCCATGTAGAAAGAAGGTTACCACAAACGACTCCGAGTTCGAAACGAAGTGGTGCCTCGCTCAGTTCTCGCGGTCGGACCCGCACTATTACAACTGGCAATTTGCAGAGTCCATGACAGTGGTCGTTGAGCGTGGGAATTTAGCGATGGTCCCGTGGTTGATGCAGCATTTTCCGGAGTGTGAAGTGGTCGTCGATGTCGTCCAACGGGCTATCAGCAATGGTCATCTGCAGCTTTTGCAGTACCTGTTTGAGCATGGCGGGGGTGAGACGAACGGATGATTCGAGAATGGAAATTGAGGGTGCAGGTAAAGCAGCACGTGGGATTCGCTGGGGTGTCTGCAGTATTAAAGGCGCACTTCACTTCAACCACATCGCCGTCACTTCATGACCACTCGTTGTTTAATGCAGTTGTTAGTTGACGGGTCGCCCCATAAACTTTACCTTGCAACCGTCCCGTAAGTTGTCCCGTAATACGAATTGTAAATTTCCACGTAACTATAAATTATGTGCCCGTAATAAATTCGGGACCCGGGGGGGAATGGCTGCACGCGAATCGTTCGGAGGGATGCACGGTTACTGCTCTCGAGGGCGCGTTGAACAACGACCGGTTCACTGGCTACGATTTCATTTTCCGATGCTTGGGCCGAGCATCGTGATGCCCCCGATGTACAGCCCGAACAGCTTCGAAACGCTACATCAATTATCCGAATATGCTTCGTAACTGGGTCTTCCGCGATGAAATATTGCTAGTTCTGGAGAATTACACGAAGTCGCGTGGTGCGTGGATACAGCGATGGTTGCAAGAAAAGTATCGTGAAGAATAAGCCGCACAACCAATCGCTCTATCTTAGCATATTGATCCTACTAAGGTGCTATGCGAACGTTCAGTTTTTTTTTTTTTTTCGTGGAGAACTTGTTGTAGCGAACTAGAATACAGTAACCGAATTCGGACTAAAAGGCCAGTTGCTATGGTTTAACCCCATAACATTTCCCATCACATCCTTTGTTTCGCGAACGACACCATATTGGCTCCCGCTGTAAGCCAGATTAAAGGGGTAAAGGAGAACATACAGTACAAAACGCACGAGGTGCGGTCCCCCAGCAAGCGGATTCTACCGTATAGCCCATGAGTATATACCGTACTATACCGTACTCAGGCCAAATTTGATCATCATGAAAACGCGACACGAGTGTTTGTAAACATATGCGCGCCAAATACGGCGCATACGGAAAACTGTACATGTATTACTTACCACACTTATTATAGCGCGAAATCAATCAGAGGTTTCATCAGCGGCGCTAGTAAGCACCTATGAGTATTAGGTAGCTCCATTCAGTTTATCTATTGTTCAAACGCGTGAGTGTAATACACTCACACTGCTGTATTAACAACATATTACAGCATCCACTGTCCTAAATCTCTTTGTTGAGCACGTAGGACAGCGCTTACTTATCACTTCTTACCTAATTTGTTCGTATTTGATATGAAAGGTATACATTTGTGTTTGACTACAACGTTAAGTACGTCCTCAACATCGGCTAAATCGAATATTCAAGGTTATTAGGTGTGCATTTGGAATCAGGACTATTCAGCCCTATCTCAAAACGCTATCCTCGACATGCGTGGCCATCATCTGTCAGAGGAAAACCATATGCGATTCAGACATGTCTGTACGCGTGATGCAGTCCTCTGTCAAACACTTTCCCTGGGTTCACGCTCAGTATCGGATTTGCGTAGCTGGCCAAGAACTTGTTGGTCTCCAAGCACAGTTCTAAAGCATGGACTCGCTGACGACTATGGACCAGCGATCGCGGACGAAATTCAGAGATCCTCGATGGCTCCAACTCCTGCTCGGAGGCTCTGCCTTGTTCTCGGTGATGATGCTCTTTTCCCTGTGGACGAAGCTACCGTCGCACGAGGCCTTGCGTCGGCCAGCTTCACCAATTCCGACGACCCCAGCACAGCTAGCCACGCAGCCAAAGGCGGATCTCTTCACCCTTGTCCAGAAGCGCCGGAATGCGACCGTGACCGCCAAGCCCAAGGTTCTCCATATTGACGACTTGACGCTCTCCGAGTCGTACCAACACTGGGCACCTGTTATCCAATCCGAATGTGTCCACGGAATGGACGGCCGAGCGGCACCGTGCATCAAGGAAGCCAACAAAACGAATCTGGTCGAGGCGCAGGAGCTCCTGTATCCTGCGTTTAGACTCAAGTTGCCTAGTTTCACGAATGGCCCGATGCAGAGCAAGTGGCTCTCGGGTGGTCTTCACGTTGCACGGATGCGTGTATCGGAGGACCAACAGTGGGCGGAGTACCCAACGTTCCAGGGCCAGAATATGGTCTTTTCAAACGCGGTGTATCGAGGAGACCCGCCGCCGGACATTTGGTCGGACAAAGGCTGCATGGGCCACGACGTATCCCACGCGTCCTTCATGGAGAAGATGAATTCCAGCGAGCTGGAGAATGAAATGCAAGTGGATACACTAGTCGTCGCGACGAGCCCCGATTCCTGGTCCTTCCAGCACTTCATCGATCGCGTTGCAGTTGTCTGGAGTCAGGCGCAACTTGTGATCCCTACCACGGAGAAGAACGGCACGGTGATCGTAACAGGAAGGGAGCCCCGCGACTCGATCGTGAACGAGATCTACGACGTGATGGTTGGGCAACACCTTCACGAGCCCAAGTTGGTCGCTGCAAAGCGGCTCGTATTTTCGTGCCGTGCACCTCTGATTCATCCCTTCACGACGCAGCGTATCACGGAAAATATCTTGCGAGAGCTGCCACCACCGAAGAGTAGTTCTAGGCCTGATCGTGATATCATCTTGTTCCTTTCACGATCGAGGGGTGGTCAAGCAGTTAATGGCGGGCGCCGGATTTTGAATGAGCCAGAGTTATTCGACGCAATTTCAGCGAGACTGAATGCCACCGGCCGGCCGGAAAAGCTCATGTACTTCAAGCACGATGAATTTAACGGACTGGAGGATGTTGCGACCTTCATGCGCGATCGCGTGAAAATGATGATCGGACCCCATGGAGCGGCATTTTACAACGCGCGCTTTGCTGAACCTCGAACTGCGCTCATCGAGATTGTTCCGGATCCCAGCCAATTTTTCGTGCCGTGCTTCTGGGAGCAAGCACGGCTTCTTGGTCAGGACTACTCGGCTCACGTGGGTAACACCCAGAACGGACAAAATGACATGATTGTTGATGAGGTCCAGGACGTGGTCGAACTGGTTCTGAAGCGGTTGGAGTACCTGGATAATTCGTATCGCATGGAAGATTCGCTTGGTCACACGTACGCGTGGGACGTTGAGGCAGTCTCCGTAAAATGAGAGTAGCGGAGACTCATCGAATCAAATAGACATCAATAATATAGGTTAAGCTAGTATCTTGAACGATCCTTGTTCCAACGGTAGAAGCAGCCCCGAAAGGGGAAAGCGGTTATTTGAGGCGACCCAGTGGTGCGATGATGTCGAACTTATTTGGCGAATAGATAAATGCATATTTCTTTCAGACTCGGGTCACAATGCATTTTCGAACGCCAAAAAGTGGCGTGAATATGGTCAAGGTGCAAGAAGTGACAAATAGCTGTACAGACCGTGCTAACCGACCTTGAAAGCGTGTCCCAGAGACCTCCTGCGTCTAGATTTCTCGCTAGGTTAATCGAAGCGCAGCGAGTTCGCTGGATGTGTTCAAAGCTCCTGATCCCCTTGCAGCCCCACGCTCCCGCCCCAGTTAAAGGGTAATGGATAGCGCTCGTTTAGCACATCCCCTTCATTTCATTGGTCGCACGCGCTCGTTAGCGGTTGAAGCGCATGTTGAAGCTGTCGTACCGCGACAAGTCGCTTAGTTGCGGTTGAAGTCGTAGTGGATGATCAGCTACGCGACCTCGAGCGGTCATTCTTCCTTCTTCTTCCGCGAGAACAAGAGAACATGTTTTCCCCGCTGCTGTGTGTGGAGCTGGTGCTGCTCAACCGCCCAGACGCTTCCGCGCTGCAGGACGTTGCGCCGACCATCGCCGATTTCCTGGGACCTGACCGCAATCTGTCGCTGCACGAGGCGTGCAACACCGGATCCCTCAAACTACTGGACTGGATCTGGCGCGTGAGCTGCGACCGCAGCAATGACAGAGCTGCAAGTTGGTCGCTGGCCAACTACTTGCAGTCGGACGCTCACTACTACCAGTGGCAGTTCTCCGAGTCGTTGGAGGTGGCGGCCGGACTAGGAGACATCGACGTTGTCCAGTGGCTCTTTCAGCATTTCAGAGGCTGCCAAGTGGCGGTGGAGGTGGTGGAGGCGGCTGCGAAGAACGGGCACTTGGGTGTGCTGCAATTCCTGCTGGCTCATGATGCTGAGAACCGAGGGAGATCGGAGCTGAGACGTGCGGATCATGCGGTGCACTGGGGTGGGCACAGTCTGGCTGACGCAGTGGAGAATGGCCACTCGGAGGTTGTCCAATACCTGTATCGGTGTGCTTCGCATCGATACGATGAAGCGGAGGTTACGCGTGCTATCAAGACTGCGTTGAGGGTTGGCGAGATGAAGTTGGCGGAGTTTCTGCTGCCGCGAGGCAGGTGCATTCTGGACTACGCTGAGTTCTGCTCGCACCCGGACGTGATCGAGTGGAAACTGGACTGCGGGTACTACCGTCGTGACCCTTTCAGTGCTGGGGCTGCGATCAAGTATTTGGTCCGATCCGGACGCTTGGACCTGATGCAGCGCATTGCAGAGCAGCATTACCCGCCCCCAGAAAATGCCGACTGGTCCGCAGATTGGCGCTCTGCCATGGTGCACGCGTGCGTAAACGGAGGCAAAGAGATTTTGCAATGGCTGATGGAGCATCCGGCCGGACGGTGGACGTGCCGTGGCGACGACCGACTCTTCTCGGAGCTCGTTTTCAGCGCTGCGTACAAAGGAAACATCCAAGTGATGCAGTACTTGTTTGAACAAGGGGCTGTCGACAAGGTCAGGGATGCGCTGTTGCATGCGATTCGAGAAGGCCACTTTCACATGGTGAAGTGGCTCATTGAACACTTCCCAGAGTCGGAGAGTATTCCAAACTATTGCGTGTTGGACGAAGCCGCGAGGTATGGGCGCCTAGAGATGCTGGAGTATTTTCAAGGACTCGATGCGTCGGTTATCTGTGGATACGTTCCTTCACGAAGAACAGCAAGAAATTCAGTCGGTGGTGACATGGTGCAAATGTTCATACACGCTTCGGATGGCTATCTGAAAGTACACTCCACTTTGTGTCGATATCGCTCGACATGGAACCCAACTGATGCCATGGATGACGCAGCAGCTAACGGGCAGCTGGACGTGGTGAAGTGGCTGCACACTCACCGATCCGAGGGCTGCACGATTGCTGCGATGGACTGCGCCGCTGCCAACGGCCACCTAGACGTGGTGCAATGGCTCCACGAGCATCGGTCGGAAGGGTGCACGACGAAGGCAATGGATGGCGCGGCTGAGAACGGCCACCTCGCCGTGGTCAAGTGGCTCTACACGAACGGTGTCGAGGGTTGCACGCTCAAGGCCGTCGAGGGAGCACTGCGGAATGGCCACTTGCGCGTGGCCGTGTGGCTACACAAACACCACCCAGCACTCAATCCCGCGAGCGTGGAGCTGTGGAGACGCCCGCCCGACCTGTTCGAGCTGCTGCTCTTCCAGTGCGCCCACCTCGGCGGCAGCTTCAGCCCCGGACTCGTCGAGCACGCGCGTGAGATGTTACTGGGCGGCAGCTCCAAGTCCAACCACAGACACATCATTGCCTGGCTGCAGGAGAAGTTCCCAGCAGCGCCCGGGGCCCGCGAGGAGCAGAGGCAGGAGGAGGAGGAGCAGTGGTGGGGCGGAATGTAGCCATGTCGAAGCCTGTGACTGACGTCATGCGCGACTATCGAAATTCAGCCCTGCTCTCTAGCAGCAATCTAGTTAAGTAGCACTAATTATCGCTTGACGAATTGTGAAAACACAAAATCACTCTTTAACTGACATGTTACGGTACTCTCCTTCGTCCTCGACGTTCCTCGGCCCATTCCTGGACTTCTGGCGCGATGTCTCCGTCACCTTCGGCCGCCGCTCCTGAAGCCCCCAGGGCGTCTACAGACACGCCGCCACCTTCACCACCTGCTTCTGTGTCTCTTCTTTTCAACGATGCAACTCCGCCGCCGTCTCCCGCTCTAGAAGCTGCGTTCGAAGCATCCGCGGCAGTGACTTCGCTGCTCGATCGACTGTTTGTTGAAATGTGTTGCTGCGATTGATGGGACGGCTGCTGTTGTTGCTGTGGACGGAGCTGCAGTTGTGGCTGAAGCGGCGAAAGAATACCATTGCTGATAGTTGGGGTGTGCTCGAGCTGCGATCTAGCTGCTTGCACCGGTAGTGCTGACGCCGACGCAGGACCGAATGAAAGCGAGCGATGCGCACGGCGAGGCGCTGATTGTACAGGAGGACCTCGACGTAGATCGCCGCTCTGCGGCGTCTGGCAGTGAGTTGGTTGCCAGCCTTCCATAATGGAAATGAAGTGTCATTTCGATAGCTTTCGAGGTACTTACATACTTCAAAACTGTATGTGCATGCTGAAGCCTAGTGTACCCATGCGGGAGGTTCAGGGGGGGGGGGGGGGGGGGGTAAAAGGAGGTTTGGAGAGGTTCAGAAACAGCAAAATCAAACCTCCATAGTAGAGGTAAAGAAAGGGTTCGCGAGCTGAACGTTCACACTACTGTCAAACAGTTTCCCTGGGTTCACGCTCAGTATCGGATTTGCGTAGCTGGTCAAGAACTTGTTGGTCTCCAAGCACAGTTCTAAAGCACGGACTCGCTGACGACTATGGACCAGCGATCGCGGACGAAATTCAGAGATCCTCGATGGCTCCAACTCCTGCTCGGAGGCTCTGCCTTGTTCTCGGTGATGATGCTCTTTTCCCTGTGGACGAAGCTACCGTCGCACGAGGCCTTGCGTCGGCCAGCTTCACCAATTCCGACGACCCCAGCACAGCTAGCCACGCAGCCAAAGGCGGATCTCTTCACCCTTGTCCAGAAGCGCCGGAATGCGACCGTGACCGCCAAGCCCAAGGTTCTCCATATTGACGACTTGACGCTCTCCGAGTCGTACCAACACTGGGCACCTGTTATCCAATCCGAATGTGTCCACGGAATGGACGGCCGAGCGGCACCGTGCATCAAGGAAGCCAACAAAACGAATCTGGTCGAGGCGCAGGAGCTCCTGTATCCTGCGTTTAGACTCAAGTTGCCTAGTTTCACGAATGGCCCGATGCAGAGCAAGTGGCTCTCGGGTGGTCTTCACGTTGCACGGATGCGTGTATCGGAGGACCAACAGTGGGCGGAGTACCCAACGTTCCAGGGCCAGAATATGGTCTTTTCAAACGCGGTGTATCGAGGAGACCCGCCGCCGGACATTTGGTCGGACAAAGGCTGCATGGGCCACGACGTATCCCACGCGTCCTTCATGGAGAAGATGAATTCCAGCGAGCTGGAGAATGAAATGCAAGTGGATACACTAGTCGTCGCGACGAGCCCCGATTCCTGGTCCTTCCAGCACTTCATCGATCGCGTTGCAGTTGTCTGGAGTCAGGCGCAACTTGTGATCCCTACCACGGAGAAGAACGGCACGGTGATCGTAACAGGAAGGGAGCCCCGCGACTCGATCGTGAACGAGATCTACGACGTGATGGTTGGGCAACACCTTCACGAGCCCAAGTTGGTCGCTGCAAAGCGGCTCGTATTTTCGTGCCGTGCACCTCTGATTCATCCCTTCACGACGCAGCGTATCACGGAAAATATCTTGCGAGAGCTGCCACCACCGAAGAGTAGTTCTAGGCCTGATCGTGATATCATCTTGTTCCTTTCACGATCGAGGGGTGGTCAAGCAGTTAATGGCGGGCGCCGGATTTTGAATGAGCCAGAGTTATTCGACGCAATTTCAGCGAGACTGAATGCCACCGGCCGGCCGGAAAAGCTCATGTACTTCAAGCACGATGAATTTAACGGACTGGAGGATGTTGCGACCTTCATGCGCGATCGCGTGAAAATGATGATCGGACCCCATGGAGCGGCATTTTACAACGCGCGCTTTGCTGAACCTCGAACTGCGCTCATCGAGATTGTTCCGGATCCCAGCCAGTTTTTCGTGCCGTGCTTCTGGGAGCAAGCACGGCTTCTTGGTCAGGACTACTCGGCTCACGTGGGTAACACCCAGAACGAACAAAATGACATGATTGTTGATGAGGTCCAGGACGTGGTCGAACTGGTTCTGAAGCGGTTGGAGTACCTGGATAATTCGTATCGCATGGAAGATTCGCTTGGTCACACGTACGCGTGGGACGTTGAGGCAGTCTCCGTAAAATGAGAGTAGCGGAGACTCATCGAATCAAATAGACATCAATAATATAGGTTAAGCTAGTATCTTGAACGATCCTTGTTCCAACGGTAGAAGCAGCCCCGAAAGGGGAAAGCGGTTATTTGAGGCGACCCAGTGGTGCGATGATGTCGAACTTATTTGGCGAATAGATAAATGCATATTTCTTTCAGACTCGGGTCACAATGCATTTTCGAACGCCAAAAAGTGGCGTGAATATGGTCAAGGTGCAAGAAGTGACAAATAGCTGTACAGACCGTGCTAACCGACCTTGAAAGCGTGTCCCAGAGACCTCCTGCGTCTAGATTTCTCGCTAGGTTAATCGAAGCGCAGCGAGTTCGCTGGATGTGTTCAAAGCTCCTGATCCCCTTGCAGCCCCACGCTCCCGCCCCAGTTAAAGGGTAATGGATAGCGCTCGTTTAGCACATCCCCTTCATTTCATTGGTCGCACGCGCTCGTTAGCGGTTGAAGCGCATGTTGAAGCTGTCGTACCGCGACAAGTCGCTTAGTTGCGGTTGAAGTCGTAGTGGATGATCAGCTACGCGACCTCGAGCGGTCATTCTTCCTTCTTCTTCCGCGAGAACAAGAGAACATGTTTTCCCCGCTGCTGTGTGTGGAGCTGGTGCTGCTCAACCGCCCAGACGCTTCCGCGCTGCAGGACGTTGCGCCGACCATCGCCGATTTCCTGGGACCTGACCGCAATCTGTCGCTGCACGAGGCGTGCAACACCGGATCCCTCAAACTACTGGACTGGATCTGGCGCGTGAGCTGCGACCGCAGCAATGACAGAGCTGCAAGTTGGTCGCTAGCCAGCTACTTGCAGTCGGACGCTCACTACTACCAGTGGCAGTTCTCCGAGTCGTTGGAGGTGGCGGCCGGACTAGGAGACATCGACGTTGTCCAGTGGCTCTTTCAGCATTTCAGAGGCTGCCAAGTGGCGGTGGAGGTGGTGGAGGCGGCTGCGAAGAACGGGCACTTGGGTGTGCTGCAATTCCTGCTGGCTCATGATGCTGAGAACCGAGGGAGATCGGAGCTGAGAGGTGCGGGTCATGCGGTGCACTGGGGTGGGCACAGTCTGGTTGACGCAGTGGAGAATGGCCACTCGGAGGTTGTCCAATACCTGTATCGGTGTGCTTCGCATCGATACGATGAAGCGGAGGTTACGCGTGCTATCAAGACTGCGTTGAGGGTTGGCGAGATGAAGTTGGCGGAGTTTCTGCTGCCGCGAGGCAGGTGCATTCTGGACTACGCTGAGTTCTGCTCGCACCCGGACGTGATCGAGTGGAAACTGGACTGCGGGTACTACCGTCGTGACCCTTTCAGTGCTGGGGCTGCGATCAAGTATTTGGTCCGATCCGGACGCTTGGACCTGATGCAGCGCATTGCAGAGCAGCATTACCCGCCCCCAGAAAATGCCGACTGGTCCGCAGATTGGCGCTCTGCCATGGTGCACGCGTGCGTAAACGGAGGCAAAGAGATTTTGCAATGGCTGATGGAGCATCCGGCCGGACGGTGGACGTGCCGTGGCGACGACCGACTCTTCTCGGAGCTCGTTTTCAGCGCTGCGTACAAAGGAAACATCCAAGTGATGCAGTACTTGTTTGAACAAGGGGCTGTCGACAAGGTCAGGGATGCGCTGTTGCATGCGATTCGAGAAGGCCACTTTCACATGGTGAAGTGGCTCATTGAACACTTCCCAGAGTCGGAGAGTATTCCAAACTATTGCGTGTTGGACGAAGCCGCGAGGTATGGGCGCCTAGAGATGCTGGAGTATTTTCAAGGACTCGATGCGTCGGTTATCTGTGGATACGTTCCTTCACGAAGAACAGCAAGAAATTCAGTCGGTGGTGACATGGTGCAAATGTTCATACACGCTTCGGATGGCTATCTGAAAGTACACTCCACTTTGTGTCGATATCGCTCGACATGGAACCCAACTGATGCCATGGATGACGCAGCAGCTAACGGGCAGCTGGACGTGGTGAAGTGGCTGCACACTCACCGATCCGAGGGCTGCACGATTGCTGCGATGGACTGCGCCGCTGCCAACGGCCACCTAGACGTGGTGCAATGGCTCCACGAGCATCGGTCGGAAGGGTGCACGACGAAGGCAATGGATGGCGCGGCTGAGAACGGCCACCTCGCCGTGGTCAAGTGGCTCTACACGAACGGTGTCGAGGGTTGCACGCTCAAGGCCGTCGAGGGAGCACTGCGGAATGGCCACTTGCGCGTGGCCGTGTGGCTACACAAACACCACCCAGCACTCAATCCCGCGAGCGTGGAGCTGTGGAGACGCCCGCCCGACCTGTTCGAGCTGCTGCTCTTCCAGTGCGCCCACCTCGGCGGCAGCTTCAGCCCCGGACTCGTCGAGCACGCGCGTGAGATGTTACTGGGCGGCAGCTCCAAGTCCAACCACAGACACATCATTGCCTGGCTGCAGGAGAAGTTCCCAGCAGCGCCCGGGGCCCGCGAGGAGCAGAGGCAGGAGGAGGAGGAGCAGTGGTGGGGCGGAATGTAGCCATGTCGAAGCCTGTGACTGACGTCATGCGCGACTATCGAAATTCAGCCCTGCTCTCTAGCAGCAATCTAGTTAAGTAGCACTAATTATCGCTTGACGAATTGTGAAAACACAAAATCACTCTTTAACTGACATGTTACGGTACTCTCCTTCGTCCTCGACGTTCCTCGGCCCATTCCTGGACTTCTGGCGCGATGTCTCCGTCACCTTCGGCCGCCGCTCCTGAAGCCCCCAGGGCGTCTACAGACACGCCGCCACCTTCACCACCTGCTTCTGTGTCTCTTCTTTTCAACGATGCAACTCCGCCGCCGTCTCCCGCTCTAGAAACTGCGTTCGAAGCATCCGACGGCAGTGACTTCGCTCCGTGCTCTTCCTCCTCTTCAGACGGCGATTCCGACTACTCTCCAGGCTCCAGCGGCAAGAAGAAGAGCCCGAAGAGGAGGAGGATCAAGAGGAAGCGGTTAGGGACAGGAGAAGCCAGGAAGAAGAAGATTAAAACAATGAAAAAAGAAGAAAATGACGGAGAAGAAGACCACGAAGAGCGAAATAGCGACCCACAGGCCTCTACATCCCCCAAGAAGAGGGCCCAGAGCGAGCGCAAAGCCGCGGCCGCCACGTGGGCGGACGACGGCAGCCTGGACCTTTACAGGCGGCGGCTGCACGAGCTGCGTCGGCAGCTGCAGGACGCCGTGGACGAGGGCAAGACGACGTTCTACAACAGTCCGAGACCTGCGGACTACGTTGAGGAAGAAGAAGAAGAAGAGAAGAAAGAAGAAGGAGTAGAAGTTGGAGAAGAAGATGAAGGAGAAGAGAAGCAGAAAGTGGAGACGGGGCCCAAGTTCTACTCGCCGTGGCATGTGACGGAGACGGCGTCGGGGCTGTTGGTGCCGAGCTACGTGCTGACGCAGCTGCTGCCGCACCAACGCGAGTGCCTGGAGTGGCTGCACAAGCTGCATGAGCGGGGAGTGGGTGGCATCTTGGGCGACGACATGGGGCTGGGCAAGACGGTGCAGCTGGCGTCGTTTCTGGGCTCGCTGCATCGAGCGCGACGCCTTCGCACGGTGCTGTTGCTGTGCCCGGCTTCGGTGTTGCTGCAGTGGGTGAGAGAGCTTCACAAGTGGGTTCCGTGGATGCGAGTTGTGCTGCTCCATGCGTCGGGAACTGGTGTGAGTACATCGTTTGCTAGTAATTCGTACGAGCAGCTTATTGATGAGGTATTTCGCTTCGAGGACGAGATGTCGGGCGACGAAGCGGATGAGGAGGAATTAAGTGGTGGGGCGGGAGGGCACGCGCCCACTGGCGGTGGTGTGGTTATCAGCACGTATGAAAATGTTCGGCAGTACCAGAGTCTGTTTCTTACGCGTGAATGGGACTATGTGGTGCTGGATGAGGGCCACCGCGTTCGGAACCCAGATGCCGAGACTACGTTGGCATGCAAACAACTGCGTACGGTGCATCGTATCATTCTGTCGGGTACGCCTATTCAAAATCGACTCCGGGAGCTGTGGTCTCTTTTTGACTTCGTTTATCCCGGACGCTTGGGCACGCTGCCAACTTTCGATGACGAGTTTGTGTTGCCCATCCGAGCCGGTGGATACGCCACGGCTACGAAGATGCAGGTGTTGATGGCGTACAAGTGTGCGTTGGCGCTGAAAGACCTCATCCAGCCGTTCCTTCTTCGCCGCACCAAGCAAGAAGTGCTGACGAACGGTGTTAGCGGTAAAATGGGAGCACTATTGCCTGGCAAACAAGAACAGATTCTATTCTGCCGACTCACGAAGCGCCAGCGCGCACTGTACAAGCGTTTTCTAGCCTCGCCCGAGGTGGCGTCGGTGTTGCGGCGTGATATCCGTCCATTTCGTGCCATTTCAGTACTGCGCCACATTTGCAACCACCCAGACTTGCTAGCTTCCTTTGGTGATGGGAGACTGGCCGATAAACGCCGGCAAAAATATGACGACGATGGGGAGGAAGAAGAGGAAGAGCTGACAGATCTTGCTGGTTTTCTAGATGAAACTGATGACGATAAAGAGGAAGGAGAGAGTGACGAACCTTTTGGTGCTGCATCAGCAAGCGGGAAGATGATCGTGCTACAGAAAATATTAGGGTTGTGGAAGGAGCAAGGCCACCGGGTTTTAATTTTCACGCAAACGCGCAGTATGCTGGACATTTTGGAGAGTTTCATGTCGAGGCTTGGGCATGCATGCTGCCGTCTTGATGGTACTACTGGCGTATCAGAGCGGCAGCAGCGATTAGATGCGTTCAATGCACCTGATAGTGAGCTGTTTGCTTTTTTACTGACCACCCGTGCTGGTGGTATTGGTGTGAACTTAGTTGGAGCCGACCGGGTCGTGGTGTTTGATCCGGACTGGAACCCTTCCACAGACGTTCAAGCTCGAGAACGCGCATGGCGTATCGGCCAGCAGAAACAGGTGACGGTGTATCGACTTGTGACTGCCGGAACCATCGAAGAGAAGATCTACCACAGGCAGATTTTCAAACAGTATCTCACAAGTAAGGTTCTCCACGACGCGAAACGGAAGCGCTGCTTTAACAAGCACTCGCTGCGAGATTTATTCGTGCTGGCTGACGAAAAGGAAGAGGAGGACGGCGTTGCAGAGACGAACGAGCTGTTCCTGGCTGGCAACGTCGAGAGACCTGGTGAGCTGGAAGACGGCGAAGAGGAGGAAACCGAAAATGGCGACACACCCGAGTCGGAGGACAGCAGAAGCCGCACCGAGACAGGTGACAACGATGCTGTACTCAAGCAGCTTTTTGATGGTGGTGACGTCCGTGGCGTATTTGATCACTCCGCCGTCGAGTCGGATGGCGTCCAGAATCAAGAGGCTGATCTGGTCGAGATCGAAGCAACTAAAATCGCACAGGGGGCGCTCAGTGCATTGCGCGCCTCCGGTGCGCTCGTACGACAGCAGCGCGAGACTATCTACACGCCGACTTGGACTGGCCGATCTGGTGCTGCGGGGGATCCTACCCAGCGACGTCAGCAGCCTGCAGCTCGGGGTCGAGGGGCTGTTCGAGGTCGAGGACGGGGTCGTGGAAGAGGTGGGCAAAGCGGTGGACTCTCTTCTCGAGACATGCTCGCCAGGATCAAGCAGAGACGCGGCGGCGTTGCAGCCCAAGCCGCGCCACCTCCGTCGCGTCCTCGTGTTGCAGTCTCTGGATCATCGACCCCACTCAGTGCCAGCGAGATGGCCAAGCGGCTGCACGCGTTCCTCGTCGCCAATGCTGTGGGCGTAACAACGGAGCGGTTGCTCGAGCACTTCGGCAACGTGGTGGCCCCCAAGGACAAACTCGTGTTCCGGCATGTGCTGCGCGACATGGCGGTGTGCCGCGGACGTCGGTGGACGCTCAAACCGTCGTACTCCGTGTCCGACGCGCCCGTCGCAACACCGCAGCAGCAACCGCCGCCTTCTACGCAGCGTCGACGTGGTGCACTCTGGTGACGACATCATATTAAGAAACTATTTCCACTTCAACTAAAAAAATGTTCGCTTAACCAACCAACGTCCACAAGGACACCCCAACCGGTACATTGTACCACGACCATAATTAACCTAACTAACTACTTCACTTTAGTGACTACTGAGTGACCACTACAAGGTGTCCATTTCGTCGCGCAATGGCTCGCTCCAGGGACGTCTCGCGACGCAGTCGCTCTCGCTCGCGGGGGCGCCGCCGCTCGCCCGAGCCCTCGCGCAGACGCAGCCGCAGCCGCAGTCGGTCCCAACCGCGCCGTCGCCGCAGCCGCAGCGTCAATAGAGCCTCCAGGAGCTCTCGCCAACGGTCGGAGTCGCGTGGCAGCCCCTCGCGGCTGTTTGCGCCTCGTTCTCGCGCCCCGGAGCGCGAATCCAGCCGCTCTCGCGTGTCGCTGCTCGGTCTGGACAAGTTGGCGGCGGAGAAGCGCCAGGAGCGTGAAAATCGCGGCTCTGGGGGCCTCAAAACGGCCGAAATAAGAGAAAACAGAGTCGTGAAGCGTGCGTCGCTGCCGCGGCGCCCCGACAGCGCTGCAGGTCTGAATTCCAGTGAATGGGATGAGCCCGAACGGCTGCAGAGCGTGTCGAGCCGCTCCGAGCCTCTGGGGGCCTCGGACACGCCCAGGACGAGTGACGGAGACAGACACAACAGGTCCAGCGCCTCTAGAGGAGAACGGGACGGTAGAAGCAGTAGAAGCAGCAGTAGAAGCACGTGGAGGGGGGAGCAGGACGACCCACCGCCGGCTGCACCCAGTCACCGGCGTCGGGAGAGGCTGGAGGCCCCCAAGAAGCAGTACGACGACGAGGTGGAGGAGGACTTCGACCGCGAGTTCTACCTGAACGACGACGCCGGGGGCGTGGAGGCCCACGAGGGCCACGTGTTCCTGGGCAGCGAGGAGAAGTTCAAGGCCCTGGAGGAGCAGCTGGAGCAGACCCGAGCCAGAGGAGACAACAAGCTCAAGGGCATGTCCGCCAGAGCCTCGGCGCTCTCGGCCGATCAGGAGGCGTGGGAGAAGAACAGGCTGCTCACCAGCGGCGTCGTGGCGTCCGGCAGGGTGGACACGGACTTCGACGACGAGCTGGACGCGCGGGTGCAGATCATGGTGCACAGCACCAAGCCCCCGTTCCTGGACGGGCGGGTGGCGTTCACCACGCAGGTGGAGATGGTGGCGACCGTGAAGGACCCGACGGCGGACATGGCGGTCTGTGCCAGGAAAGGAAGCGAGTTGCTGCGTGAAGTGCGCGAGCAGCGGGAGCGCAACAAGATGAGGAAGCGGTTCTGGGAAGTGGGCGGCTCGCGGATGGGAGACGCCATCGGCGTGAAGAAGGACGCCGGGTCGGATGAAGAAGAGGAGAAGCAGGAGCAGGAGGATGCGGAGAACTACAAGCAGGACTCGCAGTTCTCGACCCACCTGAAGAAGCAGAAGGCGGTGAGTGTGTTTGCCAAGACGCGGACACTTCGTCAGCAGCGTGAGTTCCTCCCGATTTTCCAGTGTCGCGAGGAGCTGCTGCAGGTGATCCGAGAAAACCAGATCGTGGTGATTGTGGGCGAGACGGGATCAGGTAAAACTACACAACTGACGCAGTATCTGCGCGAGGAAGGATACTCGAAGTTCGGGATGATCGGCTGTACGCAACCGCGTCGTGTCGCTGCCATGTCGGTGGCTCAGCGTGTTAGCGAGGAAATGGAGGTCACGCTCGGCGACGAAGTGGGTTACGCGATTCGATTCGAGGATCTTACGTCCGACAAGACTATCATCAAGTATATGACTGAAGGTGTGCTGCTGCGTGAGTCGCTGCGCGAGGCCGATCTCGACTCGTACTCGTGCGTTATCATGGACGAAGCCCACGAGCGTGCCCTCAATACAGACGTGCTCTTCGGTATCCTACGCAAGGTGGTTCAACGTCGCAGCGACTTCAAGCTTGTCGTGACCTCGGCTACGTTAGATGCGGACAAGTTCGCGAGTTTCTTCGGTGGCGTACCCATGTTCACTATCCCGGGCCGAACGTTCCACGTCGACACGCGCTACGCGAAGTCGCCCAGTGAAGATTATGTCGACTCCGCGGTGAAGCAAGTGATGCAGATTCACTTATCTCATCCTCCGGGCGACATCCTGGTATTCATGACTGGTCAAGAGGACATTGAAGCTACGTGTTATGTGCTAGCTGACCGCATGGGCAAGCTGGATGGTGCCCCACCACTTATGGTTCTTCCCATGTATTCGCAGCTGCCGGCAGACTTGCAGGCTAAAATTTTCGACGCCTCCGACATTCGGAAGTGCATCGTGTCAACGAATATCGCCGAGACGTCGCTTACTGTGGACGGCATCAAGTACGTCATCGACACCGGGTACTGCAAGGTCAAGGTGTACAACCCTAAGATTGGCATGGACGCTTTGCAGGTGAGCCCCATCAGTCAGCAAAACGCGAACCAGCGCGCCGGTCGTGCTGGTCGTACAGGTCCAGGAGTAGCCTACCGTCTGTACACGCAGCGGCAGTTTGTCAATGAGATGCTCGAAGCGCAGATTCCTGAGATCCAGCGAACCAATTTGGGTTATGTGGTGTTACTGCTCAAGTCTCTGGGGGTCTCCAACTTACTGGAGTTCGATTTCATGGACCCGCCGCCGCAAGATAACATCATCAACTCCATGTACCAGCTTTGGGTGCTGGGGGCACTGGACAATACTGGCGAGCTCACGGAGATCGGCAAGAAAATGGTGGTGTTCCCTCTGGATCCGCCGCTGGCCAAGATGCTGCTATTTAGCGAGCACCTCGGCTGTTCCACCGAAGTCCTTGTGGTGGTAAGCATGTTGTCGGTGCCTAGTGTGTTCTTCCGTCCGAAGGATCGCGAGGAAGAGAGTGATGCTGCGCGCGAGAAGTTCTTCGTGCCTGAAAGCGATCACCTCACACTGCTGAATGTGTATCAGCAATGGGAAGCCAACCGGCACTCAGCTCAATGGTGCTCTGACCACTTCATTCATGCGAAGGGCCTGCGTAAGGCCCGTGAGGTGCGTGAGCAGTTGGCTGACATCATGAAGCAGCAGCACGTGCGACTTCGCTCGTGCGGTGGGCGCTGGGACGTTGTGCGCAAGGCAATCTGCTCCGCCTACTTCTACAACTCGGCTCAGATCAAGGGTATCGGCGAATACGTGAATATGCTGACGGGCATGCCGTGCAACCTACACCCGAGTGCCGCATTGTTTGGGCTCGGCTACACCCCGGATTTCGTCGTGTACCACGAGCTCATCTACACGAGCAAGGAGTACATGCAGTGCGCTACCGCCGTGGAAGGCGAGTGGCTTGCGGAGCTGGGCCCGATGTTTTTCAGCGTGAAGGAGTCATTCCAGTCGCGGTTGCTGAAGCGTATGAAGGAGAAGGAGGAGGCGGTCGAGATGGAGCACGAGATGGCGGCGTCGCTTCACGGCAAGGAGGACAAGGCCAAGAACGACGTCGAGAAGCGACTCGCAGCCAGTCGCCAGCACAAGAAACAACGCATGAGTGTGGCAGGACCTGGGCGATCAGACCCTCCTGCGAGCTCCTCCACGACTGCTCGACGCCCGCCTCGCCCTCGCCGCTTTGGGTTTTAGAGCTGCTGGGACTGGTAGGATGAACTCGCTCATTGAAGTAGATACTAGTTGAAGTTGTAACGGTGCTGATCCCCATTCTATGTTGCAGGAATTGTTTTTGTGTGCCAGTCAGATTTTGGGAGTAAGACAACTTACTATCACACGAGCTAGCGGACTCCATGTCCATGCATTCGACCTTCGAGCTCACCGTGGTGGACTTCGTGCTATGCCACTAGCCGGCTGTTGCTGGGGTGGAGGAGCTGAGACCACTGGTGACGATTTTCCTGGGGCCGTCGCCGAGTTTGTTGCTTCGACAGTCGTCCAAGTTTTGCCACTGGATCTGGAGTCGAGCTGCACCTTAGTCGAAGAAAGGACTTCGAGGTGGAGTCTCACCAACTACTTACGGTCCGACGTCCACTACTACAAGTGGCAGTTCGTGGAGTCGCTCGAACACGCTGTGTCTCGGCGGGACGCACCTTTTATCGAGTGGCTTTTGACCCAGTTTTCGGGTTGCGTGGTGCCTGCAGGGATTGTTTCGAGCGCAGTTAAATGTGGGGCCGTCGAAATATTGGCATTGATGTTTGACCACGGTCAGGAGACTTGAATAATGGGCGACACTCTGTGGAGTGGGATCGGATTTCCATTGCCATTGACGCGTTCGAGCACCCGGATACTGTTCGTTGGATGTACGATCACGGCCTTCAGGAGGGAGTCAGGGAAGACGTCGGGCCTCTCATCCGAGCATTTCTAACCACCGGCGCAGCGCGCTGCTGGGGTCGCTGATACCTAAAGGTGTGCTTGTTGGGCTACGCTGGCATTAGATGCAGGTGACTGAATGATTGCTGCTACCTAGAGAATTCAGAAGATATACGCATGGTCATGCCAATATTGGCTAGGTGTGGGGGCGTCTGGACCTCATGGAGCTAATCGCACACCGCCTACTATTCGTGCACACGAACTGGCGTCTATGGGAGAACAAGTGGCACGAAGCTCTGAAACGGGCATGCTTCCGTGGAGATCTCCCCATGGTGGCAAGGCTCCTCGAACCTCAGGTTGGGGATCAAGTGTGCCAACCCATTTTTGGCGACGCTTCTACCCCGCTCTTGTCAGCGGCGGCTAAACAAGATCACATCGAGATACTGGAATATTTGAGCAGACAAAGGAAAATTCTTGTCGTACTCGAGAATAAACGGTTGGTGGGGCGAGCGGCCTGCAAAGGCCAGGTGAAGGTTCTGGAGTGGCTATTCAAGCACGCCCCCTGTCCCGCTCAATCTGCTGTCTATGCAAGTATCGACAAGGCAGCGGAGCACGGACACGTAGGAGTACTGGAGTTCCTCCATCAATGGGATCTCTTCACTGCCTTCGCTTGGGGTGACCAGAAACGCCAACGCCTGAACAGTTCAGGCGCGGGTATTCGGCAGTGCATTCGCTTTGGCTGCTAGCAACGGGCACTTGCACGTGCTGAAATGGCTGCATTCCCAACACTATGAAGGGTGCACGGCCGAAGCCATGGATAATGCAGCGTCGAACGGCCATCTAGAGGTAGTGCAATGGCTGCACTCCAATAGAACTGAAGGCTGCACGACTGATGCACTGGATGGTGCAGCGGCGCATGGGCATTTGGCTGTGGTCAAGGGGCTGTACCGAAATCGCCTGGAAGGCGGCACCGTCCAAGCGATCGAGGAAGCTACGCGAAATGGCCATGTGCAAGTGACTGCATGGCTGTTTTCGACTTTTCCGGAGCACATCCCATCGAAAGTGGGGTTTTCTGTGGAGACTAAGAGCAGGTTCGACATGTTGCTCTTTTGCACGAAAACTATTCGTTCCTTGTCACGCCCGAGTTGGTCCGAAACTTGCGGCAAGCGTCCGAAGTGAATAGTGCGCACATCCGAGATTGGCTAAATGAACACTACATGCACTACATGTAGCATACGCAGGAGTAGCAGACAGAAGACATGTTGATATATCCCCACTGAAAGTAGGTCATCCATTGAGCACTTCCAGCAGTGTAGCCATCTGGCGTGGTGTACACCAAGTACGTCAGCAACAGGCAAGTGCAACTTCGTCGTTTAGCACCTCGGCAACATGGAGGCACCAGCAAAAAGCACGCCGGTCTCTACGGTATCAGCAGCTGCACACGAGTTTAGAGAAATTGCCGCACACACCACGTCTCGAATGACACGTCTCCCCCTCCGCCACCGCACAACAAGCAACCCCACCACTGACCACCTCACACGCACAACGCACACAGTCCGAACCGGGCTAACATACTTTATTGCGCGTCCTCTTGGGCTTGAACCGCCTCGAGTCTTGGCTTGCTGTTTGAGGATCTTTTAACACCAAAAAGTCCTCAAATACCCTCTTGCCACCCTCAAAGGAGAGGATAGAGGTGTCTAACCGCGAGAAGTTCGACATCTTACTCGAGCTTGCCCAGGATGTCCTCGTCGCGGAAGAGGAAGAACTCCTGGCCGTCCAGCTTCACCGAGCTGCCGCCGTACTCGGGCAGCAGCACCTTGTCGCCCACCGCGCTCTGCGCCGGCACGAGCGAGCCGTCCGTGGCGCGCGCGCCGGGGCCCACGGCCACCACCTCGCCCTCGTTCTGCTGCTTGGCGTCGGCGTCCGGCAGGTAGATGCCGCTGGCCGTCTTGGCCACGGCCTCGAAGCGCTTGACCAGCACGCGGTTGCCGAAGGGGATCAACTTGCGGAGGGAGCTCTGCAGTTAGGTGTGGCGTAACCGCCGGTTAGCACTAGCTTAAACAAACTCGGGAGACAGGGGGGAGGGAGCTGCCGACGCACCATGACTTGGGGAATTGCGGGCGAGTTGCGAATTGAATTGATGGCGAAGGCGCCGGAAGGCGATTTGTGCGGCGGCCATTGTTGCAACCTTCACGCGACAACCGCACTTCCCTTGAGTTCAGTATTCAGGTAGTGAACGGGGACGGAATTAAAGCGAATCTTTGGGCTGGTTTAGGTAATTTCGATCGGCTACTTCGTGATTACGCGGAAGTTGAGCCACCTTCGCGCGACTTGGCGGTCGGCTTCGATCATTCGAGAACGCCAGGAGCTCGGCTGACGTCAGCTTCAACCGCTCCGCCTTTTGATTGACAAGCATGAAAAGTGCAACAGCAATTGTGTTGCCCTTTAGCCACTTTTCCTACTGGACGCCGTACTTGTGCCCAATTCCGAGTTGAATCTCCCGCCGTCGCACAGCTTCGCCACGCTGTGGTCCTCGAGCTGTAGCACATTCCAGTTGTGCTGCTATGGTTGCCGCCTGTACATGACCCCGCCGCACTCATCCACTTGCTGGCGAGTGGGAGTCGCCAGGAAGTCGGCAGGCGCTCCCGGTGGTTGGCACGTGGTCACTCCGACGGTGTCCAGCTGCTGCTGCTGTGTCGCGGCGTTCGGCTGGTTCTGGGGGACCCTTTTGTCAAGACATGACGCGCTTGACACGCAGAGCTGATGAAACCGTTGCAGGCGTCCACAACGGCAAATGCGGAGAGGTGGACGCTGGGGGACAGATTCGGGACCCGCAGCACCGCGACGTCGCCGCTGAAAAACAGATTTTTCAGCCTGTGGAGGGATTCGAGGGACGGAATGTCCTCCAGTGACAGCAGCGAAGCGACGAACAGCGTCCTGAGGTTCGTCGGGCTGGTCATGAGGGGGAAGGTTGGCAGGCGTTGGTGGATTCTCAGGTGCAGGAACGCGAGGGTCTTCATGTGCTCGAAGAGATGCGTTGGCAATGCGAGCAGGTTCTTGTCCATTCAACGATGCACCATTGTAGTTAGATTTTTTAGTTGATTTTTAGAAGGAGTAAGGCGACGCACAGGTATTCGAGCTGCGTGAAGCTTGCAGACCAGTCTGGGACAGTCTCAATGCCCGTGTAGGCAAGCATTCTACCAATTATACCCTGATCCGGAAAATATTCGGATACGTACATGCTTTGGAGTTGCGTGCACCGCCGCAGTTCGTCGGGAAACGTTGGGAGGTGGCGATTGATAACCTCGACGACTCGTAGATCTCCTGTTATTGCTACTTTGCGCAGTAAATCTGTCGCGTTTCGAGGCACCATCCATTCGGCGTAGTTCCGAGGTGCTTTACCCACATCGATCAAGGCATGGCATGAACAAAACTCCGTCTCAGACCAGACAAAAGTTGCCGTCGTTGAGCCCCGACGTTCCTATCAAATAGTTTGCGGTTTGATTGGGAGCCATGGTCAAGATGACAAGCCACGTCGTCCAGCCAATCGATACGAGCAGCAACAAGCGAGCGGAATTCCGAGCAGTCCGAACGTCTGTATGAAGGCAAAGAGATTTTTCCAGCTCGAGACAATTTTCTGATCTCCCTTGCGCATGGACCATGCTTGGAATTCGTGTTCTGCAGAGTCGAGAGCGTAGGGCTCCGTGGAGACTGCGTCGCGGTTTCTTCTGGTACAAATTGCGCGGCCGTTGAATTAGGCCACTCCATGCTATGTTCGAGTGATCCGCCGATGTGTTATGCAGATGCCCGAGTGCGCGAGAACTGAACGCCATGTTCACGACTCACAAAATAGCTCGGTAGTGCCAGCTATAGTAGGTCTCTACTAGCGTATTTTAACCCAAATAATTAGCATTATGATACCTATTTGATTCATCGTTAGTTCCTCCGAGGACCGTCAAGATGCAATCCATACAAACTGTTCATTTCGATGTTTCCGTGCAGCCTAACCACTTTTCGTAGACTGGATCACAGGGAATACCAATGCCAAGTTGGATCTCCTGCTTCCGGGCCGCCATATAGAGCGGCATCGTCTGGCAAGATACAACCTGCATCCGTTCATTGTAGCACATTCCTGCTACGTTGGCGGTGCCGTTGAATATCTGGCACTGTGCGTACAACACGCCCCCGCAGTTGTCAACGTTCTCTTTCGTCGGGCTTTTGAAGAAATCGGTGACCGTGAAAGCGGACGTGGTACAAGTTTTCACTGTGATCAAGTCGAAAATACGTTGCGTGACCTTGTTTGGTCGGTTTTCGGGCAGATTTTTATCCAAGCACGCAGGGTGCGCCGAACAGAGACGGTGAGATGGATTGCAGACGATGTACCCGTCGCAGCACGCCTGGCTCTCGACGACAATGAGGCTAACAGAACCGACATGGGGTGACAAGTCCGGGATTCGCTGCGTGCTGGTCGTTCCAACCACTTGAAGCAGTTGGAGTTTGGTGAGTTTGTCTAGGCGTGGTATCTGCTCGAGCGCCATCATAATGGCTAGCGTGAGCGATTTTAAGTTTGTTAAGCCGTCCAAGCGGGAGAGTTGAACCAAGTTTTGATGCACAGCCAAGTGCAAATATGTCAATTTTTGCATCCCGTCAAAGAGGTTTTGTGGTAGCGAGACCAAATTGTTGTCGATCGGACGCCCTTCGATGCTTCTATCCATTTACAAAAGATCAGTAGCGTTAATATTGGCCTGCAGTACAAAGAGAGATAAAGCTAACGCACAGCATTTCGAGGTTGTGGAATGTTGCTGCCCATTCTGGTATTATGTTGATTCCTGTATACATCAGTGTTCTAAGAGAACATTTGTTAGGAAAGCATCGATCTCATCAACAGGTGAGCCACACGTACATGCTGCGAAGGTCTGTGCACCACTGCAACTCCGTCGGCCAAACAGGGAGCTGTCGGTTAATGATCTGGATGATACGTAAATCACCAGATTTTGCCAAGTTGCCGACGAGGTTTGTCACGTCTGGGGGATGGATCCATTCTTCGTACGTTCGAGGTACTTGATCTTCATCGATCAATGCGCGACAGGGGCAGGACTCGTGCTTCTTCCAACGATAGGCGTGCACAACGCATTGTGGGTAGTGCGTGCATGCGTTTTCGGACGTCACAATGCTCATGTGAGTGGCAATTAGAACACCAACGCTCAGAGCGAGGAAAACTAACGCGGTAGGACGTGGCAAATTGGATTGCCGGGTGGCCCTGACGAGATTGAAGGACTTGGTCCGCCCAAGAGCTTGTCGTTGTCTGCGAATCAAAAATTCCACGGCTCGCTTTAGCCGATAGCAGAACGAGAGATTCATCGCCATGCGCAGTGTCAGATCTGAGCCTGACTTCATTCTCAAGGCATCAAAGCTGATCTGGAAAAGTGTAACACTGGCTGCGTCCGCCATAAGCCTTACTTTTCTTTCATACCATCCAGAAGGGTAAACTTTTAAATACAAAAGTGCCTTAGCTCGATCGAAAGTGAAGTGCTCGACTGAGTAAACTAGCCATAGAATGGGCCACCCCACTGCGAAAACCATATCAAAGCTGCAATATAAAACGCATTAGAACACTCAGTACCCAGCAATGAAGCTAACCGCAAACAATATACGTACAACGAGTCTACGAATACCTCCGAGAGCGCCGAATGCTGCTCGGCCTTCAAAATGAACACTGCGCAGGAGAGTGAGTTTGCCGAAATCAAGCACGCGTATGCATAGCATAATGGCGCTGGAATGCCGTCTTCGAGTAGCCGACACAGCGCAAGTATCTCAATCACGAGGTCAGGCAGCTTTAAGACCGTGTTCTGGTTGACATGAAAGTTAGTGTTTGAAGCCACGTGCTTTTATATCTTTTCGGTCTGCCTTACCCAGTATTTTCGTTTTATACCATTGAACGCAGTGAGTTCATACCAGAACGCGAGTATGTTTCGCTCAATCTGTGAACGAGATCTCCTTCCTGGGCACATCATGCTGATCAAAAAGTTGAACGGCCGCACTGGGTGAATCATGTTTCGCTGCACAGACATCTTCAACACCACGTCGATATACACGAGAACGAGCATCCCAAGACTGAAAGTGCTAATGGTCAAGAAGGTCGGATCAGGATCAATGATCAGCCAGAACCGGCCGTCGTCAAACTCCGTCGTCTTTGTGAGGTAGTTCGCGGTCTCATTCGGCGCGACAGTCAAGATGATAAGCCACACGGTCCATGCAATCGAAACAAACACCACGAGTACGATAACCAGTCCTAGCCGTCCAAAGGCTTCCGCAAAGGTAAGCGACGACTTGCGAGCGCGAGAAGCTCGTTGAACGTCTTCGACAGTCGGGGAACTCAATGATTTAGCGTGAGAAGCGGGCCGAATAATAGCAGAAACCAGTTCATTTCCACCAGCTTGACCGATGCGGGCTTCGAGCGGCGAGACTTGCACTCCGTGGATTCGTCCTCCAAGCCATGACATACTGGATCTGAGCAAATTTGATAAAGTGATCGAGACGGAGGCTGCTGAAAATACACCTAACAATGCGAATAGTTGTCCAACTCGAGGTCGCCTAAAATACCAAATATTATTGAAAGCCTTCGTTGAACTCAAGAATCGCACAGTGCTCCCAAGTCACGGTGGCACATATGCACTTAACGATGGTGTTATGAGCGCAAAGAACCAGTCAGTCGGCACAGCCATCCACATTTTGCCTCAGCACTCTAGTAAGTCGAAAACTATCGACGGATTCTGCACAATAGCAATTGATAAATCCGACACATTCCTTGAGGCTTTCAGCATCATTGAAGTTCTTCTATTTGCGGCTGCAGCTGTGCCCGTACTTTGGAGTCGATGGATTATTGTCCTGAATGTGGCGCCGAATGATACGGCAAGCCGTCTTGTGGGCATAGGGGACTTCGACGACGGCAACTTCTTGCTGATCATTGATCCAAAACCAACGCTGACTGCTGTCAACTCCATTGCCCTGGCGATACTGGCACTGAGTTACGTGCATGTTCTAGTAAAAATGACACTACGGAGAAGTTCATGATCTCGCATTGCCCCAGTTGGACCGACGGAGCAAGAATTTCACCACTCATCGGTGTTCAACGTACCCTAAATCGGAAAATACGTTCAGCAAGCAGCAGTGTTTTGGATCGACCTTACTGGCAACTCGACGGCTAGCGGAAATTCTGGGTGAGTCGTCCACGGCGCAACTTCCATTTCCTAAACTTTTGTGTGCATTGTGCATGAAGAGTTCTCACCGCGGGCGCTGTGTTCAGAATGTACTTTTCAAGATCGGTGACGTCATCGTTGAAAGTATTCATTTGTTGGAGGCTGGCTTCTCCTCTGTAGTTTGTCGTTCGGCTATTGCGCTTTGATGGCTGCGAACTGCTTATCGAAAGCCTTTTTCATCCTGCATTCCGTGGCACACCATACAGCTTTCACTGAAGTATTGGCTGGCACTGTGTATGTTGGAGTATGGTGTGAACTGTTGCAGCTGCAGAAAACTAACCTAATTATTTTGTTCTCGCAGTTTCGATATGCTCTTTGCTATCGTGTGCCCAATTTTCCTGTTGGTTTACTCGTACACTGCGTTCGATCTGGACCGCGACCTCGCGAGGCTCTACATGAAGTATTGCTCCCTGGAAGTTTTCAGTGCCAAGCTCGGATGCAGGTGGATCCGATTGTCCAACACTTTTCGCTTCTCACTCAACTCACTAACGTGGCCAAATCTTGTAATCCGCCTGGCAATGAATGTCTCTTTCAGCTACCGACTATCGCGGCTGGTTGAAGTGATCCACCAACGACGACAGAAGCTGAGAACAACTAGCAGCAAACTGGAGAGACTAAATGCTCAGGTTCCTGTGCCACGCTGGGTTGAAGTGCTCTTCGTGGGAGCTAGCACTTTCGCTTTGGGTTATACGACGAAGAGCGTTTCAAACGCACAGGCAGACTGCAAAGCCTACCCAGAATGCGTGGCGTTTGCCTATCGCTGGGACAATTGAGACGCGTATCCTTGTCTAGCTCTCGTCGGCGTGGACCAAGCACCGAGGAACTATGAAGAATGGATACACCCTTTAGATGTCACGATACTGTCAGCGCGCTAGCTTCGTCTGGGGATATCCAAGTGCTGGAGCTAACGAATCGACAAATGGTAAGTTGACCGAAAGAACTGTAGCGTTGCGTCAATCTCGAATTCTTTTTCTTTGTAAGTTCCAAACTATTTTTTCGCGTTTCATTCAACTCGTCTTTGTACTACACCGATGTCGAAATAGTTGGTTTTAATGCACACCCAATCGAGTCATCGGCTCCAACTCGCTTTGGGATCCTATGAAGCTAGTGACGTGGGTCACTGACTGGAGCGCAATAGTGATGAGAACTCTTCGGAGTTCGGGTCCTCCCCACCTTAACGGCTGGGGGCAGCACTGAGTGTACCAACTCAGGGCATCGAAGTAGGGAGGTTGGTTAGAGACGATCTCCGACTATATCATCGCTGTCGTTAGCCAAGAAGTTAAGTGACATGAATGTACCTCAATGACAAAACAAAACAAAACGAAATAGCTGGTTTAAGGTGTTCCACAAGCTGCAGTTCCTGTACGTGTGTACATGTATTGAGAGTCTGTGGTGGTCGGGCTAGGACACTTCTCGTATCTGCAAAACTCAGTGATCTACAAGGGAAATCCGGGGACACGGATATCATTGCTATGCCTTCGGATGCGTTTCAAGGCATGGGATCCTTGACATTCAGACACCTCGGCTACCTCCAGCTACTACCGATGTTGCCGAGCTGTAGTGGGTCGGGGACACACAAAGGACACCATCGTGGGAGCTGGAACTCCCAAAGCACGCCAACATATACTAAGATAGCTGCTGCTTAGCTCTGTATGATAGTCTACCTTGAGGACTTGCTCCTCAGAGGGTAAATCCCAAACTGGTGCCTGCAGTCTCGCCAGAGACCAACGGTACCATGGCAACCCCATCGTCTTACCTGCCCTTGTCTGGGCAGTCCAGGAAGAGGACGAGTTGCCATGTGAAGCTTTACTAAGAGGGTGGGGACGTAGTCCACATCCCACTACACGAGCTTAGAAGGTCCCCACAACCTAAAGCGCATGTCTCTAGTGCTACTTTACACCTTAACTACGCTTGTCCTGCCTTAACACCTCTCGTCAAACTACAGCAAGTCGAGCCGGTGTCGCTAAACTCACTACGAGTACTGCCGGAGGTTACATCGAACCACTATCAGTCACAATTTGTTGTCTGGCAAGCACAACTATGCTGGAATGGGTTGCTTGTCGATTGCAACACGTCATCTCCTGTTTGTTCTGGAATACCACAGAGGCACTGCTTCCCACTTGATGCTTGTCCAAGCGCCGAAAGTCAAAGCTATCATGGTGCTCAGCCGGAAGTCTGCAACAAGAGCGCCCCATACATCCCTCCAGCGCAGACCCCGTTGAAGTCCCAAATCGATGGATGTGGCGGCGTTTTGCATTGCCAGCGCCGCGATACCTTATTCGACGCCAGGCCGGTGGTTATGTGCATCAACAACTTCTTTTAGGCGGTAGCTTGCTCCTCGCTCGAGGTGTTTTCGATTTATGATAGGAGACAGAAGGGTTCTTCTCGGGATCGGGACGACTTGCAACTCCAAGGAAGAGACCTGGTTAGGTTGTGCTTAGTTCTAGCTGGCCCATAAAAAAATTATCTCCGCACCGCGCAACGAAATATCACTTTGGTGTCGTGACAGACGCGACAACTCCGTCCCGACTCAAGAAAGGCAGCGGATAAATTTGGACTTGGGCTGCTACATCATCAACCTGTCCTGTTGTAAGTGGAAGCGCAGCTTAGAATAGTGGGGAGCTCAGATCGTCACGCCATTCCACACTACCTCACCACCTCCTATATTCATCAAGCATTGCACACAAGACCACGATGACAAGGCCGAAGCTCGCCCAAGTGTTTGCAAGGACATCCAACGCGAAGAAGGCGCCTGCTGTTCGGTCGATTCATATTCTGCCGCAATCAAGTAAATCACACGGTGGCAAAGGTTCGGCAGGGATCGATGAGGCCTCCGCAGTAAAACCCGGTGGCTTTTTTGAAGCGTTTGGTCCTATTGGGATACTGTTGCTACTGGCTGCAGGAGTCTCCGTGTGCTGGACTGCGTGGCTTATTATCTTGACGATCGCTCCCAACGACACAGCGAACTACCTGATGGGCACTGCCGATTTTGACGACGGGCACTTTTGGCTTATAATTGATCCTGAACCAGAGATCATGACTGTCAACACGATTGTACTCGTGGGCGTGGCGGCGAGCTACATCCACGTAATGCTGAAAATGACGGTGCTGAGAAACTCAAGCTTGCGCATTATGCCAATCGGTCCGAGGAGAGAAGAGGTTTCTCTGATTAGGGCCGCGAGACTACCACACCTTGGAAAATACTTGCAACAGGCTGTGTCGTTTTGGCTCGAGTTGACAGGGTACTATGGACACTACCGGAAGTTTTGGGTAAGCACCGATGTTCATAGCGTGATCCATAATGTGTAGCGGTAGAGACGTTAACAGTTTGTGCGCGTTTAGAATGTGCTCTTCAAAGTCGGAGATCTCCTTGTTGAGTCTATCCAGCTAGACCGCTTGCTTGAAGCGGGATTCTCTGTGAGCTTGTGTTACGGCTATGCCGCGTTAATTGCAATGAGCTGCTTGTCTCAGGCTTTCTCCATCCTCCATCCTGTTGCGCAGACACACTCTGCATTCACCGAAGTGTTAGTAGACACGGTGTAAGTTTTGTGCCATCTTGTTTTGCTAAGCCGTATCTCCCAGCCTTACATTGTCCCGTGCACTAGGTTTGATATGATTTTCGCGGTCGGATACCCAATTTTTCTTCTGGGCTACTCATACTCGATGTTTGATCTCGATCGTGGTATCGCACGACTAAATCTTACGATATACCCTACAGGGAGCTTCCAGCGCGACGCCAGGATGCAAGCCGACCCAATCGAGACTACTCTGTTCCGATTTTGCTTCGACTCCCTCCGAACGCTCACGTGGTCCAGTTTACTAGTTCGACTGGTGATGAACATCTCTTTCAGCTACCGGCTGACTCGACTTGTGGAGGTTATTTACCAGCGTCGCAAGAATATGAGGACAACTAGCAGCAAATTAGCAAAGCTAAAGGCTCAACTGGCCGTGCCACGCTGGATTGGGGCACTGTTCGTTGTAGCAAGTGCATTTGCCATGGCGTACACGGCGAAGTGCATTACAGAATCCCAGAAAGCTTGTCATGCATACCCTCAGTGTGTAGCGTTCGCCTACCGGTGGGACCGACAAGATGCGTGCCCTTGCCTGGCGCTCGTTGACGTAGATAAAGCTCCAAAAACTTATGAAGAATGGATCCACCCAACTGATGCGACGGAGACTGTGCGAGCGTTGGCTCTATCCGGAGATTTACAAGTGTTGCAGTTGACGAATCGGCAGATGGAATCCTGGCCTGAGGAGCTTCAGCGCTGTACAAACCTTGCATACTTGTACGTGGACTGGAGATAGAATGCTAAGTGAGACAGTGGCACTAACCGCTCATCTTTTTGCTATGCTCCACAGATCCTTGTATTACACTGGTGTTGAAGTAATTCCTGACTGGTTGAAGGTGTTCCACAAGCTGGAATTCATGTAAGAAAAAAAAACTGCGGTGTTCGACGCCTAGTTCTCGTAGAATGTTGACTAACGCCGGTATATCTTGCGTAGCAATATGGAAGGCAAATTTGGCGAGACGAACGTTGTACGAATACCACCAGACGCGTTCTCGAGGATGAGCTCGTTGACTTTTATTCATTTCGGTTACCTCGAAAACCTGTCTGAGCTACCAAGCTTCAAGGGTTTGAGCAATCTGAAGAGCATTTCATTAGCGCTGCTGTTTTCCATAACCAATTTGCCCGATATGAAACCCCTTGTGAAGCTACAGCGACTCGAGTTGGTTATGATGTATGCCCTTGAACGGCTTCCGGACATTACATCTAACGGTCA
The DNA here is from genome assembly GCF_018691715.1 of Phytophthora cinnamomi. Lineage (NCBI taxonomy): Eukaryota > Oomycota > Peronosporomycetes > Peronosporales > Peronosporaceae > Phytophthora > Phytophthora cinnamomi. The sequence continues at coordinate 274,896 of NW_027151052.1, forward strand.
CCTCAGAACTTTGATCGTCACGAACGCGCCGCTGTGTTGCGATGGCTTCCTTGGCGAGTGCAGTCAGTCACAGCCTGTTTGTACTGGAAAGGCATGTTTACCCACAAAGGATCGTATCAGCGAAGCGAACCTCGCCATATTCACTGCGCAACCTGCGGCGTGTGACAAGAACACAATATATATTCCTCCTCCCCTGGCAATTGCAAAGTATCAAGTTGATCTCTGCGAAGGCGTGATGTATCGTCAGTGCTTCGATCCGATCTACCAGAGCCCTGGTGTCCAAGTTGTGGGGATATGCATCAACAACTTTTTTCAAGTAATCTCCTGCAGTTCATTTGATACTTTTGCCATCAATGGGCGGCAACAGGAGATCATCCACGGCCTTGGAATTCCGTGTGACCCTGTCGAAGAGGCTTGGCTAGGTTGCGTGTAGCGCCAAGGCAACTCAAAAACTATCTCTATCAATCATCGGCGTACTTTAGAGGCTAAACGTTTCATTTAAAGTTCCATCCATTTACATATACTTTTTACGACAAAGTGAACTTCAGGCAAATGAAGCATTAGCCTAGTGTCCATGCCTACTGAATCTCCGTTTCGTGGTCTGGGTAGTGCTTTTCCAGCCATTGAGCGACAAGATCATAACTTTCCACACTGCTGCTTAGAAGAGGTCGCCGAAGCCTTGCACAAAACCATATCGTGAAAACGTGGGCGCAATGCACGTGTAGAAATAGCAGTATATCCAAGGCGCTTTCAGTGGAGATTGACTTGCCCACCATCGCAACAAAATGCTGCGGGTAATGCACCCTTAACCAGCAGGCAACGCGAAGATGACCATTGGTGGTTGCCATTTCGATCGCCCTGAACGTACAGCCTTCTGATCTGTTAGCGTACAGCCATTTTACTGTATCGAGATGCCCCTCTTGGGCAGCAACATCCATAGCATGTGTTGTACATCCCTCCGAGCGATTGAAGTGCAGCCACTTTACCACATCGAGATGCCCGCTTGCTGCAGCATTGTCCATGGCCAACGTCGTACAACCTTCGACACAGTGGTTATGCAGCCATTTCACCACCTCCAAGTGTCCACGTGCAGCTGAGAAGTTCATAGCTTGCACGGAGCATCCTGTAGACCGAATCATTTCCAACGCGGTGATATCCCTGAGTAAGGACTTCAGAGAGGAATCACTATTTGCGTTCAAATAGACAAGCTCTTTTTCGGATGAGCACGATAGTCGAGGTAGTTCAGGCAGGTCTGTGTCGTGAAAATACTGGAGAATCTCCAGATGGCCATACACCGCAGCTTCGTCCATCAAATTGGCGTTTGTGAGTCTTCTGACACGCGGAAGTAGCCATTTTACGGAATCCAGACGGCCGCTACGAACTGCTGCGATCAAAGCGCCTTCGTATTCATCAGCAAAGCCCTCGTTATGAAGGTAATGCATGACGTCAACGTAGCCTTTTGTGGCTGCAGCAGCGTTCAGACCCAGATATTCATTGCTTACTTTGTGTTTGCTTAGTAGTTCACGTCCACTTGGATGCTTCCCCAGCCACTGAAGCATGAGCAGATCGCCTCGCTTTATTGCTTCGATCATGGCCAGGCGCCAACCGTTCAGCCATGCGTCCTCATTGGACGGTGGTGCGGTGTACACTTGAGCAACGCGTTTCATAAGATCCAGCCGTCCATGTATAGCTAGAGCTCGCATAGCAGCGCCCGCGGCATCTTGGCTCCAGCCTAGGTATCCATTCTCCAGCATCATCTCAACGACGTCTGGATGCGGACAGCCAGACGCGTAGTCGAAGATGCTTCGGGTTGGAGACACAAACAACTGCGCCAGCTCGATGTCTCCAAGCTTGAGCGCGCCGCAGACCACCAGGTCTATCTCACTATCTGTGGGGTCATAAAGGGTGTTCTTGTACAGCCACCGCGCGACCTCAGGATTCCCATTTTCAATGGCCTTCACCATACTTTTACCGCCCCAGCGAACCCGATTCCCTGGACCATTCCACTCCACACTTTCTCTCACGAAACCAACGGCACCGTGGTCGTGTTCTTGCCCCATATCGCGATCAAGTAAATACTGCAGCACTGCAAGATGGCCATCGGCAGCGGCTGCCTCCACCGCCTCCACCGACCCCACACAGCCCGAAAAGTGCTCAAAGAGCCACTGCAGCAGCCTCAAATCCCCGCGACTTGCGACAACCTCCAAGGCTTTGGAGAACTGCCAGCGATAGTAGAGCTTATCCGAGCGCAGGAAATTGGTGAGAGACCACCCAGAGGTCCTTACAGCGGCGGAAGTGCAGCTCGACTCCCAGATCCAGTCCAGCAATGGGATCGAGCCCAACTTGCACGCGTCACTGAGAGAGAGATTGCTCGAAGGTCCGAGGAAGACCGAGATCTCAGACGCCAGCTCTTTCGGGGCAGCGATGTACGGCTGGTGCCGCAGCACGAACGCCACGACGTGGAGCTCAAGGGGTCCCATGACGATCTTCCAGCGGCGCACTAGAGTGTGTGTAGCAGAGTGAAGGATATTGAAGTGGTTTAGCCAATGGTATGAAGGTACATTATGCAAAGTGGGGCGTATGGTTAGGACGAGGTACATAGACTACGGCAACCTTTTCAGAATGCAAACCAAGACCGTACTTTTACAGGATCATTTCTATAGTACCTTCTTTTCTATTCGACTTTCCGAATAGACAAACTCAATAACTTTGATGATCGTATTCGACTTCATTCATAGACTCGGGATGTCGGTGGTCAGCGCTGGGTCCTCTCTTGGACTTGGTCTCCCCCATTGATGAACGTCCGCTGTCGCTATTCCAAGGCAGCGTGAGTGAGTGGAGTGATATGAGAAGTTATTGATCCCTTCCTTTTATTTATGAAACTCATTTTTTTTACCACTAGAAAACACTTAGCCGCCTTCGTCATCGAATGAAACATCCCATGTGCGACATATAAGCTGCTGGCCTCTTAACTGCTGAACCCCGCCTCGAGCCATTTCACGATGTTCTCTTCTGCTGTTTCCCCGTGCTGCGGGATTCTAGATAGGTTCTGGCAAATTTTCTCAGCAAACTCCGGGGTAAATAGCTCTCAATTTTGCAATCCGTCGAATTAGATTCAATCGCCCATGACGCACTAAATTCTGCAGCGAGTTTCCATAATGCTCGATGCTGTCCCCAACAGCGCCACGCCCCAACATCTGTTCGATGATCCAGGGATCCGAGCAGAAACCAGAATACTCCAGTACGTCCGTTCCTTCAGCTATCAGTATCTCAGCCAACTCCACCGCCCCAGCATCCAACGCAGCTTTCATGATACACCACAAGACCCCGTCTTCAATGTCGTCACGTGTGCGGTCGTACAGCCACCTCGCGACGTCCACGTGCTTCTTTGCAATGGCTTTCACAATGTTGTCCCAGCAAACTAAATTCTCCGTGCCAGGTTCCCACAATACTTCCGAGCGCCCAGCATCGTGGTCGTGGAAGAACTGCAAGAACTCCAAAATCTCCTTTCCAGCTGCCAGTTCGACGATCTCGACGGTCACGGTACAGCCGGAAAAATGGTCGAAAGTCACTCCACAACTTCAAAACAATCATAATTAATTGCATCTTTCAGCCTTTGCCAAACAAGTAGGCGTAGTAACGTGGATTGGAGCAGAGGCAGTTGCAGAGCCCCGACCTGCTCTTTTGCTCGGAGGTGGGGGAGACCTCCCAGATCCAACCTAAAAGTTGGAGATCGGCCAAAGTGCAGGCCTCGCTTTTAAACACAAATAGAGGTTCTCTGACCCCCCCCCCCAAAAAAAAAAAAAAAAAAAAGAACAGGCCTCGCTTAGAGACAAGTGGGGGGACGGACCCAGATACCTCGATACGAGTGGGCCTACGTTCCGTAAGCCACCGGTAGAGGGCTAGGATTACCGCTACGCAGCACAAAGTGAGCGACATCAGAGAAGAAGAACAAGTCTGTGTTGCACAGACTTTTGTCGTCCTTGATGAGCACAGAATGTGCCATGAATAGCGAGTGCTACGCAGTACACGACGACGAACAACTTGCTCATCTAAAGTGTCGAAACAACAAGAAGACGCATGTCGTAGCTGGTGAATTGGGAAAGCGACCGAGGCTGTGAGTGAGCGCAGGTAAGCCTCGACCAAGGTCAACGTAGGCAGGACAGAGCGGGGTTCTCCAGGCGTGCTTGGTGGTAACTCGGTGAGACCAGTAAAATATAGTAATATAGTAGTATTACTTCTGCTGCAGTAACCAGTAATTTAGTTCTGTGATTCTACTACTACTACAGTAACCAATAACTCACAACATGGCGTCAGAGTACTACCGAGTTACTGGCGACCTCCATTTAGAGAAACACCCTGCGTCTCACGCCCGCGCGGCGCAATTTTCACGTTGTCGCCTCCGCGCGACTTGCGGGTCTGCGCGCAAGATGTGGGGTCTGCCTAGTTACCTTGATTATTTTAGGGGTTGCAACTTGCATGTGGTGCTTGCCATTGCTAGAAGGCCTGGCACTCAAATGCATCCGCGGTCGTGTTTCCTCTCACTTAGCAACTTGCTCTGGAACCGATCGCTTCGCGAGCGTATCGACACTGAAGCCAGCGCAGACAGCGCAAGGGAGACGCCTCCATTAACACAGCGTTGACGATCTCTGATCCGCCAGCGTACGTCCATTATCTGCATCTCCATAAATTAAACGGTTTTGGTAGTGTGGGAAGTAAAGTGTGATGCTGTTAATGTCTTGTTTCGCTAAGTATTACAGTTACAGCGTTGTAGCGCCGGCACGTCGACGAAGGTAAGACGAGGTGCTGAGTAAGGGCATGTTTCTCGTTCCGCTATGTCCGTCCGTAGGATTAATGGAAACTTGAGGAACCCGTCCACTGGCCGTCTATTATTCGTAGCATTTCACTATGAAGCAATGTAATTGCACCTGTGTAATGATGTGGGGTGTATGCAACTAGAGGTTCGTATCAACAGTTTACTCACTGGGATGTTTGTCAAGGATCCGCACACTTAGGGTCCCTGTCAGTCTATTTGCTGTCGGCGCGCGCTATATCCGTAGTGTTCTGTTTGCCGCCCTTGGGCTCTGCAATGTAGAGTCAGCATTCTCGTTTATCGGCGATCATCGCTAGTAAGTTGTGGGTAAAACCCGATAATACTCAAATCCGTAATAGTGACTTACTGAGTAACTTACTGATACCGATTTTAGCGAAGCAGAAGAAATCACAAACACAAAACGCTGGCGTATCACCTTCCATGTGTCTGGCTTAGTTTAGGTATCAGCATCGCACAATGTGATTCCCTGATAGTGAATCACTATGGATGAATACTCAACATTTATACTTAAGTGTTGGGCATGATCTCTAAGTAAGTCAACTACTCACTATCCAGTCACTGTGTCTTCTGCTTCCTTTTACTCCTCCTTGCCTTCCTCTTCTAAACCAATTTCTGTGATAATTATAGCTGGTCGTGCTGCGACCAGTATTGGTGCGAGGGCAGGAATTGCGTAGATTTCGGCGATATGTACATAGATCGTATTAGGACTTTTAGTTATTAATACGCAGTGAGAGTGGTGGAGTGAAAATTCGCTCGGCGCCGATCCAGTGGCTCATCACCCTACCGGCGCTTTAACAGATGAGATAGCGAGTCACAACCAACGATTTCATCAACACCGTGCTCATCTTCACGTGCTACGTACTGGTCGGCGTGTCCAGCACACACGCCGTTGCCATTGGAGCTGGTGTACGTGGGCTTTAAGTCCTTCTCCTTTCCCAGTACGGCGCTGTGCTGCTAGCGCTGCAAAACTTCCTGATCCGACATACCAAGGAAGCGCAGTACTTCACTACCACATAAGAGCCGGCTCGCCCGTGCCCAGTTCGTTCCATGCAGCTCTCGGTGACCGCAAGCGTGTTACTGAGTGTAAGGCCACTTGCCGCTTACCACAACTAAGCGGCCAGGGACCGTGGCGATGAGAATCGTGCAGGATGACGGAGCCAGTTGCATCTGGGCTTCCCTGCTGACCTGCGCCTGTATGTTGCAGATTGCACATTGTTGGGGTCAGGATGGTGCTCTTTGGGTTGTACTTGCCGAATGAAGTGCTGGGCATGAAATATAGAGTAGTGGCACCACTTTGCCTTTCACCCTCAGCACTTAATCCACAACTGGTGGTGCTCTATCCTCTACGAGGCGAGCTACATCATATCCGGCCCCGTACCGGAGCTGCGCTTTTCTGCGGCGTGAAGCACCTCATACGTGCTGTACTCATTTGCTCAGCCACGAGCTGGGTATCTACTCCTATGCGCTGGTTGGCAACGGCGCAGGAAGACAGGTGAGATTCTCAAAGTAAATACGTATTTCTACAGACCGAACCCACGTCTTTACCAGCACTTGTGCGTTTGTCTCGATGTCTGCAGTCCACTCGAACACAGGTAACCATCGCCAGATAGTCTACCCATGTGGACCACAATGGTTCGATAGTACTATAGTACTATTACTATAGTAGCTAAACATGAACGAGCTTGGTCCATCTGTAACTAGTATAATAATTCGTTTTTCCTGACTGGGCAACTACTGGTAGTAATTCAGAAGAATCGTCGTTACTACCAAGCCCTGGTGACGTGTAGTCGGGCGGCAGCACAACGATTCCGTTGGATGCATGAATCTCAAAAGTATTGAATAAATGGGAGGCTCCTTCATCAACGGCTAAGGAATGCCTTAGATGTGATCCCTTAAAAAGACATCACGTAGCTCGAAAGGCCGAGGCAGATTTGGCGATTCTTGTCCCCACCGTCCCATTGTTGTATAGTTGAGTGCTATCATATCGCGCATGCTCTCCTGTCCACCTCAATGACGCTCTCGATCGTTTTCAGGCGCTTATCAGAAATCTTGCATCCCAGATGTGCCATTTTTGACGCAAAACTTTCGACTGAACGTGTTGCTGCGGCACAAAGCAAGCAGCGTTCCGGCTCACCTGAGTTCCTTGGCTTCACATTTACATCTATTACTTTAAAACGAGACAAGCATGGTGGCCCGCGTGTGTGGAATGGTGGCTGGCAGAGCACGCCCACCGCCACGAGTTGCAGCCATTGTATCTTAGACAATCTACGCGTTCTGCGAAGTCGTCGAGTTCGAGGAGCCCGAAGACTGGAGGGGGATGCAGTCCTCTGCACAATAGCAACACAAACGCCGTTAGTTCAAAAATCGACATCAACCTTCAACAACTATAGCAGCAACGTACTGTACGTCTGCCACACGGTCTTCTTCTCGAGGGCCTGGAATCCGAGCCAGTAGAAGCGCATCATCTTGCACCCGCCGTTCTTGCACGACGAGTAGTCCACGGGGAACTCCGTCTTCACGTTCACATTCGAGTGGCCGTACTCGCTGTAGCAGTCGTCCGCAGCCAGCACCTTCTTGTTGTCCAGCCAGATCTCGCACGGGCCCGTGTGGATGAGGCCGCGAGAGAAGACGGCCTTGCCGTCGGTCGGGATGGGCTGCGGCGTGCCGTTCGGGTTGGTCCAGCCGCAGTCAGGACCGTACAGCGACGTGTCGTCCAGGAGCGTCTTGAGGTCCTTGTAGTTGTTTTTCGCCTTGAGAGAGTTGAAGACCTCCACGCTCTTGGCGGTGTTGCCGTACCAGTCTTCGCTCTCCCACACGGGGTCGATCTGGACGAGCCAAGCCGAGTTCTCGCCGCCCTTGAACTGCGACTCAGGGACCAGGATGTATCCGTGGGCGTCGGTGGTCGGGATCGAGGCGGCCATGAGCACGGCGGTGGATACGAAAGCAGCAGCAGCGAACATGGTCGAGTAAGGCGTTTGGATTTTTGATTTGGTGGTGGTGGTGGAGAAGGCAAATGTGAAAGTGGTTTGGATTCGAAACGTTCGTCTCGGACGAGATAGTGTCCGCTCGAGGCTGTCGAGACTCGATGTTCGACCATGAGGGTGCTCATGGTCGTTGCATCAGTCTGGGTTTGCTGTGAGCCTGGCCATCACGCGCGCTGTCCTGGGTTCCGATCGCGAGCCGCCATGCGAAACGTGCGATTGAGGCTGCAGTTGCCACACGATTAGCCTGGATACGGTGTCATCTGCTCACGGGTGGCATTAAATGCCTTGACTCGGCCGCTTCTTCGAAAATTTCGAAGAAGCGGCCGAGTCAAGGATTGTGATTGGGGCCTAGTGCAGTCCGGAAACCCGTGAATGGTGAGATTGACTGTAGGATATCCGGCTGCAGCATGCTTCAGACGCGACGACTTGCGATGCTTCTTCGAAGTAGGATAGCCTGCACGGATTTCATCTCTTGACCGTGATCCTTCACAACGACACCACAATTGTCGGAAAGAGTGCCGGATCAGACCTGTAGCACCACCGCAATGGTACTACAATGTAGCAAAGAAAAGCGAGGCGGGAGCGACTTGACGATGACTTGCCAGATGACACATGGCAGGAGTTCTGTCGGTGCGTTCACGCTCGAAGGAGCAGCGTGTCAGACTCCGACTGCTCTGGGGTTTCCGATCGACGTGCATTACAGTGTCGAGACGATTAATCGGTTTACCGTGTCGACACCATGTAGGACTAACCATCCAATAGGTTCTACAGGTATGGTACTGAACTTTGATGTACATGTATCAGTTTTCGCCTTTATCTCTTGATAAAGGCAATCTGTGAATTGTGCACAATGTGCACATGTGTTGTCTTGCCCATAGTAAGCAACCGACTGAGCCAGAGGCCCAGCTGATTATCGTTCAAGGTTTACTACATTATATTGTGGCTTGCATGGCAGTATGTACATGTACAGTGTATCGTACGTGCTTGCTGATGATCCGGTGATCGTGCATTCGGCATGAGCCGACCAACAAACCACAGGTCGTTGCAAGGTTGCGTACGAGGAAGAAGCCTATAGCACTAAAATAGAGTGGCGAACACTTTCAACGGGTGGGGTCCTTGTTTGCACCGCCAATTTCGCTTCGCTAATGGTGGACAAGGCGCCGGTAATCAGATTATAAATTCTACATAGCCGGCCCGCGCGCCTACCATAGCAGACCTCCGCTCCGATCGGTTGTAAATGGTTTGGGTGCGTTTGGTAAGGACTTTCGTACTTCGTCGAACAAAAATCCTTACCCTAAGTTTTCAAAAGTCCGTGCGGGACACGATGGCTACATTTGCTCTAATAGGCTGACAGGGGGAAGTTGTCAAAGTTACAACTCGTGATCTGACCTTCGTAAGAGTCCTGTGACGCTTTTAAACGTCTCCGTTTGGCATAATACGAGGTGAATGGTTCCCACCGACTCCACATCTTCCCCATGTACCAGATATACACCATGCTGATTCGGTAGGTTGATAGCCTTTTGGTTAATTGGGCAGCCATGGTTTAATTTATCTGCACACGCTTGGCCGTGCTAGACTGAAAGGGGTGTTATCTTTTAGCCCACCCCAACTAAACTTTCGACGACAACGACTAACTGTAGGATTAAAAAAAAACGTATCTTGATGTCAGTATAGTGGTCCACTTTTTTCAGGTCTATATTTTGATTCAAATAAGGCATAGGGACTAAGCTCTGAGGCTCGAGTCGAGGTGCACATAGTCAATATGGCTTCCTGGAGATAGTGTACACTGTACTGTTTTTGTTGAGGATCCACCATTTGGAAATGCCCGAGCTTTCCATCGACAGATATTTCGCCTACCGGCATGGTCAGCTTTCCGCCTTGCACTATCTTCCGTGTTAGTTGCGTGCAAAACACAACAACACCACGCACTCGACTAAAAGAACGGAGGAAATGTTTCGCTCCTGTCTGGAGCAAGTGGGAGTGCTAACAGTGGTGGCATTAAGATTAATCAGTAAATGGTCCAAATGATGCTACATCTCTCCGGATTAACCGTTGATGGACTATTAACGGCTGCACCAGCAGCCTACATGTATAACGTATACCTGCAGGGTCTATCACAGATGATCATACTTGAATAGTGCCGGAACCTCCTACGTCACCGTCTCACAGTTCCTGGTTTCCAGGCTGCGCCAAGCATCCATCACAATCATTGACTCGGCCGCTTCTTCAAAATGCCACCCGGTCTGCAGATGACACCGTATCCAAGCCAATCGTGTGGCAACTGCAGCCTCAATCGCACGTTTCGCATGGCGGCTCGCGATCGGAACCCAGGACAACGCGCGTGATGGCCAGGCTCACAGCAAACCCAGACTGATGCAACGACCATGAGCACCCTCATGGTCGAACATCGGAACTCGACAGCCTCGAGCGGACACTATCTCGTCCGAGACGAACGTTTTGAATCCAAACCACTTTCACATTTGCCTTCTCCACCACCACCACCAAATCAAAAATCCAAACGCCTTACTCGACCATGTTCGCTGCTGCTGCTTTCGTATCCACCGCCGTGCTCATGGCCGCCTCGATCCCGACCACCGACGCCCACGGATACATCCTGGTCCCTGCGTCGCAGTTCAAGGGCGGCGAGAACTCGGCTTGGCTCGTGCAGATCGACCCCGTGTGGGAGAGCGAAGACTGGTACGGCAACACCGCCAAGAGCGTGGAGGTGTTCAACTCTCTCAAGGCGGAACACAACTACAAGGACCTCAAGACGCTCCTGGATGACACGTCGCTGTACGGTCCTGACTGCGGCTGGACCAACCCGAACGGCACGCCGCAGCCCATCCCGACCGACGGCAAGGCCGTCTTCTCTCGCGGCCTCATCCACACGGGCCCGTGCGAGATCTGGCTGGACAGCAAGAAGGTGATGGCCTCCGACGACTGCTACAGCGAGTACGGCCACTCGAACGTGAACGTCAAGACGGAGTTCCCCGTGGACTACTCGTCGTGCAAGAACGGCGGGTGCAAGATGATGCGCTTCTACTGGCTCGGATTCCAGGCCCTCGAGAAGAAGACCGTGTGGCAGACGTACAGTACGTTGCTGCTATAGTTGTTGAAGGTTGATGTCGATTTTTGAACTAACGGCGTTTGTGTTGCTATTGTGCAGAGGACTGCATCCCCCTCCAGTCTTCGGGCTCCTCGAACTCGACGACTTCGCAGAACGCGTAGATCGTCTAAGATAGAATGACTTCAGGTGGGCGGAGTATTGCCTGCTGACCTCTGCGACGTACTCCCCGCGTGGCTCGTTAAAGTACCAAACCTAGATGTAAACGTTATAACGAGATACTTCGATGTTCCTGTACGTTGCCAATATGAGGTGCTTCTTCTTGCGGTAGTGTAAGCGAGCGTGTTTCCTGTATATATTAGAGTGTTAATTTACTGTAGTTCTAATTACCACTACGTAGTATATTGCAGTAGGCATCGCCAGCGTTCGCAACCTGGTTGTGTACATGTCGGCAATGCCAGCGAAAACAAGATACTATTTTTTTTCCCACAATAACCCGACAGATACAGACACCTGAAACGGATCATCTGCAAACAATTTACCGCACGAGTCTACGAACATGTAGTGATTCCGACGGCTCTACCAAAAAAACAGTGAGCCTTCCCGGCCATGGACAGCCAGGCGGGGATGGATGTCACGCCCTTCAAATCGTGAAAACCACCAATAGCTCCGGGGAAATGAATGTCATGAATCCCCCGGGACAGGAGTGAATCTGGTATTGGCCTCAATGGAAAGAGGGAGGAATGGTCTACCCTTGGCCTGGGCCCAAAGTCCCATGCCTCCTTCCACGTAGTTGCTTCACAGGCACCAAAAAGGAAGTTTTGGGGGACCTCGTTTCACCTCCCATCTACCGTATCTACGTCCGGCGTCGGCTACAATGATGTGCGCGGACGATACCGGAAAACACATGTAGAGTCTACAACTTTCCCGTACCAGTACAGTAGAACTTTTCGATTCATTCCGACGGCAAGGCATCTGTAGCTACGTTGTAGATTCGACAGTAGAACCTTTCGCTTCATTCCGACGGTAAGGTATCTGTAGCTACGTTGTAGATTCGACAGTGTACATGTAGTGCGGGCAAATCACTCGAGTGGAAAACGTAGATAATCGCGATAAGGAATCCTGCGTACATGTAGCTGAAACATTGTCATCAAAACCTTCTTGCAGCAATTAGAACAGCTATTATACATGTATATGTCATTTTCCTCGCGGTGGCTCCGCCGCCGACTTGGACTAGCACGATTGTCTTGACGGAAAAAGGTTGGTTCAGTGTCTTGGAAAGGCAGCAAGCATACCCTGCATTTGCAACATTAGCACGGTCACCGGCGAGCCTACAGGAAGGCATTTGTTTCCGTTGGCCTCAACAAGTGCGCCACGCAAACCCTCAACGAATGCTTGAACGGTAATCAGCTGGGGCGCCTGACTCAATCATGTGCACACTATGTATAGCACAGTAGCACCACGCGCTCGAGGCTACGCATAATGAAACTAATGGGCCGATTCGACCGTGCAGCAGAACACACACACTTCGAGAGCAAATTCATCATTGGCTAGCTAGGCAACAAACTACCAAATTGACTGCAAACAAAGCCTCAAGCGCCGACCCGATGAGACACTAGATTGTTCGTCAACCCGGCATTTGGGTGTGCGACGTGGTTGCATGTCCTGAACACATGTTATACGGGAGTGGTCGTCAAGTCGCTTTATTAAAATATGTATCCGTATCTACAGTCCAACGCCAGAATGCGTATTAAAATACAAAATACACTATGTTTCTCATAGGTGATCAATGTCGGCATCTCATTATCCACCGTACACGTATAGTTTCGCTGTAATGTGCTCTGCAGAACAGCAAGACTATAATGGCAAAATCAGTCTATAACCAGCAATTATTATAATATCAATGGTTTCGTCGACTGCCCCTATTTCTTCTCAGTCATCGCCAGCACGTGCTCCCAGCTGGTTCGACGTTCTGCAGTTCCTGGTTTCCAGACTGCACCAGCCCCCATCCTAATCCGTGTTTGGCCGCTTTTTCGAAACAATTTCCATGCCACCAGGTGTCTATGTCAATCATGTGGCAATTTGCTGATTCGATCGCACGTTTTGTATGTGTAGGTAGCATGTATCAGCACATGCGTCACTTTCAATCCCAGGATAATCGGCAGCCAACCCGCATATGATGACTACAGCCATGTACCAACTCCGCTTGACCAGCAGATTCTGACGATCTCGAACGGACACTGTTATACTGCAGCTCGGCAAGAACAAGGCACCTCTTTACTCCTATAGAACACAGTAGCACGTTCGTGACGACATCTCCGAATCCAACCACTTCCTCTTTTGCCTTCCCAGCAACAACAACCATCCAAGTCACCCAAACATCACTTCGATCATGAAGACTACTGCTGCTATCGCGTCCGCCGCCGTGCTCATGGCCGCCTCGGTGCCGACCACCGACGCCCACGGATACATCCTGGTCCCTGCGTCGCAGTTCAAGGGCGGCGAGAACTCGGCTTGGCTCGTGCAGATCGACCCCGTGTGGAAGAGCGACCAGTGGTACGGCAACACTGCCAAGAGCGTGGCCGTGTTCAACTCACTCAAGGCGGAACACAATTACAAGGACTTGAGGACGCTCCTGGATGACACTTCGAAGTACGGCCCTAACTGCGGCTGGACCAACCCGAACGGTACGCCGCAGCCCATCCCGACCAACGGCAAGGCTATCTTCTCTCGTGGCCTCATCCACACGGGCCCGTGCGAGATCTGGCTGGACAACAAGAAGGTGCTGGCTGCGGACGACTGCTACAGCAAGTACGGTCACTCGAACGTGAACGTCAAGACGGAGTTCCCCGTGGACTATTCGTCGTGCAAGAACGGCGGGTGCAAGATGATGCGCTTCTACTGGTTGGGATTCCAGGCCATTGGCAAGAAGACCGTGTGGCAGACGTACAGTGAGTTGCTTGTTTCGGGTGGGGTTTGGTACTGATGTCATTGATCTCACGATGTTTGTTTGTGTTTTGCAGAGGACTGCATCCCTCTTAAGGCGTAGGGTGTAACAAGCGTAATGTTGAGGCAGGATGCGCGGACCTTGCGTGGTGCTTATATTCATCAGTTGGCACGCTGTAGTTTGGTGTTGCGACACCCTGTCAGCCCCGTTATTGCCCGGTCCGTTCGATGCGTCTTGTTAAAGAAATAATAGATGTTAAGGTTCCAAGAAAAGAATAGGGTGTTTTGTTTTCGAGCGATACTCGTTTTTGAGGACGTTCTGGTGACCAGTCAGTCTATCGCCTCACCAGCAGTGATTAGAAAAAATCTTTGCGCAAATTTACGCTCGGATGCCTGTTTTCGACGGCGGCTGCCATTTTGAATGGTCTACATGTACTTTGCATGAGATTCGCAGCAGTCTGTTCCAAGTCTGTGCCCCCAGAATAGATCTGTACAAGTCCCCCCTCGCACAGATTTTGATTGGCACGTCTCTCATTGTCCTCTTCGGCTGTGTGTGGGACTGACCAACGTGCACGTCTCTCATTGTCCTCTTCGGCGCGAAAATGGAGATTGGTACAGACGGTCGCAAAACAAGCTCATTGAACTCGGCATCAAGCTCAAACAAAAGCGTCGACTGGCTCAGGAGAAGTACAGAGCTAGGTGTCCGAGTTGCTCGAGATAGCGGGGATGCTTGGATTGGACTTGATATTGTGTTTAAATGAAAAGATCGAGAATCACGGGAAAAGGAGTAGTTACCCCCGAATTGATTGTTCCTTCACAGACGCGTCTGTCGCCCGTGTGCTATACCATTTTATACGAAGTCCAACACGCAATTTGGTGAAGATTTGATGTTTGACTGATTGCAAACTAACTAGTTAACCGACCTAGTGTGTACCGTACTCACCTGTGCCGTGCATTCAGATGCCACGCATGATAAGAACGTCCAAAATTTATTAAGGATTGTCCATTCGCGACGAAGCGTTTTGTCGAGAATATAATACCGTCGTCAGGGATTAGTAGCATTTCCAAAATAGTAACCGACGGTACTATTACTATCCGATTTTTGACGGTAGTAGTACTAATGTATAGTGCGGTATTCACTACTAGTAGTAGTTTGCTAGACTCCACACGTTACTATAGTACTTTCAAAAGTACTACTGGCGTGGTAACCCTGACCGAGCAACCACGACTCCCATCCTGCAATTCCAGATTGACTGGTTCTCGGTTCGTCGCTCGGGGACGATCACCATTTCAGAAACCATGTCAAAACCCGACAAACAAAGTATGGGCTGCGCTGTGAACGGTTGCCAGGAGGGCGGCGAGGTCAAAACGAGATCCGTGTCGTGTATGTTCCAAGCTCATACACCACATATGCGGTATCTGTCGCGTTGGGCCCGAAGAGTGTTTGTCGTTGAAGTGGGTGCGAGTGTTGGTCCTGTCGAGAAGCGCGGTAGTTGTGGTCGATGTGCGAGGTAGACGGTTTATTTAATACTGAATTGCTACTGCTAGCCTAACATGCATGCCTCGCTGTGCTCTTACGCGAGCACAGGGCTCTCTTTGCGTATTTCTGGGGTTTTCCTTGACTATGTGCTAACCTGCGTCTTTTTGTTTTGTTTTGTTTTCATTTCTTTTCTACTAAATGCATATTCCATGTTTCTTTTTCATGTTTTTCCTACAAAATACATGTTCACTGTGACGGCTGACCCTCTCGGGTAGCTGCCACAGGAACTTCAAGCCTCTGGCCGCTAGCAAGCAAGCCAGAGCCTTTGCGCCGCATCGCTCTGGCTTGCTTGCTCAGCAGGCCAGAGGTGGGCCTGACATCTCCCCCTGGTTGACTTCGCGTTGGCGGAGTCGATACTCATCCAGGAGTTGACGCCAATGCGAAACGTGCTTGATCTGCGCTTCGCTTTCCCAGGTTGCCTCATGCTCCGGCAACCCATGCCACTTCACGAGCCATTGACGTTTGCGACGTCTAATTCGTTTCTTGAGTAACTTCTCCACAATGTAGAGTTCTTCTCCAGTGTCCTCGTCCAAGATTAGAGGTACAGCCTTCGGAATCGGTCTATTCGGAAAATCCTCACGATTCGTTTGGTAATGGGTCAGCAACTCCACATTGAATGTTGGATTAAGACGTTTCATCGTGCGCGGAAGTATTAACTTCGCCACGTTGTCGTTCACCATACATTCAATCACGAACGGTCCAACCTTCTTAGCCGCTAATTTCGCTTTCTTCAATTCCGTGTTCTTGTTTACGGTTTTCAGCGGTAAGTTCTTCGTGTCGAGCAGCACTAAGTCACCTCTGTTAAAGACAACTTGTCTGCGCTTGCGATCGTAGTACTCCTTTTGTCTTGCTTGAGCTTCTTCCAAATTCTTCTGAGCACGTTCTACGATCTCCTGTCGCTCCTTCGCAAAGTTCTTCGCGAACTCCGCGAGCGTCACATCATTCTCCGATTGCAGCAGGTCTTTCATCTCCTCTGCCACAATGTTTGACATCTTACGTCCTGTGTCAAGTTCGAATGGCGCGAACTTCGTAGACGCGTTGACGAGGGTCGAATGCGCATATTCGATAGTCCCTAGGTGCTTAACCCAATCGTCACCGTGATACGAGATCATACATCTCAATGCATCTTCGAGCACGAGGTTCTGGCGCTCTGTCTGGCCATCTGCCTGAGCTCGGTGCGCAGTTGTCATGCTGAGTTTGATACCCATCAACTTCATCAATGACTTCCAAAAGTCCGAGATGAACTTCGAGTCGCGATCACTGATGATGACCTTCGGCAATCCGTGATGCCGAACAACTGCATCAAAGAACACTTTAGCCGTGTCCTTCGCGTCAGCTGTCGAATACGTTGGTGCATACTTCGCTCGCTTGGACAACTTGTCCACTGCAACTAGTATTGCATCAAACCCTTCCGACACTGGCAAACCCGTGATGAAATCCATTGACACCACTTCCCAGCATTCCTTTGGCACTGGTATCGGCATGAGTAGTCCTTTTTTCTTTTGGCTGCTGGACTTCCATCGTGCACAAGTCTCACATGTGCGAACGTATTCCCTTACGTCGCGGTCCATAGTCGACCAGTAGTACCATTGCGCTGCTTTCAGGTACGTACGTCGACTTCCAGGATGCGCGGACGTCTTTCCATCATGAAATTCGATCATGACATTTGTGCGAAGCTCTTTTACCTTCGGCACACAAAGTCGGTAGACAGTTTCGCCTTTCGTCTGTTTGAAAAACAGAAGCCCATTGTGCTTGACGAACTTCTCCTTTCCAGCTCCATTAGACCACTGTTGCTTGAAAGCAGGGTCTGATTCGTATCCTTCCTGAAACGCTCTTTTCGTCTCAGGGGCCAAGTGCGGACTTACAAAATGATAGTCGACGCTGTTGACTTGCTGCTGTGCTACGCCAATCGGGCGACCCTCCCCCGTAAGTCGACATCGTCGAGTAACAGGTGAGTATCATCCGTTGACAAGTTGCGCAACATTGCAGACTTAATACGGTGGTCATGAACTGGTGCGGCATTCTTCGCGCATTCGTCGTCGCAGTCATGAACCGTATACGTCACATCCGGAAGAGGTGCTTCTTTCACCTCTTCGTCTTCCAGTCCATCCGGTGGAGGCCGTGAGAGCGCATCCGCTACAACGTCCATCTTACCTCGCACATGATGCAAAGTAAACGTGTATTGCGAAAAGTGCGTCAAAAAGCGAGCCATCTTTGGTGACACTCGTGGGTGATGCAACATCCACGAACACGCTGCGTTATCCGTGTAGACGTCGAATGGGCGTCCATGCAGATAGTGTCTCCACTTCTCCGTAGCCACATTGATAGCTAGTAGCTCCTTCTCATGCGTAGGCCATCCACGCTCATGTTTATCCAACTTCTTCGAATAGAAGGCAATCGGATGATCTGCTCCGTCATACTTCTGTGACAGAACTCCACCAATACAATGTCCTGACGCGTCCGTCGTCACGATAAACGGTCACTCAAAGTCCGGCAACTTCAGCGTAGGCGCTTGCTGAAGTGCGAGCTTGAGATGCAAATACGCGTCCTCCACAGGCTTTGTCCAATTCCATGGGGCATCTCCCTTCGTCAAATCCCTCAACGGACGAGCAATCTCGGCAAAATCACAGATAAATCTGCGATAATATCCTGCCAAACCCAAGAAACTCAACAACTCCTTTCGATTCGTCGGAGTCGGATACTTGGCTATCGCTTCCGTTTTACGCGGATCAACGCTTACTCCTGCCTGCCAGACAACATGTCCTAGGAAAGCCACTTCGGACTGACCAAACGAACACTTTGCCATGTGCGCAAAAAGCTTCTCGCGACGCAGTACCATGCAAACTGCACGCAGATGCTCCACATGCTCCTCCATACTCTTCGAGAAGACGCAGATGTCATCGAGATACACGACGACAAATTCGTACTTGTCGAATAGCTTGTGCATGAGCCTGGACCATGTCCCTGGCATTCCAGCCACTCCCATGGGCGCTACACACCACTGATACGTTTCCTTGTGTGTTCGAAACGCAGTGTACGGACGACTTGACTTCACCACCAGCATTTGATGATATCCCTGCGCAAGGTCGATCAACGTGTAGATGACACAACCTACCATCTTATCCAACAACTCCTCGATTAATGGCAACGGGATCTTGGCAATGACAGTCACGCTGTTGAGATAGCGGTAGTCGAACACCCAACGCAACGGAATCTTCAAATTGCCGCTACGCAACCATTCAGCCCTTTTCGGCATTTGACCTGTGACTGGGTCCTTCTTCGGGATAGCGAAGATGTTCGAAACCCACGGCGAGTTCGACACTTCAATCCATCCTTTCTTCAACTTGTCTTTGACAAATTCTTCGAAAGCATCCTGTTCCATCTTCGACATGCGGAACGGTGCACGAGAGCTTGGCTGAGCCCCCTTCTTCAACGTCACTTCAAAGTTGACTTCACGCATCGGAGGCAATCCGTCTGGTAATTGCTCCGGAATCACATCCTTGAACTCCTTACCGACTACGTTGAAGATCGGTTCTGGAATTCCTTCCACTTCGGGCACAAGTTGTATCTTCACCCGAAACACCTGCTCATACTCGCCTTCCTTCAAGTTGTGCGAGAACGACGGTGCATCGACGTCGATGAATTGCATCCGGTCAGGTATGACAACCTCCTCCTTTTGCCAATCCACTTGAGGGTTGTAGTCCTTAAACCACGGTTTCCCCAAAATGACGTCGTGCGACTCCGACAACTTCCATTCCACGAACTCGATTGCTGGAAAGAAGTACCCATCCATGCTCACTGGCGCTTCCACGTGTTTGACATCCGTCGCCGGTGTCAACGTGCCATCAAAGCGCTGAGCTTGAAGTCGTCTTGACAGAAGCACATTACTGGCCAAACCTGGCATAATCATGTTCGTGCTTGCACCCGTGTCCAACAGAATTCGGACATCTCTGCCATTGATGCGACCCTTCCTGATGAAAAGGTTACTCGTACGTTCGGACTTCACTGCGTTCACCTTCAAGATCTCCGTTGTACTTGTTGGTTGCGATCCTTGCTGAACCAACTTCACTGGCTGCTTCTCATGCAGGTCAGCTTCCTGCTCTGGCGGCGATCCGCACACACCAGACTTCAATTCTGGTGGCATCGCATGCAAACTCGGTTCTTCAACTGGCTGTAGTCCACACGAGCCAGCATCTTCCGTCATTTCTGACGCTGCAGTGACAGTCTCTTCCACTTGTACACGTGCCTTGTCCATGAGTGCCTGCAACTCATCCGCTTGTTCCTGGATGTCAGCCACACTCATAGTCACGCGATCCATGACGACAGTATCCACCTGTTCGTCATCCTCGAGGACCATGTTCATCCTCGGCTTACGCCCTTGATTACTGCCCGAGTTGTTGTACTTCGGCGCATTCCGCTTAGCCATTTGCGTCTGCTGCGGCTGTATCGGACATTGACGAGCCCGATGGGCGCTACTCCCGCACCAGAAACACAAGTTTCGGCGCATACATTCCTCCTTCGACGGTACCCTTACGTTGTCGATCTCCATCGGCACTGGTCCATCGTTGTTGCTCTTCGATCGTCTGTTGTCGTACGGTCGGTACCTCGGTCTGTCGCGTGCTCCATCCGAGCGTCCACGATGCGCGTGAGACCGGTCATAGTCGAGCGCTACGGTAATAGCGTCGGTCAACGTTGCACTCCTGCGGTACTGGACTTCCTCCCGAATACTTGACGGCAGACCACGCAAGAAATACATGATCTTGTCCAGTTCGCTCATCTCCTTGACTTGCGTAATCAAGTGCCTGAACTTGCTGATATAATCGGGCAAGTCTCGACACTGACGCTCCTTCAAGTCATTCATCTGGTCCCGAAGACGTTCTTGCAGATCCGGGGGCACGAACTCTTCCTCCAGCTTCGAAAAGAAGTCTTCCACACTCTTCACGTCGTCCTTCTTGACGATGTGCCACTGCGCGGCTCCATACTTCAGCGATCCCGCTAACACAGCCAAAATGCGTCCACTCAACTTACTATCCTTCCAGTCTATGCCCTTAGCTAAAAAGTACTGCTCCACCTGCTCCCGGTACAGTTGGAACGATTCCTTGAGCGTCCCCCCGTAGCTGGGCATTTTTATCTCATCCAGCTTTATTTGTGACAGCTACCTTGACTTGCGCAGCTCGTCGATCAATTCTGTCTGCTTCTCCATGGCCGCCAACATACTATGCATTAGTTGGGCCGGATCCGCCATCTTGAACACGCGAAAACTTCGTACTTTGTGTGTTCACCCTTGAAACTTGATACCGGTGGGAGAAATCTACTTTTAGGGGCACTGACTAAAAGAAAGTAAAAGAGAAAACCTGTTAAAGAAAATAGCCTACGCTACTTCCTAAAATTGGCCGAGTTATGCGCTGTGGGAGGTCTTGGACTTCTTCGATGCCTTTGAAGAGGTCGATGACACGTGAGAGGTCGATGACGCGTGAGAGGTCGAGCGGTGACGGTTGTCGTCCTGGTCTTCGCTTCGCCAAAATTTTGCTGTGCCGGGCTACCAAGAACAAAAACTGACTAACCGGCTTCGAGACTTATAGTGCTCGATTTATGTGCGGTGCAGTCTTTTGAGAACAGTAGCTACTTGGGCAAATGGGCTGTCACCGGGGCCAGATGCAAAACAAATTTGCACCACGGCTGCCCTCCATTTATTTCCCACGGTCAGCGTACAATAATAGGTTGCCCTATTAATGTACCAAAGTCTCCCCAACAGCTGGGTTGGTCACGCTGACGTGACACTTACACCTCAAGCTGAAAAAGCCTCCCCTTGAGTGCCGTGCAGCAGCGAGCCTTCCCCCCGCAAGTGCTACCAGATGTCGCGTTGGGCCCGAAGAGTGTTTGTCGTTGAAGTGGGTGCGAGTGTTGGTCCTGTCGAGAAGCGCGGTAGTTGTGGTCGATGTGCGGGGTAGACGGTTTATTTAATACTGAATTGCTACTGCTAGCCTAACATGCATGCCTCGCTGTGCTCTTACGCGAGCACAGGGCTCTCTTTGCGTATTTCTGGGGTTTTCCTTGACTATGTGCTACCCTGCGTCTTTTTGTTTTGTTTTCTTTTCATTTCTTTTCTACTAAATGCATATTCCATGTTTCTTTTTCATGTTTTTCCTACAAAATACATGTTCACTGTAACGGCTGACCCTCTCGGGTAGCTGCCACAGGAACTTCAAGCCTCTGGCCGCTAGCAAGCAAGCCAGAGCCTTTGCGCCGCATCGCTCTGGCTTGCTTGCTCAGCAGACCAGAGGTGGGCCTGACAGTATCGGTGTGTTTGACGGTTCTATTTCGGCACTCAACGAGAGGTACAACGCGTATATTCTTTAGTGTTAATACTGGGTTTTCTTGCTCACACTCCGACTCGTAGATTTTGCTGTCTGATTTGCGTACAGGCGGTCTATCCAGACGCTAAAGCTGCCGCCCCAACAGCATCCTTCCCTGCCAAAACGTACGATCCCATTTCACGATTAAGCGCGCCGCCTAGCAGTATCTGGACTGGATTCAACTCCGACTTCGTACCTTCGCCACACCTCCCTGGGGATGATATTACCTCGACCGACGAGCAAAAGAGGATCTCTCCAAGGACGTGGCGATCGATAAGCCCGACGGCATGCACTGGGCGCTGTTGGAGCTGTACAAGCACATAGACGTACTGAATTGGTTTCGCGATAAAGGCGAGGACCGATTCCCTTCTTTTGTTCTGCTAGCACGCGTTCGCCACGGCAAGATATCGTCATCGGCGTTTTAAGATAGTGTTCTCTACAAGGGGGGATTGTGATGGGGCCTCTTCGAACGCGCACGGATAGCAGACGCGCAGGGAAACAGCTGCTACTCAGGCACAACAGGAACGAGATCGCGATCATGAAACAGGACATGAGCAGCCGTGAGTAATAGTAGTGGAGTAGTAATGATATTACTACTACTATTACTACCACTTTCTAAAATCAATACTACTATGAGTATGACCGCTTTGTAGCGTCCTGGATAGTACCGGTACTACTACTACCCACTTTTTACTGGTACATATAAATCCCTGACCGTAGTCCTTACCGGTATGTGCTTACTGACATGATTTGCTATTAAATAGCACAAATTTTGTCGTCCAAACATTGGTCAACAGAAATCTTCGACAAATGCAACGGTAGCTGTATAACCAAATATTGTATTACCGCTTACAACTCGTCAATATCGTCGTCGCTGTCGTTACTTACGTCGTCATCAGACGAAAGATCGCCTACAACCTTATCTACCGTGGCGAACTCCATCAAGAACGCCACTTGTAGCGCTGCCGGCCGGGCGCACGTACTTTAGACTTACTAGGCGGGAGTCAGCACACAGTAGCTCTAGTTGTTTATGCTCCTTAGGCCCTGGTCTAAGTAAAAGTTCTGAAACTCGTTCCGAACGAACTTGCGTTTTCATCGGCTAATCTCGCATATGCGGCACTCAGAACGAGTTTCGGTTTTGGATCCGTTCTGTATGGCGTTTTCAGAACGAGTTTTGGCGTGGTAATATGCTAATTCTGCCCACATCACTGCCGATGGATTTCGCTGCGAGAGAAGCCCCAGTGAGGCAAACTCACACTGCCGAGTTGCGCACGGAGGTAGACAAGGTCAACACTGGTCCCTGTGTGATGGAGCTCACTTGTAGGTGGATTGCAGGACCACTACACGCCTCTCACCGGCCCGCCGTGTGTGAACCGCTATTACACGCCCAGAACTCGTTCTGACCTCGTTGGTGTTTGGAAACCAACACCGTCTACAGTAGTTGGACTACACATTCGTTCTGGCCTCACCCAAATCCTTGAGCAGTTCTCAGCACAATTTTACTTAGACCGGGGCTGCGAGTCCTGACGTCATGCCAGCCGTATGATGAACTTAAAGTGAGTCAGGTCAGATCTTTTGAAGATTTCAGTATTTGCCGAATCACTATTGAAGAAAAGATTTATTTTCCTGTCAAATGTTAATATAATATCTCGAATGTGACATCATATTTCATTTGGGAAAAATGATACCAAATACAATAATTACGACATTTTAGTACGCAATATTTTATTATTGCAGGAGTTTACTTTCCGTACAATAGGGGATCTCACGCTAGGAAGTAAGTAAAAAACGTCATGCCCAATGAAATCAAACTTCGAAGCCTTCCAATACTTTCCTCCAAAACGAGGAACATTTGAAAGGAAGACCACAACTTCGGTTTGATTGGCTGTTCACGGAAGTATATGCAGTAGGTTTGGTTTTATTGGGTGAAATTCGTGAGCTCAACGGATGGCTGCGTTGGTATCACTTTGCACGTGCGGAATCCATTCTGTAAACGCGCCGTGCGTCCCACTTGGCTGTCTTCTTTTCGGATCCGCGCTCCAGGTAGCGATTGCTGTACTAATTGCATCTTGTAGCATAGCTTCCTCGTCACCTCCTGTTTCCTTTATCTTGTTGACCACCGTCGCGGTTTCAAGCCACGCCAGTGCGCTTGCGCGCTCACTACGAGTCACGATCGCTGCGATATGACGAATGACGAACAAGAACTTTCTTCCAGAAAGAACGGTACTCACGGATGGGACTCGAACGTTTGATTTGATTGGCTGCTGATACTTATTACTTACAACCTAATGAATGCTTGCAATATACCCTGACCATAACAACCAAGATTATACCAAAAACGTTTATTTTTTTCACCAATAAGCTGTAAAATACTGTAGTATTGCCGCACCCAGTGTTGCAACGATTATTACGGGACAAAACTAAAATACAATACATGTATGATATTGAGGGGTTATCTACCCTGGCTTAGTGTGGGTCTCGGTCCCGGACCTAAGATGATTTGTAAGGTGGAAAAGACGCGGGGCAAATATCTTTTTTCAGAAATTTTATCCAATCGAGGGGAGATTCATAGTAAGTCGAACAGATTCACCTTAACTCAAACAGATTCATATTAACTCGAACAGAGGAAAAAGAAAGCAAACTATCGTGGTTTCATGTCCTCGAGAAGTCGCTGGTGGAGAAGAGCGCGATACTGCTCGGCTTTCGTCGCATTAAACCTACCGCGGGTTGTCCAGGACGTGATGTCATCCACAATGGATGCAGGCACAAGCTCAGAAATCAAACTTGCAATAGTGTCCATGTAGTGCAAGAGATAGATACCGCAATCAAGCGAATTAGTTTGCTGCGGCTTTGTCTTGTACGCGTAGGTTGTAGCTTCAAATCCTGCAAAAGGGAGGTTTGTATTATAAGCCAAGCGGCGACTGAGAAACCACTTGAATACCTGAAACACGTAATCACAGTTGTGTGTGCCTTTCAGTGAATCAACATGATACATCCTGCAATGCCCATTTTCTGCTGCATTCTCAACAATTAGAAAACTCCAGTGATTTCTGCCTGAAAGCGGGATGAGAACATATCGATATGCAGACCAATCAAAACCCTCCATCAACGACTTGAGCACAGTTGCTTTTTTCTTGCCGCGTCCCCGAAAAGTAAATGCCAGTTCCATTTCAGCGAATACAGCAGTTCCAAGCGCGCAAACAATGCCTGGTTTATTCATCATATACCTGTAGATGAAATAGTCAATTGCGTTTCCAGTAGTCGACGTACTATTCAGAAGACTATCGGAGTCGTCCATGAATACATGTAGCGTATGCTTTGTCTGTGGATCTGTCCACACAACAAGTGGGGCGTGGCTCGGATAACGCGTTCGAAAAAAACGTTGCATTGTAGCACTTTGCGTATTTGCTTTGCGATAGCAGCCGCAATACCACCCTTTTGAATACCCACATCACTGTCTAGTATCTCCACGTCGCTCTCACTGTCGGCCGCTGGCGGCCGACTTTCAGGCTCATCAACTTGATCAATTTTCCTGCTACCACTACTTTCGTCGGGTTCACATTCACTGCTATCACTGTTATCACTGTCATCACTGCCACCACTGCTGTCACTGTCTCCACCCGCTCCATTGTCACTACTGCCTGTCAGTATACGTGTTCTGGTCTCTGTAGCCTCCACATCCTCTGCATTCTCAGCAGCCGTTGCGTCTGCAGCAGCCTTTTCAGCTGCTTTTGTTTCCTTGACCCGCGCTGCAACAATAGCCTAGTATCTCACAACAAATCGTTGAACCTATGTCTTTTGGCCGCTGTCAGACTTGACTCTCACAAACTCCTCAATTCCACGGCAGTACTTCTGCAAGTCGATGTTGTTGCACTTTTCGTCATGATATATACAGTTCTCATAGTACTCCAACACGCGTAGTTCGTTAGGGGCTAATCGGTGTGGACGTCCCGCTCTTTTCTTGCGCTTTCTTTGAGCAACGTCAGCAGGAATTTCTTGGTCCAGCAGATGCCAAAACTTTTTTTCCATCCGTGCAGTGATCCTTTGGGGACATTCAACTCCTCAGCCGCCACTTTGAGACTCCATTCAGGGTGTTGTTTCCACCACTGTAGCTTGGCTATCTTCTCCTCCAGCGTGAGGTTATTGCAGGAGCGCACCATCGTCGGCCTTGGAGGGATCTGTCGGCTGGAGGGGGGAATCCGAAGTGATGGATGAGAGGAGATCAACTGGCTATTTGACGTATGACGAGTTAGAGGTTTTTGAATCGTTCGAGTTAAGGTGAATCCGTTCGAGTTAAGGCGAATCCGTTCGACTTAAGGTGAATCCGTTCGAGTAAAAAACGTCTTCCCAATGACGGGTACGACATATTGGGCATCACGGTCGTCGTGAAAGTGTTGTCCCGAGCTCTACTGATAGCTCTTCCGCGTGCACATAAACCCAATTAAG
This sequence comes from Phytophthora cinnamomi, assembly GCF_018691715.1. NCBI lineage: Eukaryota > Oomycota > Peronosporomycetes > Peronosporales > Peronosporaceae > Phytophthora > Phytophthora cinnamomi. The sequence goes on from NW_027151052.1 coordinate 301,066, forward strand.
AGATTTGCGCTGTTGTACACGTACAGCTTCAATAGTGGAGATTGCTGAGCTCACGGCTTCCTCTTGTGATACCTCCTGTTCGGAACGCAAACTCCTTGCCTTAGCTTGAATAAGATTAATAATGCGTCTCCGGCGATTAAAAAAACGTCGCTCTTCACTACTGCACCATTTCCCCCCGTACTGATCCTCGAGGGATCTCACGGATACTCCACCGCCGAGACCTTGATCCCATTCTTTCCACACGTCAGAGATGGTGTTAATCCCGCGGCTCATTTTATAAACGGTGGAAGCGTTGATGGACGGTTCAACATTCGGTGTTTCTGAAGCAGATACACCCAGACTACTTAAAATTGGATCTGTTGAAACGTGTTGGGATACATCCTGCTGGACTAGCTTGATTTGTACTGTAGCTGTTCCAGCTGTAAGCGGTGATATGGCCTTTGATAAGCTAGACATGTTGCTCTCCACTGCTAACACAGAACGACGAATACTATCTAGGGAAAGTTTCACGTCTTGGTGCACTCCATCTAGTTTTGCTTTCAGAATCGGCATTGCACGCTCTAGTTGCTGTTCACTAGGGTCCTCAATATGATCAAGAGTCCAAATAGCAGTTGATCGGAAAGCCTTAAATTCGGCAGACTTGAAAATCGCGTGATTCCACACGGGATGGCGAGGAAACACATTCATCATCAATACGGCATCTTGCAGAATCACAGTTCTCAAGTATTCCAGCAGTTCCAAGAATCCACCAGCAGCAAGGGTTTGTTCACACGTTCCATTGGCGAGCTTTTCTTTCCATTCCTCCACAAGCGGGAATATTTGACGCTGCAGATTCGCTGGTGGTTCTATCGATGCACGAGCAATAAAAAAGCTACCTCTCCCTTGCTCAAACCAGCCAAATATCGCATTGCTTCTCGTGGTAACGATGTCAAATAACACTTTTCCATAGCTTGAGTGTTCCAGCGGCCTAACCTTCTGATCTGAGCTTCACTAGCACCACCGAGATCTGCCATTCTGGAACCAGAGCCTCTACCAACATGAGTTTTCGTACGGCATCTTAGCCCAATATGCGAAAGTGCTCCAGCTACAGCATCGAAATGAACTTTGTAAGACATCTCAGTAGATTGATTCTGTTTTGTTTTCAGCAGCTTCACAGGAAACCACTCCTTGGACTCCGAAAAATTAGGAAAAGGCTCCTGTTCACAATGCCATCGCCAAAACACATAAAAACCAAGATGCCCGTGGGGGCAAATTTGAACATTCTTATTTCGAATGCACGCACCGACTTCAGTCCGCCCAACCTGGTTTGTCTTCCCCTGCTTCATAATCACAACCAACGCTCGACATGGACTATACCCCTCATTTTCAAGTCGAATCGAATGCAAGTCAGCTAGTTCCATTTTTCTCGCGCACTCTCCACGCATGAGTGCGTAATGAGAAAGCAAAAACGTCAACAGATTTCTTAAGTTCATACCATAATCTCGTCGCATCGTCCAAAAGTACGTCGAGATACACTGAATCTGCTCGTTAGTAGTATAGCCATCCAAAAGCGTATCGGAACCCCGGTCAGCAAAAGTTTTGCGCTTTCTGTCTTCTTCAGTAAACTCCGCCATCTTTAGGAGAGCTCGCACTGCATCGTCGCATGGAGAAGGGTGACTGTTGACCTTAGCGAGTTTTTGTTGCAGCCATAAAGCAACCATCGCGGCAACATAACTTGTGACAGTAGCCTTACCGACCACTGCGTTTGTAGTGCCATTTTCTTCTGTGCTAGATTGCTGTTGCCCCCGCCTGTTCGATTTGTGTCTTTTTGGTCTGCCAAGTACACATTCTTTCAGGAAAATATGCAGCTTCGGCCCTGTAACTGTGTATCGGGTGAGATCGCTGAAAGCAGCCCCCTGATCGTCGCACCGCTTCACGAACTCGTTCTGCTTGCTCTTGTAAGCCCTTACTGTGTTCGTAGGTCGAATCACCGACGCCTGCTGGTACGTTTGGAGAACAGACTCGTCGAGGCGAACGTTCATGCGGGACTCTTCCTGCGACATAGTCTCTGCCATGGTTGGTGCTTGGCTTTCTGGCCCTCTCGCAGGTAGTTCTGGTTCGATTTCTACCAATAGCTAACCGAAAGCCCTGAATTCAAATAACACCTCTATCTAACTACCGAGCCGATTAATAACACACGTTTATGTGCGACCTCTCTGGCAGTAGGTGACGGTCCCGGACCGGTCCCCAATTGTGATAATGTTTTTCATCCTCTGTACTCAGCATCTGGCAAGTGTCACCTGGTTACTCGCTTGATTCGTCTCTATATGCACGCTGCGAATACACAAGTACTACCAAGTTGTTGGTGCCACTACGTGGCTAATTTGCAACGCGATGAACATTTGCCTTCTTGTTATTAGTTCTGTGAATTGGATGAAACCGGCAGCTTGAAAGAGCAGATAGTTATGACTTGCAATTTCCCACTAGGTCAATTGATTATACCGGTAATACACAACATCTTATACAGTCAAACCTGTTTATATGATCCTCCCTATTTGAGCCTTGCCATTTATTTGATGCAAGCTTTGTTGCTACCAAATATTTTACTTAGTTTTTGTATAACCGCTGTTTATATGTATACAAGGTATATGAGTCACATTTTGGAGGACCAAATTAGGTCTAACCTGTTTATTTGATTCACACTGTTCACGACCACACACTCTTCAAAGCCCCCACTGCTCAACGCCCATCGCCCAACGCAAGCCCCCTTCCCTCGCAATGTCTCCTCGCACCTGTCTGACGCTAGAACAAAAGCTCCAAGTGCACCTAAAGCTCAAGCAGAATCCTGGCATGAACAACCCCATGCTCGCTGAGTGGATTTGACAGCGATTTTATCGAAGTGGGAGGGCGCTGTGAGCGCTAGTGAGTATCTGGCAGTGGACGAGGACGTGCCTGCGCACGAGCCAGATGTGATAGTGGACGAAGCAGCAGGAAGTGATGCAGTTTCGCAGGACGAGCAGGAGGAGGAGGAGGAGGACCAGGAACCCACAATTCAACCTGCCATCGCTCTGAGACACTGCATGGAGCTGTCTGCATTTCTGCTTCAATGCGGAGAGCAGACTGATAGAGAACGAAGAACTTTACAGACCGTGTCCGCTTTGGTTCGGGAGACTACGGTGAAGGCAAAGCGGCAGCGAATTATGCGCGATTTCTTTACGTGCACCACATAATTTTTTTAACTGAGTCCATTTTATATGAGTCATTGTTGTAGATGGTCACCAACGGGGCCTCATATAAACAGGTTTGACTGTAGTTCCCGGTTCCCAGATCGCTCTTTATACCTGCACCATGCGGTGTGGCATATGGATGACGCTTCATGATCGAAATTGTTGGCATACCTATACTATGGAGACATCTGGCGTGCGTTTGATACCGTACGCGAACACTAGGCTGCACGCAACCATATTATAGGTGCAACGTGCACCATCCTCATTGAACAGGGGGCAAGTGCATCTATTGATCGCACTCGTGACGAACTGTTCGTATTCAACCACTTCCACTTTTGCCTTCCCAGCAACAACAACCATCCAAGTCACCCAAACATCACTTCGATCATGAAGACTACTGCTGCCATCGCGTCCGCCGCCGTGCTCATGGCCGCCTCGGTGCCGACCACCGACGCCCATACGTCCTGGTCCCTGAGTCGCAGTTCAAGGGCGGCGAGAACTCGGCTTGGCTCGTGCGGATCGACCCCGTGTGGAAGAGCGACCAGTGGTACGGCAACACTGCCAAGAGTGTGGCCGTGTTCAACTCTCTCAAGGCGGAACACAACTACAAGGACTTGAGGACGCTCCTGGATGACACGTCGCTGTACGGTCCTGACTGCGGCTGGACCAACCCGAACGGCACGCCGCAGCCCATCCCGACCAACGGCAAGGCCGTCTTCTCTCGTGGCCTCATCCACACGGGCCCGTGCGAGATCTGGCTGGACAACAAGAAGGTGCTGGCTGCGGACGACTGCTACAGCAAGTACGGTCACTCGAACGTGAACGTGAAGACGGAGTTCCCCGTGGACTATTCGTCGTGCAAGAACGGCGGGCTGGTTGGGATTCCAGGCCCTCGACAAGAAGACCGTGTGGCAGACGTACAGTACGTGGCTGCTATAATTGTTGAAGGACCTTCAATGAAGGTTGACGTTGATATCTGAACTAACGGCGTTTGTGTTGCTATTGTGCAGAGGACTGCATCCCACTGAAGGCGGAAAGTTAATCGATGTCGACGTCGTGGTGAACCCTAAGGCCTGGGGTCACGGACTTTATCATGTGTGAGTGTTGCCACTCAGAAGGTCTTTATGCCAACACTCCGTCTACGTCACCATTCGTTCCTACTTCGGCATTCCGCCGATGCTACGAACTTGAAGTACGCTACATGTAGATGTAAACGTGAGCAACAAAAATGAATGTTCGAGTACAATGGTAGTCAAGGTGTTCACCCTTAGTTACATTTCATGCCATACTCGGTAGGCTTTGTCTTCTGTATCCCCCCCCTCCCCCCGCACAATGTTCATTTAGCTAGGGTTCCACTATAGCGCCATTTCCTTCAAATACTCCCCAGTGAGGTCACGTCTGGTTCTCGGGCGAATTCTGGAGTGAAGATCTCCGGGTAGTTCACTCGAAGAAAGAGCAGCACTTCGAACAAATTCAGCGGATATATCCATAGTCGGTTGTCCTCGGGGTAAATCGTGGGTAGTACGACCGAAAAGCCACGATGCAACTTGTAAATATTTGCCACCTGTGGCATGCTCGACGGCTAGAACGGTATATCCCTCTGATCGGTGCGCGTGTAACCATTTACAGATCTCCAGGTGGTTGTGAGCGAAAGCGGCATCCATCGCGTTCGCTGTGCAGCCTGCAGTCGTGTTCGCGTGCAGCCATTTCACCATTTCCTAGAGGCCATTCCGCGCAGCATCACCCATTAAGTGGTTGCTGGACAACACTCCTCACCTCTCGGATCTCGAAGAGAAGAACGGCATTATTAAAGTGGCCGTGAACGCGGGCAATTTCGACTTGGCGAGGGTGTTGCGGTTACCTCCCAAATGGGTCGTATACGGAACTGATCGGTTTTATGATCCGACGGATGTCGCACCGATGATCGGGTGTGGGATCGGGAAACTAGGGATGGAGAGTGGCTTAGGGCAGGCAGTGTTGGGTGCTGAATCAGTCGGGAAGTTGCGTCAAAGGGCTCACGTGACATGGAGGAAGGTGCTAGTGCGGTCGGGAAGGACGAGGAGGTGGGGGCCGCGGTGGTGGATAGCAAGGGTGCCTCTCGAGCTGAAAACGTAGCAGAAGTACCTGAAGATGGCGACGGGCAAGCGGCTCGGCCAGCTGAACTCACCGGCAGCAGCGCCCCGAGACGTGCTGAGCGTACGACGTGTTTCTTCAAGGGGTACAAGTACACTCGCGCTTGGGCTTCTTCGAGGAAGATAGTTTATCGGTGTTCTAAGTATCGAGCGGGCTGCTGTGGCAAAATGGAGTTTACGATTGCATCAATGGGCTACTCGTGCGTCCGAACGCATACTTGCAGCGAGACAGTTGTAGCTAGCTCCGTCGCCAACGTAGAAGCTGAAATGAAGGCACAAACTGACCTATTAGCGATTGAGCATGTTGCATGGCCTGTGCGTCGAGTCTGGGAGGAGCTCCAGCGCCGCTTCTACTCAGCGGACAATCCTGATGTCGTGCGCGGCTTGTCGGAGCAGCAAGTGATACGGCGCGTGCACCATGCAAGAAACCAGCAGTATTCGGGCAACGTACACGGCTCTATCGAGATCCCACCGCTTTCGCTAGCGCTCAACGAGGCAGTTACGTTTTTCCAATTTCACTGTATTACACCAAACCGTGACGACCTGACTAAGCCTACGCGTCATCTGGGTTGGGCGCACCCTGCCTTGGTGGCACTCTTACGCTACCATGGCACGACGCTATTCGTTGATGGGACGTTTCGTTGTGTCCCGAGTGGCTACGCGCAATGCGTCGTGTTCATGGTACATGATCGCGCATCTGGTGTGTTCGTACCTGTATTTTACGTTCTGAGCACTTCCCGAACGGCCGATTGCTACTGGGAAATGATACATTTCATCGTTCAAGCTACTGATCAGCAAATTGAACCAGCAGAAATTGTCTGCGACTTCGAGGTCGGCTTGATGGATTCGCTCCAAACACAGTTTCCTAACGCAATTGTGTTGGGGTGTCTGTTTCATATGAAGCAGGCACTCCGTCGCGCAATGAAGCGCTACGCTATACCAGAGGATGAGTGCATCATTGCCATGACGCGTGGTGCGTTAGACACACTGACTGTGATTCAGCATGATCAAGTTGAACGGGGCATTAAGTGGGTAAGGCGTGAGATCAAGCGGCGATGCACTATAGCTGGGGTGGCCTATTCTGTAGGAAAATGGAGAGAGTTCTGGGGATATTTTGAGCGCACATGGCTTGAACAGTATTCCATTGAGGTGTGGAATGTGTTTGGGCTGGACAACGAACTGATCGCGAGGACTAACAATCCTCTCGAGCGGTTTAACCGCGAGTTAAACAGTAGGTTCCCGACGCCGCATCCGTCTATGGCGACATTCGTCACGGTGATTAAGACGATCTCGCACGAGTATGGTAGTTTTCCACGCAAAGTGAGTGCAGTGTTGAAGCAAGGCGGAATGAGCAAGCGGACGAAGCTGGGGAAAAGATGTTTTGAAGCAGAATGAAGACATTACGACCAAGTCCTCAAATTGAAGACCCAACATCTAGTTGTGCAGAAAATGGATAGGTGGGCTGGCCAATGCCGATCCTGGACCAGGAATCTTGGCCCCCCTTCCTGTCGTGGTTCATTTGGAGTTACGTCGACGCGTGAATCAAGCCCTCACGACCGCGCCGCCGTACAAGTGCTGTGGGCGTTTCACCAGCGTTGCGTCCAGCACCACGCCTGCCATATCGGCGTAGTTGTAGGAGGCAATCGGAGCCCATCGCGATGTGCTCTCGTCTACCCTGCTGAACCACGCACGGCACGGGAGCGAGCTGCTGGTGGTGGACGCCGCGGTGGCCGCTACGTCCTCGCTCTGCTTCCTGGTGGATGTTCCCAAGGCACGGATGCTTTCGTTTGGAGCTCGGCATAGAGCCGTGCCACTGGTTTCGGCGCGGCTCCATGTTGGTCCCCAAGGTGACGACGGACCGTGCGGATGACGTCTCGGCTTGCACGCTCAAGGAGGGCTCCGTGGACCACGTCACGGTCGGCTGGTCGTGCGGCAACTCGCAAACCAAGCACAAGACGAAGCGCCAAACGAAGCACAAGAAGACGCACAAGAAAGCGCACCGGAAGAAGCACCAGAAGAAGCACTAGAAGCACCAGAAGCACCAGAAGCAGTACAAGACTCAGATCCATGTCATGGTCCGCGACGCCAGCAAGCTGAGAGACGGGAAACTGGAACGTCGGCGCCATGACCAAGTACAATGTCGGGAAGTCCTTCTCCGTCATTTATGCGCACGGTGCGGTACACCCACTACGAAGCTCGATTTACATTTCTTCGGGGGCTTCTCACTTCTCCACACAAGCACCCAGCCATTGGATACGTGGCCGCAACACTCCGTCGACGACAACCAAAGCACGCAACAGCCAATTTTCGGTTTGGCTGTGAGCGACCCTGACGTTGCCGGGTAATGCCTTCGAGCTTACGCTCCGCTCGACCATACAGTCGAGCACTCGGTACACCTGGTGAGCGGCCCTGACGCTGCCGGGTAATGCCTTCGAGCTTACGCTCCGCTCGACCATACAGTCGAGCACTCGGTACACCTGGTGAGCGGCCCTGACGCTGCCGGGTAATGCCTTCGAGCTTACGCTCCGCTCGACCATACAGTCGAGCACTCGGTACACCTGGTGAGCGGCCCTGACGCTGCCGGGTAATGCCTTCGAGCTTACGCTCCGCTCGACCATACAGTCGAGCACTCGGTACGCCTATCGGCCTCGAGCACAATCACTATACCTACTTAGTTGGGTAAGATTCAACGAGGTCAATGTAGGTCATTTGGGTATGGCCATTTCGGGGTTGCCACTCGGCACCTTGCCTATCAAGCAAGGCAAGGCATCTTCATGCCTTTGACCTTAACTAAATGAACCACTTTGACCCCTAATCTGATTGAATGCTGCAAAGGTAGTTTTCCACGCGAAGTGAGTGCAGTGTTGAAGCAAGGCGGAATGAGCAAGCGGACGAAGCTGGGGAAAAGATGTTTTGAAGCAGAATGAAGACATTACGACCAAGTCCTCAAATTGAAGACCCAACATCTAGTTGTGCAGAAAATGGATAGGTGGGCTGGCCAATGCCGATCCTGGACCAGGAATCTTGGCCCCCTTCCTGTCGTGGTTCATTTGGAGTTACGTCGACGCGTGAATCAAGCCCTCACGACCGCGCCGCCGTACAAGTGCTGTGGGCGTTTCACCAGCGTTGAGTCCAGCACCACGCCTGCCATATCGGCGTAGTTGTAGGAGGCAATCGGAGCCCATCGCGATGTGCTCTCGTCTACCCTGCTGAACCACGCACGGCACGGGAGCGAGCTGGTGGTGGTGGACGCCGCGGTGGCCGCTACGTCCTCGCTCTGCTTCCTGGTGGATGTTCCCAAGGCACGGATGCTTTCGTTTGGAGCTCGGCATAGAGCCGTGCCACTGGTTTCGGCGCGGCTCCATGTTGGTCCCCAAGGTGACGACGGACCGTGCGGATGACGTCTCGGCTTGCACGCTCAAGGAGGGCTCCGTGGACCACGTCACGGTCGGCTGGTCGTGCGGCAACTCGCAAACCAAGCACAAGACGAAGCGCCAAACGAAGCACAAGAAGACGCACAAGAAAGCGCACCGGAAGAAGCACCAGAAGAAGCACTAGAAGCACCAGAAGCACCAGAAGCAGTACAAGACTCAGATCCATGTCATGGTCCGCGACGCCAGCAAGCTGAGAGACGGGAAACTGGAACGTCGGCGCCATGACCAAGTACAATGTCGGGAAGTCCTTCTCCGTCATTTATGCGCACGGTGCGGTACACCCACTACGAAGCTCGATTTACATTTCTTCGGGGCTTCTCACTTCTCCACACAAGCACCCAGCCATTGGATACGTGGCCGCAACACTCCACCGACGACAACCAAAGCGCGCAACAGCCAGTTTTCGGTTTGCCTGGTGAGCGGCCCTGACGCTGCCGGGTAATGCCTTCGAGCTTACGCTCCGCCCGACCATACAGTCGAGCACTCGGTACACCTGGTGAGCGGCCCTGACGCTGCCGGGTAATGCCTTCGAGCTTACGCTCCGCTCGACCATACAGTCGAGCACTCGGTACACCTGGTGAGCGGCCCTGACGCTGCCGAGTAATGCCTTCGAGCTTACGCTCCGCTCGACCATACAGTCGAGCACTCGGTACACCTGGTGAGCGGCCCTGACGCTGCCGGGTAATGCCTTCGAGCTTACGCTCCGCTCGACCATACAGTCGAGCACTCGGTACACCTGGTGAGCGGCCCTGACGCTGCCGGGTAATGCCTTCGAGCTTACGCTCCGCTCGACCATACAGTCGAGCACTCGGTACACCTGGTGAGCGGCCCTGACGCTGCCGGGTAATGCCTTCGAGCTTACGCTCCGCTCGACCATACAGTCGAGCACTCGGTACGCCTATCGGCCTCGAGCACAATCACTATACCTACTTAGTTGGGTCAGATTCAACGAGGTCAATGTAGGTCATTTGGGTATGGCCATTTCGGGGGTTGCCACTCGGCACCTTGCCTCTCAAGCAAGGCAAGGCATCTTCATGCCTTTGACCTTAACCAAATGAACCACATTGACCCCTAATCTGATTGAATGCTGCAAAGGTAGTTTTCCACGCGAAGTGAGTGCAGTGTTGAAGCAAGGCGGAATGAGCAAGCGGACGAAGCTGGGGAAAATATGTTTTGAAGCAGAATGAAGACATTACGACCAAGTCCTCAAATTGAAGACCCAACATCTAGTTGTGCAGAAAATGGATAGGTGGGCTGGCCAATGCCGATCCTGGACCAGGAATCTTGGCCCCCCTTCCTGTCGTGGTTCATTTGGAGTTACGTCGACGCGTGAATCAAGCCCTCACGACCGCGCCGCCGTACAAGTGCTGTGGGCGTTTCACCAGCGTTGAGTCCAGCACCACGCCTGCCATATCGGCGTAGTTGTAGGAGGCAATCGGAGCCCATCGCGATGTGCTCTCGTCTACCCTGCTGAACCACGCACGGCACGGGAGCGAGCTGGTGGTGGTGGACGCCGCGGTGGCCGCTACGTCCTCGCTCTGCTTCCTGGTGGATGTTCCCAAGGCACGGATGCTTTCGTTTGGAGCTCGGCATAGAGCCGTGCCACTGGTTTCGGCGCGGCTCCATGTTGGTCCCCAAGGTGACGACGGACCGTGCGGATGACGTCTCGGCTTGCACGCTCAAGGAGGGCTCCGTGGACCACGTCACGGTCGGCTGGTCGTGCGGCAACTCGCAAACCAAGCACAAGACGAAGCGCCAAACGAAGCACAAGAAGACGCACAAGAAAGCGCACCGGAAGAAGCACCAGAAGAAGCACTAGAAGCACCAGAAGCACCAGAAGCAGTACAAGACTCAGATCCATGTCATGGTCCGCGACGCCAGCAAGCTGAGAGACGGGAAACTGGAACGTCGGCGCCATGACCAAGTACAATGTCGGGAAGTCCTTCTCCGTCATTTATGCGCACGGTGCGGTACACCCACTACGAAGCTCGATTTACATTTCTTCGGGGGCTTCTCACTTCTCCACACAAGCACCCAGCCATTGGATACGTGGCCGCAACACTCCACCGACGACAACCAAAGCGCGCAACAGCCAGTTTTCGGTTTGCCTGGTGAGCGGCCCTGACGCTGCCGGGTAATGCCTTCGAGCTTACGCTCCGCCCGACCATACAGTCGAGCACTCGGTACACCTGGTGAGCGGCCCTGACGCTGCCGGGTAATGCCTTCGAGCTTACGCTCCGCTCGACCATACAGTCGAGCACTCGGTACACCTGGTGAGCGGCCCTGACGCTGCCGGGTAATGCCTTCGAGCTTACGCTCCGCTCGACCATACAGTCGAGCACTCGGTACACCTGGTGAGCGGCCCTGACGCTGCCGGGTAATGCCTTCGAGCTTACGCTCCGCTCGACCATACAGTCGAGCACTCGGTACGCCTATCGGCCTCGAGCACAATCACTATACCTACTTAGTTGGGTCAGATTCAACGAGGTCAATGTAGGTCATTTGGGTATGGCCATTTCGGGGGTTGCCACTCGGCACCTTGCCTCTCAAGCAAGGCAAGGCATCTTCATGCCTTTGACCTTAACCAAATGAACCACATTGACCCCTAATCTGATTGAATGCTGCAAAGTGCGTCGTATTGCCAACGTTCCTCGTGGTCGTACCCGACGAGTTGCTCGCGAAGTAATCCAGCTTCCCGAAGCCATCGACATTCCTGCCGACATTGGGACCGACGAGGAGATGGCTGAGGAGGTGACTCCCTCCGACACCGCCACTGGTTCAAGCGCCACTGTCCCACTATAGATAGTGTTCGGTAGCTACTAGCACGTTCCTATAATGCAGCAACTTCCCCAATACACACTTGCTTCACCGTCAAATCGTTCAGTTCACATGCCTGATCCGCATTCCTGATCGTGAACAAGATCAGGTCGGTATACGAACCAAAATAAATTCTTCCGGTGTTGCTGCCTCTGGACGCCAAAGTTGTGGAGTACGTTTGTCATTGGACCCGCACTGAGCAGCTGATGGAATCGACGGACATGCTGAAAAAGCACCAGGAGTTTGCGGCTTCGGCCATTTTATCAACGGTCTATGACGGCAACCTAGAGCTCGTTCAGAACGGAAGAAGAAAACGAAAGGGGCTTGGACGGATGAATGGGGACGTGGGATCACCTACTCGTCTAGCCGTGGCGACCTCCCGATGGTGAAGTGGATGGTAGAGCATCCGACTGGACGAAAAGTGTGCGAAAGCTTGAAAACTGACACCTGTTGCACGCGCTTTTTAGATGGCGCGGCCATATCGAAGTGGTTCAGTACATTTCCGACCATGGCTTTACCGACTCGAATGCAACTGCTCTGGTGGATGCAGCGACGACAATTGGACACGATCAAGTGGTTGCTGGAGTGCTCTTCGTCGTACGGCAACTATCATTCTGCCGATGAGGTTGTGATCGAAGCAGCGAAAAATGGCCACCTGGACGATTGGTAAGTGTCTGGCGGCGTTGCTGGAGCAACGAGCTCGAAGCGGAGACGGACCAAGAAGACGATTGAGTAGTAGTCCCGTTCTAGCGATGCGATTGACAGAGCCGCAGGCCAAGGGCATCTTGGTGTTGTGAAATGGTTACACAACACTCGTCCCGCACATTGGACGGAAGCAGCTACATCTCGGTGATTTCGTCTCGCCACCTCCCGAATCGCGTGGTCTCCCCATCTGACCTCGTGGCTCGGTTCTTTCCAGTTTGCCGGCATCACCGGGACACGGTCCACATACGTGTCTCGATTCACAGTAACTCGTGGGCCGTGCTCGAATAGGTTCTGCAACACCTGCATGTGCCCATTTTTCGTCCCACCTGGAAATGGGTAAAGACCCATTCGACCATTGCCAAGTCGCCTCGACCGGCGACGACTTGCAGCGCCGCTCGAAACTGGTACTCATGGTAGGATGAGTCCGAGCGCAGGTAGTTGAACAGCGACCATCCTGGCACTCTTGCGGCGGCGGAGGTGCAACTGGAGACCCATCCACGGACCCAAATTTGCAGGCTTCGTGCAGCGGCAGGTGCGCCAATGGAACAGGGAACGACGAGATGAGAGGACCCACTTGCGGGTGTGAGGTGACACAACGGCGTACAGCTGGAAGCGAGCCCAATCCGTACTATTTTGGTACCTTGAAGCTATTTCCATTACACCCAAAACATTCTAATTAGGGTATTCCACTCCAGTAGGTCTGCCTTGCTCGCCAAAATGGCCCCGTCCTGCTGCAGGTTGTGGCGTTGGTGCTGCGCTACCGCCCGTCCGTGGCCTCTTCTCCAAGCATCAGGGCGCTCATCTCCAAGTTCCTCGGCCCGTCACAGAATTTGTCGCTGCGCGATGCTTCCTCATTTGGGTCGACGCGCCTTCTGGACTGGAATTGGGACGTGAGCTGCACTTCCGCTGCCGACAGAGCGCCAGGATGGTCGCTGCACAACTACCTGCGATCCGAGCTGTACTACCACCACTACCAATTCCAAGAGTCTGTCCCAGTTGCCGCCAAGCGGGGCGATCTGGAGGTGCTCAAATGTTTTTTTTGCCCATTTTCAGGGCCTAGAAGTGCCTTCAACTGTGGTCACGCTAGCGGCACAAAATGGGCGCTTTCATGTACTCAAATTTCTGCTGGAGCACGACGAAGGGCGGGATTTTAAGCATGAGCTGAAGGAGGTGAAGGTGGACTATGATGCATTCGCGGACAATGTCTCGGTAATGCCTCCAAACTGGAAGGGGCCTGGCAATGTGGTCAGGTGGGGAGGACACGCCATCGGGACGCTATTCGAAAAGAGCACTATGAAGTTGCCCGCTGGTTGCTGGACAACACGCCCCACGGAACGGACGAGGAGGAATGAACGAGATCATTCAGGCCGCAGCCGGTAGGGGGAATCTGGAGCGGGCGAGGTCGCTGATGCCTCTGGACGCCGCGATTGTCAACTACGTGAACACGTGGGCAAAACTCGAGGTTATCGAGCACGTCATGGAAACGACGGACGGTCTCAAGAAAAACCAGGATTTTGCAGCAGAGGTGGTATGGATGAATAACATCATCTCTCCGACCTCACTGATCTTTTGTATGGCATTTTTTCGTGAATATTGACCAATGATTTGCATTGATTCTGTTTCCACCAATCCACTCGAGACATAGCTCGTATTTTTTTACCAATAAAAGCTCAGTATCCGACAGAGGTCGGAACCCCCTTAACTCCGACGTATCGGGTCGGAAGCAAGCCTCAGATATGTATATCTGTATAGAGAAGGCCGCCCAGCCACATATCATTTAGATATCACCTCCCTCTCCGACCCATTACGATGAGCCTCAACGATCTCAAGCCCGCCAACACCAAGCGCGCGCGCTCGACCGCTCTAAAGGCGTTCGAGCGCTTCCTCTCGAGCGAAGGGACCAGCCTCGAGCACGTTGGCGCCATGATCTTTGCCGAACCGAGCCGCGCAAGCGCCATCATCCTGACGATAATGGACAAGTTTGGCGTTTATCTTGCTTTCCACGCTGGCTCGAAGGGGCAGTATCAGTCACGGCACTCCGTGGCACAATACTACCGACAGGTGAAGTGCTGGCTGCTCGATGAATATCCCGTCCCAGGTGGTGCTGTTGCAAGGCAGCTGCTAAGCATGGGTCGCACTCTGGAGCAGCACTGTATTAAGCGCGAAAGCGGTGGTTTCGTGAAGAAGGCGGTGGCATGCACCAAGACCGACATGCAAAAGATGGTGGGATACCTGTATTCAACAGCTAGCTGCGCAGAGGACTACCAAGATGCTGCATTGCTATGCTTGCTCTGGTACCTGTTTGGCCGCGCTTCGGACTTGACCTTCGTCCGCAAACAGCAGCTCTCCATCGGTGCTGGAGGGGTTTTCTTCATCCGCTTCATTCGGATGAAGACGTCTGATGAGCAAGCGCTGTCGCTTTTCCCCGCCGCTGACTTCCGGTCGTGTCCGTTGCTGGATTTTGCGCTTGCGCTGGCATTTCAGGAAGCTCCATCGACTGCGCTGTTGAGCCATCTTTCAGCGCTAACGGCCCACGTGCCAGTTGAGCTGACTGCCTCTGTCCCCCTCTTGGAGATGCTTGAGGGCTGCGACGACCAAACTCCTTCAAGTGCACCAGCTCAGTCGAATTCATCCAGGGCATCTCTTGGGATCCACGCTCAAGTTAATCGTCTCCTCGATCGAGTTGCGGGTCCAGCTGGAGTGGAAGAACCGCTGAGCTCGCACTCCTTTCGCCGAGGAGGAGCTCAGCATGCAAACGCTTGCTCGGACTTGACAGCGCGGTGGATCTTCGACCGCGGAGCCTGGAACATGACTACGACAAACAAGGCATTTGCATACGTCTTCAATAACCGAAGGAGGATCACCAAGTTGCGAAGGTGCTCAGTGGTATGGCACCAAAGCAAACCTCTGTACTGCCGTCGCTGGAAGCCCTCGACTCGACTACGCAAGATCAGATCCATGAAGTCAGCCATAAAATATTCAGTGCAAGCCACTCACTGGGAAATCCGGCCTTCAACATCAGCGCTGCTGTGCGAGAAGGGCTGACTGCGACGCTGATCCTTCACTATCCGTCGCTGTTAAAGATTAACCCACGCGGTAAAGTAGTCGCGAAGATTGAGCACTGCGCCGAGGAATCCGGAGTGACGACGACCAACCTGCTCACTTGGTCACAACAGCTCGCAAGATCATCAAACCAAGCAAACGGAGTCACTGAAGACATGATCGAAGGAAGTAAAGGAGCGAAAGCTGCATTCGATCATCAAACGGCCTTGATTGAACGATTAATCGAGCTAAATCGACAACTGGAAGCACGCGTAAACTCGTTAGAATCTGCAAACGACAGTAAAAAAGACGATATAATCGCACGACGAGGTGAGCAAGGATCAAAGCGACTGCGAGAAGAAGAAACAAACGTACCCCAGAAGCGCAGACGCCGTTCGAAGCTGCAACCGCTAACCGACACCTGGTTTGCGTGGTATGCAGGAGATCCGCGCGGCTGGAGATGCGACGACAAGCACAAAAAATCAGACGCCAAGCAGCTTGTGGCCTTCTTGAAGCTCTTTCTCGAAGATGGATACGTGCTCGACGAATCATCAGCCAGCTACAAGGACGATTTTCGTCAGCTTGGGGAGTTAGCATCAGGCAAGGTCATGGCGTTCTTGCGGTTGCGAAACGTACCCTCATCAGGATCCTGCGCTGTGCTGAAAGCGCTTCGGCAGCTGCATCGCGAAGGAAGCCTGAACGTTCTCATCGGAGACTATCGGAAGCGCCTTGCCATCGGAAGAGTTGTAGATCCTGCACCAGTACACCATCAAAACACACTCAAACAAGTCCCATAGTCCAACACAATAGCACAGTCATTGTTCCTCGTGTTAGCTGTTCTTGCTTCCGTTGATGCCGCTTGCGTGGAGGTCTGCATCGTTCATTCAATCATAGAAATTTTACCGATGGGTGGAATCGAACCACCTTCATCCCTTTCGGGAGCTCTTCCATTGAGCTACATCGGTGGGGGTTAGACAACAACATCGCAGGGTACTTTACACTGGAGTGCTCGACGGGGAATTAACGACCACAGTTGTTCGTGGAAGCGACAACCCTCTTAGGTGCACCGATGCGCGGCACAACCCCCTCAATTCACCCTCCCGGGTGGTCAATCGAGCACTGAGTGCGCAGGGCAAACGGCGCAGTCAAACTTACGCGTGCACCACTCATTTGTAAGGTTATTTACGCGCGTAATTACCTGCTGTCATCCTATTTACGAAACCCTTTCCAAATTAGTTCGATATAAAGTTCTGTGATATGGTCGGATTCTGGTCGGAGTTGCATTCACGGTCGGAGACGTGATGATATGGAGTAATATCCACTTGGTTCCAACCACTACTCGTTTTTGCAATTCTAAGCAGATCGAATAACACCGATTTTATCCAATGAACAACATGATTTCGATCAATTATAGCCAGTGGTATTCCCCTTAAATGGGATACACTTTTCCAACCATTCCAACCATATTTGGTTGGAATTTTGACAGAATATTTTTAATGTCATACAAATACCTATATAAATACATATTCCAAAAATATCCTTCAGTTTCCAACCCAGGTGGTCGGTACAGAGTTTGGTGTTAGAGCGACAACAGGAAGCAAACGGGCATGTCGATTGCATCCCTCGCTCCTGCTAACAGCAAGAAGGCCAGGGCGACGGCGATAAACTCGTTCACGACGTTCCTGGCCGCGGAGAGCATGACACTTGACGCCGCCCACCAACTTATTGACGAGGATAAGACAGGTAAGGTGTTGCGTGTTATACTCGACAAGTATGCATATTCGTTAGCCACTTCAGCCAATAAGGTAAGGGCGACGAATACTTGTCTAGCATACTATGGAAATGGCTAGTCGACAAATACCCATTGCAGGGAGCGTTAGTTAAATCTCAGCTCCAAAAAATTCGATCTGGGCTGGGTAAGTATTGCAGCAACCGAGAGGAGGCTGGTGACGAGAAAAAAGCACCACCGTGCTCGAAACAAGACTTAGCAGCTATGGTGCATCTACTGTACTCGACGGCTTCTACGGAGAGTGAATATCTCGACGCGGCACTCGTCGTCATGATGTGGTACCTATATGGCCGCAGCTCCGACGCAGAGACGGTGGAGAAACGGCAATTATCCATTTTACCTGGTAAGTATGGTTTGGCTTTGATGTCACAGCGACTGAGACTAACAATGCATTCACGTATATTAGGTGGTGTTTTATTTCTCCGATTTAAAAGGGTTAAGACAGCCTTGCTGCAAGGAATATCCTTGTTCAAGGATCCCACCAATTTCTTGACATGCCCGCTCAACGCTTTAGCTGCGGCACTGGTAATGCAGAAGTCGCCAAGTCAACGCATGTTTCCCCAATTCATCAAAAAGAAACATAGTTCAGATGATATTCAAGATGTACAGTAACTCACACTTATTGAACTTTTAGAAGTTGACGACGATCTATCTTCTGTGGAGGACACTCAAGCACCTTCGTCAAAACGTGTCCCTGGTGCACAAGCATACTTGAACAGATTGCTGGTTAGAGTTAAAGAGATAGCGGATTTACGAAGGATTAGAATGACCCCTGATCTTACCTCGCATTCGTTCCGGCGTGGAGGAGCTATGCACGCCAATGACGGCAGTCTGACAGAGAACTGGATAATTGAGCGCGGCGGCTGGCAGCTGGACCGCTGAACAATGCGCTCGGTTACATGCTCGGCACGACTCAGGCGGACCAGAAGGTCTCCCGCGTCTTAAGCGGGTGGAAGCCGAAAGACGGTGCGCGGCTACCACCGCTAACAGCCTTAGACGCGCCAGTGCTTGCTCGCGCTCGCAAGTTACAGCAGTTGTTGTTCTCGAACACCCTGGCTTTTGCAGACACAAAACTCAACCTCGATGCAGGTGTCGCGAATGTTCTTACCGCAACGCTCTTGATGCACTACCCCGACATGCTGCAACTCTGTGACAGCAGCCCATTCATCACAAAGATACGGGAAATATTAGCAGCACTGGGTATTGGCGAGTCGGAGTTGCTTGCTTGGAGTCTTACGATTAGCCGGGCCTTCCAAGCCCCTCCCGCTGCTGTACCTGTCATGGCTGACAACGAAGAGAAGCCTTCGCCTGCGCTAATGGACCTCCTCAAACGCCAGTCCGAGCAGATGGATGTCTTGATTCTACAAAACAAACGGCTCGACGAGAGGATGTTAGCAGTAGAAGCGCAGCTACATATCCTTACCAATGGTACAACATCATCTGAAACGGCGTGCGATGGGGTGACGGACGCAGTAACCGAGCAACAGTCTGCTCTCGAAGCCAAGGCCCCACGCTCGAAGAAGAAAGGTGCTCAGTCACTGTCTGCAATCTGGTTTGAATGGTTCACGGCAGAACCTCGCGTGTATGCTTCGCGATCTGTTAAAAAGACAGCATTGTACGAGTACCGACATATTACCGGGTACCTGATGCTTTCTTACCTTTGGGCTTCAAGCTTGACACTTCGTCACCTGCTTACAAAAGCGAGGTGTTAGAGCTTGGGGACACAGCGCAGCAGAACACTCTTGCCTTCTTGAAGGCACACGGCCTCTCAGCGGTCGCAGCAGGCACAGCACTGAAGGCGCTCCGGCAGATGCAGAAACTTGGAAAGCTGGACAGTCATATCGCACAGCTCCACGAGCGTGCTGAGCGTGGCGATGTAGTCGATCCTACGCCACCTGCAGCTCTACCAGCATTCATTCGACTGAAGCCCGCGCGAGGTTAACCTGAAACTACAGTACACAACATAACATACTGCCACAGACAAAATTAAAGCACCCTTATAGCATAACACACTTCGCTCATCAAGGGACACCAGCATAAAGTATACCACAACACTACAGTCTGCAATGCAGTTCTTCGTATATTGACTTGCACTTGATAGCTACTATATTACAAATAACACTGCCACAACCATGAAGTTAGAAGAGGAAATTCACCAGTTAATTGAGCATAATATTTACCAGCATCTCGCGTCCACGCTAGGATCGGTGCAACCTGCGCCATCTTCAGCATAATATTTGTGTCTTCATCGTATCGCGCGAAGCCGTGGCGCTACATGCTATAGCCATCTTCTCTTGCCCGACGCGTCGCCAGCACCTCCTCACAATTGCCTCGTCGGGCATCAACGCTCGTTGCGGGCTTGAAGACCAGCAGCTGCATCACGGTAGGCACGGCATGGTAGGCATCACCATGACGAGCGCCAGTATCCCGCAAATGCCCTTCTCCTCCGAGCGAGTGCCGCTCACACGGAAGCACTACCGATACAGTAGACGTCGGGCTTCACCGGCAGGACACTTGGCAACGCCATGTGGCCGCGGACGACAAGCCGCTGTCGCGCCGCCTCCGTGGCCTCCACCCTCGTCGCTGTTGCCTTGCTATCGCCGCCCTCCTTGTCTTTCACCGCCACGGGGTCGTTGCCCGTCACGGCTGCCGTCTTCGCCGCCGTTGTCGTCTGAAGGGGGGTTTTGTTTGTCGCCCCACCAGCCGTCGCAACCCACTCTGTACCAGTGTTTTGGTACACAAAGTACCGGTTCGGGTTGGACGCTGGTCAGACCCGTTGGAATTTTGACGGTATGGAAGGCGACAAGGCAGGGGGACCTCAACCTCGTTCAGCGTCTTGCAAAGCTCCACGAGAGGGGGAAGAAGAAGGAAGATTGGCTGGAACGGTGGGAGTGGGGGATTGGCAATGCGTGCACGCGGGGTGATCTACCGATGACAAAGTGGATGATAGAACATCCTACCGGTCGCGGAGTTTGTGTAGATTCAGAGGGGTAGACGGTACTCAGAATACTTCGATGACGCGGCTGCTGGGGGACATATCGAGGTGCTGCACTATCTTCTCACGCAAGGTTTTACCGACTCACGTGCGGGGGCTCTGTCAAATGCGGCACGCGGAGGCCACTTGGATACTGTGAAGTGGCTTCTTATCAACTCCTCAACGTACGACGATATCAATTGTGCTGATCGGGTTGTAGTTGAAGTCGCGAAAAACGGACATCTCGATATTTTGATGTTTTTCCACGATCTCGCTTCTAATAAGCGCGTCACGGGTAACAAGAGCAGCAAGCGTCAACGAACGGAACAGACGATTGACTGGTGGGAGTGATCAAGCCAAGCAATGGACGAAGCGGCTTCTAGTGGTCACCTGGAGGTGGTAAAATGGTTTCACACTGCCCGTTCGGAGAGCTGCACGACGAAGGCTATGGATCACGCAGCTGAGAATGGCCACTTTGAAATGGTGAAATGGCTGCATGAAAACACCACCGCAGGTTGTACGGCGCATGCAATGAATTACGCAGCACGCAACGGCAACTTGGACATGGTGAAATGGTTGCATGAGAACACCACCGCTGGTTGCACGACGCATGCGATGGATGCTGCCGCTGCTAGGGGCCATTTGGATGTTTGCAAGTGGTTGCACGCAAACCGATCGGAAGGATGCACTGTGCAAGCTGTCGAGTACTCGGTCGGAAACCTGCGTGTCTGGAGCTGGCTTCGGGCTCACTATCCGACGATCCACTCATTGGACAACAGACTGTGGATATACCCGAAGAATGTATTCGACGTCCTGTTGTTCCTTGATGTGAACTACCCCGAGGTCTTCACTCCAGAATTCGCACGAGGTACTAGAAAAGACCTCTCGAGTGAATACTCCAGGGGGAGTGACGCGCTAGTTGAAGCCTGGTTGAATGAAAAATACCCTGGACTACCAAGGGAGAAAAATAAATGCCGGCTCTGGACGTCGTTGTAGACAGAGAGTGCACTTAGCCACAGGCTTGAACAGCAACATTTCTCGACAACAGTAGGCATTCATATTTTCAAAGTACATGGAGGTGCCGTGTTTGTGTTGGTAATCCATCGAACAACTAACTACCAGATCCAGAGGAGGGTTGTAAATTTTCCCTTTGAAGAACTAACTAAGTTGCGGGTCGAAGTGGACGAGGCTGCACTTAGCTCTTCTCCATCCATAGCGACAGTCGTTGAGCCCTCGAACCGATGAGAATGCAGCCATTTCACCACATTCAAATGTCCATTTGTGGCGGTCCTGTTCAATTGAACAATCTCCCGACCTATTAAGATGGGACCATTCAACGAAGTACGCATAAACACACCACGACATCCGTTACCTGTCGCCAGCGTCATCATCAAATAGTCTGGAATTCGTTCCGTCTGGGGAAAGTGCTCCACCAACCACTTCACCGAGTTTAGCTTTCCCATCTCCACTGCGCGATACAAACCGCCTCTCCCCCATAGTCGTCAATCCCCCCCTGATCGTACAGGTACTGCATTTGCCTCCCACCCGGCCATTTCGAGCAACATTGCAGATGAGATGGTTTAGAATTCCGCCTTCTCGCATGTTCTGACGAACGTCACGTCCTACTGGATGCTCCATTAACCATTATACAACGTCGAAATTCCCATCCACACAGGCGTCTCTCACTGCATCGCGCCAGTCGACAAACCCATCGATTGGAGGCCGATCGTGTGGTGCGGAATTGCGTTTCATACCCAAGCGCCCGGACGACACCGATTAATGAATAGCCACGCCAGCATCAAATTCATTCAGATCACATCTGCGCTCCTGGGATATTGGGCAACTTCCATGGGATATTTGTATTTTCGCAGTCCAGCTTCACCGAGGTCCATGGCACCAACATCCAGCGCCGCTTGGACGATATGATTAATCGCATGCTCAGCACACTCGTGAGCGGATCTTGGTGCGTGCTCCAGCAGCCACCTTGCCCCTTCAAAATTTCACTTTGTGCGTCACTCGCTAGACACTTTGGCCACCAACACCCGGGTTGAGAACGCTACTCTGAGCCTGCACTTCACCGTGTTTTGTCTTCACATTCCTCTTCTTCTGGCTCGGATTTACAGCATCAAGAATTTTAGCACTGACATGTATCCGTTCTCGGCAACTTCTTTGACGATGCCCACGGGACTTCACAATCCGAAAAATGGCTGAATGTCCAGTTCAGAATCTCCATGTTGCCCGTTTGGCAACACTGTCTATGACCTTCATGAATTGGGAGCGATGCAAGTGTGGATCCGACCGCAGGAAACTGGGACCATCCCGGAGATCAAGTTTCGGCTGAATTGCAGCTAGATTCCCAGATCCAGTAGTAGACAACCCTGCTTGTTATTGGCAAATATTGATCACGTCAACTTGTACTCATCCACTTTTTTTCCTGCTCACTTGAGAAAGTTACCTAGGCAGTTATTCACAAAATTATTATTAGCACCTCTCACGATCCAGACTAGAACACATGATGAACGAGGATTCAGGACGTTACCAGCGTGATCAATAGCCAACGTACTAATATGTAGTACAGCACTTCGAAGTAGTTGAGATCATCAGGCACCACCAGGTCTCAGGTATTCGCGATGGATTGTGGTACCTGGTTCACCCGTCCCGGCGGGCAGCATTGTGAAGTGGGGGTTCTGCTCTACCACCCAATCCACGACAAGCCTGTCGTCGGGGCCGATAAGAATTCCGACAAGAGGTTTCTTCTTCTGGTACCAAGTGCTGAACATTTCAGGATAGCTTGCATGTACGAACATCACCATCTCGAACTGGTTTGGCGGGTAAATCATCAGGTCCGTGGTAGGGATGATACCTGGGAAGTGGGAGTGAATCCAGTGGACAACACGAACGTGGCTTTTTGACGCTGCCTCGTCGAGCGTTTTCGACGTACAAGCGGGGCCTTTCGCAAAATGCGTACACGCGAGGCTGAAGTTTTCGAAGAGCGACTTCACGATAACCAAATATCCATTTCCTGCTGCAAGTTCCATCGCCTTGGTACTGCATCCAGCTTTCGTGTTGGCGAAGAGCCACTGTAACGTAGTAAGGTGTCCGTTAGACGCCGCTCCGTCCATTGCACTCGTAGTACATCCCTCCAATCGGTGACGATGCAGCCACTGAACTACATCAAGGTGTCCATTAGTTGCTGCTTCGTCCATGGCCCTAGTAGTGCAGTGCTGGGCTTCAATTGCATGTAACCACTTGACGACAGGCAAATGGCCATTTGCAGCAGCCAAGTTCATCGCATTGCGAGATCGAGGCCACCATGCATTTGCCGGTTGCATGGAGCCTCCCAAACGCCGCAAGAACGCCAAAATCTCCAGACGGCCATTCTTTGCAGCTTCATCAATCACAGAATCAATTGCCACCCCCAAGGTAGGAGTGGTGCTGGACCAACCACTTCACCGCGTCCAAATGTCCGTTGCGAACTGCTCTTATCAACGCCTCAGGGTATTGCTCAACGATTCCTTCTTGATAGAGGCACTGCATTACCTCGACCTGACCTGCTTCGGATGCAACGGCGAGGAAGTGGTCAACGGCAATATCGTGCTTCAGCTCAGCACAGATTTCTCGACCCGTTGGGTGGCCTACCAACCATTTCACCATTGCAATATCTCCAAGCGTGCAAGCCTCTTTGATGCTTAGGTACCAACAGCTTGTCCAGTCAAAGTCCATTTGTGTAGGTGGCGGCAGCGGAGAGAATAGCTGCGCGACACGCTGCATCACGTCCAGTCGCCCGGCCCTGGCCGAGTCCTCGATGGCGCTAGCAGCGCACCTCTTGTCCAGCCGCAGATATCCCGATCGCAGCATCATCTCGATGATCTCCGGTCTTGGGCAGAACGGGGCGTACTCCAGCACAGATCTGCCTAGCGGCAAGACAAAATTGGCAAGGTCACGGAACCCCGCGGTTAGACACCGCTCGATGATGACCTTGATGTCGTCGGCGCTGTTCTCGTGCGGCGCGTGCAGGAACAGCCACTTGGCGACGTCCTTGTGGCCCTTGGCCACCGCGTATTCGATGCTGCGGCTGCCCCAGCGCACCGCGTTGCCAGGGCCGTCCCATCCCTCGGGCATCTGCGGGACGCTCTCGTACGGCACGTGCTTGTCGCCACTGGGTTTCTCCACTCTCCTATGCGTGCAGTCCCTCCCGGCGTCATGCTCCAGCAGGAACTTGAGCACCTCCAAGTGGCCGTTCTGCGCCGCGTCCTCCACCGCGAGAACGGGCACTGAGCAGCCTGAGAAGTGGGCAAAGAGCCACGTGAGCAGACCCAAATCGCCTTGTGCTGCGGCTTTTTGCACCGCCTTCTGGAACTGCCACCGGCGGTACTTCGGCTCGCAGCGGAGATAGTTGCCGAGCGTCCACGCGGACGTGCGCTCGTCCTTGGAGGCGGCGCTGGCGCTCCACATCCAGTCCAGCAGCCGCGTCGAGCCGAAGCCGCAGGCGTCCGCCAGGGACAGGTTCCGGTCGGGCCCGAGGAAGCTGGACACGGCCTCGGTGAGCTCCAACAGCGCGTCCGCGTCGGCGCCGGCCTGGCGGCGCAGCACGAATGCCACGAGCGACAGCGCGCGGTCCATGGCGGCGGGATCTTGCGGAATGCGGAATGAGAAACTTCAACTGTCGGAGTGATGGTCGGATGTAACCTGGTTATCTAGGGTACGAAAAGGGGTACGCCGCATCGAAAGCACTTGAGCTTTGTATTGCCCATACACACTCCAAGTCATGCTGGACCTGCACGCACTATTGGGCGAAGAGCGCGACCTGGACGCCGTGCCCGTGCTGGACGAGGCGAGCTTCCGCCTCGGCGCGTACCGCGACGGCAGCACGCTCAAGTTCCGCGGCGTGGTGCGCGATGTGCAAGACCCGGAGCTCGTGCTGCTGGGCGGCGAGGCGCCCGCGGCGCTCGAGGACGGCGAGGCCATGCGCCGCCTGCTGGTGGAGCGTGTGCCGCTGACTGTCACTCTGTTCCCGCACGTGAGTGACTGGGCGGCGCGTGCGTACCAGCGAGACGTTTCATTAGTCAAAAATGGAGAAGAGAGTGATGGTCGTTGCAGTCCGAGTGATGGTAAAAAGGCAACTAAGGGCACCAAGCGCCCCGCACACGAGCAGCAGGCGCTGGACGACGTGGATGTGGACACACAGGACGAGACCCACGCCAAGAAGCCTAAGGCAGAGACGGAGCAGGAGCAGGAAAAGCTGCAGCAGGAGGAGAGCCTGCTACGGCCCCAGGCCGTCAACATCTACGTGTACGACGGCCAGTACAAGGACACGCCGCTGGACGCCTTCAAGGTGAACGAGGCCTTCGAGTTCGTTGGCATCCTGGACCTCGTGGTGCCCGGCACGGACACCAAGAAGGAGGAAGGCGAGGGCGTGCTGAGCACAAAGCAGCTGGAGGAGCTGCAGATCTCGGACTGCATCGACGAGGTGCAGCGCAAGGCCCGCTCGGGTGTCGTGCTGCACTGCTGCCACGTGAGCGCGCTGCAGAGCGTGCACCACGTACGTCCGCACGAGTCCAGCGAGTACTACCAGCAGATCCACGAGAGCAACGACTCGAGGACCAAGTTTTGCCGGGACGAGTGGACCAAGCTCGGCCAGGAGATGACCGTTGCCGCTATGCGCCAGCAGGTCATCGGCTACCTCTCCAAGGCTGTGCGTGGTGATACGCTCGCGGCAGAGTACTTGCTGCTGGGACTGCTGTCCCACGTCTACTCGCGCGCGGATCCCTCGACACCGCTGGGCAATCTGTCGCTCAATTTATCCCTGGACAAATCGTCAACTGAAGGGCAGAAGAGCTCCTTCATATCCCAGGTTCAGCAGACACTGAAGTCCCTGATGCCCATGGTGGCGCGAGTGGACCTGTCGCTGAAGGAGCTGAACTCGACCAAGTTCATGCCCCATAAGGACTACGAGCGCGAAGTCCTGGTGAGCGGCGTGCTGCAGGTGGCCAACGGCACTACCATGCTTGTGAATGAAACAGCGTTGACTGCGGGGCAGCTGAACGACCAAGGTGTGAAGAACATAGCTGCACTGCAGTCATTGATCGATAAGATGCTGCTGCCGTACGACTTCCACTACTACAACATGGACTTCCCGCAGGATGTGGCTGTTGTTACCGTGTCGGAGGGCAAGAGCATTCTGCCAGTGACAGTGGCCGTGCCAATTGTTGCTGCAGACATTTCTGCTGCTGAGGAGCAGACAGCTTCGCTACCACAGGAGCAGGTATTAGAGTGTTTCCGCGTGTTCCTGAGCGTACTGCGCTCGTTTGTAGTTACGATCGGCAATGAGGAGGCCGAAATGGCTGAAAAGCATTACGTGGAGTGCCGCAAGTCCCAGCAAAAAGTGGCGGTAAGTTTCTTGGCTGTTGGTACCTTACTCACCTTCTCGTTTCACAGACGCTAACGGGTGCATGTTGTGTATGCATTACAGTTGGAGGATCTGCATCGCTGGCTGCGCCTCGCTCGTCTGGTAGCTCTTAGTCGTGGGGAAGGACAAATCTCCAAAAACTCCTGGGACGCAATGTTGACACTGGAGAACCAGCGCCTGGCTCGCAGTCCTGCAGATAACAGCTCGTCGTGAATATCAAGTCATGAAGAATGAAAATGGGCTCCAATTTTGAGATTATATGAATCGCAAAATGTGTTTGATACTGGTATCGACGG
This sequence comes from Phytophthora cinnamomi, assembly GCF_018691715.1. Lineage (NCBI taxonomy): Eukaryota > Oomycota > Peronosporomycetes > Peronosporales > Peronosporaceae > Phytophthora > Phytophthora cinnamomi. Next base: position 327,870 of record NW_027151052.1, read on the forward strand.
AGCCACGGTCGAGGGGATTATCCGTTTGTCGGTGTCCATCTCTGGATGACCACAACCAGGAAGTCCTTCTCTGCGGACAGCGGCAGCACGCAAAAGGAAGAAATGATAAATGCAACAACGATAAGCGCGTGGGGGGACAGTAGAACGCAAAACTAACCGTGTGCGATCAACAACTCGAGCTTTTTGACGCGGATCCGCATGTACTGCAAATCGTTCTTGGGGTTCAAGTCGCGCACCACGCCTCGGGCTTTCGTGGTGAGCTCCTTCATGTAGAGCGCGTACTTCTCAGCCTCGGCTACCTGCATCTGCGGATGACGTCGGAGTACGTTGCCGTTGCGGTCGGCGATCACGTAGCCCTCCACACCCTTGTGGTTTTTGATGCGTTCGAGCGTCTCTTCCACCTCGGACATTGCTTGTTCTTGTTGTCTGTAAAGATCACGGCGCCTGTTGAGCTTTGCTTGAAGAGTCGACGAAGACTGTTGTTGTCAAAACTTGGGTATCGTCAGCGCTAATGATTTCAGAAGCCCTACCAATTGGGCACCATTCAGCGGTAAGCTATTAATCTGTTGTAGCACCCTCGATGTAAGGGACTGTGGCTCATTCGTGAGCTACGCTGTCTTAGAAACAAAGTGCTCATTTAAGTACGCCATGAGCTATTCATCAGCGCAGCGAACTTGAACAACCAATTTTCTCGTTTATCACGTTTACATGCTTCTACGAGTACTGAAGTCAAACACCTATAACACTCTACAATCATCGGTACTCACACTTGAACTACACCGCTTAGTTGAAGTTGAACGATGGTGCAGTGGTGACCTTCGGGGTGTCCGCAGACGAACCCTGAGTCGTGGGAGCGTCGGTGGATGGCGAGTCCTTCGACGCCGGCGCCGGAGTCGCCGACTTCCCACTCGAAGAAGGCGTCTTGGAGTCACCGCTCGATGGCGTCTTGGAGTGACTGCTCGATGGCGTCTTGGAGTGACTGCTCGATGGCGTCTTGGAGTCACCAGTGGAAGGGGTCTGTGCACCCGTCAAGGAAGAGGCTTGCGACGTCTGCGATGTCGACGTCGAGGGCGTCGTTGACGTCGAGTTCGACGAGCCGCCACCCGATCCAGTAAGCGGAATGCAGTTCTCTACAAAACAAATACGTGCTTCGTTAGTACAAGCGAAAGCAAACCCAGCGTGCAAGGTCAAGTGAAAGCTTACTGTAGGACTGCCACACCGTCTTGTCACTAAGACCCTGGAAGCCCAGCCAGTAGAAGCGCATCTCCTTGCAGCCGCCGTTGGCGCACGATGAGTAGTCCACGGGGAACACCGTCGTGATGTCCTGGTTCGGGTTGCCGTACTTGCTGTAGCAGTCGTCCTCAGACAGCACCTTGTTGTCGTCGAGCCAGATCTCACACGGGCCCACGTGGATGAGACCGCGAGAGAACTTGGCCTTGCCGTCCGTCGGAATGGGCTGCGGCGTGCCGTTCGGGTTGGTGAAGCCGCAGTCTTGGCCGTACACGGATGTGTCGTCCATGAGCGTCTTGAGGTCCTTGAAGTTGTTGGCCGACTTGAGAGACTTGAAGACATCCACGCTGCCGGCGTTGTTGCCGTCCCACTTGTCGCTCTTCCACACAGGGTCGATCTGTACGACCCAGGCGGAGTTGGCGGTACCCTTGAACTGCGACTCGGGCACGGCGATGTATCCGTGCGCATCAGCGGTCGGGGTCGAAGCCGCCAGAATGGCAGCGGCGGACGCGAAGGCAGCAACAGTCAACATTGTTGGACTGACTTAAAATGTCTGTCGAAGTTTCTGAAGCTGTTGTCACTTGGGAAGCAAATTTGGAAATGGTTGAGTTTTCAACGCCCGTCGCGAATGAAAGACCGAATGTCCTTTGTCTGTTCGAGACCGCCGGAAGCTTCTGTTCGAGCGTGAAAGCACGGTACATGTATTGACACGCCTCGCCAGGATACTGTGCGTACTATAGTCGATTAGGGCGATCAGGCGATCACGTATGGTTTCTTGGGATTCAAACGCGAGGCAGGTGCGATCATACAAAACGCGTGATTGAAGTCGCTGTCACCACAGGAGTTCCCTATACGGCACGATCTGCATACCGGGTGGCGTCGCTATGGTTTTTGAAGGCCCGCCCAAACCTGAAGGCGTTGGCGAGTATTTGGATTGTTCAGAGCTCTGTCTGGAAACAGGGAACTGTAAAAAGTTGACCAGGACGAACAGGTGTACACGGATTTGCCGGCAAAACGTATTGACCTACTACTTACCACCGAAATGTCTAATGAACGTCCGTCCCAATCTACGTATAATGCCGCATTCGCGCTCAATTGCATTTGACCATCAATATCCAAGCCTGCGCAGTTCTCGACGCTGCGGCTGCGATCCTCGGTCATTGCTACAGCAGGTATGACCGGCATTGTGAACCTATCGCCAGCGAATGGATTGTGCCGTGATGCTGACACGAACACCTGAAGCAACGATAACTTTCGTGCTGACCCTCTCTTCGCATGGACATTTGTTTGCCGATTGACATCTGGCAGATGTTGAGGACAAGTGGCTGCGATTTGGAGGTATCCCGTCTCATACTGCAGGTGCCTTCGCAATGCACTGGCACCTGCCTTTCGGGCAACAATGACGCCGGGGCTCATACATGGCTGTGTTCCGTTGGTAAGTTTTTACAATCACCAACATGGATCGACTGCACGGCATCTGTCAGATATCATCATCAAGCGCGAAAATGAGGCAACAGATAGCCACGAATGTGTTTGAATCAATGTCAGATGGACAGCGGGCCAATCTGGACACCATGTCAGCATGGGTGAACGGTCCAATCCACAGTGCAAGTACATATCGTCTATCATAGGCACGTGCGCGCGTAATTCTGAAGGCACTAAGACTAAGAACCAAAATATAGAGTGGGAATGCGGAGCAATGAACCGACGGGATCGACACGCTGTCATATACTATACAGTATTTTGTGTTGCTTAATTTGGACCACCGAATATCAAACAAACCGAAATATCGTTCGTCCTCAACGACCTGCCAGGTGTCAATCAGCAAACAATTGTCCTAGTATCCGCCTCTACTTTACTTGTAACTCAACACGAAAGTCATCGTTGCTTCAGGTGTTTGCGCAGGCACCTGCAGTATGAGACGGGATACCTCCAAATCGCAGCCACTTGTCCTCAACATCTGCCAGATGTCAATCGGCAAACAAATGTCCATGCGAAGAGAGGGTCAGCACGAAAGTTATCGTTGCTTCAGGTGTTCGTGTCAGCATCACGGCACAATCCATTCGCTGGCGATAGGTTCACAATGCCGGTCATACCTGCTGTAGCAATGACCGAGGATCACAGCCGCAGCGTCGAGAACTGCGCAGGCTTGGATATTGATGGTCAAATGTAATTGAGCGCGAATGCGGCATTATACGTAGATTGGGACGGACGTTCATTAGACATTTCGGTGGTAAGTAGTAGGTCAATACGTTTTGCCGGCAAATCCGTGTACACCTGTTCGTCCTGGTCAACTTTTTACAGTTCCCTGTTTCCAGACAGAGCTCTGAACAATCCAAATACTCGCCAACGCCTTCAGGTTTGGGCGGGCCTTCAAAAACCATAGCGACGCCACCCGGTATGCAGATCGTGCCGTATAGGGAACTCCTGTGGTGACAGCGACTTCAATCACGCGTTTTGTATGATCGCACCTGCCTCGCGTTTGAATCCCAAGAAACCATACGTGATCGCCTGATCGCCCTAATCGACTATAGTACGCACAGTATCCTGGCGAGGCGTGTCAATACATGTACCGTGCTTTCACGCTCGAACAGAAGCTTCCGGCGGTCTCGAACAGACAAAGGACATTCGGTCTTTCATTCGCGACGGGCGTTGAAAACTCAACCATTTCCAAATTTGCTTCCCAAGTGACAACAGCTTCAGAAACTTCGACAGACATTTTAAGTCAGTCCAACAATGTTGACTGTTGCTGCCTTCGCGTCCGCCGCTGCCATTCTGGCGGCTTCGACCCCGACCGCTGATGCGCACGGATACATCGCCGTGCCCGAGTCGCAGTTCAAGGGTACCGCCAACTCCGCCTGGGTCGTACAGATCGACCCTGTGTGGAAGAGCGACAAGTGGGACGGCAACAACGCCGGCAGCGTGGATGTCTTCAAGTCTCTCAAGTCGGCCAACAACTTCAAGGACCTCAAGACGCTCATGGACGACACATCCGTGTACGGCCAAGACTGCGGCTTCACCAACCCGAACGGCACGCCGCAGCCCATTCCGACGGACGGCAAGGCCAAGTTCTCTCGCGGTCTCATCCACGTGGGCCCGTGTGAGATCTGGCTCGACGACAACAAGGTGCTGTCTGAGGACGACTGCTACAGCAAGTACGGCAACCCGAACCAGGACATCACGACGGTGTTCCCCGTGGACTACTCATCGTGCGCCAACGGCGGCTGCAAGGAGATGCGCTTCTACTGGCTGGGCTTCCAGGGTCTTAGTGACAAGACGGTGTGGCAGTCCTACAGTAAGCTTTCACTTGACCTTGCACGCTGGGTTTGCTTTCGCTTGTACTAACGAAGCACGTATTTGTTTTGTAGAGAACTGCATTCCGCTTACTGGATCGGGTGGCGGCTCGTCGAACTCGACGTCAACGACGCCCTCGACGTCGACATCGCAGACGTCGCAAGCCTCTTCCTTGACGGGTGCACAGACCCCTTCCACTGGTGACTCCAAGACGCCATCGAGCAGTCACTCCAAGACGCCATCGAGCAGTCACTCCAAGACGCCATCGAGCGGTGACTCCAAGACGCCTTCTTCGAGTGGGAAGTCGGCGACTCCGGCGCCGGCGTCGAAGGACTCGCCATCCACCGACGCTCCCACGACTCAGGGTTCGTCTGCGGACACCCCGAAGGTCACCACTGCACCATCGTTCAACTTCAACTAAGCGGTGTAGTTCAAGTGTGTGTGTCAGTGTAGATGCGTAGTTTTGCCATTCAATGTGGATAAATAGTTCTAGATGTAAATGCGGAAAACATGGGAATGGTGTGTATTCACGGGTATAATATACCAATATATCATCAACAAATATATTATATAAGTTTATACTTCCTACAAGCTAGCATCGTCAATATTTCCAGACCATGTGCTCACCAAGCGTTTTGGCCGACGCATATTGCCTATTCCAATCCTAAATCGACCGAGATTAGGAGATTTATGCTCTATACACCCCAAATTATTATATATATACACTTCGGGAAGAGTTTTTTTTTCTCGAACTTGCATTTTTGGTCACATTATGGAGAACTGGAGTGGGTGTGGCCACAACAAAGAGTACCGCACGTTCATACCTAACTCGGATCTACTTGCAGTTGACAGCTTCGATCTCGAAGAAAAGCCAGGATCGGAGGATACAATGGTGGTATCGTTGATTCATGCTGGTGATAGGCTTTCCCACCTCTATTCCTCAGCCTCAGGAATACCATTAGTGGGAATTGGTTCCCAATTCAGTGTGCTGGTAAAATGCTTCCCAGATTTCTAATGGACAAATATTTGTAGCGACCACGCTCACTTTCATGTTTTATCACGATTACATGTCGAGGCACTCACCTTGCTACTAAACCTCACAATCACAAAAATCTACACTCACTGACATTTACAAAATTGGACAAGTACTTAGTTGCGGCGGAAGAAGCCGAACGACGGGGCAGTAGTGGCAGTGGGAGTGTCGGTAGAAGAACCCTGAATCGTGGGGGCCTGGTTTCCGGTGGACGTTGAATCAGTGGATGCAGGCGCTGGGGTAGCCGCGTTACCGCTCGACGGGCTGTTCGAGTCGCCACTTGACGGGGTCTGAGCTCCAGTCGAAGAAGACGTTGTCGTTGTCGTTGTCGACGTCGAGGTCGTGTTCGACGAGCCACCGCCTGATCCAGTAAGCGGAATGCAGTCCTCTGCAATACAGTCACACACCGATCGTTAGCAAAGTGCAACCAGTTCTCAACATCACTCATATCCAGTAACGTACTGTAGGATTGCCAGACAGTCTTGCTGTCGACGCCCTGGAACGCCAACCAGTAGAAGCGCATCTCCTTGCAGCCTCCGTTGTTGCACGATGAGTAGTCCACGGGGAAGACCGACTTGATGTCCTGGTTTTCATTGCCGTACTTGCTGTAGCAGTCGTCCTCGTACAGCACCTTGTTGTCGTCGAGCCAGATCTCGCACGGGCCCACGTGCACCAGGGCACGAGAGAAAGTGGCCTTGCCGTCTGTCGGAACGGGCTGCGGCGTGCCGTTCGGATTGGTGAAGCCGCAGTCTTGGCCGTACACTGAGGTGTCATCCATGAGCGTTTTGAGGTCCTTGAAGTTGTTGGCCGACTTGAGAGACGTGAAGACATCCACACTTGCGGCATTGTTGCCGTCCCACTTGTCGCTGGCCCACACGGGGTCGATCTGGACGACCCAAGCGGAGTTGGCCGAGCCTGTGAACTGAGACTCGGGGATCAGCATGTAGCCGTGAGCATCGGTGCTTGGGATGGAAGCCACCAGAAGCGCGGCAGCGGATGCGAAAGCAGCAACAGTCAACATTGGAGAAGTGGCCTGGTGTCTGGAGCTGATGCTGTCTGGGAAGCAAATGTGAAAATGACAAGATCTCTCAAGTCTTTGGGTTGGCCGTGAGACCGGTGCCCTTTGTCTGTTCGAGCGATATGATACCCCTGGAATCCTTTGTTCGAGCGTGACACTGACCACAGTAGGGTGTAAGGGATGTCAGGGTATCATATAGGCTGGTCATCACACATGGATTCTTGGGAAACAAGTATCCAAACGCGAGGCAGATGGAACTGCACGCGTGACCGAGCCGCATAATTCACCTTTACGTTGTCTGAATGCCAGACGGTCTTGCTGCATGCATCCTTTTGGAGGAGCGGCCACAAGTAAAGGACTTGGAGAAGATTTGGATCGAGCAAGACGTTGTCTGGGAATCAGGAACTCTGAAAGCTATCGGAGGAACACCAGATGGACTAATCGGTCAAGGTTGACTCGACCGCGGCAGCTACCGAAAGTTCCGACGATACGTTCCTTCAACGATGCAATGACCCTAAGGTACGTGGTTTTTACTTTCGTAGTTCGTCTGACACGAGGGGTGGAGCCCCAACGGATTAATTGCGTCATCGTAATTGCGTAACGCGTAACGCGTTGGTCCAGGCTGAAGGATGTTGACTCCTCCAGGGAGAATGTATAGCCCGCGTCCAGACAGCGAGCTGGGGCACGCATGCCATTCGTGGGCGGTTGAACCAAGTGGTGGATGAGCTGGTCAAGAGCAAGTGCCATCTCGTTTCCATTCTCAGGCGCGACGAGTCCAAGCCGGGGTTCCAGACATTCGAGACCCGCCGCGCCAAGCCTCCCAGGTCTTGAGCGAAGACCGCGGCGACCTCGAGAATGATTTGCCGGGCAGTGAGGTGGTCACGACTACCATCTACGGCTTCGACACGGGCTTGCAGAAGGCTATCGTGCCCGCGACCAAGTTGGCCGGCATCCAGCTCTTCGTACCCACAGCGTACGGCGTGTCCGTGACGGGGACCCTGAATGCGACCAACTAGTAGATATAATAGGGCCTGGTGGGGTCTCCCTTCGTTGACATTTCGGTAGAATACAAACGCGTGAAAAAGCTAGGCGACACCTACAGGTGACACCTGGCGAGTTTCTACAGCAGGTGGTACCAGAAAACCCAGGTACATTTACAGACCGACACAAGTTATCGCGTACCCGCCGCATTTGCGTCTCCTGGATAATGAATGATCTTTGCAGGGACCCGAAGGGGTTTTAAAAGGAGATCGCTATGCCGTCTGGGTGTGGCACCCCAGTCCAAAATATAAGCACACACTGTTGTGGTTCGCATTCTTTGGCACGCTTTCGCACTCGTTGATGATGATTCAGTGTGCCATGCGGTATGACAGGAACGGAGGTTCCAATAACTTAGTTCCCCATACATACTGGCGAGACGACGCCATGCCGTTGCTACGTCGTCTGAAAATCAGACTCTGCTATCATTTCATCTGGTGGCAAAGCACTAGAAGGGACCGACGTTGTCCGCCATCAAAGCTTGAAGACGTCAGTGATACCCCACATCGTGGGGCTCAACACACCCTGCTTCGTCGAGTCATGCCGTGCTCATCCATCCTTGTTGAATTCCACAGGATGGCCTCCCGATCCCATCAGGCTGCATGCTTCCCCTGTCGTTGGAGCCGCAGTGATTTGCATATGCGCAGCCTGTACTTGCATCCACACTCCACCACGAGCGCCCTCTTTCTATTGAAGCTGCATTCCACGCACCATAGCTGTCCACCTATCTAGTAGTAGGATCACCCGCCGGCGGGATATCGGACACTGGTATACCCTTGGTGGATTGTTATACGTCCCGCTATCAGTCTTCTGAGGTACTTTGCCCGCCTCGAAGTCGGCCAATACATTGGAATATTCTCAGTGAACGACTGCCAATCCATCAACCAAGATGACATCAGTTCCTTGGTTTTCGCACGACGAGTAGTCCACAGGAATCCGCTGATGCGCCATGGATCTCAAAATCAGGGAATCTGAAATGTTCAAACATCTTGATCACCATTCTACCGTATGAACGACAACAAGCGAGGATTCGAAAGCTTAAACAACGTAGGAACGACACGATTCTCTTGAGTTTGTTGGCATCTGACTTCCTTTTCGTATGAATTTTTTGCGTTTCTTGTGCGTTTGTGCGCACACGAATTCGTTTTACCCCTGGCGACTTTTCGATACAACCAACCACTGTTATTCTGAGCGACAATCCAGAGTTCTCACGAATTTGTCGGCGTCAGATAGCTACCGTAATACACGAAACTCAATACCACCCCGTAATACAGACGCAACACATACGATGCTGCCAGCCTGATGGGGGCAGCAAAATATCTACCGCGAGAGGGAATGAGACCGCGCGTGGCGGAGACCCTTATCCCCCCCCCCCTCTATCTCCCTCCCCTCCCCCAAGTTCGGGACCTTGGACAGCGTCTCGTCGTACGTGGCTACCTCCACCACAGCTGAAGAAGGAAGATGGATGGGTGGTTAGCAGCCACTGTGTGCGATATCCGCAGGAGTTTAAAGCGGAGACTATAGTCCAGCTGCATCAGTGCCCAGTCGGTGTCGCTAAACTGCATGGCATCGCAATATTCGGAGCTAGGATTGCATGTACGGCTTCTAATACATTCACCGATCGACACCACAGTGGAAATAACACGGTTTTAATTGTGCATTTGATTCTACATTTGCTTGCGTATTGTTGTAATGTACTGGTCCTCACGGTTGCCTCTGTACCAGGTTTGCTTTTGGTCCAGTAGGTCGTTACAGTTAAGTGCAGCGAGACCATATTAAAGGGTTCGACAGTTGGGAAAGGAGAGAGAAGCAGAGAGAGAGAAACCTCACTTCACAAAATACAACGGGAGGAACAAGCATCTTAACTCCCAGCCGGCCTTCTCTTCTTCTACATTAATTCGTCTTTGTGTAAGGTGTGAGTTGCCGACGAACGCAAGCCCTCTCAGTTACAAGTGGTTATGAGCCCAAGACCCCGTTGGTAACTTCCCAGAAAGAAGACCATGAGTACAACTGCTGACACAAAGAAGAAGGAGACCAAAGACGAGAAGAAGGCTGCCCACCCACCTTTCGATGGCAAAGACTTCGAGGTGTGGTTCGAGCGCATGAAGTTGAAGCTGGAGCGCAAAGGGCTGTGGTCGTACTGCGAGAAGGACGTCGACGAGCCGGAGGAGTCGAAGCAGGACGAGCACGCGAGGTGGAAGAAGGAATCAGCTCGTGCGAAGGAGCTGCTCTACGATGGGATGACAGATAAGATTATGAAGACAGTAAAGTTTGAGCCGTCTGCATTTCGTGTTGTGGAGCGATTGAAACAGAGATTCGTCGGCAAGACGTATTTTAAGTATGCGGCTGAGATGACGCAGCTAAGGAAGCTTCGACTACAAGAAAACGGGAATATGCCTGATCATTTGGGTGAAGTACGACGATTGATCGACCGAATTGCTCTATTGGGTAAACCGCTTGATGAGTATGAAAAACCTGCTATATTGATCGGCACTTTGCCTGACAACTACGATAATGTTGTTGAAACATTTCTGGCAAGCCATGTGCCTCGAGATGTTAATGATCCTCCGAACTATGACCAATTGGAGCATGCATTGGAGCTGGCTTATGACCGGCGCCAGGGAAGAAAGCTGGACGATGGTGGTGAAGACCAAGCTTTGGTTGGCGGCTCTGGTAGAGGTAGAGGCCGAGGTAAAGGCCGTGGACGTGGCCGTGGCTATGACCGTGGTCGCGGAGGCCGCGGTGGTGTACGTGGTCGAGGAAGAGGCTTTGGTCGTGGAGGTCGAGGAGGAAGTCCAGGAGCTGGACGAGGTCGTAGCAGTCAAGGCACCTGTGGAGGAAATTGTTTTCATTGTGGTGAGCAAACGCATCAAGTGCGCGACTGTCCACACCTGGGTAGACGTCCACCAAGTGGATCCGAGCCTGCTCAAAAACAAGCAAAGACGGAAGGAGGAGCAAAAGGCATGAGAGCTGCTAAAAGCCAGTATACAGCTGATGAAAGTGACGATGAAGCGTACGTTATCACTGCACTTATCAAGCAGCCAGTTAATGTGCAAAAGTTTGCCAGCAAGCGATGGTACTTGGATTCAGGTGCAACCAGTCATATGACTAACCAGAAAATTGATTTTGTTTCATTCACGGACATGAGTGGAGTGGTGAGAGTTGGTGGAAATAACTGGTTGAATGTGGCTGGTGTTGGCTCAGTGAAAAAGGAGATACAGACGTCGAATGGTCGACGAATGGTGATACTGCATGGTGTACGCTATGTACCAGAACTTCAATGCAGTTTGTTCTCAGTACGTCGCCAAACGGCACGATCACTGCCAGCAGATGAGAAAGTCAGAATTCATTTCGACGATGAAGAATTCGCGAAAGTGAAGTTCGAGCAAGGCTGCGCTTATGCACACGTTGATAAAACCAATCTGTACTGCGTGAAGCTAGAGAGTCAAGCGGATACCGCGATGGTAGGTACTACCGATGGAGGAGACAAAGTGCAGTTGTGGCATACGCGTCTAGGCCACCCAGGACAAACAGCATTTAATGCATTGTTCCGGCATATAGATTGGCCGTTGTTGGAAGTTGATCTCAGAGTTGGAAAAGGATTCAACTGCGAAGCATGTGTGAAAGGAAAGATGACGAGAAAGAGCTTCCATACTGTTCAAAGTTCAACTCGTGACTGGTTAGTTGGAGAACGTGCTCACGTGGATGTGTGGGGTCCGTATCCGATTGCTTCGTATTCTGGCATGCGCTACTTTGCACTTTTTGTTGACGATGCGTCTCGCTTCTCAACGTTGTTTTTGATGAAAGAGCGGACGGATGTATACGCAAAGTTTCAGTTTTACTATGAGCGAGTCAAAACACAATTGAAAATCCGAATGAAGGAGCTTCGCTGTGATAATGCAAAGGAATTGCTGGCGCTCGGAGAGACGGTCAAGCGCAACTACGGTATGGAGTGTTCGCTGACTGTGAAGCATACCCCAGAGCAAAACGGGGTTGCTGAACGAATGATTCGCACAGTTACTGAAAGAATGCGATGCTTACTGGAACATTTCGGACTTCCTAAGCAGATGTGGGCGGAGGCTGCCGTCACTGCAGCGTATTGTGTGAACATTTTACCGAACAAAATAAAAGGAATGCAAGTTCCATATGCAGTGTGGTTTCGGGAGATACCTGCATACTCCAGACTTCGTACATTCGGTTGTGCTGTGTTAGCCTATGTTGATAAGGTTGAGCGTAAGAAAATGGATGCACGAGCGAAAGAAGCGGTATTTGTTGGTTATTCTCGTGAACGCAGAGGCTATCGGTTGCTGGACAGCAAAACGAACAAGTCATTTTACAGTCACACAGTCGTCTTCTATGAAGACAAGCCGGGTCGTATGCTGCTGAAGGATTGTACGGCAACGCCAACAGTGCCGACAACCGAGTACCTGGATATTGATGCTACAACAATGCAGAATATTCCACTCTTATTGGAGGAATTGGAATCAGAAGAGAAACATGAAATGGAGTGCAGAACTGGTGGGGCCGGCAAAGATGCAGTGCAAGCTGATACTTCGAGTGAAAATCCTGTACAGCAAATTGAACATTCCACATGTGAGAGTAAGGCGTCACGAAAACGAGTAAAAGTGACGAGAACCCAGGTCCCGCTCAAAAGGTTCCACATGGAAGAGCAAGTGAAACCAAGTCCTGCGATATCGCCTGTGAGTGACATGAACACGGCAAAGCGAAAGAAGAGAAAAAGAGCTGCAAGAAGGAAACGAAGTAGTGAACGGTGCGCGACACCAAATGAAGGGTCTGAAAATCAGAACAGTGGGCGGTGTATGACACCGACTGTGCAGCAAGATGATAAGCCGAGAGAAGTAAATCAGTCTTCTACTCTTGAACCTGGTGAGATTGCGACCACCAGCAAGGAGAAGCTGGATGCTGATGGTGACTCGCGGATGGACGATGTGACCGTCTCTGATCAGCGAGATACACCTCGCAGTAAGGTGCCGAAGACTGGTTGCAGAGAGTATCGTACTAAGAGTGGAAGAGTGTCGAAACCACCACGGTGGCTTGGTGACACTATACATCTTGTTTTCAGAGACTCAATTGGGAAAGAGAAACCAGCTAGATCATCGAGCTGGGAGATAACTCGTGATCAAATGCAGTTTGAAATTGCAAAAGAAAAAGCTATGGATTGGTGGCAGGACTTCTGCTGTCTGACAGCTAGTGTGATTGATGAACCAGAAACACTTGATGATGCACTCAATAGTGAATACTCAGAGGAGTGGCGCTGTGCAGCAGACACAGAGTATCATGCGTTAATGAAAAACGGTACTTGGAAGTTGGTTCCTCGTCAGAAAGGCATGAAAGTGCTAGGAAACCGGTGGATATTTCGTGTGAAGTTTCTTCCAAATGGAGAGATTGAACGCTTCAAAGCCAGATTAGTGGTCAAGGGTTTTATGCAAGTCTATGGTGTTGACTATCTTGAAGTGTACTCACCGGTGGTCCGCTTGGAGACATTGCGGGTGTTGTTGACTTTGGCGGCAATCTGGGACTATGAAGTCGACCAGATGGATGTAACAACCGCCTTCCTGAATGGCCCTATTGATGGCAAAGTATACATGGAGCAGCCCGAGGGGTTTGTGGAAGCAGAAAAAGAGGACTACGTTTGCATGTTGGAGAAAAGCCTGTATGGCTTAAAGCAAGCGCCAAGAGTCTGGTTCCGGCTGCTAAAAGAACACCTAGAGAAACAAGGCTTCACAATAATGAACTGTGAGTCATGTGTAGCAGTGAAAGTGATTGACGGTGAATTGGTGTTCATCTCCATTTATGTTGATGATTTGATACTGTTTGCACCCAACAAGAAGTTGATGATGGAGCTTAAGCAGATGCTTCACATGCGTTTTGAGATGAAGGACTTAGGTCCGATTCACTACATTCTTGGTTGGGAGATTACTCGAAACCGAGAAGCGCGAACTGTGTTCATAAATCAACGCAAATATGCAGACAAGGTATTACGCAGATTCGGAATGGAAAGATGCAATGGCTGCAAAACACCAAGCGCTCCGGATTTGAAGCTGTCAAAGATCATGTGTTCTACCACAGTAGAGGAGAAAGAATTGATGAGTGGAAAACCATATCGAGCTGTAATTGGCAGTTTAATGTACTTAATGTTGGGTACACGTCCTGACTTGGCTTATCTCGTAAGGGAATGCAGCCAGTTTCTCGAGAACCCAGGGATTTTGCATTGGCGTGCTGCCAAGCGTGGATTGAGGTATTTAAAAGAGACTACGGACTGGGGGCTAAAGCTAGGAGGTGCACAGTGGAGTGAACAGGAATTGGATGACAATTTGAAAGCTTTTGCAGATGCTGACTTTGCCAATAGAGTAGACGATCGGAAGTCTATTGCTGGTTATATTACTCAGCTGTGTGAAAGTACTATTTCGTGGGCAAGTCAGACAGAGCGAACTGTTGCGCTACACACAACTGAAGCTGAGTATATGGCACTCAGTCTTCTTGTGCAAGAAGTCATTCACCTACGACAAATGCTCAAAGAGTTGAAAGTGAAGCAGAGCAATCCCTCTGAAGTTTTTGTGGATAATGAAAGCGCTCGAAAGCTGGCGAATAACCCTGAATTTCACAGTCGGACGAAACATATAGATGTGCGGCATCATTTCGTTCGTGAACGTGTAGAACAGAACGAGATTACGGTGGCACGAGTTGCTGGAGCTGATAATGTGGCAGATGCATTTACGAAGCCACTACCCCGTGTCAAGTTTGAGCAACATCGAGCAAATATGGGGTTGATTTCCCAAAGCAACTACGATTCTACCAAACGTTCATGCACCGTTGACAACCAGTAGGTGGGGCTGTTGTAATGTACTGGTCCTCACGGTTGCCTCTGTACCAGGTTTGCTTTTGGTCCAGTAGGTCGTTACAGTTAAGTGCAGCGAGACCATATTAAAGGGTTCGACAGTTGGGAAAGGAGAGAGAAGCAGAGAGAGAGAAACCTCACTTCACAAAATACAACGGGAGGAACAAGCATCTTAACTCCCAGCCGGCCTTCTCTTCTTCTACATTAATTCGTCTTTGTGTAAGGTGTGAGTTGCCGACGAACGCAAGCCCTCTCAGTTACAAGTCGTATGTACTGGTGTTACTACTAACCATGCCTTGGCGTGATCTACAACGGTTTTATCGAATTTCATTAAGGTCATTCAACCATTGGAGCTGATTCCTGCGTGGCATCGCAGATTCTCGCTCCTCGCAGATATACGAGGAGGACACCAAGATGTTCCAGGTGGACATCAGCTACTTCGTCGGCGGCTTCGAGGCCTACTTCGAGGAAAGATGCTGTACTGCGAGCCGGATCTGGTGGTCTGCCTCAATACCGGTATCTGGGGCTACGACGAGTGGCTGCCTGCAACCTGACTCGTACTGAACGAGGTGTGCGTGCCACTGCTGGTCACGTCGTACAATGAGCACGAAGATGGAGACGACGAGGGCGTGTTGAGCTAATGCCGTCCAAGTGGACGTGGCGGCCGGAGAAGAACCCACGCGGTACCAGGACACAGCGTGTGGAAAGGTCCTGTGATCGCAACTTGCTAGCAATGCGGACTGATTCACGCCACGGCGCCAGTGCTACATGCTGGAACATAGTAAGCTCAAGGTTATGATAATAAGCGTGCGTTTGTAATATATATATATACATTAAGTAGCAAGGGGAAGTCTCTCGTGGTGTCCGCTAGTGGGACGGCCATGACATTTATCATGCTCGTTGCGTTCTCGTTGCTGGGGTAAATGATTTCGGTCGCTTCAACCAGTTCAATTATGTAAGCACGAACGATATATCTATACATCTCCATATTCCTCTGGCCTATGGCGCCGTGTTTGGCTGTCTGCACCTGGCTAAGGCCCTCAGCGTTCGTATCAGCGCACAGGCGCGGTGTCCAACTTGGAGCCCATGGACTCCAAGTGGTCGGTTAAGTACGAGCTGGGCGAGTGGCTGAACCGTGGGTTTTCGAACCGAGCCAGCACGCAATCTCGACTATAGTGGGTCTAACTTGACTCACTACTTTAGCTTACACGTTGCGCAACGTGTATGAGGAAGCGTAAGTACTTAGTAATTACTTAGGTTAATTATATTTGAATACACAAATATAAGTTAAGTAACAAAAGGATTCCAAGTGACTTAGATTAGGTAAAATGAGAACTGTATTGTTTGTAAATTGATCTTCCTCCTAAATCTGCTAAAAACTGTTTATCATCTATGAAAGGGGTTGGCAGCGGCTGGCTGTCAGAGCCCCGCTAATATGCATGTCTCTGATTGGTAGAAAGATGCTGCTTTCTACCAATAGGATCTTTGGGTATGTGTGGACCACTCACTGTGGTGGCCCACTTCAATGTATCCATTGGTGTGTCTTACACCAAGGTGAGGAAGTATCTAAAACTTTTAACAGATAACCTATCTGTTAAATTCACAAGTGGCTTGTAGCCACTTGTGCGTGTAACCCCGTTACACCATCCCCCCTTAAGGTTAGACGCGCGGGGTCCCCGCACGTCAATCTTTTGGAATTGACCATTCGTCAATTCTCCGCGTTTGGAGAAGAAATCCGCGCTCATTCAACGATGAGCGCCTCAGAAGAATTCTTCTAAGTCGGTGGGGAGTCATCTCTCCATCGATGACTACTTCGAACGCCAGAAGGTGAAGTACGGCGACGTCGTCGACTTCGACGACGACGATGAAGGTATGGAGGGCGAGGAGGACTCGCCCTCAAAGCGCAAAGACTCAGTGTCGAGCGAATCGCTCGACCCTCATGCCAAGAACATTCGCCCGCGCGAAGGGGACGAATCGGACGCTTCGAGTTCGAAGCGTTCGCGTACTGAGAGCGATACCCCACTCGCTTCCGCTGGGGCTCTCAGTACTCCGCGCGCTGCTGCTGCAGCGCGTGATATCAAAGCTCAAGGCTCTCCGCGCGCTGCGCCTGCAGCGCGCGGTCCGTGGATGCCGTCCGCGTCCGAGATTACGGACCGGTACGGGAACTCGGTACCTCCGAATGAGGTACCGCTGTACGTATGCAGCGCCATCAAAGATGACGCTGTGGCTGCCGAGCTGCACTTTGATGCGGAAACGCATCAAAGGCGCGATTACTACATCGGACTCTTTCATGAGCTCCGATGGTTTCAAAGCAAGAAGACCTCTTCTCGCAGCAAAGTTCCCGAATGGCAGGCACTGTGTCAAAGCTGGAACGTCTTTGTTGAAAACTTCAACAAGAGGCCGAGTGCTTACCGTGATCGGATTAAGCAAGCGCGTGATCGCTTCGAGACATACTCGAAGCGTGGAAAGCTGGAGCAACTTCATGTTGCTGCTGAGGAGGCAAATGTGCCGTGCGCTGTGCCCGAGGGCTTTCAGTGCACGAAGTGCTTCCCAGGCGCGGTCCGCTTGAGTGACCGCGACCTGAATGGGTACACGTCATTCGTGTGCCCGAGAGTCTCAAAGAGCTCCGTGCTAAGTTCTTAGCACGTGAAGGTTCGGGCGCTAGCGATGATCGCAGCGCTCGTACTACTTCCGCTGCGCCAGCGCGTACTGCTCCTCGTACGCCCTCACCATTTCCGGAACGTCCTCCAGCAAGACGTTCCGCGCCTCCCATGTATCTTGATGGGGAGGAAATCCTCTCCAACGAATACGAAAACGAGCCCCTTGAGGGTTCGTTTTCGGGATACTATGGTCAACAATCCGCTCAACAATCCAGCGGGTTGAGTCGCGGGCGTCACGGATCGGCGGTGGCGGGGGTGGGAACACGCCCCGGGTATGATCAGCCCCGGGCTGATCAGTATGCGCCTCTCCACGACCGGGTGACCGCCGTGGAGCGTTTGCAGGGCGCTGAGTTCGCCGCCCTGAAGCAGGAGCTGGCGAACCAGAAGGCCCAGGTCGCGGCAGTCTCGCAGACCGCCTCGAATATCCAGGTCGAGCTGGCGACCCAGATGAAGGGGTTGCTCCAGCGCGTCCGCGCGCTGGAGGAGAGGCTGGTCGTTGCCGAGGCCAAGTCCTCCGCTTCTGCCTCGGTTCCTGCCGAGGCTTCGGGTCAGCCGAGCTAGATGGCTCGTGCTGCAGGTATGGCTTCAGCCGTCCGACGTAAAAGGTCGGGTGGAGGCGCATGCTAGACGGTATGTCTAGCGTGTAGGCGTTGCCGTGCCGTGCCAACACAGTGAACGGCCCGATGAAGCGCGGAGCAAGCTTGCTTGCTCCGAAGTCCGAAACTGCATGTTTAGGCAGGTTTTGAGTAGATAACAAAACCAATGAACTAACTTTGAATTCATTTGTGTTGCCTCTGCCCACATTGTCTTCGTTCAGCTTCTGTTGGTCAACAAAAGCTGCTATTGCATCTTGGACAAACCGAATTACGGCTTGTCTTTTGGTGATGAAACTGATTGCATCCGAGCTGAAGTCATTCAGCTCGCTCTCCGCTAGAGGCCCGGCCTCTGCGTGGTTCTTCGCGGTGTCTGCGCCCTGCGCAGACTCATGTGGTTTGTCCATTGTTGCAGCTGACACTGTGCAAGTGTCAGCGGTTTTCTGCGGCTGCTGTATTGCAGTCGTAGATCCTCCCACACTTAAAGTGGGAGCCATCACTCCGAGTAAACTCGGTAGGCGTGGATGCCGCATGGCATTCACGTAGAACGGTGTATGCCCGGTCGAGGCATGCACTGAGTTGTTGATGGCAAACTCTGCCATCGATAAGCACTCGCTCCAGTATTGGAACGAGTGAGCGTAGCTCTTCAACATATCGACGAGCACGCGATTCACGCGCTCGGTTTGACCGTCCGTCTGCGGATGATCCGCAGTCGACATGGAAAGCTGGCTCCCAAGAAGTGTAAACACTTCTTGCCACAGGTGCGCTGTGAAGCGTGGGTCTCTGTCCGACACGATGTCGGACGGCATGCCATGGTGTTTGAACACCATGTCGACGAGCAGACGGGCCGTCTGCTTCGCGGTCACCTCTGCTGGTATCGCAGCAAGATGTACCATCTTGCTGAAGCGGTCTACGAAGACCACAACACCCGCTATCCGGGGGAAGACCAAAGATGAAGTCCAAAGATATGGACTTCCAACACTCCGACGGAGTCGGTAGTGATTGTAAAGGAGCCTGCGCAAATGGCGCAGGCTTTACGCGTTGGCATACCTCGCAAGCACGGATGTACTTGCGCACCCACTTATACTGGTGGTGCCAGTAGAAGTCGCGCGTGAGAAGGACGTAAGTCTTCTCACGTCCGAGATGTCCCGCAGTTGGGGCATCGTGATACTCGTACATGCTCCTGAGTCGCAGGTCATGGTAATTTGGCACGACAACGCGGTCCGCGTTGTCGTCGACTGCATTGTAAAGCAGTAGTCCTTCGTGCACACGAAAGCGGTGTGCACGCGCTCGAAGGTGCTTGGGCAGCTTCTGACGGGACTTGTCAGAAGGCGCTGTGCCATAGGCCAGCAAGAGTTTCGCGTCCGCGTCGTGCGCGTACGCGGCCTTCACATCATCCAACAGAGATGATGTGGGTTTGCTCGATCGCATGGCGTCAATGGTATTGACGTCAACAGCGTCTGCATAGTCCGGCCGACGTGATAACGCGTCGGCCACCACGTTCAATATTCCGGGTTTGTATTCGACCCGGAAGTTATACTCCGCAAAGAATGAGAGCCATCTCGCCATTCTTTGTGATATGTGTGGCGACTTCACTGCGGTACGCAGTGAAGCATGGTCGGTGTAGATCACAAATGGTCTACTTCCAAGCAAATACACTCGGAACTTTGCGAGTGCGTACTTCATGGCAAGGAGTTCCTTGTCATGCACCGGATAGTTGCGCTCAGCTGGCTTCAGCTGACGTGATTGGTAGTAGACGACACGATCACGGCCCTCGTGATCGTGCTGCATCAATGCGCATCCGATCGCGAAGTCGGATGCGTCACATACGACGTGAAATGGACGATCTTGGTCAGCTACTGCCAAGATCGGTGCCTCAGTCAAGCCCCGCTTGACTGCATCGATTGCCTTTTGGCAATCGGGTGTCCAATTCCACACAGCTTCTTTCTTAAGAAGCTGTGATAGCGGGCGGATCTTGCCCGCATAATCCTCCACGTACTTGCACAAGTACGTGGACAAGCCAAGGAACTGCCTCAGTTCCTTGACACTTGAAGGCGTTGGCCATTCATTAATCACTCTGACCTTTTCCGGGTCAGGGCGAACACCGTTTTTTCCTACGAGACACCCGAGGACGGGTATCTCGCTCGCCCCGAAGATACACTTCTTCGGGTTCGCGTAGAGCTTATGCTTTCGCATAAGCTCAAGTAGCTTCCGGAGATGCACCCTGTGCATCTCTACGTCGGTCTTCTCGTCCACAGCCCGGCTGTGGATGAATACATCATCGAAATAGCTCGGCGCGAAGTCGCGCACCGAGCGCAACAAGTGCGTTACGCACCTGTTGAAACTCGCAGGGGCATTCTTAAGCCCCTGTGGCATTACTAGCCACTCCCAGAGCATGCCGCTTGGCGTGCTCACTGCCGTGAGAGGGATATCGCTCTCACGCATTAGGATTTGATAAAATCCATCTCGCAAGTCGAGAGCACTGTAAACGGTGCTCCCGGCCATCGAATCGATGAATAACATCTTTTCGCGGTATCGGCGTCTGCGCCGGTACCGTCGCATCGTTCAGCTTGTTGTATGCATGAACGATGCGCCATCCGCCCTGTGGCTTTTTGACACAGAACGTCGGAGCACTGTGCGGGGACTTCGATTCCCGCACTTGTCCTGCTTTGCGACGACTTTCAAAGAAGTCGTCGATTGCTTTTACTTGTTCTCGCGGTAGTGGCCACTGCCGCGTGACACAGTACTTCGTGCCCGGCACGAGATCAATCTCGTGCTGAATGCCCTTATCCTGCGGAAGCTCCGCAGGAATTTCTTCCGGGAGTACGTCCTTGTACTCCCTCAACAATTCGTAATATGGATTCGACTTCAGCGAGTCCCAGCCTTGTTCCTCGAAGCGCTCTCGCTTCGTCTTCGCACTGAGAGTGTTTTCACTCTCAGTGGTACTTCCCATGAAGAGCTGCCTCAGCTCTTCGCTCTCGCTCTCCGTTCTTTCGCTGTCCGAAAGAACGCAAACTTGCTCGATGCGTCCATCGTGCAAGTCGCGCGTGAAGCGCTTCCAGCTCATGGCTGGAAGCGAAGTCAACTCCGACGCCGTCGTCGGAGGACTAGCGAGTTCCATGTCACGATACTGGAATCCAGTATCGGTGCGCGTCAAGACGCTTAGCGTCTTGACATTCGGCGTCACCGCCGCAGTCTGCCCAGCAGACTGCTCTTGTTGCATCTCGGTCCCGGACCGAGACTTGCGCAGCGTTTTCCGCTTGCGCCGTCTTCTTGTTGTGCGGAGCCCGGCTCCGCACAGTTGTTCTTCTGGTCCAGGCCCGGCCGTGGACAGTTGTTCGACGGCGGACCCTGTCCGCGGGCGCGCGGTATCAAGCCCGGCTTGACCGCATTTTCCTTCGTGCAGCCCGGCTGCACGGTAATGTCCTTCGCCGGCAGACCCTGTCTGCGGGCGCGCGATATCAAGCCCGGCTTGATCGCATGGCGCTTCGTCGTGCAGCCCGGCTGCACGACAGCATGCAAATTGCGTCAGTGCGGTACGTTTGCAACCGTCCGCACTGTTTGCAGCGTCAACTCCCGGAGTTGACACGCCTTCGTCACCTCGACGCCATTCATTGGCGGAGCCCCTCATGACCGAGGGTGCGTCGGCTCCCGGAGCCGACGCGTCGTCGTCGACCTGACCTCTTCGGGTCAGGGACTGTCCCTTACACGCTTGAACGTGGGTGTTGGTTCCCGGAACCAACACATCTTTTTCTTCCGACGTCGGCAGTATTGCCGACGTGGGTCTCACTTGTGCGCGCCCTCGCGCACTTCTTGGGCACTCCGGGACAGCAGCATTAAGCGCTGTCTCGACTGGTGAGCCGCGCGCACCTGCTGGTGCGCGCGCTGCGGTAACAGGGCCATCGCTCTCTGTTCCGCTGTCGCGACCGAAGCGCACGAGCGTGCGCTTCCTCCAGTCTATTACCGGATCATGCCGTGCAAGCCACGGCATGCCCATTACTACGTCGAACTTATCGTCCAGGTCCAGGACGATAAAGTGTTCGACAAACACTCGTTGTTTGTACGAGAAGCGCACGTTCACGACGCGCTTCTCGGTCTTTATGATGGCACCTGTTGCCAGTCGTACCTCCAGAAGACTTCGAGGTACATTTACCTCCTCGAAGTCAAGTCTCGACAGGCTTCGTAGTCGAACAAAGTTGTTCGACGCGCCTGAATCTACCAAAGCTCGAAGAGAGTCACTCGCTCTCTTCGAGTGAACCTTCAAGATGACTAGGTTCGGCCTGTCATCTTGTTTCTTGCAGTGAGAACTGGTCTCACTGGGGGCTGCAGTCCTCAGTGTCGCGTGCCCGATGTCGGCACGCGCGACTGCATTACCAGTAGGGCGCCCCGCGCCTACTGGATGTTCGCGTTTTTTGTTGGTCCGCGGCGATGCCTAGCATCGCCACGACGGCCACCTCCAGGGGGCATGGGAGCTGTGCACTCCCGTGCAAAGTGACCGATCCTTCCGCAACGGAAGCATCGCACGTTACCTCCCTGCTGCTGGTAACCAGCAGTTGTTGCGTTCGAGAGGTCCATTGGCTCCGGACCTCCCGTCCTCGCTACCGGGCGCGGTTGCGGCCTCGGTACGTTCGCATGGAGTTTAGCCTGCCGCAGGCTAAACTCTTCTTGCATGGCAAGAGTGATTGCAGCTTCGAGAGTACTTGGGTACTCTCGGAAGAGATAGGTCTTCACGGGCCCATCTCGAAGTCCTTTCATGAACGTGACGACCTTGGTCGCCTCGTCAATCGGGTTAGTCACGATATTTGAGACCAAATATCGTGCGTGCTGCGCGTAAGCATGGACGTCATGCTTACCCTGCTGAAGGTCGAGGAACTCCGCCCTCGACCGGAACTCGTTTTGCGGGGGCTCAAACGCTTGTTTGAGCTCCTCTTTGAACACTTCGTACGTGCTGAAGCACGTAGGATCGGAGAGTCGGCGTCCATACGCCCAACTCCTTGCGCGTCCGCCAAGGCAGGACATGGCGAACGCGACCTTCGACAGCGGGTCGACGCATCGTCGACCCGCTATGGCTGTGTCGAGCTCGACAAGCCATCGGAGGAGAGGCTCGCCCTCTCTTCCCACGTAATTGCTTACGCTCAACTTTAATGGTTGAGCACGCGGTGTCGTCTCTGACGACACCGTCACTGAGGAAGCAGCATCACGCTGCTCCTTCATGATGAACCCCAGAGCAACACCATGTTGCTCCGTCGGCGATAGCGTACGCAGCATCGTGGCTATCGCCGCTTCTCCAATGACTGTTGACAGTCGTTGGAGGGCCTCCCACTCTGGGTCAGACAGGTGGGGGCAGTCAGCGCGTGCAACATGCGTTGCAGGCGTGTTGGAGCTCTCCATGGGCACCTCCGTGCTCATGTGGTTCTCGGCTCCGCGTTCGTACACCGTGTACGAACGTCAAGCAGTCGGTCGTCGGACGGACTACAAAGTGCTACCAGGTGTAGTGGGTCTAACTTGACTCACTACTTTAGCTTACACGTTGCGCAACGTGTATGAGGAAGCGTAAGTACTTAGTAATTACTTAGGTTAATTATATTTGAATACACAAATATAATTTAACTTAGATAAGGCTCCAAGTGACTTAGATTAGGTAAAATGAGAACTGTATTGTTTGTAAATTGATCTTCCTCCTAAATCTGCTAAAAACTGTTTATCATCTATGAAAGGGGTTGGCAGCGACTGGCTGTCAGAGCCCCGCTAATATGCACGTCTCTAATTGGTAGAAAGATGCTGCTTTCTACCAATAGGATCTTTGGGTATGTGTGGACCACTCACTGTGGTGGCCCACTTCAATGTATCCATTGGTGTGTCTTACACCAAGGTGAGGAAGTATCTAAAACTTTTAACAGATAACCTATCTGTTAAATTCACAAGTGGCTTGTAGCCACTTGTGCGTGTAACCCCGTTACATCGACCATTCGCAGATTGGCACGCCAGAGCTCAGAGCTCCAACGACCAGACCAAGAAGCAAAGAACATCGACCGAGCCCAGGGCTCCACGAAGACGCAGCCAGGCTGCCAGTGAAGAATTTTTATGGCTGTCATTTCCTCTCGTCCGTCTCCACCAAGGCGGACCAATCCCTCTGCGGCCTCGGTTCGTCGCTTCCACAGTCGCACCGTGAGGCTCGAATGCCCCGTCGAACTCGCAGGCGTCTGGGACGGCCCTGTGTACGCAACTTTGGGTCGTGACCCTGTCAACAAGCGTCCGGCCATCGACACGCCGTTTCTCGACCTGGACGATAGCATCCAGCGGCCTGCCTGGCAGGCCACTTTGACGATCCTCCGACATGACCAGCGACTGCAAGACTTACCTGCCCCGTTACGCGATCATGTCGACGCCGTACACTTCATCCCGCACTGGCGGTTGACCGAGCCCCAGTGCGACCTCAAGGCCGAGCTCCTGGAGCGGCCCCTGCTATCTGTCTTCCGGTTCGTCCGGTTCTCCACGTACTTCCTCGCGTCGCCGCGTTGCGACACCAAGTTCGTTCGAGTGACGTCCGACGTCTGTCTCTGTGGCCAAGTTATTGCCTACTCCGCCGCCTCGCGCATGCGTCTCGTGGACGACACGGACTTACTCGTTGAGCCTAGCTCCGGATTCGTATGCCACTTGGCCATTCGCCATTACGCCGACGAGCTCCGCCGCGTTGTGGCAATTCCGCTTGAGGACGTGCGAGTCTGTCATATCAGCCAGGCTGAATATCTGTTGGGATACTACCACCAACTACCCGTAGGCATGGCCCCTTCTGGTTTCGATGCTGTTTGGGCGGCTATCGACCTGCCATCCGGACACCCCGCCTCTGAGGCGGTTAAGCGTTTTACGTCAGACTTGGCCGTGCCAGGCACGCCTTCCTTATCCACTGTGGACTCGAGCCACCGGTCGGTTGCGTACATCACCCCTCGGGGCGAGAAGACGGCATCAACGATTGTGGCTTATGTCCAGGACAAAAAGCTTCCGCCGCCTATGGCTGAGGACGTCGCCGTCGCCGGGATCGACTCGCCCCCTCCGGTTCTTCCGCTCCTCAGCCGCGAAGACGCCATACTTACTCCGTCAGACGTGTTTGGGGTGCTGACCAGGTCGCATCCAACTGGGCCTGCATCCCCGGCTGGGGATGCTGTTAACCTGGCGCCACCGGCTTCGGACCCTGGGTCCTTACCAGCGTCTTCTCCTACGACTTCGGGGATTCGGGCTGACGATCCTGTGATCCTGCGATTATTCGCCCAACAGGCACAGCTGCTGCAGCAAGTGAGCCTATTGTCAGCTTCCGTCATTCAACGTTCCAGCCAGGCTGGAAGCGCGCTACCCCTACCGCCTTGCCGAGGTGCCGAGCACGTATCCGCTGCTATTCCTTCCGGCCATCCTCGTCCAAGTTCCCGGTCGCGCGACCAGTCCCGACGCTCTCGCAGTCGATCTCGTTCGGTGCGCCAGGCGCACCGCTATCAATACTACGGATCTCCCCCTACGCGCCAGGCGCGCTCTCCGAGTCCATACGACCGCTTCATCCCACGCCAGGCGTAGCAGCGTTCGTGATCTCGACCCCGTGGTCGTCGTTGCCGTTCTCGTTCTCGGAGCCCCGTGTGGTGTTGCAGAACACACAAATATCGTCAGATGTGGATCTCCAGCACAAACCACAACAATCGCCGAGTTAGGTCGGCGCTTGTTGGCCTGCGCAGGGGTTGTCCCCTCGCGGTTCGGCCCAACCGGGACAGCGGGTGTCTCGCCTCTCGCCGACACCTGCCAACCAAGGTCCACTCTTCCGGAGATCCGCCGAGCTAGCGGACTCCGTTCACAAACTCCTGTGCCCTCCACCAAAGGATGGACGGCGGCGCGCTAGCGCTTTTACAGGCCGCCGGGGCAGAAGCAACCCGACTTGAAGAGTAACGGCACCCGGGCTGTCCGGCGTACCGGCTCGCTGAGTTAGCGAGACTTTTCCTTCGCACTTGGCGAGCACCCAACGCCCAATCCCGGGCCGACCTAATCTCTTGGCGCTGCCAGTCGAGTACCCTACAAGCTATGCCTCTCGGGTACCGACGGCAGGCATAATTCGACCCCGTGCAGGGACTTACCGGAAAGTGTGCACGTGTTGTGGGCCTAGAAAATTCTGTTGTTTGTTCTTAAAGTCTCCTGGGCGCCCTGAAAGGGCGCCTCCACTATTCCTACGGTCCTATACAAATATCAAGTGAAATGGAGTGATTTCGGATCTCGACCGACCCTTCACCTTCTCAGCGACGCTTCGAACTCGGCGGAGCCGGATAAGTTGTCCGGATAACCCGGCGAGCTCGACGGGGAGGTCTCGCCGACTCGGCTGAGTGCTGCTGGGCTCGCCGGGCTCACGATTGGTCCTCTTGTGCGCCTTCTGGCCGTGCACCGTGTCGTCTGGGCGGCCGGCGGCTCTGTTTAGCCGAGCTCAAGGCCTGGAAACTGCCTTGAACTCGGCTGAGCGTCTCTAGCGTCCCCGCAGTCGGCCTGCCGTACGTACGTCTTCTCCTTGCGTGGCGCCACCCGTCCTTGGTCTCCGGTGCTCTTGATTCCCATTCAGTCGGCCGCAGTGCGCTCGTGAAGCCTGCGAGCTCGGCGAGCTCGGCGGACTGGCACAGTGTACCATCCAGCCGAGCAGTACCGTCGGCGCCGCTTTCTTGGCCGTCTTGGTACTGCGAGCTCGGCGAGCTCGGCGGACTGGCACAGTGTACCATCCAGCCGAGCAGTACCGTCGGTGCTGCTTTCCTGGCCGTCGTGGTACCTTGTTCCGCCTTAACTTCGAGTGCTCCACCAAATCTGGTGTTCCCTACACCACAACTGCCCCGGTTACGTTCCGAGCCGAGATGGTGAGGAACTTGATCATCACTCTGGGTCAACCTTTCTCTTCGGCTCCAAACCCAACGGCCTCGTCATTCTTCCATCGTCATGCCGAGTCGCGACGAGCCCGCTGCCTCCTCGGTAAGTTGTTTCCTCGTTTAGTACTTGGCGGCTCTCAGGTACTGACCAGCTTGCTCCCTCTTTCTACAGGCTTCATCACCAAGTGTTCCAAATCCACAACCGCCTCAAGGTGTGGTGAGGTCCGCCGAGTCGCTTGGTCGGCCGTCCCGGGCTTCAGGGGTCAGCGGTGAGCGAGATGACTCGCTCATCGATCTGACCAACTCCCTGGAGTTCGACCGGGAGTCTGATCCGGCTTCTCGCACCTCTCCCCCTCGTCCGCCGAGTTCGCATGGCGACACCACTTCGGGCGCCGCCGGTGTTGACCAGTCGAACTCGGCGGACCAAGCGAGCCTAAGCTCCCTTGAGGCGCTGGTGCGGGCCGAGTCGGCTAACCGTCAGGAGGAGAACGCTGCTCTCGCTCGGCTCCTGGCGTTCATCTCGACTCGGCCTCCTCCTGCCATAGACCCGACGGGGCGACGTGCTCTCCTCTCCGCTTCTTCCCTTGCCAAGGTCACGGACGTTCTTCAGGGCCAGCAACCTACGCCGAGTTCCGCGAATGACGTGGCCGCTCTCCGGGCCGAGCTGAGCACCGCCGAGTCCGTCAACACCCATTTATGTCGGCGTTTAGACTCACTGGCTGTGGAGAACGCCGAGCTCCGGGACAAGCTGGAGGGCGTCGAGCGCGAACGTGCTCTTTGGGAGCGGGAGGCTAAGAAGTTGGCTCCATTTATGACTTCCCTCCGTAAGCCTCTGGCTGCAACCGAGGCCTCCCTCAAGACTGCCCGCGAGGACCAGTCAAAGAAGGTGGCTGCTGCTTTTGCTCACGCCGAGGCCTTCCGGGCACAAGTCAGGGAGCGCGACGCCGAGATCGCGCGTCTCGTTAACGCCATCTCGGCGCGGGACGCTGAGTACGCCGCCTTGCAAGGGGTGGCGGCTAAGCACTTTGAGCAGCTCACCGAGTCAGCTCGGCTCCTCTCGTCCGGGGACTCTCAGCCTCTCCGTCACGCTCAGGCCACCATCACCGACCAGCGACGGGTCATCCTGAACCAGAAGAGGATCATCGCCCGCCAGGGGTTCCTGCCCATGCACGACCCTCACATGGCTGCAGCTGCTGGTGCCGGTCTGGATGTACCAGGGCTCAACCCCGCCGATCTGCAGCTGAATGCGCGCTTGTGTAGGGTGTTGGCGGCGAGATTCCCGGAGGTGATGGACATCCCCGCCGGAGAGACTCGATCGGTCGAGTTGATCATTCATCCTCGCCAAGATGGGTCGTCAGCGACTCCGCCGACTTCGGTGGTTTCATCGAGCTCGTCGTTTCTTGGCGTCTCGACTCGTCCTTCTTCTCCAGTGTGTCCGCCGAGTTCCTCCGTGGCGCCTGCATCTGCATCGGCCACAGGGTCAGCTCAGTCGACCCGCTCGTCGAGGCTCTGGCGGAGTAAGTCGTTGGATCAGCTTCATCGAGCTCGGCTGGACACCTTGACGCCAGCTGAGCGGCTTCGCCGACTCGCGAATCCCAAGTCGCCGACTGCTGCGGGGCCCCGGCGGAAAGAGCACGTACTGCCTCCTCAGCCTTACGCCTGTCCCCTTCCTGGCGAGCCTGGGCACGAGGAGGCTTTTGCCTTGTTCGACGAAGTTACCTAAGAGCTTGGTCTGCCGAGTGTCTCTTCCTCGAGCTCGGCGGACGTCCGGGCCGGCGACTTTGGTGAAGCTGGTTCAGCCAACGACTTCGCTATCGACTTCGACGAGCCGGATCTCGCCGAGCTAGTGGTTCCTCTCGTTCCATACTCGGGTTCTCCATCACTTCCACCGGCAGTTGGTTCCGATGCTGGCACTCCGTCGGCTGGACAGGTGGCTCCACCTGCAACGGCGGCTGCCTCGTCGGCGAGCTCTGCTCCAGTTCCGAGCTCGACGACTCCAACACGCGTCAGCCCCTCGGCTCCTGTGGTCCCTATGACTGCTTCCAGCTCGGCGAGTCCTTCCGTGGTTGGGAGCGCGGGTCGCTCGGCTGCTGCTTCGGCTTTGGCTTCGGCGACACGCCGACTATTATCTTGTTCGATTCCTCGGTCATCGTCGCGGCTCCGTGTGCGTGGGGCCGACCGATCCAGTTCGATTTCGTCGACCGTACTGACCCAAGCTCCAGGTACTCCGTCGAGTTCCACTCGGCCTGCCGTGCCTTCTGCCCCGCCGCGCTGACTTCGCCCTCCGGTCGGCCAGCCCGAGTGAAGGCGGCCACTGCTCGGGTCCTCAGTGCGCACCTCCTGCATGAATTGGACACTCCCGACGACGTCGTCCTCGGTCGACTGCACTCCCAGGACTCGTCCAGCGGTAGCTCCGTTGACCCCACTGGGACGCCGGCTCACCCGCTGAGTATCTCGGACGGGTCTTCGGATTCCGATGATGGTGGAGATGGGAGCGATGGACTCGGCGGAGTCGTTCCTAGGTCGAGCTCGGCTGTTAGCGACGAGTGGGAGGAGAAAGCTGAAGCTGATGCAGAGGAGAAGGAAGAGCGGAGTCAGGATTCACCGGACTCCGACGACATCCCGCTCCGTTCCCTTGTTTCCAAGACCCTGCCTCCTCCTACCGGCAAAGCTCAGTCGTATCGCGCGGCCCGTCGGACCTTACTGGGCTCCTCCGCCGAGTCGGATGACTCGGACTCGGCCCATCCCAAGAAAACAAACACACGGTCTAAGAAGAAGCGCATTCACAAGCACAAGCACCGGCACCGGCACAAGCACGAACGCAAGTCCAAGCACGAGTCGAAGCATCGACCCAAGTCGAAGAAATCAAAACGCCGAGCTACTCTCGACTCGGCAGATGACTCTCGGTCGGCTAAGCGGAGCAAAAAATCGGCTCCGCCGAGTTCCCCTGGGTCGGCTAGCTCGGCTAGTCATTCCTGTCCAGCTCCGCCGAGTTCTCCTGGGTCTGCTAGCTCGGCTGGTCGTCTCCGGCTGGCTCCAGCTCGCTCAGCAGGGACCCGGATCACAGCGGGGGACACTGGTGTGCACCCCAACCTGGTGTTGCCCCTGGCTCTGCGGATTTCGTATACTGTGTTGCAGACTCGTGCCGCGCAGGCGGTCTCGCGGGACTCCCGGATCTCTCCGCAGTTGGCTCAACTGAAAGAGCTGCGGTTCCTGCACTTTGGATCTGCCCGGTGTTGGAACGCGATCCTCGGTCACCAAACAGGACAGATTGCCGTGGGTACTTCGACCGGCAAACCCCGGGTGCCTCCCACCAAGTGTTCTCCAGCTGGCATCCGAGCTTTCGCGGACGTCTTCGATCCTGGCCACCCGGCGCAATGCATTCGCCGCCTCCTTCCTGACACCACTTTTCTCTTCTCTCCGCGGGTGTTCGAGGAGGCGCGATCTCGATTTGCTAGCTCGGCTAGGCCGAACAACTTGATGGAGCGACTGGGTGACCTTTGGGTGAAGATTCGCGGCGAGATTCCGGCTCCGGTTGGCAGCAAGCGCTCGGTCGTCGACAATCCAACCCGGTACTTCGTGGCGCTGTATGAGCGGAATCACTGGCTCGTCGAGTCGAGTATCCTGATGGGTCTTCACCCCTCTCAGAATGTCGGCTCGACCTACGAGGAGATCGCCGAGTCGTACGGGCTCTGGCTCTTGTACAAGGCTGCTCGGAAGCGCCGCAGCGCCGCCCTTCGGAGCTTGATGACTATCCTGCCCGACGAGCTACATTCGGCGGTGATGAAGGAACTCGGCGGACTGGCAGCTCCGGTGGTGGACGCCGAGCTTTTCTTCGAACCTTCCATTCTGTTATACCCACTGGTGAATCTCTCCTGGGTGCCCTCGGACAAGGATTGGTGTCAGGCAGCGAAATCGGTTGATTGCACCGAGCCTTGGCGAGCTTGGTGGTTGACGGATCCGGCGGCCACCCTTTCAACACGTGCTTCAGATCCCGGAACGTCGAGTTCTTGGTGTTCACATCGAAGGGTGTTGACCCTCGTCTGGTGGAGGACTCGGTCGGCGAAGACGTGGACTTGGATGAGGCGGACCCGCCCCAGATGTCGTCGAGTGCCCCGGTCCCATCCAACCGGTCAGGCATTCACATCTTCCAAGGGTGTGAAACCGGAGAACTCGGCTGGTCGGCGGAGGACCTCGATCCGCCTTCTGGGTCCCTGCTCAGCTCACCCAACCTGTGTGGGCCGTCGCCGGTGTATTCCATCTTCGGGCCAGCGTCGCCCGAAGGGCCTCTCGACTCGACGAGTCAGTCGGTGCTGCCTCCCGGCTCGGTTGGTGTCTCCGCGTCGGCTGCTCCCGGTTCTGACGGCCCAGTGAGCTCGACTACAGCGGCAAGCTCGGCTGTGGCAGCAAGTCCAGTGATGGCGGCGAGCTCGGCGAGGGTGGCGAACTCGGCGATGGCAGCCAGCTCGGCTGCTCCTGCTAGCTCGGCTACCATAGCGAGCTCGGCGAGTGGTTCCATGAATTTGTTGGCCGCGGCTGCTTCGCTTGCGGACTCGACTACATCGCCAGCACACAGTGATGTTCAGCTTTGATGTGCCAGCTCGGCTCCTTGTGATTTCCTTTCTCCATAACTTCCATTTCGTAATTCATGCAATACATGTAGTTTGACGCAGTAACTTTCTTCAACTCGTCTCGGCCTGCTGGTCTTCGCCGAGTCGGTGGATCATCATTTTTTCTGGTGCAATAGCTTTTAAGCCTCATCTGCAACTTGCACCATTTGCAGACGGTTTTCACGTTTCTTTTGCTGCAGATAGTCAACGAGAAGTCCTCCGCACGAGAGGTTTGACAGTGGTTCCCAAGTTGGCTCATTGTAGCCGACCCACTTCACTCTGAACATCCTCGGCGTCCTGGCCGTGCTTGTGGATAGCGGTAACTCGTCTTCTAAAATGGCCTCGACTTCGTACTTGTCAGCGTCCTCGTCCGTTTCCCAGCTGTCTTCCGGGAGCAGTTCCTCATCGAAGTCGAGTCGGTCCGACTCGGCGAGCTCGGCTACCAGCCGAGTTGACGGTCTCTCGCCGGGTCCAGTAACGGCTTTCAGCCTGGAGAAGTGGACGACAGGGTAGAACCGGTATCCGCTCTTGTCAGGAAGTTCTAGCTCGTAAGCGAACTCTTCAACCTTCTTCTTTACTCTGAACGGCCCATGCCATCGGTGGGCGAGCTTCTTGGTCAGACCCGGCTTGAATCTTTCCATGAACAACCACTTGGTCACCTTCTTTGAACAACGACTTCCTGGGTTCAGCGAGCTCGGCGGACTCGGCGGATTCAATGTCTCCGTCTATTCTTGTCCGCCCGGCTGAGTTGTCTTCTCCGCCGAGTTGTTCTGACTCGGTTTCTGGATCGCACCGCTGGGTTTCACCTCGAACACTAGCAGGGACAGCTCTCCTTTCGACTCGGCTGAGTACTTCGTTGTGTTCCCTCGCTCGCCGGGCTTTCTCCCTTAGTTGGAACTCGGCGGCCAGTCGCAATGCTAACTTCTCTCTGTCGGTTGGCTTCTCGGCGCCACTACACAGCTCCCGCCGAGTTTGCTGAGTTGCCTCCACTCTGGCGGACGGACTCAGTCATAGCCTTGAGTGTAGACCTAGCGTCCCAGCCGTGTACCAAGTAGAACGGTGTTTCCCGCCGAGTCGAATCTCTTGAGTTGTTGATAGCACGGACCAGCTTCTCGGCTACGTCGTCCCAGTCGGCTTGGAGTGGATCTTCCACGTAGACGCGGACCG
Source organism: Phytophthora cinnamomi (assembly GCF_018691715.1). NCBI lineage: Eukaryota > Oomycota > Peronosporomycetes > Peronosporales > Peronosporaceae > Phytophthora > Phytophthora cinnamomi. The sequence goes on from NW_027151052.1 coordinate 360,254, forward strand.
TCTGTATCATGGTCTTCACCGACCGCTCTTGCTGGCCGTTCGTCTGTGGCCTGTAACTCAGCGTTGCTCTTGATCTCGACTGCATCATATCTGAGAACTTCTGGAAGACTTCACTCATGAACATTGGGTCTCGGTAGTGTCGAATCAGTGACGGGGCTCCGAACCTCCGGAACACGCACTCCTCGAACGCCTTGGCGACCTCAAGTGCCCCTGTCTCGCTCATAGCCTTCGCGATCACGAATCCAGTGAAATGGTCTTGGAATAGCAGTAAAGCCGTGTTTCCCCGCCGAGTATTCGGCAGTGGGATCACGAAATCCATGGACACGATGTGGAACGGTCTATCTGAGACCACGTTGCCCGGCGAGTATCCTTTCAAGTGGGGCTTGCTCTTGCTGGTGCTACAGTCTTCACAGGCTTGGACATGCTTGACCACATCAGCATATAACCCGATCCAGTAATAATCCACCCGCACTCTATGGTAAGTCCTGACGATTCCTTGATGCCCTCCTTCGACGGAGTTGTGGCAATTTTGCAAGATCTCGTCAATCATGGTCGTCGGAACCACCAACCTTAGCGACAAGCCAAGTTCGCCGAGTTCGTTCGGTCTTCTCGCCTTTTCTTGTCGATACAGAAGGCTGTCTTCACTGAGTACGAACTCTTCGGCGACCTTTCCGGCATTGTGAGCTCGGCGGAGTGTTAACTGGGCGTAGTCGCCCCGCAGATAAGCCTTGAGGTCCGACCACCGCAGTTCTTCATCTTGCGCTTTGGCGATTCTTTGGCGGCTTTCTGCTTGTACGAGCACTGGGTCGATATCCATAGCGGTTGGTTCCCGGGCTTCGCCGAGTTCCGTAGGGAGCTCGGCTGGGCTTACCGGAGTTCCTCGTCTTCCTTCGAACTTGGCTTCGCCTTCCACCGCCCGTCTCTCGCTTGGAGGCCTGCTGTCTTGCTCGAATTCCTCTGGTGGACCCCTTTCTTGTTCCACTGGTGCCGAGTCGTCCTCGAATCGGACTCGGCGAGCTTGGCTCCGCGTCACCGCTGCGACTTTGGGTTCTACCTCGGCTTCCTCCGTCAAGTCTTCAGCTCGATACAGCATCTCTTGGATTCGATTCAACGTTTTCAACTGGGCTTTCCGCTCGGCGTTCAACACCACCTTCCCAGCCTTGGCTTCTAACGCTTCTGTCGCGAGGGAGTCGGCCGCCGAGTTGTAGAGGCGCACTACGTGGAGATATCGAACTGAATCCAGCTGTTCGACTAGCTTCTTGTGACGTGCCAACTCGACTTGGAGTGCTTCCTTCTTACACGCGATCACCCCCATGGATTGCTGGATTGCAAGCCGAGAGTCACTTACGATTATCAGATCAGTGACCCCGCGTTCTAAAGCGGCGGTCACCCCAATGTTCATGTCAGTGTACTCGGCTATATTCACCGTGGTCGACTGGAGGTGCGCACTCGCAGCGATCTCAATATGCCATTCAGGCAACCGCCACAAGATCCACGAGCAGCTGCCGTAACCACCGTTTTTAAGGCTACTGGTACACGCGCATAGAGGAGTTCTGGGTCCATCCGGACGGTCGCCGAGCTCTTAGACGGTGGGGCTACATGTGCGAGGAGTTCGTCGAGTCCTACTGCCGGGGTTATCGACGCCTGCAGCAACTGAACGAAAGCTACGTCTTGTTTTCGGACTCGCTTGACCTTGAGGTGATACGGCGACAGGAGCACTGCAAAGCTGACCGCTCGGCCATAGAGAGACTTCGAGTTAAAAACCCATTCAAGCGTCGAGAACCGCGTGTAAACATTAATCGTCTTCCCAGCGAGGAGTGTATGGCACACTTTGATGAGCTGGAGGAGGGTTAGTACTTCCTTCTCGGCGGGGTGATAGCCGAGTTCGTTGTCCTTGAGCACTCGGCCACAGAACCGGACTGGGTGGAGTTTACCATCGTGCATCTGCATCAGTGTGCTACTCAGCGCCCAGTCGTTCGCGAATAGCATAACGTGGACGTCTTCCGCCGAGTTGAAATGCCGCAGTATTGGGGCATCTGCCACCTTCGTTTTCAGCTCGGCGAACGCTGTCTTGGCTGCGGATAGGTCACCCCCTGGCTCGAAGTCGACGTCCTTAAGTTGGCACAGTACGGCCCCATACACTGCCAAGTTCTGGATGAACCGGGCATAGTAGTTCAACGCTCCCAGGAACGCCTGCATTCCTTTCTTCGTCTTTGGGAACGGGAGCTCGGCGATAGCCAACACTATCTTCGGATCGGCTTGAATCCCTTCCGAGGTCACCCCATGGGACAGGAAGTCGACTCTGGGCTGGACGAAAACACTCTTCGGGAAGCTCACACTGATTCAACACTCGGCGAACCGGGTCAACAGCTTGTCCAAAGTGTTCAGGCAGTCGTCGAAACATCTTCCACCAAAGCAAATATCGTCCACAAACGACCTGCGCTCAAACACGGGGGCCACCTGCGACTCATCCGGTTCTCCAGTCGAGAACATATCTGCATCCGGATTGTTGATAAAGTCTTCAAGCGGATCAGGCTCAACCTGATCTCGGCGATCTGCTTCGAACTTCGACATCGGACTCGACTCGGGTCTGAACTCGACTAAGTGGGTCTTCCGTTGAGCCTCCGACTCGGCTTCAGCTCGGCGGATGCGCTCGGCGAAGGCGGACCATCCACCCTTCGGCTGCATGTACCCCCACAGTGCGTTGTCGATCATTTGTTGATATATGATGGGTGTGTTCTTAAGGCCGAACGGCATCGTAACCATTCAAAATGACCCAGTGCGCAGACGAGCGCCGAGATCCACCGAGCTCGCCGAGTCATCATCACCGCCCAGAAGCCGCTCGCTGCATCGAGCGAGCAGAACCATAGGTAACTCTGAAGCTCGGTGAGCAAATCATCCACCAGTGGCATGGCGTATTCCATAAGCAGCGTGACGGCATTGACCATCTTATAGTCGATGCACAGGCGTATGTCGACCCCATTCTTCTTCAGGACGATCACTATCGGGGAGGCCCACTGGCTGTTGGAGAACGCTATGAGTCGTGACTTCAACAGCGCCTTGAGCAGCTCATATAACTTGCCCAGATGTTTCAACGGAACTCGGCGGGCGCGTTGCCGGATAGGCTCATGCCCCTGGACGTCGATATCACACACCACCCCATACGCCGGCGGGGGCAACGCGTTCCCACTAGAAATCATAATGTGTTCGTGTGCCTTCAATACGTCCACCAACCGCTTGGATTGCTCCGCCGAGTGGGCCTCACACGTCACGTTACTCGCCGAGTAGTCGAGCTGCGTCGGGGCGACCTCTGCCAAATCCGGCAGGAAGGCCAACTCGTGAGCGTAGTCCTCTAACGCCAGATCTACTGCGGAATGCTCGAACTCGGCGGACTGTCGGTCTTCTACGGCTTCCCGCTCTTCGCCGAGTCGTGCAGCGAGGAGGTAGCGTAGCCGGAGGTTCTCCTCCGGGTCCTCGTCCAGGAATTCATCACTGACATCGACTTCTTCGCTGTTGGAACGTCCGGAGGGCGGGCCAGGTCCGGTCTCCCCAGGGATCAACTCGACTGACTTCGAAAGATGCGTCGACTGTTGTCCTTGCACCCTTGACTCAGCTGAGTCGCTCGGCGAGGAGGGGCCGCTCTGGCCGGTTGAGCACGTGGCCATATCCTGGTCGTGTGTCAAGGTGAGGCGGCTGTTTTCGTCTACGACGTCGTTCTCATCGCCTCCCGACTCGGCGGAGTCGTCCTGTGGACTCCATTCGCTGTTAGCCGAGTTGATAACGTGGCCGCCGTTCGCGTCTGATAGATTGGACGGGTTCGTCCGTCCAGCGAACTCGGCTAGCTCCTCTCCTCGCCGGGCCAGCAGTTCCCATTGCTGGGCGCACGTGAGTCCCGGTTCGCTTCCTGCTTCGGGGGGTCGAGCGACCACCGCCTCAGGCTCCTTGTACGGTCTACGTTCCACAGCTGGCGGCTGTCGTGCCAGCCACCCTTCATACAGCTGCTGTTCTTTGTTTAATAGCACTTTGTCGATAGCTGCTTCACAGGCCAGGACCTGCCAGTCTCTGTACTTCGCCGAGCTCAGCCCGACATATCCCTCGGGAGGAAGTACCCCATGCGGGGCCCACGCAACCACCGAGAAGTGGGCTGGGCACCAGACAGCCACCGCCCTCACATTTGTGAGCACTAAGCGCACGGCTTTGCCACTCCGGTTGACGATCACGGTGGGAACCCAGTCTCGTGTGCGCCGTATCCACAAGTCGTGCGTCGAGCCGTCGGGTTGTTGCTTACGCAATTTGAACTCGGCGGGGAGCCTACTCGGCAAGCTCGTAGGCTCCGCAGGCCCGTCTGTGATGTACAGGCTGTCCCGCGGCATTTCCGCTGCATTCTTCGATCGAAGCAGCGGAACGATCACCTCGTCGGGCAGTTTGGCCGTCGAGTTAAACAAGTCGAGTCGGATCCCCGCAGGGATCATGAAATCCGTACCTAGGATTAAGTCGACTCCTGCATGGTGGTTCATAATCCACACATCGAACTCGTAAGCTACTTCCCAGCCGAGTGTCACTTTCACTGTCGCCTTGGTCTGGGTTGGGATTTTGTATTCCCCAATGCCTTGTACATCGATCTGCATATCGTGGCTCACGACTCGCTGCTTCAATCGCAGCTTCTTGGCGAATGCTTCCGTGATGGCTGTCACATTCGCCCCCGTATCCAGTAGGATCTTCGTCCGCTGGTCGTTCACCGCCCCCATCACAAGCGCTCTCATCCGAACTCGGCGGTCGAACTTCTGGGACGACCACCACCCCAATTTTTCTCCAGGGAGCAACTTCATCACCTTCGTGGTCGTCACCGACTCTCTCATCCGCCGAGTCACCACTGCACTATTCACTATCGCTCGGCGTTCTTCATCCGATCCGTCGAGCTCACTGCTATTACCGTCGTTTTCACTGGCACCATCACTGTCCTCACTCCGTTCCTCGGGCCATTTTGCTTCGCCGACGAAAGCAAACACAAAGTTCGCTTCTACTGCCGACTCGGCGGACTGTGGCAGCCCGGTAGTGTCCAACCCAGTCAGTGTTGGCGGGCCGCCGAGTTTAAATCACTCGGCGTATAGAGGTCTTGTAGATCATCTGGCACCTTGGACTTGTCGACATTTGCCTTGACAAATGAGGCCAGCTTCTCGTAGCGTTGGAACAGTTCACATTGCCCTGCATCATGGACTTGCTTGCAGAACTTGCATCGCCGACGGCAGAAGTGGACGGAGTAGTTGGCTCCACCACAGGCGGCACAGGGACCGTACGGTGGGCGTTCACGAGAGTCACGACGCCCATCATAGTCTCGGCGCTCGGCGGGTCGCCCAGTTCGCTCAGTTGCCCCGGGCGGAACTCGGCGAACATCACCCCTTGGTGTCTTTGCCGAGTTGTTGCGATCGCCAGACCAACGACCACGTTCCCAGCGTCTAGAAAGTCTTGTTCCGAGTCGTCCGCCGAGTCCGAACATCTATGATAGCTGTCATCGCTGCGGTCGCTCTCGGAATTGTACCGAGCCATGCGTCGCCGGTCCGCCACCTCGTACGGATCATCCTCCAGCACTGCAGCTGCTGCAAGTCGGCGGTCCCGGCCTTCATCTCGGCGCAGTCGCCGATCGTCTCGGCGATAATCTCGTCGATCATCTCGGCGATCTCCACGTCGGTCGTCTCGGCGATCTCCGCGTCGATCATCTCGGCGTTCGTCTCGTCGGTCGTCTCGGCGGAGTGACCTCCGCCGAGTCGACTCAGACCGTTTCCAATCTCGACTGTACGCTCCTACGAGCCGGTCCCGCTGCTTCTTCCGCTTTTCCCCCAGGATCTTCTGGTTGATAATCTTCTCCACTTTCTTGATGTCGTCGAGTTGCTGCGGATAGAGAAGGTCCATGATGTCGTCGTCTCCACAATTCAGCAAGAAGTGCTTGACGTGATCAGCGGCGTCCGGCCCTTTAGACTCATACTGGATCTTGGCCGACTTCGCGTATCCGTTCAAGCGTATCAAGAAGTCGCACACAGGTTCGTTCTCCTTGCGCCGAGCTGAGTAGTAGCGCGTACGCGCTGACTGGTCGAACTGCGAACAGTAGTAGTCCAGGAATGCCTCGCTGAGAAGGCTCCACTTCCGCTGAGTCTTCTTCGGTAGCTGGCGGTACCATCCTTTAGCTGCGCGCCCTAAACTCAGCGAGAACGGCTCGCACCAAGCATCTTGGGCCATCCTCGTGCCTTTCAGCTCGTAGATAAATCGCTTCAACCACTGGAGCGAGTCTTCAGAGCGGTAACGCTTTCCCTCGAACTCGGCGATCTTGTCCAGCGAAGCGTGGGTACGCACTTCCAAGTACTGGGCCCTGTCGCTGTCGGTGTCGTCGAAGCTCAGTCGCTTGATTACCGCCTTCGCCGAGTCTTCCGCCGAGTTTTGATAGTCCCTTTCTTCATCGTCGTCGTCTCCGCCGAGTTCTTCTTCGTCCGCCGCGTCGTAGAACTCGGCGAACCGACTCCCACTCGACCTCTCTCTCACAGGAGTCTTCATGTGGGAATCTTCAAAGTACGGGGTCCCTTCCGTCGCCCGGAACACCTCACGCCGGCCTTTCTTCGTGTCCGGCGTCCTCGGCAACGGAATCCTGCTGGGGTCGTCGCCGAGTTGCTGGGGCTCGGCGGTTCGTTTTGCGATCGATTGCCGAGGCCCCGCCGGTTGTTCGAGTCCGAACGCCCATCTCAGTCGCCGTTTCCACCGCATCAACTCCAGCGAGGCTCACCTTGGAGTCCATCCGTCCAGAATCAAGCTGCTGGATCGACTCGTGCACCGATACCCCATTGCCTTCAGAAGCAGCATGGTATCCTCCGCCAACTGGTTGACATCGGTGCTATTCACTGGCTGGGCCAGCTCCGGCCCCAGCATAGGCCAATTCGCTTGGGCCATCGCCACCGGCCCAAACATCGCCATCCAATCGCTCTGCGTCTTCATCTCTTCGCCGAGTCGAGCCAAAACATTGTTCGCACTCGGCGTATCCTGCGATTATTCGCCCAACAGGCACAGCTGCTGCAGCAAGTGAACCTATTGTCAGCTTCCGTCATTCAACGTTCCAGCCAGGCTGGAAGCGCGCTACCCCTACCGCCTTGCCGAGGTGCCGAGCACGTATCCGCTGCTATTCCTTCCGGCCATCCTCGTCCAAGTTCCCGGTCGCGCGACCAGTCCCGACGCTCTCGCAGTCGATCTCGTTCGGTGCGCCAGGCGCACCGCTATCAATACTACGGATCTCCCCCTACGCGCCAGGCGCGCTCTCCGAGTCCATACGACCGCTTCATCCCACGCCAGGCGTGGCAGCGTTCGCGATCTCGATCCCGTGGTCGTCGTTGCCGTTCTCGTTCTCGGAGCCCGTGTGGTGTTGCAGAACACACAAATATCGTCAGATGTGGATCTCCAGCACAAACCACAACAATCGCCGAGTTAGGTCGGCGCTTGTTGGCCTGCGCAGGGGTTGTCCCCTCGCGGTTCGGCCCAACCGGGACAGCGGGTGTCTCGCCTCTCGCCGACACCTGCCAACCAAGGTCCACTCTTCCGGAGATCCGCCGAGCTAGCGGACTCCGTTCACAAACTCCTGTGCCCTCCACCAAAGGATGGACGGCGGCGCGCTAGCGCTTTTACAGGCCGCCGGGGCAGAAGCAACCCGACTTGAAGAGTAACGGCACCCGGGCTGTCCGGCGTACCGGCTCGCTGAGTTAGCGAGACTTTTCCTTCGCACTTGGCGAGCACCCAACGCCCAATCCCGGGCCGACCTAATCTCTTGGCGCTGCCAGTCGAGTACCCTACAAGCTATGCCTCTCGGGTACCGACGGCAGGCATAATTCGACCCCGTGCAGGGACTTACCGGAAAGTGTGCACGTGTTGTGGGCCTAGAAAATTCTGTTGTTTGTTCTTAAGTCTCCTGGGCGCCCTGAAAGGGCGCCTCCACTATTCCTACGGTCCTATACAAATATCAAGTGAAATGGAGTGATTTCGGATCTCGACCGACCCTTCACCTTCTCAGCGACGCTTCGAACTCGGCGGAGCCGGATAAGTTGTCCGGATAACCCGGCGAGCTCGACGGGGAGGTCTCGCCGACTCGGCTGAGTGCTGCTGGGCTCGCCGGGCTCACGATTGGTCCTCTTGTGCGCCTTCTGGCCGTGCACCGTGTCGTCTGGGCGGCCGGCGGCTCTGTTTAGCCGAGCTCAAGGCCTGGAAACTGCCTTGAACTCGGCTGAGCGTCTCCTAGCGTCCCCGCACTCGGCCTGCCGTACGTACGTCTTCTCCTTGCGTGGCGCCACCCGTCCTTGGTCTCCGGTGCTCTTGATTCCCATTCAGTCGGCCGCAGTGCGCTCGTGAAGCCTGCGAGCTCGGCGAGCTCGGCGGACTGGCACAGTGTACCATCCAGCCGAGCAGTACCGTCGGCGCCGCTTTCTTGGCCGTCTTGGTACTGCGAGCTCGGCGAGCTCGGCGGACTGGCACAGTGTACCATCCAGCCGAGCAGTACCGTCGGTGCTGCTTTCCTGGCCGTCGTGGTACCTTGTTCCGCCTTAACTTCGAGTGCTCCACCAAATCTGGTGTTCCCTACACCACAACTGCCCCGGTTACGTTCCGAGCCGAGATGGTGAGGAACTTGATCATCACTCTGGGTCAACCTTTCTCTTCGGCTCCAAACCCAACGGCCTCGTCATTCTTCCATCGTCATGCCGAGTCGCGACGAGCCCGCTGCCTCCTCGGTAAGTTGTTTCCTCGTTTAGTACTTGGCGGCTCTCAGGTACTGACCAGCTTGCTCCCTCTTTCTACAGGCTTCATCACCAAGTGTTCCAAATCCACAACCGCCTCAAGGTGTGGTGAGGTCCGCCGAGTCGCTTGGTCGGCCGTCCCGGGCTTCAGGGGTCAGCGGTGAGCGAGATGACTCGCTCATCGATCTGACCAACTCCCTGGAGTTCGACCGGGAGTCTGATCCGGCTTCTCGCACCTCTCCCCCTCGTCCGCCGAGTTCGCATGGCGACACCACTTCGGGCGCCGCCGGTGTTGACCAGTCGAACTCGGCGGACCAAGCGAGCCTAAGCTCCCTGGCAGCCCGCCACGTCGGTCTCGCTCGCGAAGCCGGCGCCGTCATTCCCGGTCCCGCGATAGGTCCCCACGGACCTCACGACCGACTGGCAATGCCTTGTTTCGTCCTACTAATCGTGGAGCCCAAGTTCATGCCATTGCTCGCGTCGGCCCGCGGTCTGGGGTCCCTCATCCAGGTAACGATGATTCCTTTGATCGGTTCGAAGCCATGAGTCCACACGACAGGGTCTGTTTCATGCTACAACATGAGCGTTCTCGGGGTCGAAACCGGGTGACCAAAGTCACCATCAAGATGCTGTACGCCGTCGACTTTGCCAGTCGCCCCATCGATCACTTCCTGTCCTCTGAGGACCCGACGTCCTACCGGCAAGACCGTACCGTCCTGCATGACGACGGTCAGTGGGGTGGGCGCGAGCCTCCCCCACGCTTCCAGATCCACCAGGCGGCTCAACTCCATTCTGTGCTGTGGTCCATCCAGGATGCCGCCACAGAGCGGTACCCTCCCGACGTCGTTGCGGTGTTTCGGGCCGTACACACCCATGCTATCTATGACCTGCCAGGCACTGCACCGCTGCAGGAAGGTCATGCCATGTGCAACTTGTACCAAGCTGTCTTCCGCCAGCTCTTTGAGGACATCCTCCACGGGACCCCGAGCCGGGACTTGGAGGACCGTGCGCGTCGCATGCTCAGCCGCGATTCCCCTGAGTATCTTCGCTTTGTTGCGCATGTGCTCAGCGATGCAGTCCACCGCGCCCAACTTCGGCAGACGGGGCAGGGCACGGCGACCCAGCGGACCCAGCGCCAGGCGCTACCCCGCAACCGACCGTCCACCATTCGAGCCACAGGGAGCCAACGTGCACAGCCCTCGGTGATCCCTCTCGCGACCCGGAATCTGATTCCACTGGAGGGCGGAACCCAAGTTTGTCTGCATTTTCAAGTCGTGAAGGGCTGCACCTTCCCTCGGTGCCCACATGTTCACCAGCTTCGGACGCTTCCTCCCGAAGTTCTGCAGTGGGTAACGGCTCATCACGGCGAACTCAAGTCGGGCCACCCCCAACATTCGTGACGGCACGGGGGCGGTCACCGAGTCGGTCTTAGTTTATCCAGCAGGATAATCTGAACTGCGACCTTCCGTTTTCGCCCCTGGTTGCCGACGCGTCAGACGCGTGGCTTACTGCTCCACGATCACTTACCCTGGGTGCGCCTGGCGCAATACCTCGTCTGGCGTCGGACGCCTCCGTTCCTGACCCTGATGCTTTGGCCTCGCCTGCGTCTGACGCACCGCCAGTTCTTATCGGCAAGCCAAGCGTGAGTCCGACGATTGCCGCAGGAGCTATTGTCTTGTCATCTGCGCCAGGCGCCCTTCCTGCGAGGTCACCGACGTCTGACGTCTTGCGTTTGGATACAGTTCCAATGGATATGTGTGCGTCTGACGCACATACAGCGGCCTCCCGTACGCCTGGCGTTCCTCTCATTCCGGTGCTGACGCCGGATGGTCCAAGACCTGTATTGCCAGAGGCACCTGGTGCTCTTACTGTGATATCGTCGACGTCTGACGTCCTTCGTTCTGGCACAGTCCCAATGCATTTGTGTGCGTCTGGCGCACATACAGGGTCCTCCGGTGCGTCATGCACCCTACCTCTGATGGCTTCGGCGTTCGACGCCTCCCTGCCCACTACACCCACGATAATCACGGGTGGCCACCTCGTTGCGGCCTTCGACGGGGGCTGTCGCCCACGGACGGGCAGAAGCGCCTACGCTTGGTGTGTGTGGTCGGCTTCCCATGAGCTTCTCCAGTGGGAGGCTCATACATTCGGCGACGTCCAGACCAACAACGCAATGGAGGCCCAGGGCATCCTTTCGTGTCTCCGATGGCTGCGACTGCACGGTCACACCGCCAACGTCCATGTGTTCGGTGATTCGGATCTCATCGTGGGCCAGGCCCTCATGCAGTCTGACTGCAAGGCTTTGCACCTCCGGCCGTACGTTGCTGCTATCCGATCCTTGGGGGCGGTATTGCCCCTCACTTACTTGCGGCACGTACGGCGGGAGTTCAATGCCGCGGCTGATGCTCTGTGAAACTGGATCATGGATACCGTCCCCCCTGGGGTGGACGACCACATCCGCGGCGAGGTCTGGCCTGACCAGCTCCAGCCCACCCTGGCTCAGAGCCCCGCTACCCTCTGCTCCCTTGCGGCTGGGACCGTGACCGACTGTCGTGCGCACTCGCGGGCGACATGGTCGCTGGTGAATTTCGAGCTCCATTCGCTCAGACACCTCATTCGAAGACGATTTGTCCCACGGTGGCCTGATCGTCCAGTACACGACCCAGGGCGTGACTGACCAGCGCCGAGCCACATCTACACGTTCGCCCGGGACCTGAAGTCCGTGTTCAATCTCGACATCTCTCGCTCTTGTGTCGTGAACGGAGTGCCCCGATGCGTCCCAGCGGATGTTTTCGACACATTGGGATCTACCGCCAGGCGGTTTAACATCCCGTTTCCTACGGATTCGGCGTTCTTGGCAGCTGGTTCTTCGCCGTTGTCTATCCCTCTCGCTGATGCTGGTATCCTGGATGCCCTCATCGCGGTTTAATTGGGAATTACTGGGACATTACGCGTATTTAGAGGTCAGACCTCCGACGACCCTCGACCGAACAAAGCGCTCCGCCCATAGCTCTACCAAGTCCACTTGGCCACGTATCCTCAGCTCCAGCTCCTATGTGCCATCGCCACCGATGGCGTCGTTCCTTCATGGACCAACTCCACCGCACGGCGTGGGGTGCGACCCCTTCCGGATAACTATGGAGGTGCCGAGGCCGGTGTGGAAGTGGTCGTCGACAAGCTCCTCGCTGACTACTACAAGGGACGCTGCTTGGTCGCCACTCTATCGGCGCTTCAGCTGGACCCAGGGTTCCATTCCAGCTCGTTTGCTCTAGTGCCCAAGAAGGACATACCTCGCCACCTCGACGGTCGTATCATCCATGACTTGTCGGCGCCGCCTGGCGGCTCGGTCAATGACCAGACCAATTCCGCAGCATCCCCTGACGCTGCTTGGGATCCATTTGATTCTATCGCTCAATTTGTGCGCGATCTTCATCGCCGGTACCCTGGGTACGCTATCTACGCCATGGTCGCAGATATCGCCGACGCATTCCACCATGTCCCCGTTCATGCTGATCACGCGTCCGCCTTTGGGGGAAGAATGCCGCGTTCCAACCATGGCATAGTATCGGGCATGACCGTCTTCGGGTGGACGTCATCCCCGGGCTTCTTCGCGGTGTTTGGCAAAGCTGTCAGACACTACCAGCGCACTGGCACATCAAGCGTTCTCGGTTACTCGGAACCGTTTTGGATATTCCAGTGGGTGGACGACATCGTCCTCTTCGAAGTCGACATCGGCAACCGCCTTCAGAAGGCAGAACAACGTCTCCAAGACGGTGTCAAACTCGTGTTCGGATCAGCAGGCTGGCATGAAGGGAAGTTCACGACCTGGTCGCGATGCTTCCACGCAGTCGGCATCGACTGGGACATTCCCAACGAGATCATCTCGGTTCCTCAGAGGAAGATCCAGAAAATGCGCAGGACATCGGACGACATCGCCAGGCGAAAGTTCGTGACAATGAAACAACTGGACATCCTGGTTGGAGTCCTGCGGCATGTCATCAGTTTCATCCCGATCTCAAAGCCTTTCATCCAGCGTTTGGTGGCCATCCAAACAAGATGCCGGAGACGCCACAAGGCCGGAGTACCAATGCTGGAGACCCTTCAGAAGGACATCCAGTGGTGGAGAGAGCTAGCCTTCCAAAGCGAGTTCGCCGGGATCCCCATGGAACTGTTCGAATGCAGAGCGCACAGCGACGACGTCTGGCTGGTGCAGATACATCAAGACGGCCTAGCGATCTCAAGTATGGTTCTCAGAGAACGTCTCCTGATCACCTGCACCGATACCGTAGTGGACGACGTTGAAGTAACCCCTGCGATCACAACGGTAACCAAGGACTGGGGACCAGGTCTCACCACCAAGGACGCCTGGCGGCATGTTACTATCCACAGCGAGTCCCGCTGGGTCACGCGAATCATCGACAGGATGAACTGTCCTTCACCTGAAGGGCAGGAACATTTGCGCCAGTGCGCTCTGAGCCAGGCTCGTTATCGTATTCACCTCTCGACTCACACGTTCTGCAGAACCATGGAGCAGACCCCAAAGTGTGATGTACATACTAGTACTAACCAGTGTTACTACGATCAACAGATCGCGAGCGCCGGCGAAGGATCGAGGGCAAGACAACACAGCTCAAGGAGGCTGCAATTGCCAGAGGGACCCTCGGACGATACAGCAAGAACTTCAAGTTCTGGGAGTCGTTCTGCAACGACTTCGGTTTTCCTGTGTGGATCGACGAACTGCCCAGGGCACAACAAGCCAGGATGGTCGGACTGTTCGCCGGGTTGTGCGCCTCAGAGGGGCACAACAAGTCCAGGACAGGCAACAAGTACCTGACCTTCGACGGAAAAATGGCAGCGGTGGCATTCGCGCACAAGGCAGTCCGGAACGCCAGACTCGATTACCGTGATCCGGAATTTGAGCTCATCGCTCAAGGGTACAAACGCTCAAACAGTCAAGTGGAGCGGAAGCAGCCAGTTACTACACCAATGCTGCTCGAGATGCAAAATCGACTTTGGACGAACAAGGGCGCCTCCTGTGGGGATCAATCGTGCTAGCGTTCTTCTTCCTCGATAGAAGCTCAGAGCTTTGGGGACCAGTATCAGTGGGCAACTCAACAGGCAACAACAGAACACACTGCGTCAAGGCTGACAACGTGATCCTACGAAACAGACAAGGTGACCAAGTTAGCCCCAGGGGCGACGCCGTCCATTCGGTGGAGGCTCTCTTCGAATCTCACAAAGGCGACCGGGCTGCTCAAGGAGTGGTCGTACTACATTACCGCTCAGAGCACCAGGTGCTGTGCCCAGTGGTAGCGGCGCAAGAGTGCCTCCAGATACGAGAGAACTGGATTGCAGCAAGCGTGGCCCTGGGCCCATACCTCACATCCACCTCACGGCGAGGGACCATCAAGAAGACGACCGTGGCGAACCTCATCAAGGAAGCGGCAAGAGGCTTAGGCTTATCACCTCAAGACTACTCCTGTCATTCATTGCGAATAGGAGGTGCATGCGCACTTCTGGCGGCAGGGAAGAGTGACCTGGTCATTCGACTAATGGGAAGGTGGTCCAGCTGGTGCTTCACAGTGTACACCCGTTTACAACCTGGCATGCTCCGAGATGCGGCAAGAAGCATGATCACGGCCTCGACGTGGGAGCACAACGAGACCAATCACGATGCGCTCGAGGGGGAACTCCAGCGAACCTAACTCTCCAAGCTAATCAAGTCTACTTGCCCCATGAAGTGATGATCGAAGGAGGAAAGGGCTTTAGCTCCAAAAGTCGCACACTACTCGATTAAGTGCGATGACAAGATTGTCACACAAATTCTTGTTACATATGAATAGACACGATTACGAGGTGGCAAATTACGGGGAATGGCTGTATGTACCACTGGACCAGCTCCAAATTGCCCTTTGCATCAGCGTCGTGCAACGACTTCCCGAATTGGCATCGGTGGTAGTACACATCAGTCCGAAGATATTCTTGGGGGTGGGGTGGGGGGCATTTTGAAGCCCGTAGTGAACGGACCCCCAAATTCAATCTAACAAATCGAGCGAGTTAAATTTACAGGCGTCGCTGATGGAGAGAAACCAACTCGGCCCAAGGAAACTGGCGACGAGATGCTCGACATGGGGGGAGACTGCTGATAGCTGGGTGGACCGGTGAAACACAGCGAGGAGGCCATTGATGAATTTGTTGTCTGGCGCGCTGAACTTGAGGAATGAGGTGTATCACAGCGGGACACGAAAAATAATCGAACGTTGGTAATTCATCATTACCAGTTCGCGAATTTATTAGAGCTGCGTTTCCTGTCGACAAAATCAAAAGACCAAGTCGATGCATTCTCTTGCCTTGTGGTCATGTGCTACTGAATTTCATTTTAGGTTATTTACTACTAGTGGTATTTGCGGCTTCTGTGCGAATGTTGATTTCCATCATGTAAGGAAGTAAAAAAACTTCCGGATAGCCAGCAAACACTGCAAGTTCCTCGATTGCATTTATCGTCTTTACCGGAGTTCGTTGCTTAGTACCAAAAGTTGGTAGTGTACCACCTATGGTAACTGTTGTAAAACCGATGAAGTATGGCGGGGGCGGTTCCGCTTCTGATGCCTAAATGCACGTAGAGTGTCTGTGGATGAATGCGAAACGCGGCGAGGAGCTCGTACAGCGATGTCTTCGCAAACGTAGTGAGGATTGCCCTCTCTTCTCCGTCCGCATTAGTGAATTGTTTACTGTCGCCGTCGGCAGTGGCAGTCTTGCTCGCTTGCCTCAGAATCCGTTTAGCATCATGACCTTGCGTGATCGGGAGTGTTGCGTGGGCTGGTCCAGACGTGATAGAGTTGGCTTGGTTAGCGGCGGCGATTGTTGCAGCCCCCACAAGAGCAATCAACAGCAGAGCGTATCGAACAGGAGCCATGATCCTTGGTTGCAACAGTAAGAAACGAGATGATGGTAATTGAAAAATGAGCGTGTATGACGCCGTGCTAGCGCCAACGTGGCCTGAACAAAGCCCACTTTGTATCATTTGGATGCCCGGACGGAACTATTCAGTTCAACGTTGAAAGACTTAGGATGTGCAACCCTATTTTCCGGTACCTACTAATTAAACAAAAAAAGTAAAGCACATCAAGTCGCTACTGTATGAATAGGATCGATATATTTCCTCGTACAGTACATGTACTGTAGCAATAGGTGGTGGCACTTTGTAAAGAGTGTGAACCCAAAGACCCCCCCCCCCCCCTGCTCGTTTCGGGTGTATTTACGAGAGGGAGCTCTAAAACCATAATATATGCGCACGTTTGATCAGACAGAGCTCACAGGTTGAGTTTTTTTTAGCTCGCTTGGGCCTCTGCTCGTGGGATGCTTGCCAAATATTGTCCCAACACTCACTATCATATGGAAGTAGAGAATGCTCACTGGACCAGCGTTACCACAATATTTTAGTGAAAAAGAGTCAGCCGTATACAATGTTCAAGTATAGAGGGTAATGTGTGATATAAATGCACACGAAACTTCCTGAAGGCAAAATATAGCTCTGTGATTGGCTAAATGAAGCTGTAGGCGCCGATAGGGAGTAATATGCGACTGATGATGCTGCTGCGAATGATGATGTTGCTGCGAATGATGATGCTGCTGCGAATGCTGCTGCTGCTGCTAATGATGATTTATTGTGCCTTTCTGACGTTTTGCCGATGCTTTGCAAGGGTTAGATCGTGTACTTGCGATGTAAATCGGACTTTGTAAAATGGGGGAGGAGCATTGTAAAACGTACCCAGCTCCTCGCGATTTCATCCAATCAAGATGCGACACTTCATTTTGCTGGCCGTCTGGCCAGAAGCCCTCGTGCTGGCCTGGGAGAACGACGCTGAGGACGCACCAAGGACGACGCCAAGGACGGCGACCACGGCGACTACCACTGCCGCCACTGGCCTCTGCATCTGAGAGCTACTTGCCCCCGCCACTCTCCCCAAGAAGCGCCCTCGTAGCTTAACGGAAAATCCCCGTTTGCGGTGATAGAGGTTCAATTCCTCTCGAGGGCAAAACTATTGAGAGCAATGATATCAAACTTACCTTCCATCTTTTGAAGTCTCGTCGACGAAAACGAGCTGATCAGGTCCACTGTAAAAAGGAGCAAGACGTTGAATGTACTCTCGTCGCTCGCGCGGCAGGCTTTCCCTTGCGCGTTTGCTTAGTACTTTTCGAGTTAGTTTGATGTCGAACCTCAACGCACGGCATATTGTAGAGTCGGAAACGCACATAGAGTCCTTGAACCGCGACCGTAACTCGTAGCGCAGCTCCTCGAAGTAGAAGCATGGATGTTCCTTCACATATTGCTCCACAAATGTACATACATCGCGAGGACATCGCGAAGTTTTCACAAGCTGCTCAGCTTTGAAAACATTACCAGTCATGCGAAATAGTTTGTACCACCGATTGAGACTTCGCTCAGAGAAACCCAGCACAGTAGCTACTGTAGCAGTATCAACTGAGTATACGTAATGCCTCTCCATCGCATATCTGTAGAGTAGGTCATCTTAAGCCCTCGCTTTCGAGGAAATCTCCGAATGCCGAGCAAACGCCAGCCATTCGGACATCGCGTTGCTGAAAGCCAGTTTATCAGTCCGACGAAAGTCCGATGTCTGCGTTTAAGCCCAGGGATATTATCGTCTTATTCTAAGCTTAACTCGTAGGTCTTGCTTGTCAAATCTTTCGGCTACCCCTAGCCCAGCGTCGAAAAAGGTAGTTTTTCAAATCCGATTCGCCAAAACTCCTGAAAGGCACAATACGTGTTCGCGTAACCAGTGATTAATTAATACGCTGCACCTAGACTCTGTACATGTAAATAACGGAAATTCCCGATTAATACCCTCTACCCAAATAGTGCCCTCTCAGAGTAACCCGGTAGTAACCCTACAGTAACTCACGTACCCTACCCTGCTCTGATGACCAGTCATCTTGTTACACCTCACTTCACTATAGAACGCAGCCCCAGCCATTCACTAGCTGCTGGGTTTGCAGACAGCTACCTGGACTGGCACGTTGCGAAGCACGACGTGTATGGTGAGCAATTCTGTACAAGCTGGGAAGCCGCTGACGAGGACCACGAGGATATGGACGACTTTAACCTGGACGAGCTGCACGACGCTCTTGATGATGCTGCACTGATCGACGAGTAAGCTAAGGTAGCGATGTAACCTTTTGGTAATACAGAGTAACCTTTCGAGATTTTGTGAGGGGTACTATTAAATAGTGCCCGGGGTATTATTCCGTAATTTCCGTTACATGTACAGTCTTATAGTACAGTATCTCGCGGGAGGCGGGATGGGACCAATCAGAGCTATTTGCTGCAGGCCGAAGTGGAACGCATTAGGGATGACACCCTGGTGGTGACAGGCCTTCTATTTGGGGTCATTTCTTTTTTTTTTTAACTATAGAAGCCTGTCGGGTAGTTTTGCTAGTCTTGCCGCTCTGGAGCCTTCCGGCTGTCTTTGCAATGCAGCTCTGCGTAGAGTTGATGTAGCTTTTGTCGTAAAATGTATAAGGTTGTGTTGTGTTGGACTTGTTTTGCTGATGCGAGCGCTGACCGGGCTGGCTTGGCTCATTGCACTGCAAAGAAACAGTCTAGTGGGTGAATGGTGATATCGTCTCTCGTTTGCTGTTTTGACTGTTGTAGTTTTCTTCGCACTGGGTTATCCAAATTTTCCACAATAAGCAGAATCTGTGCTGTTTCCTCTGTCCACAACTTTTCAGCTATAAGGCCTTACCGAGTCGCAGAAGAGTTTCTTTTAGGGACGACACCTTTCTTGTCCCGCTGGGACGTTGTGTGGCACGGCCGCAGGATACACAAAATACGTGACGACGAACCCCACAACACAATAGAAAAATGCCTTGCTTACACCCGCGATGCGTTAAATGTCATTGCATCGAGCCGCCAGCCAGGGGAGCACACTAGAGCTACCGAATTTAGGGCCAATATTTTGCCAATATTTGGTTGTTTTACAGAAAAACACCAAATATTGACCTTTAGGCCAATATGCACAAATGCGTTAGGGTTATCAAACATATGGCGGAGGGTGTGTGTGAAACCAAACTCGCTGACTCGAGTCAAACTGTCGGTTGCATCCAGAAGGGTGCGAGCTGCGCCACAAGTTTCCGGTCCCTGGGCATGTTCTACTTACCTTGAGCTCTTCAACGAGGCCATTCACGCGTTTTAAGGCCTATTGTTGGATTAAATAGAGCTTTTGGATGTTCCGCATGGCTTCTCTTTGAGTTTTTGAGTGTCGTGACCCCCGTCCTTCATAGAAAGGCCTAAATTCGGTAGCTCTAACATCGTCCAGTACCTCAGTGTCAGCTGCAGGGCGTCATCACAAGCGACCGAGCCAAGCGTGAGTCGATCGCAACAGCAGTGGGGCGAGCGAGGCCTCAAGTCGCACGAAAACAGAGGCTGGCATTCGATAACATGCACCAAATTGGCTTTGAGCAACGCCAGCAGCAGCAAATCCACCAATATACCTCTTCCAAGCTTCTTCTGAGTGTAAACGCAATGCGGCGACTGGTAGCCAGTGGCTGTATCGTCTCTAGCACAAGGACGGAGGTCCTGGGCCCGGCAAGGTCGTCCCGCACTCTTGTGGGGCTGGCTCTGGTATACCCTTGGCGGATTGCTAGACGTCCCGCTATCAGTCTTCTGAGGTACTTTGCCCGCCTCGAAGTCGGCCAATGTATCGAAAAGTTCTCAGTGAACGACTGATAATACGTCAACCAAGATGACATCAGTTCCTTGGTTTTCGCACGACGAGTAGTCCACAGGAATCCGCTGATGCGCCATGGTTCTCAAAATCAGGGAATCTGAAATGTTCAAATATCTTGATCACCATTCTACCGTATGAACGACAACAAGTGATGATTCGAAAGCTTAAACAACGTAGGAACGACATGAATAGACACGATTATGTGGTGGCAGATTACGGGGGATTGTTGTATGTGGAGCCATAAGCGAAGCCCTAGCTGGGACTCGTGGCGTGTTTCCTTTAGTTTTTGAACACCAGCTTTGGTGACAACTACTTCATAATCGTTCTACTCATAATCACCCCCAGGACTGAAATCCCTTGTAGCATTTTATGTGTCGAATGTTTCAAGATCCATTTGTGTTCGGCACTTACTAGTGATATCGATGGACGCTTGGTCGTCGGGCAAAGGTCATCGGGGGATGAAAGAACTTGATCGGGAGCACGAGCATAGTCACTATGATAACTGAAACGATCGCGACAATTGCTGGAATCATGAGAGAGAACGCGGGGATCAACATCAACGCGTTCATGACAGCTGAATTCTGAGCCATCGTGGTGTCCGTTTGCTAAGTGAGCTACAATCGGGCCGCTTGCTAGATAGAACATGATTTCTACCCAGAGAAGTGCTCACAGTTGGCTACAAACCCGAGCTGGAACAAGTTGTGAATTATTTTTCCTTCTGTACGAAGAACCTTATTCGATTTCGCTAGCAATTACAGGTACTGGGTACTTCTCACCGAGCCATGCTTCAGAAAATCGCCTGGTCTAGTGGAGTCGCCTGAAAAGTCACACTTAACCTCCTGACCAAACTCAGCAGTGAAGATGTCGGGGCAGTTCACTTGCAGGAACAACTGCATGTCGAACTGGTCCTGTGAGCGGAACTCAACCTGATCCTGCGTAAGAGAGAGATGCGGATAGTTTGACCGCATCCAACACGCAACTCGCAGGTGTCCGTTGCACACAGCGCTGATAAAAGCTCGGGGTGTGCATCCTTCAGATCGGTGTGCGCGCAACCACTTGAGAACGTTCAGACGACCACTTCGAGCAGCATGGTCCATAGCTCGCTCGGAGCAGCCAACTTCAGTGTTTGCGTGCAGCCATTTCACAACATCCAAGTCTCCGTTGGCCGCGGCGTTGTCCATAGCTCTCACTGTGCAGCGGGCTTCAGTGTTTGCGTGCAGCCACTTTATCACCTCAAAGTGTCCATTCCCCGCAGCATGGTCCATGGCGTTCGTCGAGCAACTTTGGTAGCGATTGGTATGAAGCCACTTCAAGTCCTCTAGATGGCAAACGGGCTATCCGCTCTCGACCACCAAATATTCGTCGGCTCATCCCGTTGCCGTTTCGGAGTCGTCTCGCGAGAAGTGCACGGGTGCATTGGAGGAGCATCCTGGACGTGCAGGAACTGTAGAATTGCCAGATGGCCGTTCTCCGATGCTGCAACCACTGCATTCTCGATCGAGTCGCGATTGGAGTATATCCATGATGAGCAGCGTTCCAATAAGTGTTTCGCGCACTCTAAATGACCCCCTTCATTGCGTTGAACAATGCATATGCGTAGAGGTCGTTGCAACCGAGGTCGCAGAGATAATCCACAAGCTCAACACTACCATTCTCCACCGCTTTGTGAAGAAGATCATCGAACATATAATCGTATTTCATGCTTGCACATGCATCAGAGCCCAACGGCTGCTTCACCATCCACTTGACCATCGCGAAGTTACCACGACTACACGCAAGTCGGAGCGAAACTTCCCATTGTATCGGCCATTGCGTGATCTTCCGCCTCTTGTTCCTCAACCGCGCAACCCGTTGCATGAGGTCGAGATTGCCACGCAGAGCCCCTACGACGATGGGCATGGCTCCGAGGTTCTGGTTCTTCTTCACATACCCCTTCTCCAGCAACCACTCGATTGCTTCAGGTTTGGCACTCTCGTTAATGTATTCCAGTAGTTCGAAGTCCTTGGGCTTGAGACTCTCCGCGAACTCCATGGCGCCGTCGTTCGCTGCGATGGCTACAATGTGATGCAGTTCTTCCTCTGTACTCTCATACGGCGTGTACACCTGCAACCACCGGGCTGCGTCATAGTGACCATTACGAACAGCGACTTGGATGGAGTTACCTCCCACCGGACCACGTTGCCAGGGCCGCACCAGTCGTCAGGTAGGTCGGGGACACTTTCAAACCAAGTCTTCTCCACCCTCGCCGTAACTCATTTGCACGATTTCGCGGTTGAAGGTCCACCCTGCGTCATTGTTGAGCATGAACTCCAGCACCGGGACGTGACCACCGCTAGCAGCTTCTTTCACCGCCTCCGACGGGACTTCGCAGCCTGTGAAATGGGCGAACAGCTATTGGATCACTTTCAAGTCACCTCGACCCGCTGCAACTTGCGTCGCCTTGTGGAACTGCCACTGGTAGTAGAGCGGCTCGGACCGCAGGAAGTTGCACAACGTCCACCCTGGTGTCCTCGTGTCCTGCTGGAATCCCAGACCCAGTCTAACAAGGTGATGAGGCCCAACTTGCAGGCGTCGGTCAGGGAAACACTCGAGCATGGACCGAGGTAACTCGTGATAATACACCCGATATGAGGGAGTCCGGCGACTTCTGGTTGTTGGTGTAGTGCAAGTGCCACCACGAGGAGTTGAAAAGGTGCCATTTCAGTTGCGCCGGAAAGTGTAGATTAGATGCCAGCCATTCTACACATTCGAGTTTCATTGGCGGATATTAGTTTCAGCCAATCGTGGGTGACGGTAGCATGATTGATATGTCTTCGAATGAAAGCAACTTTGGCTACTTTTGCTAATAGATCTTCGGGTCGAGGCTATGCTTCTCCTCTTTTGGAACAACTTTTGAATTGTCGAAATTATTGAACTAAAATTCGATTTGCTCTTAATTCTGTCTGCTGAGATAGGTACTATAGTGTCTTTCATTTGTTTGAGATGCACCGCTATCACGTTTAGCCCTTGATCTCGATGGTGCGCCTTGGGTCGAATTGCCAGAACGAGTCTGCATGGGTTCACATAGAGCGCTCTCGATACGTCATTCTTCCAACGGTTCTCATTGCGCTATGGCCTCTGATCTCGTGCTCATTGCTTCTTGTGGGTTACTTAGGATGGTAGCATGCGTTGCACGACAGGGGGCCATCGAACAGCGCAGAGCAAAACCTTCACCGAAATTCGGACGATCGCGAACGTCACGAGAGCCACGGTTGTGATGAGCGCAACAAATACACGAAACAGGACGAATCGCCGCGCTCTTCGAGTCTGTGGGTGTATGGCAGATCGGACTGCTCTACCACATAGCCACAGGTTCAGGTGCTTGGGTAGAAGGAAGGCGAAGCGCACGCATTTCGCGATAAACAGCACACGTCGAACAACCAAACTCGCAAGGTGATTCTGCAACATGGTGAATACTTGAGACACGACGCGAGGGACTCTCTTCTCTTTTATCTTGTTATTTTATAAAAGTATCCATGTATTCTCTAGTGCCTCGTCGTATCCGGCGTTTATGTAAAACTATAGCACGGACCACACATGAACCTGTCTTTCTTCAGTCGGGGGGTCCCAGGTAGTTCTTTTCTAGCTAGGCCTGAACAAGGAAGTCACTGCCTTCGAAGTGTTCGCCCGCCACTTCACTCCTGGTGCTACGCCCAAATTCTGGGGTGAATAATGTTGTGTATGAATCAAACAACTTGTCGGAAGGATGGAGCCACAGTCGGTTGTGTACAAATTCAGGAAAGTGCTTGCGTAAGTAGATCATAACTCCCAAGATGGCCCAAGAAAGCTCAAGATCAATGCTCGGACGTGAGGAAGAGCACCAACATCTGCATGATGCGGCAGGACTCGAGACAGCGCGAAGCTGCATTATCCAGATCAGTTATCTTGGAAAATGGCTGGAACGTCGACCTGGGATGTATTATTTATCCAGGCACGCTCGCATTACCATTGATAATACCAACGGTACGATAGATACTGGGGAAGACGTAGACATTACCTAGTTTGATTCAAGAGCATGCGCTTTCGCCGTCGCTTCAAACAAGGACAATTTTCTTTCAGAAAAATGAAATGGCAGTCCGTTTGTGATTTTCGACACCACATTATCTAAAAATGTTCCAGCGTGATGCAACTTTCGAAACCTCGTTAATCCGTTGTACAAGCTCGTTCATTGGGATGTGAAACCGCTAGCCAAGTCGTCACAAAGTCTACTTCAGCTTTATTAATGTTCATTTCTTTCGATTAGAGCTAAATGGTGGTCCAAAATAGCGTGTCGCTCTCTTCAGCAGGTTCGCCCGGATATTTTTCATCCAACCAGCGGTGAACCAGAAAATCGCTGCTGTCGGCTTGCTCGCCTGAAAGATCGCTCTTCGTGCCACGTGCGAACTCTGGAGTGAATAACGTCGGGTAGTTCACTTCCAAAAACAGCAGGGTATCAAATAAATTTTCTGGGTAGATCCACAGTCGGTTGCGGCCAGGAATCAACTCGGGGTAGACCTTCCGAAGCCAATGAGCGACTCGTAAGTTTCCATTAGCAACTGCGTGCTCAACGGCTTTGAGAGTGCAGCCCTCTGATCGATTTGTGTGCAGCCACTTCACCACTTTAAGTCGATCTTGTGCCGCACCCGAATCTATTGCAAGTGACGTACAACCGGTCGATGTGTTTGCGTGGAGAAATTTTACTACATCCAAGTGGCCATTACGTGCTGCGTCATTCATTGCCTTTGTTGTGCAACCATCAAAGTGGTTGGTTCGAAGCCATTTCACCACTTCGAAGTGCCCATTGGCTGCTGCTTCGTCAAATGCTTCACGCACTGAAGCCCACCAGTAGATCGTTTGCTCTGTCAGTCTACGCTTTGTGTTGTTTTCCTGTGCAAAAAGCCAAGGGGGTAGTGACGCTTCCTGGTCGTGGATAAACTTCAGAATTTCCAAGTGGCCATTACTCGCTGCAGCTTTTACAGCATCACACGCTGAGTGGAAGGTGTGGTACACTGGCGTATGCTCAAGCAGCCACTTCATACACGACAAGTGGCCTTTGCGAGCGGCTCCCACCATAGCAGAGGCATTCTCATCCGTAAAACCTTGTTTGAACAGATATTTCACAACTTCGACGCAACCACTTTCCGCTGCATCTCTGAGCAGATTAGTGAGTGTAAAGTCGTCTCCGTCTTTTAGACTCTTGCACACCTTTCGGCCTAGTGGTTGCTTCGTCAGCCACTCCACCATTGGGAGGTCGCCACGTGAACATGCGTCCGAAATGCTCCATTCCCACTGAGTCGGCCACTGAGTGTTCCTTTTTCTGGCATTGCGCAGCTCCGCAATGCACTGAGTGAGCTTCAATGCGCCACTACAAGCCGCCACCCTGAACCCCATAGCAGCCATTTCCTGGTTATTCCGTATGAGCTCTCCATGCCCAGCCTCCAGTATCCACCTCAAGGCTTCTGGTGTCGTCTCCGAATGCATATACTGCATGATTTTGTGGTTCGGCGGCTTCAGGGACTCAGCGAACGCAATCGCCCCAGCATTTGCAGCGACTTCCACGGTTTCCCACAACTCCCTCTCGCTTGATAGGTGCGGCGTGTTGTCATGCAGCCACCGAGCGATGCTGTAGAACCTAGCACTGGTGGCGTCCCGGATGGCGCGGCTGCCCCACCTCACGACATTGCCTGGGCCGTCCTACCCCGCAGGCATCACTGGGACGCTGTCAGCCCACTCATCCTCCACAAGCACCACATCTTTCACTGCGTGATTTCCCCCCCCCCCCCGTCCAGCATCGCGGTCCAGCAACAGCTTCAACACCGGAAAGTGACCCTTTTTCGCCGCCGCAGTCACAACCTCCGATGGAATTTCGAGTCCCGAAAAATGGTCCAACCACCAGTTAACCACCTTGGCGTCCTCTCGACCGGCGGCAACTTCCAGCGACTTTCGAAATTGCCACTCGCGGTAGAGAGGCTCCGAGCGGAGATAGTTGCACAGCGTCCACGTAGACGTCCGGACGACCACGGAATCTGCGCTGGCGTCCCACACCCAGTCCAGCAACTCGGTCGAACCAAATTTGCAGGCTTCGCACAGCGAGCGGTTCGGATCTGGACCTAAAAAGCTGGTGATTAACGGTCCGATATGTTTCAAGGCGGCGACACTAGGCTGCTGCTGCAGTACGAGCGTCACGACCTGGATCTGGAGCGATGGCATTGCGTCCTTGCCCTGATGTGGAAAATGACTGGCTCTGTATTTTGTGAAGACCAAAATAAAAAAAAAAACATTTATTTTGGGACCAAGTTATTTGGGTATACAGTACGTGTATACAATGTCGTAAGCTATTTTGTTAGACCACGGGGCTGGATTATTATCATTGTTTGGAGTTTAGCGAAGTCGAAACCATCAACGGTGGCGAACGCAGACAACAGACATCATTAAGAGATTTGAATCATTGAATCATCCAGCACTTGGAGCCGCGTTTTTTATAGTTCCAGCGGTGCATCTCTCCGAGCGATTGGCGTAGAACCACTTGACCACGTCGAGGTGACAACACCTAGCCACCATATCCACCGTATCATCGTAACACACTGCCACTCCGTTCGAGTGAAGCCACTGCGCCATCGATAAATGACCGCGAACTGCTGCTTTATGCGACGCGTCTTCGTTTATTCTTTCTGGTCGATTCGCGTGCAACAACTGCGCAACTTCTAGATGGTTCTCATTAGCCGCAGCAGATATTGCATTTGTTGCTCTTCTTCCCGGACGGTTTGCTAGCTTCTAACTCCCTCTAGCTTTGGCCTCGGATAGTAAATCGTCTGACTGAGACCACCATGCGTCGTTTGTAGTCAAAGAGATTTCGGCCCCAGCTTCTCTGGGGCTGAAATTGTGCAAGAATTTCACGATCTCTAAGTTCCCGTTCGCTGCTGTGAAATTTATCACGCAGAAAGTCGGTTTTTGTTGAGCACGTAAAAGTTGTTTTACCAGAACTGCCACGCATTTTAAGTGCCCATTGTGCATCACATTTTTAGAGGCTAATTGTAGTTGCACGCGACCTTCTGCTTGCAAAGGTACTGAACTACCACATGAAGACCATTTCTCGCGGCTGTCTCCACGACGGTATCCCTCCCTATATATGCATTTGGTTATCCACTGCAGACTCGCCAGTCACTGCACGGTTCCAAAAGCGCCGAAGGTGCATGCTGCATGCAATGCATCGAAACAGAAATTTTGACCATACTATTGCGTCATTTTCTCGAAAAGGAGAGTGTAATTGTAGAACTTGTTGTATCAAATCCAGACCACCAGTGTCAGCTGAATTTCGTATCGCACGCATAGCCAAGTCAGCATCGCGGTGAAGGTACCCACAATCCAGCATCCACTCGATGGCTTCCACTCGGGGCAATCTCCAGCATAATCAAGAACGCACCATCCGGGAGGAAGCAATAACTGCACAAGCTTGTCATTACATGCATCCATAGCGAACCGAACTGCCTCTCAGATGCCCAACCATTTTTATCTTGGGACGTATTTTCGCAGAGCCAAAGAACAATATCAAAACGTCGATTGCCACCGGCAAGCGATATGAAGTCGTGATTCCAATCTACAGTATATACCAACGCCAGAATTACCAGCAGTACATTCGGCGGGAATCTACCCATAAAAAAAAACGATTTTCGCTTGTTGTAATATTTGCGTATTCTTTTCCGACCGACTTATATATTCACAACGGCTTCAATACGTGTAAGTGACCGTTTTTTGTTGTTACTGTGGCGACTATGCGTTACAGCCCGAAAAATACGTAAAGAGGCATCTCACCATTTCCAAATGTCCTCGATTAGCAGCTATAACCAATGACTTTGAGAACTGGAACGAATAATAATGGGGATCCGAGTGCAGGTAGTTTGTGATACTCCATCGAGGCAGTCTATCTCCCACTTACGTGCAGCTGGAAAACCAGATCCAGTCCAATAGTTTTGATGGAGCCCCATGAGCAGGCATCATGGAATTTCGTAATGACCCAGAAAATGTCTTCGAGGTCACGATGCGCTGGAGAAGAACGAAGCACGACTTCAACAGATGTTACCATGTTTATAGACCACCTCCAGCTTGCCAAATGACATTTATTTCGGTAAAAAAAACATGTTTGTAGGTGTTTTTCAGGTACAGATTAAAACAAAGCCGTATCGCGGAGTGTTCAATTCGCGGTATGCGCACGGTAACGCCGTTCCAAGCCGATTTTTTAGCACCTCCAGGCGGCTTCGCCAAGCCTTATTACTTTTTCACGAAATGCTTCATTACGTTCAGACTGTATGGATAGTGAAGCAGTCCAGCCTCTCCGATCTGCGTCCAAGACGACAAAATGGACGATCTACGTGTCTCTCAGTTCTCGTTGCAGGTCGTGTCCTTCGTGCTCGGAAACCAGCCGATCACCTCAAGGGCGCCGGCAGCCTCGACGTGATACAGGACAAGCAGTACGCGGACCAGTTCGGCCAGACGCTGCTCAGCTTGTCAAGGTACTGCAAAGCCGGCTGTGACTGACAGCAGCTTCAATCACGACAGCCGCCTTCTCCTCTGCAGGCAGGTGATCGATGAGCTACACAACCGCAGCGAAATAGTTCTGCACACGGCGCTGGACGCGGCTGCTGCGTGGTGGCCAGCGGCCTGCTCGTCCGACGGTATTGACTTCGGCTGCGGCGGGGGATTTCTCCGACGTCGCGCAGTGGTTATTTGAGAACAAAGTGTCACGGAAGGCGATGGACAAGGCGGCTGGCAACAGACATCTGACATGGTGAAGTGACTCCCCGAGAACAGGTTCAAGTGCTCGGTAACCACCATGGAGCAAACGACCGGTGCAATGGCTCCATAAAATTCCAGGGCAGGCTACACGATAAACGCAATGGATCTCGCAGCTGGACGTGGTCACTTGGGCGTGATGAAGTGGCTCCACCGGAACCGGTCCGAGGGTTGCACCATGAAGGCCTTAACAAATGCTGTGGACCAGGGTCACGTTCGAGTGATGAGCTGGCTGCACGACCATTTCCCCGACTTCGCACCAAAGTCTCGCTGGAGCCACCGAACGAGTTTGAGATGGCGCTATCCCTCCGCGAACACTTTCTGAGCATGCTCCGTCACTCGACGATCGGTGTCTACGAAGACCGAAACAGTGATCTTATCCTGAACTGGTTAAACTAGCCAAGAGCAGACTTTTCAGCTAGAAATTCGGCCTTGCTGGTCGTGGGTCCTAGCCTGGCGCCTGTGGACATGGTTGAGGCAGCAGCGACAAATGGCCATGAACACATATTGGACTACTTGCTGGAGCATGATGCGGGTGCTGACTTACCATCTTTGTCGAGGGAGCCATGGGTGTCGACGAAGAAGCAGGGATGGAGAGAGTCCGAGCTTGCCAGAAAATTGGAGTGGTCCGGGAGAAGCTGTCACGTGGGGGGACCATTCGATGCTGTATGCTGTTGAGAACAAACATGCTGACGTTGCCATTTGGCTGTTTGAGCGATCTGACCTTGGGTTTGCAATTGCAATTGAAGCTCGTCGGATTATTCATGCAGCCTTGGCAACGGGATTTTTCGAAATGGCTGTCAAGATAATGACTCGAGATCGCGAAAACCGGGACGAGTGGCTACTCGAATACAGCTTCGATTGTCCTGCGCCCCACTGCATTGAAATGATGCTGGAAAATGGCTACTTCGAGCCTTTTGAACGGTCAGGGCTTCGTGCAATTCAGCCCTTAGCTCGTACTGGTCACCTAGAGCTCCTGCAGCGCGTTGTGCAGGTGTACGAGCCTCTCCCCACAGAGCGTTTTAGCTGGAAATATCAATGGTTGTGTGGGCTGGCAGACGCATGCATGAATGGCTACCTCCCGGTCATCAAATTTATGCTGGAGATCCCCTGGCACGTGAAGCATTCAAGCTCAGTTAACCAGGAGTAGGGCCCAACCACTTTATCAAGGCAGCTGGACAAGATTCGACCGAGGTGGTGAAGTATCTGTATGACCACGGGATCACTGACACGAAAGGAGACGGCGTATGAATCATGGTTCACCTTGGCAAGTTTGAGCTAGTGAAATGGATGCTGCCGCACATCATAACAGCCCCGAAATCTCTGCTGACGGCCATGTTTCGTGTGGCTACCGGCGACGGCCATTCGGAGGTTATGCAGTACTTGTTTGGTTTGGATTCACGCGAAGCTCCTGGTTTAACGTTCGATTTGATGCGTCATCGAGTAGTTGAGTCGGCTGCTCGATCGGGCCAGTTAGGCTCCATTGAATGGTTATTCGCGCATAGATTCGAGTGCTCCGAGAAAACTATCGAGATCGCCGCGCGCTCAGGTCATTTAGATGTTGTCCAGTGGCTTCATGACAACACATCAGCAAAGCGCACAACAAATGCTATGGATCTGGCTGCGAAGAATGGGTATGCCGAAGTCGTGAAGTGGTTCTATAAGAAGAGCCAATCCCAGTGTTGCTCTCGTAAGGCTTTCGACGACGGAGTGAGGTCACGTCATTTTTCGGGTGGCTTATCTGCTCCGTCAGCATTATCCAGACCCCACTCCAGTACAGGGAAATCTACCCTGGCACTTGACAAACCAGTTTGAGCTGTTGTTGTTCTTGTACGATCACTATCCAAGCATTTTTACAGCTGAGATCGTTGCAAAAGCAAATAATCGCCGTCTCTGTCAAGACTACTTCCAAAGAGATTGTGAATTGGCTCGAGAAGTTACAACCCATTGTTCCTTGGAGGCAGTCCACCAATCCCTGGAGGATTTTCGTACCTACGTCTTTAGTCAAAAGTCGTGATACATTTCCCCAGATATGGAGTACCACCGGACCAACGTACGGTAAAACATGACTCGTATCCTGCAATTGTGGCGCTGGGACTTGACTGCTTAAAATGTCATATTATTCGGACAACAAGCCAAAACATCGTTGCGTAGAAGGCGACCTCACACCACCTGGTGTACTCACTCGACTGTGATGTAAATGAAAAAAAAATGTCCCCGCTCTCTATTGCAACGTGTTACATCGTCCAGAAGAAGGCTTCTCTCGGTTTAGTGGGGCGCCCGGGGTACTTTTCGTCTAGCCACTTCCGAACCAGCATCTCACTCACCTTTCCGTACTCTTCAGCTAGATCAGTTTTTGTGCCCCGTCCGAATTCCAGAGTGAATACATCAGGGTAGTTCACTTGGATAAACAGCAACGTATCAAACAGGTTCTCCGGGTTCATCCATAGACGGCTATGCATCGGAACGAACTCGGGATAGTACCAGCACAACCAGCTCGCGACGCGCAAACTTCCACTGCCGATCGCGTTTTCTATCGCTTTCATTGTGCATCCATCGCTTCCGTTTGCGTACAACCACTTTACCACCTCCAGATGACCGCCTTGAGCGGCAAGATCCATCGTCTTCGCTGACCAGCGTGGCGTCATAACTTTTCCCAACCATTTTAGCATATCCAAGTGGCCATTGCGAGCTGCATTATCCAAGGCAGCTGGCGTACATCCTTCAGACCGGTTAGCGTGCAGCCACTTCGCCACTTCCAAATGTCCATTCGCCACGGCTTCGTCCATGGCTTCGCGAGACCGGCCCCACCACACCCCACTGTCTTCAATTTTCCTTCGCTTGGGGGACATTTCTCCTGAAGCATACAATGGCGCATGGAAGAGCCTTAAGATGTCCAGATGACCGAGCTTTGCGGCTTCTAGCACCACACGGTCACCTGATCACTGTGGGTGGTACTGGTAAGTGTGTTCAAGCAGCCACTCGATGCAGTTCACGTGTCCCTTACGAGCTGCGTTCACCATACCATACGCGTATTCATCGCGGCATCCTTGCGCGACGAGATACTCCAGTGCCTCGATGCGGCCTCCTTCAGCGGCTTTGTGCAGCAGTTCATCGTAGTTGTCCATGATGGTGTCTTCTTTCATTTGCTTGCAAAGCAGCCGGCCGGTTGGGTGCTCCATCATCCACTTGATCATCTCAACGTCTCCCCCTTCGCACGCTGAAGTCATGGCGTAACCCCAGCACTGAAGCCACTCGCTGTTCTTGCCTCGTGGTGGTTTCGGGTGTTGCGCGGCGATGCGCTTCATGAGGTCTAAGTTTCCTTCTCGGGCAGCGACCCAAATCGCTCCGATCGCAGCAATCTTATTGTCCTTCAGATATCCTCGCTGCAGCATGGGCTCCGCTGCTTGAGGTCCCATCAAGTACCCAACATAGTCCGCGATTTTGCGTCCGCGAGGCAGCAGAAACTCCGCAATCTCGAAGTCGCCATTAACCACGGCGCGTTCCACGATGCGGTTAACGTCGTCTGCGCTCGACTGGTGAGGCGTGTTGTCGCACAGCCACCGAGCAACTTCTACCTTGCTGGCTGCGACGGCGTGGCTGATCGGGTTGCTACCCCAGCGGACCACGTTGCCGGGGCCGCTCCAATTGGTGGGCATAACAGGCACGCTGTCCTCCCACTCGTCGTTCTCCAGCTCCACTCTGTCCACCTTGTGGGGACGTCCCCGCCCTGCGTCCTTCTCCAGCAGCAGCTGCAGCACTGACAAGTGGCCCTTGTAGGCGGCGGCGGCGACGGCGTCGGAGGGCACCTCGCAGCCCGAGAAGTGGTCCATGAGCCACGTCACCACGCTCACGTCACCCTGACCGGCTGCAACTTCAATGGCCTCGTGGAACTGATAACGGTAATAGTGTGGATCGGAGCGCAGGAAGTGGCAGAGGGACCATCCGTCCGGTCTGGCGTCAGCGCTGACGCAGCTGCGCTCCCAGAGCCAGTCGAGCAGGCGGGTGGACCCGAGCTTGCAGGCCTTGGTCAGCGACAGGTTCGGGTCGGGCCCGAGGAAGTCGGACACGAGCGGTACCAGGTGCGGCAGCGCGGCCTGCAGCGCTGGGTGGTGGCGCAGCACCCACGCCGCGACTTCGAGCTGCATTTCACGACACTGGAAGTGTGCAATGGTGGCAAATGGCTGTCGGAGATTTGATGTGGTGGTTTGGCCAATCAGAGAACACCATTTAAATGTGGTGACTGCCATATCTACGTATTTGTTTGTGTTTCTCCATAAACAAAATCGAACTTAGCTAGATTCGGGGTGAACCTAGCACGCTATCATTTGCTGCTTCTAACTTATTTACAGTATTCATCTCGATTGAAATTCGTGCTTGCAGCCAGTAGTGCGCTTGCGCCATGCCGTATTTAATCAACAACACTTTCATCTCTGCTACAAAATGTGGCGTAAAGCACTGTGGGCAACGCGAAAGGAGCATCTCGAACGTGTCAGGTGTGTACGACACCTTCTAATTCCACTGGTACGCGCTCAGGGTCCTTAGTATGGAACCAGTCAGAGGGGTCGTTGCGAGTAATGGTTTGCATAGTTTGCGCAGTGCATCTCTCCCTTCTGTTGGCGTAGAACCATTCACCACAGCAAGGTGAGCCGAAAAACGAGAGAACAGCCACTTTACGAGCTCCAAATCACCTTAACTGTTACTTGCAATGACTTCGAGAACTGAATAATAGTAAGGATCACAGCGAAGGTACTTGGGACAGCTGCTAGAGATGCACTGCAGAACGCAGCAGTTTGCGGTGACTGACCTATAGTGCATTTGGGCTCACTACAACTATTGGAAGATTGTCACGAAGATACGGTAGTCTTGGCAGCAATGACACCGAAAAAATAAACGGAGTTAGAACATGCCGTAACGACAGAAATTATTCTACCCGTGGAGGCTACTCCCGTGATGAGGAGCTCGAACATTGGTCGAGTCTGTTATAATTCCCTCTGTTGTGATGAAAGCGCCGTTAAGCACCTTCGATACGTCCCTCATGGCGCCAAGTACCTGCAACAGCGGCGTAATCCAGTCGATATTGACAGCTAAGCGAGCCACGCTGTTTGTTTCCTCATCAAAGAAGAAAGTGAACAAGCACGCGCACGCGAGTCGTTGCCCCAATAGTCGCGCGCCTGGTGGTTCTGTGTCGTATTTAATTCGGGGCATCTTTTTCAAGTGCGGGAAAACGCAGCGCAGCGTGAACTTGGAGACGGTGAGACTGAATTTTGCAGTAGCAGTAATGACGCCGGGGGAGATCTTCTCCAGCTTTTGAAGACAGATTTGTGGTTGGCCAAAGTACTGGGAGTAGCGCTGCAATTGTCTTCGCAGATGCTGTACCCCCGTCAACCCACCCATCTCCACATCAACTGTGAAAGCCTTCTCCAAGGCTGCCAAGTCATGCTTGATAACATCTTGGTTGACCTCGTCGCCACTATCCACCAAGGACCAAGGTGCTCGAAAATCTGCCTCGATCAGGCGGAACACGTTAGCAACGATCCCCCAGGGGCTTTGGTTGCAAATTTGGTCGGAGCTCATGTGCTGGTGTCTCTGTGCCATGCTCCCGTTTTCCCGGCGAAGTTGCTCCACGTCAAGCTCGAGTTGATTCTGGTATTCTTTCTGTCTCTTGCGGTATCGGTTTTGGTTAGCGCGGCATTGTTCGCGTCGACGTGGGCTCGTCTTGTACCGATTTCTTGCTTGCTTCTGCTTGGGTTCAACTGGTCGGACGTTATCATTTGTTAACTCGCTCGCCTGGCCATCTCCAGCCACTACAGTATTCAGTGCAAGATGCGTGCTTGTGGTATTTGTTGCAGCGAGACGATCACTCAGATAATTGGTACGGGAGGATGAAGACGTCGTGACATCCTCTTCAACAGTCGAGATAGTCGAGACTCCACTGTGACGGCAGTTTGCTTGGACATGAGAAATCACTGGACCAACAAGGCTATCGCCCAGTGACCTGGGACCGTAATTGAGCGGAGTTGCGCTGAAATCAGCGAAGTACCTTGCCATCGGGCTGGAGAATTGTGTAGTGAGTGGTTGATAATGGCGCGGATCTGGTGTATGATTACGCAAAAATGATCGTAATCGGGCCATGCGCACAAACACACATTTGGAGACGCGGACTACACACTAGACTGTCTATCTAGGTTAAACAAGATACTCCGCGGGAGCACGTTGCTTCTCATACACGGGCAACGAGGAGCTACATCGTTAATA
The DNA here is from genome assembly GCF_018691715.1 of Phytophthora cinnamomi. Lineage (NCBI taxonomy): Eukaryota > Oomycota > Peronosporomycetes > Peronosporales > Peronosporaceae > Phytophthora > Phytophthora cinnamomi. The sequence continues at coordinate 394,830 of NW_027151052.1, forward strand.
AGCCGTAGTTCAGGTCCTTACAACTCCTTGCTTTTCAGATAACAACCGAAGCGTAGTCAATAGTGTATCGGCCGCAGTCTTCACGATTGACTTCCTGGTGCAAGGATGATTGTGCTAAGTTGATCGTAATCGCTGAGATCTCCGAATCAAAGAAACATACGGGGAACGCGTGATCGCGTCATACAGTATCATACAGCATTCTGTATTGGCTTCTGGTGGTACAGACATAGTACATAGTTAGCGAGAACTAAGTGACATCGATGTATCTCACTAAGAAACGCGATCGCGTCATATAGCGACGTGATTCTACCTCAAGGGGGGGGGGGGGGCAGAGAACCTCTATTGGAGACCACGGCAAACAAAAAATTACTTACGAACCTAAGTACGAATCGCGATTTAACCGCGTAAATCGAAAGAGCTGTTTCTTGTGCTTCTTTTAAGCCATTGACGGTTAGAAAATGTTAAGAACTCGTGGAATTACGTTGGTCGAAAAAATATCTTCATTTCCGGACCTCCGAAATCTCGGATTTCATTTCGGGCGTGTGACCTCAATATTTTTTCAATTTTATCTTATTGTATATTGTTGGAAAGCTCGTGTGAAACACAATCGAATTAGAGTTGTTTTCGCTTTCTACGAATGTTTTTAGCTTTTAAATATTTGATGTCCGGTTATGTACGAATTTTGATTGGTCAACTTTAAACGCGATTATCTCGAAACGCTAAATGGTTGATAGGTAACATTTTGTTTCCCATAAAATTATATTATTAGGTAACAATAAAGTCCTGAAATTGCTGAAGGCAAGCCTAATTGCTGCGTTGTAACTGGCGGCCAAAACGATCCCGGTAGCGGGTTTGTTGCGATGGAGACGACATGAGGCGTACCTACGGCAACTAGAAGCGATTCGAAGCTTGGTCGAGGATGAAGGAAGGCCAACTGAGCTGAGGACCATCTGCAAGAGTTGGGCGCAAGCTGCCTCGGGGCCTGATCTCCCAGTGAATATGCAGGTGACTGCAGACCGGAATCGGTGGGATTCTATCAACAAGTGGCTCGCACAGCCATGTACGCTGGTCCAAACAGCCAACGTGTTGGACAACTTGTGGGCTGTACTCGGAATCTAATTTTCTTTTTAGGTTCGGCGGAATGCTCTTGTCATTGCCCCACGTGTCGTGCCAGATCTGAGCGCATGTAAGGGTGTTCCCGCTCTCCACTCGCCGTACGTGACGACAAAGTGGTACGCGGCCTCCGAATGTATCGCTGCACTGCGGGCAGAAGTAACTGGTCTCAAATGACTTGCCTTCGAGTCTGCAAATGCGGAGCACACTTTACACAGGTACTGTCTGCGTTTGTACTTCGCGGTGGAGTAAAAGCTGTCCGTGTTCACTAACGTCTCGTCTTGACGTGGTATTGGTACATACACCAGGTCTTCCGCGTTGGGATGCGTCTCGAAGTTGATCGTCCGCAGCGCCAGCAGCTGCGTGTGGAAGCGGCGCAAGTAATCAGCATGGGTAGGTGGTTTCCCTCTTCTTTTCTTGAGCGTCGAGCAGTGCACGATGTATCCGTTGACGACAGCCATATCAACGAGGCACAAGAATAACTGCTTGTAACACTGTCGTAGGGATATGCACCGCTGAATGTTGAGGTTGCACTTCGCGGTCTGATCGACTGGATCCCTACCGCGAGGCAGACGGCCTGCGCGTGCTGGCACGTGCCACCGGGGGTCTGTGGTTGAAGATGGGAAGACATCACAACCTGATTGGCTGGATTACTTCTGATACTGGAATGTGATTAGACGACATCTTCAATTTTTTGTTTTGGGTGCCTATGATTTGCATGTGTTGAGTCAACCGTTTTGAGACGCAGCAGTGACTAGGTGGACCAGTCCTACGACTGGCAACTTCGTTGGGACCGCAGACCAGATCGTTTGGACCACATTTACAAGACTCATCTACTAGGGAACATTGCTAACAGTAAGGACTGCTAGCTGGCAAAAACACTAACCCAAATCGAGCTCACTTTCGGATTTCCTTCCAACTACTCACTCGACTATCAAGCCTCATTCGCACACTCTCAATTCTGAATGTTGTAGCGCTGAAGTCGTAGCTGGTCGTGGACGTCCACGCTGAAGGCGTAGCTGGCCGTGGATGTCCACGCCCCCATGCCATGACCGAAGTCCACGACCAGCTGCGGACAAGGCACTGTGCTGCGCGTTCCATCTTTCTCCATCCTCAGCACGCTGGCAACGTGGGTGCTGCACCCAGTGGCCAGTATATTTACTGGCTTAGAGTACATCCATCTCAGCGCAACTAGTCGCTAGCTTGCGCGATACGGTAGGTTCCTCTTCGCATCCGTTGCGGGTGTTTGTTTTGCGTAAACTGGATTGGGCACCAGTCCAAACGATCAATTCGTGTGGTACCAACGTGATACAAGCCATTGGCAGCAGCTTCAAGCTCAGAGCCACAGTGGAGTAGAAGCTATCCATCACAATCAAGCGCTTCATCGGCTGCTTGGTTAGCACTTTTGATATGTTCCTCACAACGGCCTTTGGTACCAGCCCCAGGGTTTCTGTTGGCGACTTCTTCTATTTTTTTTCTTTTGCTTGTCTGCACCTCAACCCTGCATGTATACAGAGTCCCATAATACAGATTAGTTTATTCTGTAGGATCCAAAATAGTGATTACAGAACAGCGAAACTTACCTCGTACAGTATGCGGTATCAGGACAACACGTCATGTAGAACTTGGTGCCGTACTTGCTGGGCTTGTCCGGCATGAAGATGCGCATGGGGTTGAACTTACTGCGATTCGGCATCATGCCTTCGTCGAACGAGATTACCCTCACCAGACGATATCCACGACGAAACGTTCTCTCGACTGTTTGCAGCACCGGCCTAATTTTCCATGCCTTGTCAGCGTGGGCTCCATCGCCTTCGTTGTTATTGAAGTACAGTAACTTCATAATGTCTTCGAAGCGGCCACGTTTCATGAAGGGTGAGAATGTTCCACGCGGAATAACCCCATCTTCGTCGGTACACCAGTGGTGGGTCTGGCCATCTCGAATCGGGACCACAGCTCTTGCAAAACGCAGCGCCACGACGTGCACAATCTCATGCGCTTGAATAGGCTTGAACGTGTTCAAGTCTGCTTCAATGTCCTCCAAATTAGGCACACTCACGCGCGGATCCTTGGCGTGCCGAGCGAGCAATTTCTCTCGGCGAGATTTTGCCATCGCGGATACATTCTGCCTCCGGTAGCGATCTGTCTCATCAGCAATACGAGTCCACAGCTCCTTGGGCAGAAAGTAGAAGAGCATTCCCAACGGGGAATCAGCGTATGCAATGGCGGATCGGGTGGGGCCGTTCTGTCAATCGTAATAGTCCGTTGCAGCGTCGACTTGGAGATTTCCTGCCGTGTCATAAAGATGAATAATACAGAATGAGCACAGTTGTAAACTAAAGTAGTCTGTAACATCTGTCTTACCGCTTTTATCCTCGTCGTACGCTACCCAACCACTTTCCGCAATGATCCGAAGATCACCATCCGTCAGGTCAAACATCCCAGTGTCGAGATCGTCTTCATTCCTTTCGACATCTTCTTCGTCGTCTACACCGTCTGGAGCTACCACATTATCAGCCATAACATCTTCATCATCCGCATCGGACTCACAGTCGCTCAAATCGGCAGTCGCCACAACATTCACGTCATCTTCAGCTGTTGGTCCAAACAGCCGTTCCTTCCGCAGCCCTTCCATGAAGGTGTCGCTGTTAAAACCGTCCTAATCGATGCGGCCTTCACACTGACTTGGGGGCTCATCAGTATCACTCTTGGCTTCTTCGACGTCCAACGGGTTCTCTCTTTCATCCGTAGGATCCGGAATAGCGTCGTTCGCCACACCGTCCTGCTCTGTAGCATCCGCAATAGCTGCAGCCGCTCCGCCACGTTGCTCAGCAGCAGCTGTTGCAGAACCGCGTGCCACTTGCGGTTGCTCGGCAGCACCGGATACCATACGACGCGGCACGACAGCTTGATCAGTAACATCCGGAATAGCAGCCCCCACCCTACCACCTTGCTCTGTAGCATCCGTAGTGAAAGCTTCCACTATCGTAGGAGTCGCCAACACCGCCGTACAAGTGGTGGAAAGCGAGGCATGCACACCCGGGGCACGTAGAGCACCTTGTGGAGTTGCATCAGCAACTGGTCTGCGTCCGCGCCCGTGCTCGTAGTTGCAGCTGTTTGCTAGGCGTCTGTGTAGCTGCCAATGATGGCGGCTGGCTAATAGCGACATACGACGCTTGCTTGCCAGCCAGGCCTCGCACCGACTTTCGGGCGCTGGGCACACCCGGAGAGGGGAGATCCAGACGGTCAGATCGGCGTGCGAACACCATTCGCGTAGGGAAATACATCCGCCACTAGCATAGACGCAATACTATCCGCAATGTAAAGATACCCACCCTCAAAGAAGTCGATTTCGCGTCGCGTTTCGTCGAGACGACCCTTGATCCCTGGCTTCACATAGCGATGATCCTTCGCCACACCGGTAGGCTTGCGCGCCTTTCAGCCTTCCTTGCATAGCTCGCGCCACAGCTACTTGAACGTCTTCTCTCCGGGGTCGTTCATCGTTTCCAAAAGGAGGGAATCGACGGATGGCTGACACGCGGCAGTTTTGGGCTTTCACACGGATTCTGGGGATTTATATTGATCTTCTATTCCCTTAGCCGCATCCCTGTCTATCTACCCATCGCCGATCCGAAAGGAAGATGTGCTGATTTAAGACCATATAAAAACTATATGCGATGTCTGGAGTAGAAACCAACTTTGCTGGATATTTTGTCCTGTAACAATGCTTATTCTGTAGGATACAGAATATGGGGTTAGAAGGGTTAACACGGACTACAAAATTTTCTCGCGGATACAGACCTCCAGGGTGAGAGCTACGTTGGCTGAGCGTATCCACCCGAACCAAAATGGGTTCGTGCCTGGTCGGACCATACATGAAACCTTGCACTTGTTCGAGGCGATTCAGGCCGCTGTCATGGGACATAATACTCAAGCTGACGCATTGGCGCTGCTGCTTGATTTCATGAAGGTTTATGACTCACTGGCACGGAGTTTCCGGAACCACGGATATCCCCAGCGGTTTATCGAAACGGTCCGCCTACTCCACGACGGCACGACGGTAAGGTTCCAAGCCAACGGCTTCCGGTCCAGCCAGGTTAACGTGACGAGCGACATCAGGTAAGGTTGTCCACTTTCCCCATTACTCTTCATCCTGGCACTTGTTGCCCACTACAGAGAGCTGGAGCGGCATCCGGATCTGAGAGGGGTCCTGGTTCGGTCAAAGGCTGGTGAGGTACAGGTGCGCGTCGCGGGCTACGCGGATGACACAACGGTGTATTTGACCTCTCCTGAACAGGTTCATCACTGCTTACAGTCAATGCAGAGTTTGGGGCTGCGAGTGGCCTCCGGCTCAACCATAAAAAAACACTGTGATTGCTCTCTCTCTTCCTCTGGGCCAGGAGCACGGCTACCTCAGCCACTACGATTTCAAGCTACGGACCAGCAGGGGCGCTACTTGCGCATCTATGTGGGCAGCACTCGCAACCCAGTGCAGACTTTGGTGATCGCGGAGAAACAGCTCACCACGCGGCGACGCTTGGCCAGCTTAAAAACGCTAACCATCGATCAGAGAAGCTTGATCGCATCAGCTATGATCGTCCCAAAACTGACCTGACTAACGCATTATAGCAGCGTTTGATACGTAAGTGGTGTGCAAGCATATTTTCGAGTATTCCCGATAAGGTTTGGTCCCAACTACCAAATCCAGTAACCCCATGGTATCTCCCCACTTTGAAAAAAGAGTATCAATGGGTATCAACGTGGTATCATAAGGTGACGGCATTTTCTCTCACAGTACCACGAGGAGAAGCTTTTCAACTTAGTCAATACAACGATGGATGGACATGGAAAATCACAGAGCGAAACCATGACACTCGATTTGATGAAGATTTCGCAACGCTGCTGTATGTCGAAAGAACTAACGGGATTGCCTTCCAAGACAACCCAAGTCTGTATTCAACACCATGGAAAGCCCCGCCAAAAACCTTGGCACGAAATCTACGTCAAACTATCCGAAAAATCCGAGCTAAACGCCTTCGGCGAAAACCCAAATTCTCTGTACAACATATCCTCAATCGAATGAGAGATGCCGCGGAAAAACACCCATGGATAGAAGCTACATAGCGGCAAAACCCAGCCGTAATTTGGAAACATGATGGTATCTTGACAGACTATCAGCGATGGACGATCTACAGAATTTGCACTAGAACTTTGAACTTCTTTCATGCCGGATGGCCCAGTAATCGACGTTGTTCGTATGAACACTGCACAACATCACCGGAGACTATTGAACACATCCTCTGGGATTGTGCAAGAGCGCAAGGTGTTTGGCTAACCTGGATTCCATCGTGCTTGGCCACCATCCAACGCATCAGGAGATGACCGAGTTGCGAAGCTTTACAGCAGATAGATCGACCCCATCAACCACTCCAGACGTTTTGGCAGCTGCAAGAAGCTCAATCTCTGAATGGTCGCACGAGCTTACCGAGGCGATGCAAACTCTGTGGCGTATTTGGACGACAAGCACACAATGCATGTTATGGAGAATACGTAACTAGGAAATCTTTGAAAATGTCCAGATACATCAGAAAGAAGCCGAAAAGATAGTGTGGAAGGCAGCAGACTTTCAGACAACAGCCGTAATTCTGGCGTGGACATCCAATACGGCAACCTATAATCAAGGATTTAGACTGGCCCAATGCCACAGTGTATTCAAGGGAGTGTCACCTTTGCAGCAAGCGATATTTCTACAAAAATGGATTATTCAATATCACATAGTAAAACAGCCGAATGAATATCGCGGGGCCTGGATACTCCTAGGACCCAGCCAAGTGAACAGGATCACAATCGAAGTCATTGGAATACAAGAACGACGTGTTTACTGTTCGACTCAGGAGTGGATAAGAGAAATCCTTCAAGTAGCCCTGCAGAAGCTCCGTCAAATCACACTCCCCAGCACAGTACATGTCACGATTCAAGGTGCTGCACCGGCGACCCAACGCCCAGATGATCCAAGCATCTTCAACAAGTTCAATTCATATATGTGGGAAACAACCAGAATTCAAGAGGTGTCAGGCCCGGCGAACTTAATCAAACTGTCGCGACGAGGTACAATTACCCCAGGGATGTATGAGTTCAACAGCTTACCTCCAAGGCTTAAGGAAACATTAAGTCGGCGTTGTATTCGAGAATCTAGCCCAAAATGGCCACCGGATAACGCAACAATTAGGCAAAGCCTACAAAAATTCCAGGACTCTATAGTTAATTCCTAACAAAATAGAGGTTCTCTGACCCCCCCCCCCCCGTTATAGCAGCGGTTGCTGCAGGCTATTCACTTGAACGCAGAGCTAGCGCCGAAGATCTCCAGCATACAAGAAGAACACGCAGCATGCACGACGCGATAACATCCAGCCTTGCTGCACACACGCAATGCGACACAATCTCCCCGTTTGTCGCAATCCTTCCATCAGCACAGCGGGAGGACTTGATGCTGCGATTTGCGAGCCACCCCCAGCGCGTTGCTCCTGCGTAACGTCACCACAAACGCCAGCTGCTTCAGGATCTTCACCCCCAACATCGTTGTTGGCTACTTCAGCGCGGATAGTGCAAATGGAGCGTGTCATTCAGTTTCTTGCAGGTATTCAAATGGCGCACGATCTTCGGCGATCGCGAGAAAAACTTCTACTTGCTGCTGCAGCCCAAAAAACATCGATTTTTGTGCAGGTAGCAAAAAGCACTGTCAGCCAATCAGATGGCCGCAAAAAATTCTGGCCTTGCTGCAAAAAAATGTTTTTGCTTGCTGCTGCACAATTGACAACCCCTATTAAATGATCGGGTTGTTACTGGTGGTAGTTGAATAAATTCACCTGGGCCTAACCAAGAAACTAGTAGTTGTAACAGTGAGCATGAATACAACAAAGGTAAATTGTTGGCTTTTAGTGGTTGCCTTTTCGATCCACAATGCAAGCGTTATTGCTCCAATTTCCAGCTCATAAACCATCTAGCTAGGTTAATCCTTGTAGTTTGAACGCAATTCCAATGCTTCTAAGCCCTAGACTGCCGTTCTTCTGGGGTATACACTAACCCCAGTGATAACTTATGCCGTGCTTGTACTTTCCCAGTTGTCCATTTCAAAATATTTTTTAAAGACTTTCTAGCTGTCTCAGCGTTTTCTTTGTTGTAGGGATCTGTTGGCCAGTGAATAAAATTACTGGGAGCACGGCCGTGTTGAAAGAACTACCCGCTCTTTAACTGAGTTAGTAACTTGTGTAGCTACTTGAAGAATTTTCTCATCTTAATATTTTGCAAGTGTATCTCCCAATTGAGTTCTGTGATATCATTGACTCCAAAGTAGTATTGTGATTTCGGGCCAAATTTCCCTGATTGAGGCGGCTAGCTCAATCAACCCGCTTCCAAATCCGCCACTCGCCCAGCCAAATCCGTATTTAGGGGCGTTTTTGCTCTGAATTTTTCGATCTTATAGCCAATGCAAGTGTACCGCGGCGATTGCGCGGCGGTTCATTGAACCAATCGCCCATGGGGATTTCGAGTAGAACCTACAATATGTGTTGTATCAATTTCGGCCAATACCGGGTATACATGATATTTAGTTTGTTTCCACGCATTGTTGGGTGGTATCAAAACGCTTTTGCTTGGTTGGACTTGCAAGTCAGAGAGTTCACCAAAGCGGAAAAATATGTCGTTCACAACTGTCAGTTTTTGTGTGGTTGAGCGAAATATGGTGCTATCATCTAAAAATCCATCGAACGCATGACAAACTCCCCTGATCCAGGTATTTCAAGCCCTTTGATTCCCAGGTGCGCTCCAGAGTGTGCGGCCCATTTTGTGGGTTCTTCGCCATTCACTAAGTAGCTCGCTGCTGTCCGTTGTGGAGGCTGTGGAATATGTCTAGGAATTGTTGTGAAAATCCAAATTGTTCTAATGCGGCCGCCATGAAGTTTCTGCATAGTGCTTTCCGTAGACGTACACATAATATAGCAGATAAATCTTTCCAGTCGACACCTGGATTTTCAAAAACTTTCTTTACCAACGCCTGTACCATTGATACGCTTCTCGTTAGCTGCCTTCCCCAAACAAATCCCTATTGACCTCCGCTGATGAGACGCGGTAGAAATGGATGAATGCGATTAGCATATATTCTGCCCAATATTTTATACGTTGTGTTTAACATTGAGATAAGACGATAGGCCATTGCATTTCTCGAATCACCCTTTTTCCTGGGGGGGAAATTACAACAGCGTCAAGAAATGATTCAGGTACTGCAGCTCCATTTTGTATAGCCAGATAGACTGCCGCAAAACAACCGGCAAGCTCCTCCGTGAAATCTTTGTAGAAATCATGTGATAGCAACTGGTCAATAGCTGCAATTACCTCCTCTCACGTTGTTAGTTTTGCTAATATACCTTGCTACCGCGGTTGTAAGTTGTTTTCAGTGGGTACTCATGAAGTCGTTTTAGGCTTCTCGCATTTCATCAGGCCGGACTTTTGAATGTAACCCTCCCAAGATGTATTTCCATTCTGACGCCATGCGCTCTTCTGCTGTCATACTTTCTGAGTAGAAGTGCCATGGTGATGGGTCAATTCCAGGTATATGCTAATTCCTTTGCCGATTAGCATGCTACTACACCTTTCTGCGACCAACGTGCATTCAAACCCGAGAGCCGCAAAATTCTTATAGCGACTTTTTGATTAGAAACTTCAATTCAGCATTCAAAGTCGGAAATACCGCAATCGTTGCTGTACTTCGTGTAGAATTTCCGTTCTTGTAGTTGGTTGGGTGCGAACGTTATATCACAGTCGGTTGAAGTAATGTTCAGTGTGATTCTGTCTGCCCGAGCAACTTCTCCGGGGCGCCATTAAACATGAGTAAACGCCGCTGAATTCGAAGGAACGCTCCTTCTGATCGGAAAAAAATGAGTAAAACGTCCAAATCGCTATCCCAGCGACGCGCATGTATGCAACGCTGATTTTTGAGGAACGTCGAAACGACTCGAAACAGAGTGTAAGCGAACGGTAAAGGTAAACACAGAGGGTTTGAGAGGCCATTTGTCCCTTTTGTTTTCATTATCACATGCAGGACCCCTCCATGCATTTTTTTTCATGGTTATCTAATCACCTACCGTTTTACGCTTGTCATGACGTCCATCCCGAGGTCAAAAGCTCGGTTCACACACTCGGCAAGCGTTTAACACTCCACCTTCACAACTTCCCCGTTTGAAAGTTTCAGAGTCCGAATGAAGACGCCTTCCCGCTTCGACCACGTCACGACCACGTCATAACCACACCAGATCCGGTTTCTGACTCTCCTAGCATTTCTTAGAGAGCGTGCGACCAAGCAGAAAATCGATAAGCTTGTTTGGCTGTCAGGATGAACTGAATCTAAATATTGTTGGGATATTATTATCGCTTCAATGGCTTAGGTATTTCCAACAATGTCCTCGTGAAGGGCAAAATAAAATATATGCTTGCCACATTAAGGGCTCGCCGTGGCGGCTGCCCCATAATGACGCTGCCGCCGCGAGGAGCCATCACTTGGGCAGATACCACACTGCAAATTAACACATCTGCTGAGCGAGACCAGCCAATCCTTTTGCTAACCACACCGGGTAATCCTCGAAAGCGTTCGATATCCAGCATCCCATGATCTTAATAACGAGGCAGTCGGCTCCTGCGTTGAGTAAAGCAGTAGCACCCCTATACGCTCCGAGTGAGTCGAAAATCTCGCCGGGTCGAGGCCCATTCTCGATGCAACCTTCTTTATGACCGACGACACATCATCTGCGGTTATACCTCCCTATCTCGTTACCAGTGCTGGGCCATCGGCTCGGGTACCGAGAACCGCATTCTGCACACGATGCGCTCACTCCTCAATCGGCAGAACAGCTTGACGATCCACCGAGCTGCTCGCAGTGGACAAAGTAGTTTATCCGTGGCCTTGTAGTGGAACCGAAATTCTTCTCGCCCAAATTGATTGTTTTGAGTACCTCTTAGAGTGATGCCAACCTCTTCTGCTCGCTTGGGACTCACGATCTCTTTGTCACAGTTATATAATTGAATTGCCGATAGCTGTAGGATAGACGAGTGGACTTTTCTCCCAATGAATAGATACTCAGACCGCATAAGCAGGAAGAAATATCCCGGAAGCAGCCCGCCCCACAACAGTTGCTCTCGGGGCTGTGTGAGCTTAAGTTCGCTAAAGATAATGCGATCATCTTCCCTTGTAAAGGTTGCTGTTTCACCACGGGATCGGTAAATCTCCGAATTCCGCGCAGTAGAATCGCGTGACTCGCGTCGACACCCGGGTCACAACCAACCGAATTGTGATGGAACTGCCGTACAACCCAGCGCTTCCCACAGGTCGTTGAAAGGTATTCCCAACGGGATTTCGGTTCATTCCATACTGCCAGAGATACGCAGCGTATGCGCCGAGCTGTTCTGCATTTCGGTCGACTGATGTAGCCTCCAACCAGGGCCTACATTGCGTCATCTGGTACCACGCGACCCACTGTCCCCATGCACGTAAGTAGTGCTTCCTTCACGATTGGGCAAGAGTCCCCGCTCGCAGTAACGCGCAACGACGCGAGCAATCGCGAGCGTCGGATGGTATCTGCATCTGTTTCCATCCAATGACGTGTTAGCAAACGTTTTCGGATGGCTCATAATCTGCAGGAGCGAAATTTGGCAGCGAATTTCAACCTTGTCCGGGAATGAACTGGCGTTGCTGCGGGTGCGAGTGACGTCTTAGGAGTCGATACATAGCGTTGGGATGCATGTACATGATCCTAGTTCGCTTATCCCATGCAACTTGCTATGGAGAATCGACGAGCACTCCAGTTCGAACTCTCGGCCTCAATTCTTGTCTAAACTTGAGTGCAGAGCTAACTTGATACATAACGTTGCATTCGTGCCAGCCCAAATTGTCTAGACCCCGTTGTAGTGATTAAAAAATCATTAACAGCTTTGCATTCCCTGATTACATTTGTATGGGATATCGTGGCCGGAATAAGGACGTGGTCTGGAATTGGTCGTGTTGCTTGTATAATCTTGATTCATGGAAGTACGAAGTCCGATACCTGCCTGTTCACGTTGACATCGCAATTCGTTTCTCCCCCGTGCTTCGAATATGTCCCGATACAAGACCTGTACCTGTGGCTCGATCAAGCTGTTAGACTGGCTCTGGTTGTTCGGTTGCACTTCAGTGAAAATAAGGTATCTCGAAGGAGTTGATCCTTACTTCGTACCAGTTCTCAAAGTCATGGTACGTGACAGTCAGTCACGGTGATTTGCAGCTCGTAAAGCGACTGTTCTCTCGTTTCTCGGTTTACCTTGCTGTGGTAAAGTGATTCTACGCCGACCGAAGGGAGAGATGCACTGCGCAAACTATACAAACAATTACTCGCAACGGCCCCTCTGACTGGTTCCATGCTAAGGACCCTGAGGCCCGTTCTCAACCGAGGCGGACGCATGCGTTTTCGGACACTTTGTGATTTGATTGGTTAACAGGACGTTACAAAAACGATACTGCACAACACAAGCGTTAACTACTTTTGGCCAATCAATGCACTGGAGCATTTGCATACTCCCAGCATTAGCACTCTCCCTCACAGCACTCCCCCCTCACAACACTCCCCCCTCCTCTGACATGGCGCCGGTCCGGCTTCGACGTGGTTCTCCCCCGCGCTGCACCCCCACCGCAAGGCAGCGGCGTCGCTGGAAAGCTGAAGCGGCCTTCAGGTTTGTTTGGTAGCCATCAAGCGACACCAAGCAGCATGAAAAAAAGATCCAACAGTTCGAGAACAAATTTCGTGGCGAGTGCATGCTTCTACGCTACTAAGAGAGTCAGCTTTCATGAGATACTACTTGGACGATGGCAGGCGCACTGGGTGCTCCGACGTTTAATGAAACTTGTTGTGGTGGGGGAGAAGCCTGCACGAGCTCTGGCGTAAGGTTACGCGCCACCGGGGCTTGGTGGGTTGGGCCAGCTTCGCTCTCCATTGCCGGACGGGGGATTCTTGATCAGTGCTTCAGAAATTGTCGAGTCGTCAACCACATGTAGATCACAGAGTAACAGTACAATGATTGGATAATATTGATCAAACACTGGGCCAATCAAATTGGGTCAGTTTCATTCTCAACCGAGCATACGGGGTAGGGTACGCATGTAACGTACGCGTCGAGAAAAATGCTTCGGTTGAGAACCGGCCTGAGCGCGTACCAGAGGAGTAAGAAGATGTCGTACACACCTGACACGTTCGAGATGCTCCTTTCGCGTTGCCCACAGTGCTTTACGCCACAATTTGTAGCAGAGATGAAAGTGTTGTTGATTAAATTACGGCATGGCGGAAGCACACTACTGGCTGCAAGCACGAGTTTCGCGCGAGATGAAATTCTCCGGATTTTATCCAGAGTAGCTGAGGTGATACAAGTGCGCGTACTAATCCCTATATAAAAACAGAACCCTGAATATTTTATAAGATAACAAAACAATAATATATCGGAACGAACATGTTAGGTTTTATACATGGACATATAGTATATTATCCAGTGCGTGTCGCTTGTGTCTTTTAGGGGCGACATTCGCGTGACAAAAATCTGGATGTTGTTTGTAGCGCATAGTATGAGGGGAGGGGGAGTTACGAAGCCAACCAGTAGATAATACAGAGGAATTACCTTATCTAAGTGAAAGAGCACTTAGATGTGCTAACACATGGCGAGCAGTTGCAGCATCTAAGTGGACTGGTCTTTAAGTCCGGTTCTGTAGTAAGAAGTTAAGTTCGCTACGAAATTAGAAATAACCCATATCTCGGGAAGCGCACATTAGAAATGGCTGCGTGTTTCTAAGTTAAGTCCGTTGAAATGGAGGAGACAACCAACGTATTGTTGCGAATTGAAAGCATGGAGACTGGGACGAAGCTAAAACCAAGGAGCTCCACACCCACAGAACGTGAACATCCCTTGGATCGTTTTTTCGCAGTCCAAAAGGTGAAGCCAGTACGGTCAACGCTTGCACTTGCAAAATTTCTCGCCAAGAGTAAGGAGACCGTAAGTTGTATATTCTCGACTGATCGTGAGCAAAATCCTCAGGCTTACCTATGGAGAATAGCTGACACCTCCAGAGAAAACCAACTACCGCTCTAACCCGACAGACGAACACATTGATTGCTCGTCTAACTGCATATCAGGCTTCTGTAGTAGGTTGGCTCGTCGCGTAGCGCAAGGCCACGAACGAGCACCGCCAGACGATCGTGTGGCGGTGATCGACTTGACGTGAGGCGAGTACGGTGAACAAGTGGCCAAGTCGGGCCGTAGTGTGGGACAAGATACGGGTGGTGACGAGGGCGAGCCAGTGGGCTAGTGCCACCAGCCACCGACGGGCGTTGAGCAAGCAGTGGAAGGTTGAAGTGGCGACAGCGACGGTAGAAGGTCGCAGGCGTGGGGCGACACGCCGACGGACAAGGGCGAAGAGTATGCAAGCAAGGCGAGGCGAGATCAAGAGCAGGAACGTGAGGCTATGAGGCCTTGAAGTACCGGTGAGGGAGAGGTCCAGTAGGCTAGGAAGGCGCCCGTGCAGTAGGAGTAGAGGTAGATCGACGGGGAGTAGGAGGGCAGCGAGCGGCGGTCGGGACCGGCTCGACCCTCAGTTGCGATTTTTCACTGGTTAGTGGAGGATCAAGACTAATATACACGAGTTGCGCCGACGCAGGGTTACGGTCGAGACAGGTGAGCAGAGGCAGGCTCGTGCACAGATGAGGGCAGTGTTCGAATAGGGCGGCGGGACCGTGGAGAGAGACCACGGGGGCTGTGGTAGTTGGAGCTCCTCGGCCGAGGGACGACAGGGCTCGCATGTGCCAGTGTGCGAAGGGCTCTGCTGTCCGGTGCATATAACCGGGTTTACGAGCAGGAAGCGGCTAGTGGGGCCACCCGACCACTAGTGCTGATAATGCTTCCTCCCAGCCATCCCTATCCTAGCCATGCGTGCAGGCCAGTAAAGTCTGGTCGACACTGAACGGCCTCGCACTGGTAGACTCCCCTGCTAGCCGTGGCGCTCCCAACCGCTGAGGTGGTCAACTTGTGTTAACTATCTACCTACGCCGTGGTGTAACAAGAAGGTCACACGGGTTGGAGATAACGACATGGTGGTCATACAGGGGCCTACCGGGCAGTATCACGAAGTGGTGCTGGCGGCTTGGCATCCGTGGGCATAGCCGCAGTCGAGAGAGAAGGGAGAAAGGAAGAGAAAGAGAAAGAGGAAGAGAAGAGAGAAGAGATGAGCGATGAAACTAATGAGTTTGGTATTACGTTAACAGATTACGAGAGACGAAATGACGGTGGTCGGAGAACAACTGGCACGTGATGAACGCGCTCAACGGCGAGCAGCGTCAGCGGAGCGAGCGGCAACGGAAGCGGCGAAACAGCAGCAGCTTCAGCACCAACCGACAACGGTCACGACCTTGGAGACGGAGGACGGTGCCACGGTGACGCTGAGCACGGAGGAGATACGCCGCGCATCTGGCGACACGCCGATGGCAGCAGGCGGAACGGGGCAAGGCGACCTCGGCACGAGTCGAGGCGGTGATGTTCTGACAGGACACGGCGACGAAGTGGGCAGCGGCAGCCGGACGGCGACGGACGGTGACGGCGCGCAGCCGAGAAGCGGCCGCGGAAACGACGGCGGTAGCGGGCAACAGGCCAGCGCGAACTTGGACACGACGACGGACGGGGACGCAGTGGACTTGACGGGGAATGGTGGCAGCGGCGGTGCCGGAACGGGGCGTACGCCACCACCACCACCTCCTCCCCAACCGCACGAAGGAGCAATGGCAGCTCGTGGGCGTGGTCCGGTGCAGGGGAACGCTCCTCAGCGACCGATCATCGTTCGCGAGAAAGCCAAAGCGTTGAAGTTGAAGAAGTTCAAGGGCTTGGACGACACGATGCCAGTGACGATGTGGCTCAAGACGGTGCGCGCGGAGGTCAGGCGCCAGGCAGTGTCGCTGGGAGTCGAGTGGCAGGAGCGCCAGCTCTACCACGAGGTCGCGTCGAACCTCGAAGGCGAGGCGCAGCGCTGGTTCGCCACGGTGATGGAGTCCGTGCCGGAGAGCAAAGAGAACATCAGCACGTTGGCTGGGATGCTACGCGCCAAATACATGACGCAACGCACTGGCCCGGAAGTGGCGACTTGCTCAACGCGAGACGGCAGATGAGAGGCGAGCGGCTTGTCGAATACGCGCAGTCGTTGCGCGAGATCGGGGAGCGCGGCGACGTCGGAGAAGACTGGTTGGTGAACGCCTTCCTGAAGGGGATGAGCAGCCCCGAGGGTGCCACCCACGTACGAGGGCACAGGCCTCAAACGTTGGACGAAGAAGTGAACTTGGCGGTGCCCCACATTGGCAAGTACGGTGAGGGGTACGGCGTCGGGTTGGAGACGGCGATGTCGCACTGGGACGCGCGCGAGACGTCAAGCGGGCGCAGGCCCGGGGTGGGCGCCGCGGCGACGACTGGCGGCCAGGAACAGTCTGGGCTGACAGGGAACTTCGGAAGTGTGGTGACTGGCTACGGACCCATGTGGGGCACGGCGGCCACACCGCCTAGGTACGACACCGAAGGCCGGCAGGTGAGCGCTGGAAAAGCCAGTGTAGATTGGTGGAAGGCGATACCCCCTGGTTTCCAGCTGGTACCGGTAGGGACACGCAGCAGCCAGGGAGACGGTTCAAAATTTCGAACGGCTAGCAGTGACCAGTTCGCAGCGCGAGGAAAGCGGCCAGCAGAGGTTGGAGACCAGAACCCGAGGCGTCCTGCAAAGGCGCTGAAGGTTGAGGGCAGTGATGACAGCGTAGCACCAGCAGCGAGTGGCGGGGTGTCGAACCCAGTGCTCGCGACACGCGAAGGTAGGCTGCTCAACCAGCAGCGCTACATGCATCGACGAGAACAGCCAAGGCGCGAGTTCACTCCTCGGCCTGGCACGGAGTGCTACTACTGTGGACGACTTGGGCACTTTGCGCGGTCCTGTGAGCTGAAGGAGGCGGACCTTCAAGCGAGTGGCAAGAGTGCGGTGGCTAGCGCGACGGAGAACACCACGGAAGAGTCGGGAAACGGCCCGCGAGCGTAAGGGCCCCGGCCTTACTGCTCGCAGGCACTGGACCGGGTAAGACGGCGAGGCAGCGGCCTGGGCAACGGCAAGGACGCGCTGCCAGCGACGACGGAGAACGAAGACGAGGGAGACGCGGGCGTAGACGACGAGGAGCGTGGCAAGCGGACTTTGAATCTGGGGATGGCGCCGTGGACGACGCGCACGAATGCATTCGCGGTGAAGACGATGGGGAGTTGCAGTCTGGGGATGGCGTGGCACGCACCGACCCCAGAAGACGACAGGAGGAATGGCGGAGGTCTAGGGATGGCGCCGGACGGCAGGTGCTGGTGGCCTGTCCAACAGACATCGAGGTTAGTGACGTCAAAGAGCCGACGCAGCGACGTGTGACATTCGCTGGCGTCGAGGCGGAGTCAGTGACCGACGACATGGAGCATGTCGACATGGTCCAGCGGACGGATCCGTCGATGAACGACGAGGGTCGTGCGGTGAGCAGCAACGACGACGGCGGCGCGATGCGGAACGCGGACGCCGAGACGACGCGTCTGTTCCATGCCACGGTGACGGTGGCCCGCAGCAACGAGCGGCCACCGATCTTGCCAAAGAACGACGGCGTGGTGAGTGGCGGTGACGAGTACGGACGATCGGCGATGGACGGTGTCACGGCGAGCGTTGGAGACGCGAAGTCGACCCACTGCACAGGTCAGGAGCGTGTGGTGATCAACTTCGACGACGAGTCGACGAAGGACGGTGGCGAGATCAGCGGCCTGCCGAACGAAGACGTGCTACGGGACAAGGCAGCGCAGAGCGGACAGGCCGAGCTGCACGGAGACGGCAAGGGCACGGACGACGTGAAGAACACGCAGAACGCGGAGCACGGTGACGCCGGCGGCATGCTGCACGAGGCGCTGGCGGCGGAGCTGCACGTGTGTGACAAGGAGCGGGGTCGAGTACTGATGGTGACGGCTCGACAGCAGGCTCTCAACGAGGCCAAGAAGAAGGAAGCGGAGCGGCAGCTCCACAAGCGGCAGAAGCGGCTCGCACATACCAAGGAGCGTCGGGAACGGCGCGCCGAGCGCGAACGGCTGGCGGACGGATGGCGTGAGTGACACAGCGCTGGAGCGTTCCAGGGCGAGGCGACGCTCTGAGAAGCGCCTGCGCAAGGCGAGAGCCAAAGAACAACGTGAGATGCGAGAAGCGCTGGCAAAGCTAACCGCAACCAGCGGCGGCTTACCGAGCTGTCGAGGAGGCGTATCGACGACACGGAGGCGACAAAGGAAAAATCTTGAGCCGCGAGGAGGCCGAAGCAATTGGCTTCACGCTTCCAAGTACTACGAGAGGGCAGGGTCGGTGACCAAGGCGACAAAAGAGCGATACACGGCAGTACGTGTACCACAGTGGTAGTGTGTACGCGTGCTCCCGCGTGGAGAAGATGGACCAGCAGTACCGACCGATGCGCGTTGGCCAATTGCGCGCAGTACAGGCGCCGACGGTGAGTACGTTACCGACAGCGGTGGTGAGAGTCCAGGGCGAGCAACGGCGGATCAAGCTCGACACGGGGGCACAATACAGTGTGGCCGGCGAAGGATGGCGGCAATACGGCGAGAAGCAGCACGCGCTACCTCCGGTAGACTACGTAGAGGGGTTCACGGGCGCGGTATCCCGCGTGCTGGGCGTATGGAGGTTCAAGTTTCGCACGCAGTACGAACAGACCATGGAGGTCGACGCGCTGATCGTCGAGGGCGCGACGGAGGAATTCCTCTTGGGCGAGGACTGGATACTCAGGAAGGGAGTCAAGATCGAATTCATCTCGTGTGAGATGAAATGGTACGAGGACGACACGAAGAAGATCGTGCCGTTCCAGTGCTCAAGCGGCAGCAGGCACCCAGGTCGAGCAGCAAGAGTACGACTAGTGCGGACAGCGCGAGTGCGGACGTGGACTTGTTGTAATGTGGAGTTAGGAGTGGCAGCGGCCGAAGGCACTGTGGGGCTGTTCGTACCAGCTCGACGCGTAGAGCCACACCTGTTCCTAGCTCCTACATTGTCAACAGTGCGCGGAGGCAAGGTAGTTGTGCCAGTGATGAACATCGAAGGCAAATCTGTGAGGCTGCCAAGGAGAGAGGCGCTGGGTACGTGGATGCCGACTGCAAACGACGTCGAGGTACTCGAGATGACGGGCGAGTTCGGGCAGGACCGTGTACGGCGATGGCTGGAAGACTTGTGCCATAACCAGACGCCGTTGAGCAACGAAGACGATTTGGTGCTGGGAGACATGGACGATCACGACAAAGAACTTCTATTACAACTCTTACGCCGCTACCGTGAACTACTAGAGCCGAGAAGTGGATGCCCACCGATGACGAAGCTGGGAGTAACACACGAGATTCTCACTGGAAATGAGGCGCCGGTCAAAGTGAGACCGCGGCGGCACTCACATGCAGAACAGAGCATTGTAGATGAACATGTGGAGAAGATGCTGAAGGACGGCGTGATCGAAGAGGGTAATGGCGCGTGGGGATTTCCTGTTGTGCTAGTGAAAAAGAAGGACGGCACGGTGCGATTCTGTATAGACTACAGACTCCTCAACGCGATCACTAAGCGAGATGTCTACCCCTTACCACGTATCGACGACACCTTGGACCACATGCATGGATCCAGGGGTTTCACCAGCTTGGACTTGCATGCTGGGTATTGGCAGGTCCCAGTAGCCGAGAAGGACCGAGATAAGACCGGATTCATCACCAGGAGGGGGCTCTTCAGGTTTGTGAGAATGCCCTTCGGCTTGGCAAATGCGCCAGGCACATTTCAACGAATGATGGACGCAGTGTTACGAGGGCTAACATGGCAAAGCTGTTTAGTCTATTTAGACGATGTTATTGCCTTTTCTAAGGGCGATGTGGCGCAGCACATCGTGCAGCTGGCGGTAGTGCTCGAACGGCTGGCAAAGGCAGGGTTGTCGTTGAAAGCCAGCAAGTGCGTTTTCGCGGCGACGAGATTGAACTATTTGGGCCACGAATTGGATGCTGAAGGCGTCCGACCGATGACGAGTTTGGTGGACAGCGTCGTGCGATTCCCACCCCCGACAGATGCTGCAGCAGTGAAAAGATTTGTACATATGGCGGGATATTATCGGCGTTTCGTGCCGGATTTCGCGAGCAAAGCAGCTCCTATGACGCTACTACTACGGAAGGGAGTTGTGTGGCGGTGGGCGGAACCACAGCAAGCCGCCTTTGAGAAGCTGAAGTCGGAGTTGACGCAGAGGCCGTTGTTGGCCTACCCAGACTTTTCGAAGCCGTTCAAACTAGTTACGGATGCGTCGAAGGTGGGGCTCGGGGCCGCACTGACCCAAGATCAAGGGCAGGGCGAGCAGCCGATAGCCTACGCGTCTAAGATCAATTCCGAGACGATGGCGGCGTACACCATTACCGAGTTAGAGTGTGCGGCGGTCGTATGGGCGGTAAAGCGGTTTAGGCCGTACCTGTATGGTCGTAGATTTGAGCTCGTGACGGATCACGCGGCGCTCAAGTGGTTGATGACGTCGAAAGAATGGACAGGGCGGCTGCACCGCTGGGCGCTACAGTTACAAGAATATGACTTTGAGATTATCTACAGACCGGGCACCAGCAACGTAGTTGCTGATGCGCTTTCACGGGCCCCGGTAGACGCTGTAGTGGGCGTGGCAGAGCAGCAAGTACGTGGACCGGGCGGAACAGACAGCGAGGAGCAGCTGACTGATCGAGCCGTCCTGAGGGAGCAAGCTAGAGATCGCATGGTGAAGAACCTCCGGCGTAAGGGTAAGTACCACGACAGAGCCATCGTGGTGGAGGACGAGATTGTCTACATCGTGCAGGGCGACGGAAGCAAGAGGGCGAGCTACCCACCGTTTTGTGGGCCGCGGCTCTGAAGGAAGGGCATGACTCGATCTATTCGTGCCATTTACGCACGCCTCAGACATCTGAGCGCGTTGCGCGGAGTTATTGGTGGCCAGATATACAGGTCTACGTACGCAGATGGGTGCAGTCATGCAGAGACTGCGGGTCGAGGAAGACGAAGCCGAGGGAAGTCATCCCGCCTCTCAGGAGTCAGGGCGTGGGCAGCGCGGGTGGTCGCTGGGCACTTGATGTCGCAGGACCGTTGCCTGTCACGGCCGACGGCACCAGGTATGTAGTGGCGGCTATTGACTACGCTACGAGATACGCTGTGGTGGCAGCGGTGCCGCACCACACAGCGCAGGACGTCGCGAAGTTCATCGCGAATAAATTGGTATTCGTGTTCGGCCCCATGCGCGAGGTCGTCATGGACGGAGCACCGGAACTGAACGGGAAGGTATTGGACGCGTTAGTGAAGGCTCTACAGGCGAAGCAGATTACGCCTGTACCTTACAGACCTGCCTTGCTGGGGCTGGTGGAACGCTTCCAGCGGTCCTGGAAGGACATGGTCGCGATGTATGTGGCAGAAGCTCAGGACGACTGGGACCAGTGGCTACACTGCGCGGCGTACGCGTACAATGGCGCCAAGCACTCAGCCACAGGATACAGCCCGAACGAGCTCATGATGGGAAGGAAACTACGAGCGCCGAGCGAGCTACTACGCAGCAGCGGCATCACGCAGACTGGACCAGCTGCGGAGTACCACCGCAGACTGGTAAACAACATCGCAAAAGCTACGAGTGCAGCGCACGCAGCGCTGGCGAAGGACCAACTGCGTCGCGAGCGATACTACAACCGGCGAGTCCGGCATGACGTGGAATTTGGCGTTGGTGATCTGGTGTGGGTGTTCAAGCCTCCACGAGGCAAGGGCATTACGAAGCTGTCACACCAGTGGATGGGTCCGGCACGCATCGTACAAGCAGCAGGATTCGAATATTGGGAAGTCGTCCGCGACGATACGGACGAGCACTTGATCGTTCACTGTAGTTTCTTAGTGTCCAGCCGCTGTCCGAGCGACTCGCTGGAAGTGATCGCTGAGAAGCTCCTCGCAGAGTTGGAGCCGGAAGACGACGATAGTGACGGGGAGTTGGCGGTGGACGACGGCGCTGAGCAGGGAGGAGCGCAGCACGACGGCGAAACCGCAGCGGCCACGACGAGCAGTGGCAATACGGCCGACGAGTCGATAGTGGGCGAGGGCCGAGACGAAGGCCAAATGACGCGAGATGACGCCACGAGGGACGTCATGGCGGGAACGAGTGGTCGCGGGAGTGCCACAACAACACGACCGAGTGTACCAGTGTCAACCAGAACAAATCTGGCCGGACAAGACGAGGAAGAGAAGCAGCGGTCGGGTGATGGAACGGCACGCCCAGGAGCCGATGAGGCGACACGCGTTTCAACAGCCCCGGCGGACCAAGGCGGAGATGCGAATGAAATAAGCCAACCAGGAAGAGCGGCGCCCAGGATGAGCAGCACAGATGGAGCGAGGTCGAGCGCAGCAGCGCAACCAAAGCCGTCAGTCAGAAATCGAGGGTGGAAACGTAGGGCAGAAGCGGATGCCGAAGCCAAAGCCCACGAGGAAACGAAGGAGCGCCGGCGACGAGAAGCCGACGAGCGCGAGACACGTGCAGCAAGACGCCAGGCTACACGTCACGAGCAAGAGGCCGCAGAAGCAGAAGCAGCTAATACAGACGCTGCTAGTGGGATTCATGGAGGTGCGGAAGCCGATGATCACGAGGCCGAGACAGCAGCACGACGAGGACCAGACGCTGACGATCACGGGTGTCACGGCGAGGACAGTGCCGATACGGAAGAGTCAGCAGTCGACGGCGGACGAGGAGCAACGGTGGAGATGCTTCGTGGACAAGGGCGTCCACGTTGGCAGCCTCCCATGCCCGAACTCCTGCAAGTGGAGACGGCTGGGTACATCGTGGAGCGAGCACGACGGCGGGTCCGCAACCGAGCAGGACGCTACGTGCGCGAGCACCAAGTGGAGTACAGCACGGGGCCAGGGCGACCGACAGGACGAAGATGGCTCACTGAAGAAGAATTTGAGCAGCTTGACGATGCTGCCAAGGTCGCGGACGACCTTGGAGCCGGGAATGGCGTGTAGTAGGTTGGCTCGTCGCGTTGCGCAAGGCCACGAACGAGCACTGCCAGACGATCGTGTGGCGGTGATCGACTTGACGTGAGGCGAGTACGGTGAACAAGTGGCCAAGTCGGGCCGTAGTGTGGGACAAGATACGGGTGGTGACGAGGGCGAGCCAGTGGGCTAGTGCCACCAGCCACCGACGGGCGTTGAGCAAGCAGTGGAAGGTTGAAGTGGCGACAGCGACGGTAGAAGGTCGCAGGCGTGGGGCGACACGCCGACGGACAAGGGCGAAGAGTATGCAAGCAAGGCGAGGCGAGATCAAGAGCAGGAACGTGAGGCTATGAGGCCTTGAAGTACCGGTGAGGGAGAGGTCCAGTAGGCTAGGAAGGCGCCCGTGCAGTAGGAGTAGAGGTAGATCGACGGGGAGTAGGAGGGCAGCGAGCGGCGGTCGGCCGGCTCGACCCTCAGTTGCGATTTTTCACTGGTTAGTGGAGGATCAAGACTAATATACACGAGTTGCGCCGACGCAGGGTTACGGTCGAGACAGGTGAGCAGAGGCAGGCTCGTGCACAGATGAGGGCAGTGTTCGAATAGGGCGGCGGGACCGTGGAGAGAGACCACGGGGGCTGTGGTAGTTGGAGCTCCTCGGCCGAGGGACGACAGGGCTCGCATGTGCCAGTGTGCGAAGGGCTCTGCTGTCCGGTGCATATAACCGGGTTTACGAGCAGGAAGCGGCTAGTGGGGCCACCCGACCACTAGTGCTGATAATGCTTCCTCCCAGCCATCCCTATCCTAGCCATGCGTGCAGGCCAGTAAAGTCTGGTCGACACTGAACGGCCTCGCACTGGTAGACTCCCCTGCTAGCCGTGGCGCTCCCAACCGCTGAGGTGGTCAACTTGTGTTAACTATCTACCTACGCCGTGGTGTAACAAGAAGGTCACACGGGTTGGAGATAACGACACTTCTATAGATAAAACCTAACACCAAATAGAACGCCGTTAACCCCCCCCCCCCCCCAGATGAGTCCGTTGAGCCTTCACCGTCTCACTCGGGGAGGAGGTCTATATAAAGCGATAAGCACAGCGTTTCCGGTTCATTTTTCACTCTTCATTTTGCTCAGGATGAGCTCCACGCCGAGTGATACTTGTCAATTTTAGGGCATTAATTTTTAAAACTGTACGTTTACGCACTGGTTGTGGTGACATTGAAGTGAATTAGCAGTGATTCTGACACCTTTCGGACACCCCATTGCAGTTGGGAATCGAAAAGTCTGACGGAAATTGGACACGATTGCATGGACACTCTCGGTAACACGTATGGGTACAAAACTGAATGGTAGCATAACAGTGGTAAGAGTGGGAGCACCAATTTATTAATCGCCGATTAACAAAGGTCTACGAGGCCCGCAAAGTTCACCTTGGCGAGCTCTTTGGCAGACGCCAGGGCTGCGGCGGGATCTTTCCAAGCCGCTTTGGATGCATCATCAACAGCGAGCCTGCTCATTTGTCACCACTACCAGCACCTCTATCGCCGATCAACCGAGTTTAATCTTAATAGTGGCGGGATCAGGACAGTTTTGCGCCGCCTGGGGTTCCCTGAACCTGTTGATGACGACGTTCAACTCCCAGTTAGCACCATTAGATTGAGCCTACTCTCTTGAAAATTGCGATCTCAACTGCTGTATCCCTCTGTAAAGTGATATAAGTTGTACCATTCCTATATCAATACAATATAAATTGCGGTAATTTTTATTATTGTTTAGCTTGAAATTGCAGTTTTTATTACTGGCAGCCGGTGGATCCGATTCAATATCATACTGTATTGGCGGATCTCTGGCTGAGGCGACTCGCTGCTACCTTCCGCGCCTCCTGCTGCGCCTTTTTCGACTTAGGTGACGGCGCAAGTTGGCAGGTCGTGCGAATACTTTCGCACACTTCCAGCAAGCACGTGCGCGGCTTGCGCTGGCGTGGTCGACCGGGCTGCGTGCGGAGTTCCGTGGGCATTGTTGGTGCTTCCCAAGTGAGGTGCGAACCTAAAGTAGCTAGTGTGCGAACCTAGTCAAACACTACTAAGTGAATGGCGGGCAGACGCCATGTGTTAGCACATCTAAGTGCTCTTTCACTTGTTGTTGTTGTTGTATTACGTCTTCGCGTCAATCTGTCTTACTGGGAGCCTAGGTGTAAAGTAGCTAGTCTCCGGCATAGGGTAGTATCCGCATACGTCAAGTCGTCCTCACATGGCATCCATGCGATTATGTCTCCCACGAGTTTCTTCCACTCGGTCGTGTTTTGAGCTTGGGTACGAAGCGTGAGAAGGTCAGTTTTGGTGCGGAGCCGGCGTCCTCGCTTGGTATTGCGAAGGTCTTGATCCAAGATCGTTGGTAGCGTCGTGCGGGGGCGTCCTCGCCAGCCACCTTCAGTAGAGCTGTCGAAGTAGCGAGCAATTTGCATGAACGCTGGGTTGCGATCCGAGCCGCGAAGAACCTGTCCAAAGAGTACCCATCGTGCCTTGGTGATGCGGTAGCGCAGAGGTCGAGCGTTACAGCGCTTGTAGAGCGCTGCGTTGGAGATCCGCCGAGGGTAGCGGACGCCGAGTACCTGGCGAAGTTGTCGGCGATGAAAGCTCTCAAGGCCGAGCACGTCCCCCTTCGTAAGCGCCCACGTACCGCAGTTGTATAGCAAAATCGGCAAAACGTAGCTGTTGTACAGGCGAACTCTGGTGCGCTCGGATGTCTGCGAGGTTCGCAGCCATAACGTCCACATTCGGTTGAGGGCAGCACAGGCGAGCTGTTTACGGCGCGAGACGTCTTCGGCATCACCCAGAAGCGAACCGAGTTTCTTGGTGTTGCGCCATGCTTCCTCTTGGACGTGGACGTGACGAGTAGGAGTACTGGTTGATGCGCGAGCAACCGTCGTCAGCTCGGTCTTCGACGAGTTCATGGCCAGCGACCAGCGAGCCAAGATCGCTGGGGCTTTGTCTTGGATGAAGGCGGTGGCTTCGACGGTGCGGCACACGAAGTCGGCGTCGTCTGCGTAGACGATCATATCGTCGAGGAATGCACGGCCAACGTCGAGGGAGTCGGCGAGATCGCGTAGAGCAGCTTCTAGGTAGACAATGAACAGAACAGGAGAAAGTGAGTCGCCCTGGGGCGTACCGAGGTTGCTTGTGAACGGGTTCAGCGTGGTCGATCCAGATCGGAGCGACAGCGTTGTGTCCGCGAGCAGGAGCTGGATTAGGCGCACTTCGTCGTCGTCGAGGAAACTGCGGAGCACGTCCATGAGCTTGGCCCGGTCGATGGTGTCGAAGGCCCGCGACAGGTCGATGCCGAGGATATGATATACCTCGCGATAGCGTTGGACACGTGCAGCGATCCAGCGGTGGGCCCAGACGGCATCGGCGGTGCTGCGACCGGGGCGGAAGCCGCTCTGATGTGGCGAGAGATACCCTGCAACGTTGCCGGCAATCCGGCGAAGCACCACGACCGATAGTGCTTTTCGAACGCAATTGAGCAGTACGATTGGACGGAGGCTGGAGCACTCGCCGCGAGGCTTGTTCGGCTTGGGCAGACCAATCAGTAGGCCGGCACCAAGCCGGATATGTTGACCTGTGGCGAATCCTTGATTGATGAGCTCAGCGAGCGGTTGGGCGAGAGCATCAGCGCCATACTTGAGTAGTTCGGCTGATACGGCGTCTGGGCCGGCGGCGCGGCCGTTCTTGAGCCGATGGAAGGCGCGTTCGAGCTCGGCTGGGTCAATCGGTAGCTGCAGCGGTCGGCGCTCCGAATCGGGGTGGATTACTTCTCGGGATGAGTCAACAAAGAGATGGCGAAAGTGCTATCGCACTAGGTGGTTAGTTCGGTTAGTAGATAGAGCTAGTTTACCTTGTTTGTCTCGGATGTGTTGGCGGGGGCTCGGCTTGCGAAAAAGTGCACGTGTAGCTTCGTAGACGCGACTCGATGTACTGAGTGACTCGATCACTTCTGCTTGGTGGTCGAAGGCTTGGTTCGCTAGTTCGAGGCAGCGGGTTCTGATGGCATGGAGGATTTCGTTCCGGGTCTTGCGCAGCTGACGAGCGTCGGCACTGGTGTTGTTGTAGATTTCAAGGCGTAGCTGCTGCTGGAGGTAGGAGAGTGTTTTTAACTGCGGGTCGTCGAAGCGACCTTTGCTGATAGCCGGGTCCCAGCGGTCTTGGGGCGAAGCGGTGTTTAGGGTCTCGGCGTCGTCTTGGAGTGCAGCGGCGAGGCGGCGTTGGTAATCGGTGCGGACGTCTTCGTCGTAGTAGAGGCGGCTGCGTGCGAGGCGTGTTTCCTCGTCGCGGGCGACGTGGGTCTGGAAGCGGCGTCGGGGGACGTCGCGAAGATTGAAGTCAGCAGTCACTAGCTTGTGATCGGAGTTAGTGAGGGTACCGCCCCATGCGTGGGCATTCGTGCAGAGCTTGAGGATGGACGCCGGACTTAGCACGTAGTCGATTTGATTGTAGATGCAGTGTCCGACGCGTCGTTGCGTCCACGTTGTAAGATTCTTGGCACGCTTGCGGAAGAAAGTGTTAGTTGCAGTTAGTCCATGTAATTCACAGAAAGCAGCGAGTAAGTGCCCATTGCGGTTGCGATATCCGAGGGCCCAGTTGCCTACGAAGTGCTCGCCGTCGTGAGGTTGGCCCAGTTTGGCGTTGAAGTCGCCGAGAACAAAGGTGAGGTCGCGCCGGGGGAGCTTGTTGTGTGTCGTAGCGAGGTCAGCGTAGAAGCGGTCGGCTTCCTTGATGCTGCGGCCCATGTGTGGGGCGTATGCGTTGATGATGTTCATGCGTCCGCTTCGGAGCCGTAGCTGGAGGACACCGAGGCGGTCGGAGACGGCCCACGCGCTGGTGACGTAGCGGCGCAGGTGAGGCGCCACCACAAAGCCGACGCCGTAGTGGGGGTTAGTGCATTTCAGGGTGATCAGAGAGTAGTTACCGATGGACTGCGTGGCGTCGGTGCATATCTTCGTCTCTTGGAGGGCAGCAATGTCGACGTGGTACGCCGCGAGGTCTGCAGGAAGCGTGTCGAGCTTCTTGCGCTCTGAACCAATGGAGTTCACATTGAACGTACCTAAGCGAAGGAGGCGGGGGGAGAGAGATCTCGGGGAGGGTGTTGTGGGAATAGATGTGAGGGATAGACTTGTTAGAGACTGGCAAATGCTCGAAAGCACTGCCTTAAAGCGACCGGCGAGCATCAAGCCCGTCAGCGCTCCGGGAGTGCGTCACCCCAACCCACCAAAAAGCTCTTTCACTTAGATAAGGTAATTCCTCGATAATACATGTAAAACAAACGCACCACAGGTCATTCTCGGTTGGTACACTCCTTCGATTCTGTTGAATGAGGAGGAGCGCAGCGCGCGCCCCGCTCGTAGAATGGCAGCAGGCAACGCCTGTCTGCCAGTCGAGTAATTGGATAATGAAAGAAAAACCTCGTTAAGTTGTTAATGTTTATATTAGCAAGTACGATTGGAAAATGTTCAGATCGCCAGCTGCGATCAGGCAGAGAGCTGCCTGCCATCCATAGTGCGATGACGACAAGAGGCCGAGGAGTGAGCTGTCGAGGACGCAGGAGCTCACTTCCTCTTTTGCCCCCAGGTACCGAGCACGGACCTAGAGTAGTAGGCATAGGAATAAGAGGTTAAGAGTAATATATTGTTGAGAGTTACCTACAGTATTCTGTTCATTTTAACAGATTCATACTCCCTAGCCAAGGCTACGTTATTCGGTCACGCATGATCTCCCGTAGGTGTCATGGTTTTTTGCTAAGTCCCAATAACGCCAGAATTGCGTGGCTATTAGCAGGTGGCTCAGGACCCAGCTATCCACGCTTTTTCGCCAGGTCCCAGCAACGTCACGCCGCTTCTCGCCGCAAAAGAACTGGCCGGTGAACGCCGGTGTGGACAAGATCATCTCCGCGCTGGAGCCCGTGAAGGAGTCGTACCCGACGCTGTCGACGGCCGATCGGTTCGAGCTGGCGGGCCAGGTGGCCCTCGACGACGCCAACAACGTGACCATCGACTTCATGGGCGGCCGCACGGACTCCAACAACGGGAACGGCACGGAGATCCTGGCCCCGCGCGAGTACTAGAACACGACACTGATCTCCGTGCGCGGCAACATCAAGATCCTGGGTGTGTCTCCGTACAAGGCGGTGGCTCGGGCTGGCCGTCCGTGCAGCGTGGCGCAGCAGAAGGTGCTGGGTTATAGCGGCTCGTACAGTAACGACTCGCGCACGCTGTCGAACGATTAAGTTCAGGTACTCCTGAACGAGACGTGAACCGAGGTACCCGTCGGAGAAGGAGTACAAGGCGGAGGGCAAGGACATGGTGGACACGGACCTGGCGCTGCTGGCGGCGCCTGAGCTGAAGAAGGCGGTGCAGCTGTTCGCTTCGGAGGAGGGCGTCTTCAAGCACATGTCCTCTTCGGCGTGAGCCAAGCTCATGACAGCTGACCACTTCAGCGCGAGCAGGGCGGCGGCGCGTGTAAGATATCCTAGTCGACAAATACAGTTGACCCTGCACACCGCAGTGCAAGTGCGGCAGCATAATTAAAGCGAAGTTTCTATGCTCGACTGGTTGCTTGCCTTTCTTTCATTTACCAGCGTGATGGCACTCTTCTCACTCGTACGAGGTTCTGTTCATAGTGGTCTGACATAGGCGCCGCGCAATGTGAGCCAAACTTACTCTCTTTTGCGCTTGCTGAGCAAGGTAGGCGGCTCTTTTGGGGTCAGCGGTGATGTTCGCGACGACAACCAACTTCGGGATCGCCCATTCACGCCAACACAAGAGGCACTGGCAGTAACAGAGAGGCTGTGTAGGAACTTACTTCACGATAAAATCCAGAGCTTCTCCGTGCTTTAGCACGGCTTAGTAAATAAATTAGAAGCAGCAAACGATAGCGTGCTAGGTTCACCCCGAACCTTGCTAAGTTCGATTTTGTTTATGGAGAAACACAAACAAATACGTAGATATGGCAGTCACCACATTTAAATGGTGTTCTCTGATTGGCCAAAACACCACGTCAAATCTCTGACAGCAATTTGCCACCATTGCACACTTCCAGTGTCGTGAAATGCAGCTCGAAGTCGCGGCGTGGGTGCTGCGCCACCACCCAGCGCTGCAGGCCGCGCTGCCGCACCTGGTGCCGCTCGTGTCCGACTTCCTCGGGCCCGACCCGAACCTGTCGCTGACCAAGGCCTGCAAGCTCGGGTCCACCCGCCTGCTCGACTGGCTCTGGGAGCGCAGCTGCGTCAGCGCTGACGCCAGACCGGACGGATGGTCCGATCCACACTATTACCGTTATCAGTTCCACGAGGCCATTGAAGTTGCAGCCGGTCAGGGTGACGTGAGCGTGGTGACGTGGCTTATGGACCACTTCTCGGGCTGCGATGTGTCCTCCGACGCCGGAGGACGCATCGCAGCCCGCGAAATGACCGCCGTAGGGTCACCTGCAACTGCTGCTGGAGAGGGACGCAGGGCGGGGACGTCCCCACAAGGTGGACAGAGTGGAGCTGGAGGACAACGAGTGGGGGGACAGCGCGCCTGTGATGGACGCCAAGTGGACCGGCTCGGGCAACGCAGTCCGGTGGAGAGGCCATGCGATGTACTCCGCCGTCGTTTCGGGCAGGATGGAGGCTGCTTGGTGGCTGTACGATAACACGCCTCACCAGTCAAACGCAGACGGCGTTAACCGCGCCGTGGAACGCGCCGTGGCTAATGGTGACTTCGAGTTTGCGGAGTTTCTGCTGCCTCGCGGACGCAAAATCGCGAACTATGTTGGGTACTTGATGGGACCTCGAGCAGCGGAGCCCATGCTGCAGCGAAGATATCTGAAGGACAATAAGATTGCTGCGATCGGAGCGATTTGGGTCGCTGCCCGAGAAGGAAACTTAGACCTCATGAAGCGCATCGCCGCGCAACATCCGAAACCACCACGAGGCAAGAACAACGAGTGGCTTCAGTTCTGGGGTTACGCCATGACTTCAACGTGCGAAGGGGGAGACGTTGAGATGATCGAGTGGATGATGGAGCACCCAACCGGCCGGCTGCTTTGCAAGCAAATGAAGGAAGACACCGTCATGAATAGCTACGATGGTACTGCTGCACAAAGCCGCTGAAGTAGGCCGCATCGAGGCATTGGAGTATCTCGTCGCGCAAGGATGCCGCGATGAATACTCGCATGGTATGGTGAACGCAGCTCGTAAGGGACACATGAACTGCATCGAATGGCTACTTGAACACATTTACCAGTACCACCCACAGTGATCGGGTGCCCGTGTTGTGCTAGAAGCCGCAAAGCTCGATCACTTGGACATCTTAAAGCTCTTCCATGCGCCATTGTACGCTTCAGCTTCCAAGTGAAGGAAAATTGAAGACAGTGGGGTGTCATCGACGAAGCCAGCAGGTTAACCGGTCTGAAGGGTGCACGCCGGCTGTCTTGGAGAAAACCGCCCTCAATATCCACTTGGAAGTAGTGAAATGACTGGAAAGAGCTACGACTGCTTCGTTGACGTCAAAAGTGATGGATCCCGCTGCGGAATGTGGCCATTTCGATTTGCTGAAGTGGTTGCACACAATGGAAGCAATGGGTGCACAATGCAAGCAGTAGAAAATGCGATTGACAACGGAAATCTGCGCGTTACGTGCTGGTTATGCTGGTACTACCCTGAGTTCGTTCCTAGTCATAGCCGACTATGAATGTACCCGGAGAATTTTTTTGACACGCTGCTGTTTATTCTGGCAAACTACCCTGATATACTCACTCTGGAATTCGGACGGAATCTGAATTAGCTGGGGGTACTGAAAGGGGAGTGACAGAACTGGCTAGACGTGGAGTATCCTGAGCGTCCCACTAAACAGTGATACTGGTTGTCGTGTTAAATACAGTAGTAAGAAATTGCCTCAGTTAGTGTGTTGTTGTCCTGCGTCGTAAAACTCGTGCGGCAATGATTCATCAATATCTGGTTCGGTACTCTACTTCTTAATGCTTTATGGAATACAACCAATGAGTTGGCTAGTGGCCCAGGTGCCGGCTATGCTACACCTGCATCGTGCTATTTACTCGCCATCTTTGAGTACAGGAAGACCGTCAAGGGACCGTTGGAACTTTGTTAAGTCAGAGACGTGTTAGTAAATTAGCATTTGCCAACGCGCAAAGCGTGCCACAACAGAAATGTTCCGAAAACATCGCACTCGTTTCACAATCCGTCATCTGAGCCTGCCTCCGTGATACCACAATGAAAATACAATGCGTAACTATATTTTGATACCTGCTTTGTAGCTACAGTACAAGTAGAATTTCTCGATCTACTTCGACGCTTTCAAGCCTCTTACGGCTTCTTCACTTCGCCATCGAAGAAAGGGATTTCTCCCTGTGTGGTCACTCGAACGGCGTGTCTATTGCCCGGCAGATAGTCGAATGTCGCGTAGTGTGCGGTCACGCGGTTGTCCCAGATAGCCACAGCGTTCTTCGTCCAGCGGAAGCGGACCTGGAACTCGTGACCCTCCGTGATGTGCTTGTACAGCACCTTGAGTACCGCGTCTGCATTTGCCCAAACGCAGTTAGTTTTCCCTCCTTACAACACGGCTAAACGAACCACTTTGTCCGTACCTGATTCACGAGAGGAGAGCTGCGGAATGCGAGTGGTGAAGGCCGGGTTTACGTAGAGAGCTTTGCGACCGGTGACCGGGTGGGTGCGCACGACGGGGTGCTCGAACTCGACCGGCGGACGACGAATGGTGTGGCCACGACGGTCGGCTCGCTCAGCTTGACCCTGCAAGTGTCAAATCGAGGATCAGACTGTCAGTAACTGGTAACGATAACACGATTGCCACCGATGAAAATGCCCACCTTGCTGCTGTGGATCGCCGTGAGCCCCTCAATGAAACTCTTGAACAGCGGCGTGAGACGCTCGTAGGCCTCGTAACCAGACGCCCACAGCGTGTCGCCACCCACTTGCGGGTTCGTCAGCACCTTGAAGCTCGTGTAGGACGGCGGCTGGCGCTCGTTGGACACGTCGCTGTGCCACACGTTGTCCGGGTCGTACTCCTGGCGCTTGAGGATGCGCGCGCTGTCCTCGACCGAGTTCTCCACCACAAGCACCTCCGGATGGCCCTCCGGGTGGCCCAGGTTCTGGTGCACGTGCAGTGGCCCGTAGTAGCGTCCGAGCTCTAGCTGTTGGTCGATGTTGATCTCCTGGTCGCGGAAGAAGACCACACCGCGATGGGCAACGAGCAACGCCAGTTCGTCGCGCTGCACGTCGCTCAGCTCGTGCAGCTGGACGCCCGACAGCTCGGTGCCGATCTTGGGCGCCAGGTGCGTCACCGTCGCGTCCTTGAGCAGGTTCTTGAACGTCGGGTCGGCGTGCAGCGCGCGGTCCTCGTACGGGAGCACGGGGATCGGGTCGTACGTGGTGGCCGGGTAGACGGACTTGAGCTCCGGGTGCTCGAACGGCGAGTGCTCCACCTCCTGGTTCAGAGCGTTCTTCACGGGCTTCGGAGTGGTCTGGGACGAGGCTGCTTTGGCCGCAACGGGGACGGTCGAGGCGCGAGTCGGAGTCACCGTCTGGAGGGTGTCTTGCTGCTGCGGAGCCATGGCTTGTCACGGGTGGGGCGAATTGGAAAGTGAGAGACGACCAGACCCTCTTTCTCCACAACACGTCGGACCCATTGTTGAACACACATGGATTCTCATGCATCGCTTGAGGATTCCTGCTGGGCTTATCTCGAGGCAAAGCGTGTGCCATGTAGGGTTGCTGCCACCGCGGAGGTGACATTGGTGCTCATGGCGCCTCTCATTGGCCTCCACCAAGACACGCTCGGCCAGCGGAGGCCTGCTACGTCACTGGCGCTATGCATTGTCGATACCCGCGTGGGCATAGAAAGGGGGAGCGTCGCACCACCAGAATGCCTCAAGCGTTTTCATTGGTGGTGAAGGATGTTTTATGAGCCAATGGGAAGCGTCCGTGGATGCACGTCCCGCCTGACAACTTCAACATGATTTGACAAGCAAAGCTGGGCTTTTTCGTGCGGATCGACACGCTTCATTACTGCGGTGGAATCGAAAGAGTGGTCTTATATTCCAGCGCTGCCATCCTTACCAGTCGAGCGATCAGAGCCCAACACTCTTCAGCAACCACCTCAGAACGTACTGCCGCTTGGCGGCGATCAAGTTGATGGCGTAGGGACAGAACCTCTGTACGAAGAGCAGGGCGTCGAAGCTGTTCATCTGCCATGACAAGTCGATGTGGGGAGTCAGTCCAGGGTATCGCTGCGTCAAGTAAGCGGCGACCTGCAGGTCCCCATCCAGAAGGCGTTCTCGATCGCCTTGGCCGTGTAGCCCTCGGAGTGATTCTCATGCAGCCACTTTACGACGCGAAACTGACTGTGGTCCCCATGATGCCAGCCGTACATCCCTCGTGTCGATTAGCGTGAAGCCACTACACAACACGCAAGCCTCCGCTGGCTGCTACTGAGTCCATAGCCTCCGTAGTCCAGCTTTCTGGCCGAATCGCGTGGAAATGCCCGAATGTCGCCGCTTCATCCATAAAACGCTCGTTGTGCAAATTTCGGGCGGATTCACCACCAGCCATTCGAGAACGGACAAATGACTCCTTTTTGCAGCCAGATCCATTACGTGAGTGGTTTTAGTCCACCACATGCTGCAGATCCGCTTACCTTTGCCCTGAATTAAAACACTTCCGATGATGCTGTGTCATCGCCAGCAGACATCTTCCTCTTCTTGGAACTGTTGTCGCCAATTGCCGCTGTTGGCTAGCAAGAACTCCACTACAGACAGATGACCGTTTGTCGCGGCGGCATCAAACGCATCCTCTGATGCTTCGCAACCCGAGAAATGAACGAAAAGTCACTGCACCGTAGCCATATCGCCACAGTCCGCAGCTACCATGACTGATAGAATGGACTCCCCAACGGTAATAGTGGGGTTCTGGCCGAAGAAAGGTGCTGAGAGGTCACCCTGCAGACCGCTTGACCACCCATGTACAACTTGTCTCTCACATGAGATCGAGAAGCTTGAGGGAGCCCATGGCGCAAGCTCGATGCAACGTAAGCGTTGGCGAGGGGCCGACACGCTTTAAATCTTCTTGCCGACGGACGTTCTCGAGCGCAAGCCTGGGTGCTGGCGCAGCACTACCTCGACAGAGGTGAGCATTGCAAGTGCGAATTTAGGGTCTCTTGAATTGTGAAATGACTACTGAACCGGCAACTGTCGAGAACCTTTGATGGTGAATTAGTAAAACGTATGCTGTGCCTTCCGATGAAGGTTTCGAGGTTTTGAAATCATCGAGTTGTTTTTTTTATATCAATTCAAGACCGAATCTCCATATAACTCCGCACCTGCATAGCTCACTTACTTGGGGGCAGCCTCGGGGTCGAAGTACGGCACCTCCCCGTGCGGCGTCACGCGGACAGCGTGGCGGTTGCCAGGTAGGTAGTCGAAGGTGGCGTAGTGGAACGTGGAGCGGTTGTCCCAAAGCGCTACAGCGTTCTTCGTCCAGCGGAAGCGCACCTGGAACTCGTGACCCTCCGTCACGTGCTGGTACAATAGTCGCAGCACAGCGTCTGCGACAGTCGAATAGACGTGAACGAACAGTTAGCGAGCCGCGTCCACCTACCCCAAAACACTAACTCCTTACCAGACTCCGCAGCAGACAACTGCACGATGCGCCTCGTGAACGCCGGGTTCACGTAAAGCGATCGGCGGCCCGTTACCGGGTGAGTGCGGACAACCGGGTGTTCAAACTCGACCGGCGGGCGGCGGATCGTTTGGCCCTTCGCTGCAGCGGCAGCAGCTTGAGGCTGTCGACACACATGAACACGTTAAGACAACGATCCAAACACACCCTCATCAACCAAACAGCAACTCCTTACGATGCCCGTGTGGATCGCCGTGAGACCTGAGATAAACTCCTTCATGGGGGGAGTGAGGCGGTCATACGCCTCGTAGGCAGACGCCCACAGGGTGTCGCCGCCCACGGGCGGATTCGTCAGCACCTTGAAGCTCGTGTAGGACGGCGGCTGGCGCTCGTTGGACACGTCGCTGTGCCAGGCGTTGAACGGATCGTAGATCTGGCGCTTGAGGAAGCCGTCGCTCGTCTCGACCGAGTTCTCCACGACCACCACCTCGTTGTGGCCCTTGGGGTGGCCCAGGTTTTGGTGCACGTGCAGTGGCCCGTAGTAGCGTCCGAGCTCCAGCTGCTGCTCCATGTTGATCTCCTGGTCGCGGAAGAAGACCACACCGCGATGGGCAACGAGCAACGCCAGTTCGTCGCGCTGCACGTCGCTCAGCTCGTGCAGCTGGACGCCCGACAACTCGGTGCCGATCTTGGGCGCCAGGTGCGTCACCGTCGCGTCCTTGAGCAGGTTCTTGAACGTCGGGTCGGCGTGCAGCCCGCGGTCCTCGTACGGGAGCTCGGGGATCGGATCGAACGTGTCATCCGAGTACACGCTGAGCAGCTCCGGGTGCTCGAACTTGGCGTGCTCCACCTCCTGGTTCAAGGCGTTCTTGATGGCCACGGGCTCGGAGGTCTGGGCGCCCGACGTCTTGGTCGGCTCGTTCTGGTGCTGTGGGGCCATTGTGAGGGTGTCCCGAGTTACGCGAATTGCAAAGTGAACTCTTGAGCCCCCTACGTACGTGTCGTTCGGGATCCAGAGCCCATCTCATCGTGGTTGCATTATTTTGTGGCGAGGCGACAGTCATGTCAGGCACTTTGGTTCCGGTGAGCTAACAACTATCGGATCAGGGGCTCCACAGTCACATCACCAGCGAGGATGGGCCATATGGCGGGGTGACGGCGCTGGCCATGACACGGGCGATTGCCGGACGCGCGATTGGCGAGGTGCAGGCCAATGTGCAGCCAGACCGTGAGGACACGGCAAATGGTCCATTATGCCGCTGTTTAACGGGTGCTTGGTGATTGGCTGCGGCTGGCGGCGAATCACGACCGCGTATGTTTCCACTTCAACGTGGACGTTCCGGAGCGGGAAGGACTTTTTCACGTATGCAGCGCAGCTTACGTGCGGGTCGCGCGCACACATAGGAAGATCACCGGTGAAGCGCGTGCCAGGCCCCGATCTGACGAGGGTTGCGTCGCTATCGCCCCTCGGAGCGAAGGAATCAACCGAAAGCAGGAGGGGGTTCGTGTCCGTGTACCCATAGTGCGCACACAAGGGACTTGATGCCGAAGAGACTTCCATTGCGCGCGACTAGCATAACCGAGGAGGCTCAACTAGCAAAATGGACGCGAGAACGCCGCGGTAGACAGGGCACACTCGAGCGGTGGCACCAACACCGATAACCACGTTCCGATGGTTGGGCTGCCTCAACTTTCGCCAGGTGTTAACCGGGTAGGTGCTGTGCTCTCACACATTAGCTGTAGCTCGAGGGCCGCGATGAAGGCGGCCCTGCAATTTGCAGGCAGCCGAGAGCCTGCCCATCGACCCCCGGGGTGTCCTTCGCAGTGCCAGCTGTCAACTCGTGGTACTGTGTCGGGCGTTAAGTTTGTCGTTTGGCGGTGCTCGAGTTCCAATTGGCCGTATCGGTATCCGCCGAAGGCCAATGGCGAGGACGAATGCGGCTTACACTTCAACACGCTGGGGCCAAAGTCGGTAGCTGGAGCCTGTCACCAGGTGTGGCCGATCCATCGTCCAGCAGGACAAGCGAGAGCATGTCATCTGCAACGAAATACAACGTTCCTATCATACCGCCAGACGGAGGCAAAAACTACAACATCCCAGAAGCTCATTCCGGAATTCGCCGCCTCGTGCCAAGATGTCCAAGGTGCAGTCGCCTATACTCACGCCGCAGCTGACGCCGTCCGTCTCGGGCTACATCAACACCAAGCTCTGGGATGAGCGGCCCGTGCGGTACGCCGCCAACGTGCTCAAGCACGTGTGCATCTTCCTGCTGATCCTCACCGCGTGCGAGGAGGTCACGAGCTTCGCCATCGGTCAGTCGCTCAAGAACTTCTTCCAGAAGCTGGGCTGGTCCAACAAGGGCTCCACGTCCATGAAGCTGACGTACGATTCCTTCAGCCAGTTCATGTGCATCGTGGCCGGCTACATCGCCGACGAACGGCTGGGCAAGTTCAAGACGCTGCTGTCGGCCGCCACGCTCGACTCGTTCGGCCTGCTCTTCCTCGTCATCGCCGCGCTGCCCGTGGTCGTCAACAACCACCTCGGCGTGAGCAAGGCCATCTTCAACGTCGGGCTGTTCCTGGGCGTGGCCGTCTCGCAGATCTGTCTGCGGTCGCTGGTCATTTCGTACGGCGGCGACCAGTTCTCGCCCGCTGCTCCTCCGGCGGAGAAGGCCTTGTTCTTCAGCATCCAGTACTGGGTGGCCAACATCGGCGCATTCATCGGCTATGCCGTGTTCCCGTCCGTGTCTATCCACGGCTTTGGGGCCATTCCGGCTGAGTACGGCTACGTCTCCGTCTACCTGGTCGGCTTTGCCATGCTGGTGATCTTCGTGGGCCTGCTCTGGTTCACGCGCAACCGGTACGTCAACGTACCCCCCACGAAAGAGTCCATTGCACTCGTGATCAAGATCGTGGTCCACCACGCCAAAAAGAACTTCAACGCACAGATGGTAGTGCTCGGCACGGTCCTGTACATCGCCGCCTTCCTGCTCAACATCCTGGCGTCGGTCTTGTCGGACCACGGCGAGGTGGGGCACAACATCTCGTACGCCTGCGGCGTGATGATCGTCATCGCCACGGTCCTCTGGGTCTACTTCGGCCAGAGCTCCGAGTTCATGGAGTCGGCCAAGGACACCGTGGGCGGCCGGTTCGACCCCGAGCTGGTGGACGGTGTGAAGCAGGTGATCCGCATCCTCCCGTTCAACGCCTTCAACGTCTTCTGGTGGGTCTGCCAGAACCAACGCGGCAACAACCAGTCGATCGTCCAGCAGACCGACACTCGCCTCGGGAGCGGTCCGTTCTCGAGTCAAATGCCCGGACCCACCGTTCAGATGTTCAACCCCATTGGCGTCTTGATCTTCGTGCCCCTGATGGAGAAGGTGGTCTACCCGCTCTACGAAAAGCACGCGGGAAAGCCCGCAAGTCGCTACGGCAAGGTGCTGGCTGGTTACTGCGTGGCGGTCATCGCCATGATCTGGACGGGGTGCTACGAGATCATTCGACGCAGCACTTCCCCGCTCACGTACGTCGACTCGGACGGCGTGACCCAGTTCATCCTGAACGACGACGGTAAACAGGTGATGAACGACATCCCTTGGTGGACGGCCATCCCGCAGTACCTGCTTGTGGCATTGGCTGGTGTGATGATCGCCATCCCGTCGTACGACATCAACTACTCGGAGGTGCCGCAGAGCATGCGCAGTACGTCCATCGCGCTTGGATTCTTCGTCAACTCCATGGGTAGCACCCTGCTCTCCATCATCGTGCTGCTCTTCGGCAAGTACATCCCGTCCAACCTCAACAACGGACATATCGAGTACATGTTCTTCACGCTGGCTGCGGTCATGGTGGTGAATATTTTCTTCTACGTGGTCATTATGACCAAGATGCAGCTGGGTATGATCCCCCGCGTCAAGAAGGCTGGCGAAAAGGGGTCGGAAGAAGCCCAGGCAGGAGATGTGTAATTAAGTTTAGTTCTGGCTGTGATAATGGAGTATTTTTTCATACTGTTATAAGCGAATCCGATTCCGTGCCTTAAACTAGATTCGTGCTTGTGGCTTTTTCAATCATTAACTTCCATTTCATAACTTGACTGATGGGATACGATACTTTTGGCGCGTGGGGTTCTCTCTGAACGTTCACTCAAGTAGTGAACGTGACAAGCGATGTCTACCCGTGTGGAACTAGCGCTGCGCCAACGCCACGAGTTGGAGAACTTTGAGCGCAGCACCTGGACGATCTCTACATTACTTGGACCACTGCCAAGCCTCTTACTCAGTGAGGCTTGCAGTTGCGGGTCAGTAAGAACGTTGGACTGGATTTGGGCCGCGAGTTGTACGTGCATCGAAGACAGAAGCCCGAGATGGACGCTAACTAATTACCTGCGATCCGATCCGCAGTACTACCGCTGGCAGTTTTCGAAATCTGTGCTCGCGGCAGCCGAACGGGGGGATATCATGATCGTGGAGTGGTTATTCGCGCACTTCTTTGGCTGTGAAGTACCCGGGGAAAGGCCGCTCAAAATTGCCGCAGAACGGGGTCACCTGCGAGTGTTTTGTTTTTTGTTAGAGCGCCGATCTGGATAACGGCACGACACCCACCAGAAACCGAACAGGGTCAAGACGCATCTAGAAGAGCGCACCGATCAAACCCAGAGTACCGTGCTAGTCGAAGATACCTTTGACGCTAGATACTGGGGACGCGTAGTGATACACCAAGCTACGAAGAATGGACGACTTATTCAATGCATTCACGATGGTATGCAGCTTGAACGGGACGAACGCGAAGTCGCTGTTATCACTGCGTTGAAACTAGGCGACTACAAGCTGGCTGAGCTGTTATTGCCAAGCGGCGAGTGCTTATTCGATTATGCTCCCTGGTGCCCGCCTGCTGAAATGGTCGAAGAGATGCTCGTGCGGGGGTATTTTCACTGGTATGAAGAGCGCGCCGCAGACACGGTGGCTGAATTAGCGGCTAAGGGGAGGCTAGACCTCATGCAGCAGATTTTTCAGCTTTTTTCACCACTTCAACAAGATCACTCGAGCTGGAAGAAGCCTTGGCGTACTGCTCTGAAAGCGGCATGCTCTCGTGGGGCCTTTAATGTGTTACAGTGGCTGGTGGACCACCCCTTGGGTTGTGAAGAAATGACTTTTACGGAAGATCATGGATCCTTGTGTCGCGACCTATTTGGTGGTGAAGTCACAAGTGGCCAAGACGGTATGATGCAGTATCTATTCGAGCATGGCGTTCTAAAATACGGAAACACGCGTTCTGATTTGATTGATGAAATCTGTAAGAGCCACCTTGACTCCGTAAAGTGGCTAGTAGAGCACAACTTGATCGGTGATCAAAAGACATTCAGCTGCGTTATGCGCGATACGGTCGCTTGGACATATTACAGCAAGCTGTCGGGTTGAAGCGAAAGCGAACGGATCGACAATTTTCAATCTGGGGTGGCAAACGAGATACATTTTACTGGGCCGCCCTTGGACTGGCTGCAAGAGAACAACCCTGCGAAAAGTGGAACGGATACAATGGACACTGCGGCCTTCTATGGACATCTCGATGCGGTGAAATGGCTGCATTCCAATCGGACGGAGGGTTGCACGATGAATGCAATGTACAATGCTGCTGGTGATGGATATTTCGAAGTGGTGAAGTGGTTGTATGAGAACCGACCCGAGTCTCACATGCCATTCGCCATCGTGAAAGCCGTACAAAATGATCACGTGCGCATCGCACACTGGCTCAGCAAGAAATTCCCCAATTTCACTCTGAGCCGCTACCATGTACCCAGTCATAAATCCATTGTCGGTGGCGTCTGCTTCATGGGTAACACGCTGGAGGTGCTTCTATTTCTTCCTATTGCATATCCAAGCGTGTTCACGACAAGCTTCCTTCAAGAACTTCGGGATGACTACTCAAGCGGTTCGCACACGGTCAACCTGATTCTGGGTTGGCTCGACGAAAACTATCCCCCTATTAAAGCGTGAAGATCTATCTTCACATGGATAGCTTCGGCGCTTGGATAATTATCCCCTATAATTACGTTTGAGGAGTTTGTTTTATCAAGTTCATGTTAGCTCGTGTTGGAGGGGGAGGACAGGCTTACCAGCCCAGCACGCACGCTTTCTTCTGCCTGCTGTCATTTTGTGTCCACGAGGCTTTAACCATGTAGACTACCAGCCCAACCTATGTAAAAGCACCCTGGTGATGCAGTTTCTAAAGGATGAAGGGGGCTCGAGCCGAAGCTGGTGAACACAACTACGAAGTTATCTCTATTACTCTAACTCTATGTCAGTTTGGTTTTATTCAATACTGGATTGGTTGTACTTGCGCACGAACCTGGAGGGCAAGCGTTTCTCTTTGTACGTGCCAAGGATGTAGTTCACGTCGTAGAACACGTCTTTCCCGCCTTGTTGGTTCGGCACGACCTCCACAGCGCGCACCCGAGCAACGCCACCTGGTTTGTTCCTACCGCGCCACACACGCTCTAGCACTTCTACAACATCGTTCTTAGCAAAAACGTGTTCTGAATCTTGACCTCGTTGCCATGCCTCCACTGCTTTGCTCTCGTGATCACTGTCATCGCTAATCTCGTCAATTTCAAGACGCCTCGCGCATCGAGGCTCCTGGTCCTCGATAACGA
Organism: Phytophthora cinnamomi; assembly: GCF_018691715.1. Lineage (NCBI taxonomy): Eukaryota > Oomycota > Peronosporomycetes > Peronosporales > Peronosporaceae > Phytophthora > Phytophthora cinnamomi. Next base: position 437,388 of record NW_027151052.1, read on the forward strand.
TAGCGCTTCGAGGGCTGGCACCTCGGGTTCCACGAGTAGCATTCCTTGCACTGGGGGCACTGACAGGGGCACTGGCATTGTTACCCTTTCGCTTGCGTTTCCGGTTCGTCTTCGAAGAGGATATATCCCCACGAGCCGCAGTAGTAGCTTCCGCGGGCGTCGAGTCCTGACGGTTGCGCCCTTTTCTCTGACGAGCTGTCCGCTGTTTGTTATTTTTCCTGTTACGGCGAGCTGGGGAGGATGCCGGAGTTGCGCTCGGGGTGTCGTTACTGGTCGCTGTACTTGACTGTGCGTGCTTGTTTAAGTGGTCTGGCAGCTCAACAAACTGTCCCATTCCCGAAGTTTTCAAGTGGCGAGGACACCAAGCCTGATAGTAGGGGTCCCTCGTAAGAAGACCATTCACAAAAGCGCATGCAACATGGAATGCTTGTACACACTTTCGGTTGGCGCACTGGATCTTGCTCAATCCCTTCTTGCCTCCGCAAATGGTGCATTTTAACTTCCGACGTTCAGGATCCACCAGGTCGATACCGTGTACAACACCATCTTTGAAGAAGGTCTCAGGCGTGAACATTGCACACTGAGGATGCACAACTTTGCCCGTATCAGTTCCGGTAAAATCACCGCCACTCAACTCGCATAATGCGCACACTTCACTACCCTCTTGTTTCAGTTTGTTCACAAACATTCCACCAAAAGATATATCTTCAGGCTCGCTTTCTTCCTCTTCGCCGCTGTCTGCCCTGGTTCCAGCCCCTGATTTCTCGTGATCAGAATCACTATCGTCGTCGCTGTCGTCAAACTGACGTTTAGCAACCTGGAGTTCCTGGTACATGCGCTCATAGTTTCGCCACTGAATATCCTGAAGCTCCTGCTGACGGTACTCCTTCGAAGCGTACTCTTCCTCTACTTTCTTCGTGAGTAAGGCAAATGCAAGTTCATTTGATTCCATCACAGAACGGAACTGCTTTTGCAGAGTTGCCAACTCGGACTTGATTTCGTCCGCTTCGCCCTCGCTATCCGTATCATCTTCATCCACTTCATCGCCTACACGATCTTCGATGTGAAGCAACTCCGAAGAGAAGCATGCATTTGTGAGGGCTTCAACTTCGGGCAGTTTTACATCGAAATGGCGATGCAGAAGTACCACCTTTGCAGACGAGGAATTTTCAGATTCACGCGAGTCGATACCTTTCGCTTCACTTTTCCTCTCGCAGTAAACGGTGGCATTATCTGTTGAGAACTGCATTTGGAAACGACGTTTCTTAGGCGGATGCTCAATATTAGCGTCTGGTAGCGCGGCCAGCCTTTCCTCATCTGATGTCCGATTCAGCGTGAAAGCAAGTCGAAGACTCAATGTGCTTACGTCGACTTCGTCTGCATTCACATCAGGTTCTGGTTCCGTTTTCTGTCTTCTGCTGGTTGCAGTCGAGTTGTTGGTTTCGTTTTTTTCGGACTCTTCCGCTTCAAGGTCAACGACACTGATATATTTGCGCTCCACATTCTTTTCAAATCCACCTGCGACGACATATACGATGTTGTACGTGAATCGTTTTGCACCGTCGGATAGAGTTTCCTCATTCACCTTCTTGATTCGACCTACGCCACCAAGCTTATTCATTCCAGGCCAAGTGCGCTTTGCAACAGTGACAGTCGTGCCCACAGCTAAAGCAGTTTGTTCATCCACTTTTGACTCAGAATCATTTGATTCGCTCGAGACACCCATAATTATATCCGATGAAAGAAATTTCTGCTTCTCCTCGCGCGTTTTACGAAATTCAACGAGATACGCCGGTACACGTTCACGCCGCGGCATCACCAGCAGATCTCGGACTTGTTCGTATTCAGGATGAGAACTGCTCAAACGCACACCGGACATGTCTTCAACCTTTTCTTGAGTCTGCGAGAACGTACGCTTATTAACTTTCCGGATAAAAAATGCTGAATCAAGTGATTTCCAGAAGAGGTTCATCGCCAGCTTCCCGTCCGATCGAAGAAAAACCCACGGCCAATCGATACCAAGAGACACAACTCCGACATCTCCACGGGTGTTTTGATTTGACGGAGTAACAGGCTGGTGGCTGTTCGGCGACATGAAGCCAGTGTTGGAGGTCACTGTCGCTATTCCGGAGAGCGGTGTGCTAGCTACCTTGACAACGATCGATGGAGATGAGGCCTCTACTTCAGCCGAAACAACGCGAACCGAGGGTGCTGAAAACACCTTATTTTTTCGCTTAGTCCGAAACCAACAACGAGCAGGCAACGACAGCGACGGAACCACGTTTTCCTGAAAGCTCTTGGTATCTGAGTATCGCAACACCTGGTCGTTGATAGCAAATACTTCATCGCCATTCTGAATGACGCCACGGTTGATAGCCTCCAGGATCGCGGGGTTGGACGTATTTCGTGCGAGGAGAAAAATGCCGGTGCCCTTGTTTGGAGATGCAACTCCGACGCCAAAAGGGCGACTAGTAATCAACACCATTACGTACTCAAAATCTTGCTCACTGGTATCTCTTCGCTCGTATTCTGAAGGATAGAATGCGGGGGCGAAAACACTGGACTGGAGTATAGCACGACTAGTGGGAACGTCTTCCTTGCGATGAACCCCCGCTGGAATCACTTCTTGCGAAGCAGAAACAGCGACCGGAGGGACGGGATTAGACGAAGCTGAGGTGGCAAGAATGGGTGGTGTTTTCGCAGCTGTAGACTTCGCCGGCGTGTCTTCTGCTGATGCAAACGAAAGCTTGATTTGGCGACTTCGCTTTGGCTTGTTCCCGCTTTTCCTTAGTGGAGGCCCACCGAGCAGCCGTGGCGGTGACATTTTAGCTGGACTCGGTTGGGTCTTTGGTTTGATTTTGTCATGGGGATTATGATCCTCATCGGACAGCGAGTCTTGGCTGCCTTCATTATCACTATCGCTGTCCAACTCATTGTCGTCGTCGCTGCCACCTTCACTTTCACTGCCATCTTCATCCGACCAGGAGTTTTTCCGTGCCCTTTTAGCGTTCGGTTTGTCTACCGTTGATGAAATTTTCGCAGCCTCGGGAACGACAACTTCATCGCCACCATCCATTTCGAGAAACTTAGCTTGGTGTTTTAGGCACCCACTGCCAAAATGCCCCTGTCATTAACGTGAAAAGGGTATTAGAACTGATGCGCAGCGCCTGCATGCAAGCAAATGGTGTATACCTGATCTTCCATGTATCGAAGCTTGATGCCATTGCGCAGCGCGCATAGCGCGTGGTACGCCACGACGCACTTCCCCACTGCACACTGCGCACACGCTCCTTTCTCACTACAAGCCACGGTCCAGCACAAAGCCGTTAATTCCCTCACACACTCCTCAATCACCAGCCACAGCAGCTACCCACTTGGATTTCTTGCAGAAGCAGCATCGCAGCCGTCTCCTGGGCTTGAGCTTGTCCACTCCACACACCACCTGCAAATCGTCCAGCGGGCCTTGGAACCTGGCCGCGTGCTTGTCCTGCAGGTAGAGCTCGGGCAGAAACATGGAGCAGGCCACGTGCACCCAGCCGCCGTCGATCGTGGGCGCAAGCGCGCCCGCCTTGGAGCAGCAGGCCTCGCACTCGAGCTCGTGCGTCGGGACGAGGTTCTTCTCGATGTCCTGCGCGTCCAGGTACTGCCTGCACGGGTGGCAGTACCAGTCGCCCTCGGGCACGGCCGCCAGCCGGTAGCACGTCTGGTGCACGGCCACGCCGCACACCTCGCAGATCACGATCGGGTCGTTCTCGAGCGAGTCGGGCGCGCAGCACACGCCGCACAGTACCTCCTCGTCCTCCTGCGGCTGCCTCTTGTCGCTCTTGGCCGTTGCAGAGGCAGGCGTGGCCGCCTTGAGCGGCGTGGCGGCCGCGGGCGAGAGCAGCAGCAAGGGGTCGTCGTCCGTGAGCAGCGCGTCCTCTACCTCCTCCTCCTCCTCTTCCTCCTCTTCCTCTTCTTCCTCTTCTTCATCTTCTTCGCTGCCGACGTCCAGCAGCAGCTCCATCTCCTGCTCGAAGCGCCGCAGCGGCTCCAGCAGGAAGCGCTCGCTGCGGCTGCCCAGCTGCTCCTCGATCTCGCGCACGTTCTCGCTCAGCAGCGCCACCTGGTCTCGCTCGGCGCACGTGGCCAGCAGCAGCTCGCGCAGCTCGCGCAGCCGCTCGGCCACCGCCGCGTCGTGCACCTGGAAGCCGAACAGGCTGTGCCTGAGCAGCGCCTCGGCCGCCTGGCGCCGCCGCTGCTCCATGCTCGTCGCTCGCGTGCGTCTCTGGGGGCGGCGAGTGCGGAATGCGGAATGCCGCGGGTGCTTTTGCGCGCCAAAACAGGAGTGATGGTCGGTGGAGACCCCTCATTGGGCAACGGGGTTACAGTCGGGGCAGATTACGACCGCCCTCATTCGGCAACGGTAACAAGTGCGGAGCGCGCGCAATGTAATGTGCCTGGGCGTCTTGTCTTGTCCTGGCAGCAATTTTAGTTTTAAGTTAATAACAGAGGTTCATGAGATCTCGACACAGTTATAAAGACCTTGGATGATCATGTCACCGTCCGCGTGGTTTGAACACTCGTGCTCGAGTCGTCTGAACGAGGAGATGTGGCAATCGTGGAGTAGTTATTTGTGCATTCTTTCGGTTGTGAAGTGGCCCTTACAGGTTGTTGCAGCCCATGGCCACCGTCGGGTGTTTCGGATTTTGTGGGTGCAGATAAAGAGGGTCGAAGCATCTCGAGAGCACGAGTGTGCCGTTCACAGCCAGTGTACCATTCTAGTTGAAGATTCTTACCGCACTGAGTATAGGGTGCGTGTTGTGATCGAGCGAGCTACAGGGAATGGAATGTCTGAACGACGGCAAGTCACTTTCATATGATGAAAGAGATGTCGCTATCCGGCACGTATTAAAGATCTGGGACTACAAGCTTGCTGAGCTGTTACTGCTCAGTGGAGATCACTTTTTGAACGATGCCAGCTGGTCCCCACGCCCTCATATGACCGAAGAGATGCTCAAACTGGAGTATGTCCAGTGGAACGAAGAGCGTGTCACTAGCGTCATGGTTGATTTAGCACGAAGAAGTAGGTTGGATCTTAGGCAACAGCTTTTTTAGATTTTCTCGCCGCTTCAGGAAGATCACCGGAACTGGAATGGAGCTCGGCGTGGCGCAGTATATGCGTCAAGCAGTTCTGGAAACATGTTCGTATCGCAGTGGTTGATAGGCCACTGGTTACATCGCGAAAACACCGGTGCAGTGGAAACGTCACAAGAGCCTTCTTCTTTTGTCGAGCTACGTGATGCTGCAGCTACAGGCAGCCATATCAATGAGCTGCAATATCTTTATGGTCGAGAGGTTTTCAAGGGAGGAGATTCCGTCAATTACGCTACGATTTTTTGGATGTGTAAGAGTTACATTGACTGGCTGAAATGGGTAGCAGAGCATGATCTACTCGTCGACCAAAAGGCCTTCACCCATGCTTTCACAACAGCCGTGGGGTGTGGTCGCGTGGATATCCTGTGCTTTTTGAAGACGCTGGATGCACAAGGCGATTGTGATGCAGCAGGAATAAAACCAAGTCAGAAACACTTACTCAGGAAAATAATGTGGTATACAAGGCCGTTGAAGGAGGACATGCAGTTGGTAGCAGCAGAACTTAAACCATGGGACACCCGCTATGGATACAGCTGCGGGAATTTTTATTCACTCAATACGTACAGTACATGAAAAGAGGACAGTAGTTCATCTGAAGAAGTAGTATATCGCCGAGCAACTAAGATTCCTGCATGCAAATTGCGGTTATATTTGGAGAAGGAGGACTCGAAATTTCGCTGTCAGCAATGATGCGAAAACCCTGGTCGTTTGGGCAACGAGATCCCCGTATCGGCCCGCCAGCAATAGATTACTGGCAGCATAATACTCCCCTGCCCTGTCAATCATTTTCAACCTCCTCGTAACGACTGATTCACCAACACCGCATTGGCTCAGTATCACTTTGACCGCACGGCTCCTACAAAATGCCGTTTGCGCACACAGCCCAATTCACGCAAAAAAAAAAAAACGGTAGGGACCAGTATTGTCATGCCGATATGCACGTCAGTACAGTAGCTGTTCGTATAGGCACTAACGACTAGACACACCAGTTTGAGCAGCGTACTGGGCTCCTCGACGACACGGGTTTGGCTTCGACCGCGATCTCGAGGCCACCTGCAATCCCTACGACCGTCTCTGGGTTCTGCTTGTAGTTCAGCAGCGGTTGGCGTTGATGCGGACAGTTAAACGGCGACGTTGTGGTAATTAGTGCAGGTCGTGACGTCGGCACTCGAGTTTTTGCCGGGCATCACGCGTATTATCTTGGTGGGACACCTCCAGTCTCCGCACACGCAGCAATACGTGGATGCAATTACACCCTCGACGATGGTAGGTTGTTCTACTTGTATATACTTCGAAGTACCGTGTTATGGTTTCTTGGCTAACGGTTGTTTCTGGTGCGGCTTCGGTGTTGCTGATGCTGCAGTTCATCACATATCGGTGTACTCTATCGGGTATGGGCTAACGGCGGCGCTGGACACGCTGTGCTCGCAGGCGTACGGAGCGGGGAGGTTTGAGAAAATTGGCATTTATTTTCAAACCTGTCTGCAGATAATCCTACTGTGTCTTGGACCGATTTTCCTGATGAACTGGTACTCCGAGAGTACCTGGGCAATATCCTGAGGTTTCCAAGCTAGCGTAGAGCTATTCGCGGTGGGTGATGCTTTGCGTGCCTTCGGTTTTCCTGTTCGAGTTGTCGCAATGTGCTACAGGCCCAAAACATCATGAAGCCGCAGGTGACTACCGCGGTGGTGGGTAACGTCATAAATATCGTGATGGGCTACGTGCTGACGCACCATACATCGACGGGTTTCGGGGGTATTGAGCTCTCCAGGTTGCTCGGCAGCATCGTGCAGCCGCTGCTAATGATCCCGTGCTTCTACTACCACCCGCACCACTGTACTCGGTGGTAGCGCGGGTGGAAGCTTTGGCGCGTGTGTGGCCGTTCCTGCGACTTTCCATCCCGTCAGCTCTGACAATGATGATGGAATGGTGGGCATTCAAGCTGTTACGCTGATGACAGGCGTGCTTGCAAATGCTGTTGTGTCGGTCAGCGCTCATGCCGTGCTGATCAACAGCAACAGCATCGTCTGGAAGACGTTCATGGGTCTTGAGGTAGATTCCAACATTCGTGTCGGCAATTGTCTCGGTGCCAACGCCCCAAAGCAGGTGAGCACGGTTTCGCTGCTACTGATGCTGGGGATTTCGTCAACCTTCTCGTTCACGCCGTTCATACTGCGTGGAAGCATTCCGAGTCTTTTTCTCAACGATCCCCAGGGCGTTGCGCATGCTGTCGTCCAGGGCATTTTGCACGGCGCCGGTAAGCAGAAGGTGGCTGCCAGTGTGAACGCAGTAGCCTACTACATTTTCGGTATCTCCGTTGCAAGCCAGCCTACTGGGTTTTCACTTTGGCATGGGCATCGAGGATCTCTGGCTGGGGGTCGGCTTCTGCATCTTCATTTCTGTATCTCTGCAGTTCTACATGCTGTTTGCACGTTGGACATGGACGAAACTCGCCGATGAGGCACATGAACGCACGGCCGAATGATCAGAAGTAGTGATGTGACCCCACTGCGCTCAGCGTTGTGAACAACGAATAATAAATAAACCTCATACAGCTCGTTGAACCTACACCACCACACACCCGATGCAAGTAACTCAAACAATCCGCTATGTGTCTATTAATTCTTCCACTAGGACCGCTTCTGCGTAGACTGCCGTATCATCGTTTCTCCTGACATGGACGGATACGAAGTGTCTCCATCCCCGCCAACATACCCCTCGTTCCAGTCCAGCCGCGCGGATTTCAGCTTGGACCAGTGCGTGTGAATCACCTGATCTGCAACGAGGTCGACGGGAATTCCATCAACCATTTCGCTGGTGTGTATTAGCTCGTACGTGGTCACGGTAAGGTTGAAGAAGTTGAGGATTTGAATGGGCAGTGCGCGCGCCATGAAAAATAGCGGTAGATCTCGGTAACGGAAGAGAATTGTCGATGCTAAAACGAACCCACAGGCTTCTAGCTGCGCACGCGTTGAGAGAAGTTCTTGTCCGGGTGCTTCTACGTACACCTGTGTGCTGCAGTCATACAAGGCAGTGTTGCGCGATCGATCATCTAGAAATCTCGTAAATGAGTTGACCACTGCCGATGACCACACTCGTTTCGAAGGTCCGACACGGTAGGAGGCTCCACTGGTTGCACTAACCTTACTGTTAGGTCCTATGCGGATAGTGGCTTGCAGCATGGTGTGGGATGTCAACCCTATGAACGCCGCCCCAACAATTACGACGACCAGAACCACCGTGTACATACCCAAAGAAGCATTCGTAGCGCACACGGAGGAGCCTCGACACCCTGAGTATTTTGCCACGTCGCTCGCTGAGACCGAGTGCATCCCCTTTGCTAGCAAAGCTCGAGCGGATACAGACATCGAGTTTGCTCGGCTTACCAGAAACAGGATGAGCGACGTAAGAAAGCCGACCACGTGCGCGAAACTTGGCTCCATCTCTTGCATCTTCAGATCTCCTGCCCGGGCAAAAACAATGTTGATCGCCAGCACTACAACCAGCGTGCCGCATCCAAACGCGCGGAGCACCGTCTGGTTCGTGTCGGCCCCCACCAGCAAGTCGACCGTCAACTGCTTGCGCCATTGCATCATGCTCAAAAGCATTTGGGCAACTAGAATGAAGTTGTAGCTACTTCGCACCACCTTGGCAATTGTGCACGACGTCGTTGCGTTCATCACCTTCGTCCACGGCGACCCGTATGCTCGTCGAATCTTGCACCACCCGGGCACGCTCGTCAAGTATGCTGTCACTGCCATCGACAGGATCTGCAGACTGATCAGCAGGCGAATGCTGAACGTACTGTCCACTGTGACCTCGTTCACCTTGTGGTTAACAAAATTCTGCCGCAGCACCACGCCGGACGTTGTCTCCTGGGCCGTCCACTCTGATAGCCATAGCTGCGTGAACAGCAGCGAGCTACACTCTCCCGACAGGCTGCACTGAATCATGCGCCATGGTGCTGGGTATGAGAACGTGCGTTGAGACCCGTCCAAGTTGAGATTAGCCACAGCACCTGACGTACCGAGCGCCGAGTACGCACACCCAAACGTATCTCGTTCGCCACCGAAGAGTGTGAATTCTGCGCAGGTCTCCACCACCAGCAACTGCTTCGAGTACATCGTTACCAGTCGACGATACTCGGTACGAGCCTCGGTTGCTGCGTACCTCGATTTTCGTGTATCGTCGAAGCACGAGCTCAATACGGGGTTTAGATCTGGCCCAACGAGCGACACTATCAGTACAGCCCCAGGCACGCGAGACGGATTGAGTTCCCCCATCGTGTCCGGGACGAAAAACTCTGTCGATTGGAGACGCAGGCGCATGTGCGAGGCAGTTCCTTGCAAACACGACGCATCTACACCGAATGCAGCAGAATCCTGTGCACTGAGCAATGCCTCAATCTGGATGGCGCCTTCGCCGTCCACGCCGCCTAAACACACGCTGCTTTCGATTGCAAGCCCGAAAATCCCTGAATCCACCGACAACTTTGTGCTACCGTCCCCCGTCGTCTGGTTCACCACGAGAGAGCGAATGTTTTCAAACGTTGCTTGGGGTATCGCGCGCAAAAGGTCTGTCGTCGGGGTGGGTGTCGCGCCACCGAAGAGCGCCAACTGGAGATCACTGCACATTACTTTGCGAGGCTCGAGCACCTGGTAGTGGTCATTCTCGAAGGCGAAGTACGAGAGCTGCTCGTACCGGTCTCCGTGTCCGTCTCCAAACACGCTTTCAGGTACCAGTATGACTTGCAGGATAAGCGGCCAGAGGCCCATGGCCGAGATGGAAAAGAGCGCGAGTTGGCGCAGTCGACCGCAGATGGTGAAGGCCGCATCTCGCTGCTTTGAGCCCGATTCTATCTTTTTGGCGCGGAGGCTCAATCCCGTAGCGACCGTGTCCTCATCTGTGATATCTCCGTGGTGGCTAACTTCAGCCATAGCTTTCTTTGGACTGTGGCCTAATCAGCTAAACCAATAATGTCTTGTAGTAGGAACCCTGCTGCCAGTTTGTTTGCAATATGCAATATACCATTAATAGACAACTGTGGACGCACCGGAACTTCCAGATGAGATGCTGCACGAGTTGAAAGCTTACAAGTACCTTGGCGAACTGAGTCCGAGAATAGCAGCGTTTTACGCGATATGATAATTTAGCAGCACAGACCTTCTTTTGCATTTCGTTTTGAGATGCTCGGCACGAGCCTAGTATCCAACATTCGGCGGGACCAGAAGCATGATATTCCTGCCTACAGTACTCAGTACGGTACAATCATAACCGGGGGCTATCCATCTTGACCAATCCACAAAATTCGTTCATGCAAAAATCGTTCTACAATTCTCTGAAATTCGCAATTTATTGATGTTTAAAAAATGTTATCAAACTGGCTGTTCGATCGGGATTCTCGATATCGAAGCTGCTGGTTTCTTGTTGTGCTCCCCTGCAGACATGAAACTCGAAATCATATTTGCAGCCAGTGAGTTTAGCTCGCCAACCTTGCTACGATTGTCCACTTTCGCGTGTCAGTAGTCCATTTGGTTGCTTTTTCCAAGCACACCGGCGAGACGCGCGAGAACTTCTCTATTAGAAGCCAGCTGCATGGTGTACTCAACGATGCATCTCCCACTGCTTGAGGCGAGCTGCCTGGTCACACCATTTTCTCGTGTTACATCCCATCCCTTACACTTCGCAGTGTGAGCGATGATGAAGGGTCTCGTCGTTCATCGTAGCGTTTCACTCGACTCTCTCCAGCATCACGCTATTGCCACCGCATCTCACCACATTGGACCATCGAATGTCGAGAGCACCAGCAATGAACTCATTGACTGGAGTTGCGTGTTCTGCTTTACATGCGCCCAGAGCGATTCATGCACAGGACCACGTAATTCGCGAAACCTTTCGCGTTATGAGCATTTCGAGACACTTTCAACAATGTCCACGTTGCATTTGTGCAGGATCCGACGCCGTCCCAAAATTATCCGCGAGTTTGAGATTAATCCACATTAATGCGATTGACATGATATTTGACCTTCGCGAGCAAAGCCTGGCATACTCGAAAATACTCCTGCCAGCGGGCAACAATGATTCAGCGCGCTCGATACCTCCAGCATCGAGCATGTGGCCAATGAGCTCGGCTAGACTTTTGGGCCCACTACTGTGTGGGGCGTGCTCATACAGCCAGCAGGCGGCGTCAATGTGGCGACCAGAACATTGGACGGCTTTGAATGACCATTCCACCACGTTTCCCTCTCCTCCGGTACACGATATTGATTGTTTATGTTGATTCATTTCGTTGATCGTTTCCAGATAGTCCGCACTATGAGTTAGCAGGAACTTTAAATTGTCCAGGCAGCCCTGGGATGCTGCCAGTTCAATTGCGCGAGCAGGCACAACGCACCACGAAAAATGCACGCCTAGAATAAACCAAACAAAATTACCAATGAGCCAGGTTCAAAACGGTTTCGTGGTTTGGTTCGAAGTGGTTTGAACCGAGTGAGACGCTGCAAACCAAAGCAAACCAAAGCAAACCAAACCTCGATTTGAAACTAACAGGCCGCTACATTTGCGGTAAATTGCCGAACAGAACGTGTGATTTCCTCTGCGTGGCAGGACTTCACGGGCACACTGAAGTTATGGAGTTCATCTTCCAGCATGAATCTACTCGACTGTGTGATTCAGATATGAAATATGCGATAGCTACTGGAGGGAGTGCGGAAGTGCTCGAATGGCTCATCGAGAGGTTTCCAAACTCAGTGGCGTACTCATCCGAGAGAATTATCAAGCGCGCCGCGGAGCAGGGACAGCTCGATATCCTCAACCTACTTCACAAGTTGGATGTACACTCAGCTCTGATGCGCTGCTCTCGCACTGGAATAACCAATCGTCCAATAGAAAAAAACAGCTTAGTGGCCTGCTTCCTGTTCAGCTATGGATGTGGCGGCCACAAAATGGGCAATTACGTATCGACAAGTGGCTGCACACACATCGATCGGAAAAGTGTTCGACTAACGCGATGGATAATGCTGCAGCTAACGGACATCTCTCGGTGGTGCAATGGCTTCATTCTCATCGAATGGAGGGATGCACGGAAAAGCAATGAATTGGGCCGCGGCTAATGGGCACCTCGAGGTAGTGCAGTGGCTACAACGAAACCGATCGGAAGGCTGCACGACAGATGCAATGGACCAAGCCGCCAAGAACGGTCACTTGACGATGCTTCAATTGTTGTGGGCCAATAGATCGGAAGGGTGCACTGTTAAGGCACTCGAAAACGCAATTGGAAGCGGTCGATTGGGTGTCGCGTACTGGTTGATTCGACAATTTCCTCGATGCCTGCCGAAGGACGTGCTTATATCTAAATCTGACGCTGGAAACGAGTTCGACATCCTGCTGTTTCTGCGTTTCCACTACTCGGAGGTGTCGACGCCAAAGTTTGTGGAAAGGGAGATTGCGAATATTTTTTCCGCGACGCCAGTAGGTTGGCTCGAAGAAAATTACGCGCGTTTCGGTAGTGACCACTAAACACGAGGAGAAGGAGCTTTTCCCAAATTTGATTCTTGCCTTCGTATGCACAACGCTTCTTACTGCGTAGAAAGCAAATATAGTTAGTTAACGAAGCAGCTTTTGTGTTTATATTTTCATCTTTCAACGCAACTTTGCCAGGTGTACATGCGCTAGATTAGTCTTTCACACCCCGTAAATCTCTTTGTGCACCTCCGTAAGGTGTCTTAGTGTTTGTATCCGTCAGAATACGAGCTTAATGCCATATACTTACTAGTCTTGCAGCATTTCCACAAGCTGGACAGCAGTTGGTCGTCGAGACGGATCCTGCTGGCAGCACGCTACACCGATGCGACGAAATCGAGGGGGGCAATCCTGCGAAAAACTCGGGCGTAAGACCCCGGTCATGACCTCCTGCAAGATATGGAATGGCTTGGCCTTCATGCCATTAGCCCTGATGCAGTCATGGTACGGGATCTTGCACGTGTCTATCTCCGACAGCACCACTCCGAAAGAGTAAATGTCGGCCTGCTCCGAGTAGCGCTTGCCCTCAAGTATCTCTGGTGCAGTCCAAAACGGCGTGCCGACACCTGCAGTCATAGTGTTGTCCAGACGGCCGCGACTGACACCGAAGTCGATCACTTTTGCCTCCAACTGCCTTGTAAGAAGAATGTTCTTGGACTTGAGATCGCGGTGAATGATCGGGGGCGAATAACCGTGCAGATATTCCAGCGCTCGAGCAACGCCGACAGCAATATGGCTTTTATCCTTCGCCCAGGATAATAAATCCGCGTTCTTCTTCAGATATCTCTGTAGATCCCCCAGCGGGAAGTACTCGCTCACCATAGTCAGGTTATTCAAGCTGCCCCATGCTACGCCAATGAATGCGCCAATGTTCGGATGTTCCAAGTGGGCGTTCAACTCGATTTCCAAGGCGAATTCATGCACGTCTTCCGCTTTGTGCTCCTTAGTTTGCAGAAGCCTCTTCGCAGCCACCTTCTGACCTGCGTACTCGCAGAACCAAACCTCTCCCGACGCCCCTTTCGACAGCGCTGTCTCAAAAATCAACTTCTCTACTGGGATCCTCTTTCCAACCAAAACTTCACTCGTCAGAAGAACCCTCAGCGTGGTGTTCGATCCGACTTCATCCCCCAGAAGTCTCGGGAATTGTATGGTCTGATCATCTTCTGCGTAAATACTCGTCATATCCTCACTCAGTCCCAGCGTCGGCCGGGCGTTTGTATCCCTCTGTTCAAATTCCCTGGCAGCAGGAGGCACAGTGTACGGTGTCTGATCAGTAGCAGTGCTTTGTTCATATTCCTTCTCAGCCCTCCGCTGCCTCCTCCTCTTGCAGTAGAATCCGAGCCAAACCAACACGACTGCTATTAAACCCCCTACAACGATAGGGATCAGCAAAATATTGTCGAACCCACTCGAGTCGTCCGCTGGTGCTACACTGGAGTAGTCCTCCTTGAGCCAATCTGACAACCACCGACTGCCCTCGACACCTTTCATGGCAGCTTCATCTGCCGCCGTCAAGTTGGCCGTCGTCCGACACGGGAACACGAGCGATCCGTAGCCACCGTTCTCGGAGTTGCTCGGGCACGCGTCCCAGCCAGGCTCGCTGTTGATGCCCACGGTGTGCAGCGCCATGACGATGTAGTGGGTGTTGTTATCCACCCAGTCATGTTTCGCCATCCGGAGGCTGGGGGCTGAGTTCGGGTCACCCCCGATGCCCCACATGGCTGCGTGGTACGTTTGGTCATCGGCGAACTCCTTCACGACGCACTTGGCGGCGTTGTTCATCTGGGCGCCATTGCACTGCCAGCTCTCGTACAGGGTCGAGTTGTCGGGCTGCGTGCAGTTCTTGGGCAGGCAGCCGGCAGCCTGGTACTCCTGCAAGGTGAGAGCCAAGGTGGACATGTTGTTGTCCCTTAAAGTCCACATTTGCACTGCTTCCTGCTTTGAGTTGATGGCGAACCCAGAGTCCCAGAGCAGCGCTAGCTGCGCGAGACCCGGTAGTTTGCTCCAGTCGAGCTTCAAGGAGGTCAGGCGATTTTGAACCGTATCCGGCACCGAATTGATGGAAACCTGGTCGATCGAGTCGTTGGCCCGTGCTCGGTAGTAGAGCTGCCGCGCGAGATCGGAGCTCGTGCCGTCCAATTCGATGGACATTGGTGTTGTTGTTAAAAAGCTGGCGGGTTGAGGAGTGCTGGAATCCTGCAGTGGAGACCGTGTGTTGAGGTTGACTGAACCCAAACGGCTGCCTGATATATGTGCAGGGTGAGGATCCCCCCCCCCACACACACACCTGGGCATTCACGTTTAGATCCTGACGGAATAATTCGCGACACGATCATCTTCATTGTCTGCTAGACGGTATCATAGATAGTGTGGGCCGGAGGAAACTCGGTAAATTGGACTCGCCACCATTATTGCAGGGCAAAATTGACAATACATGGCTGCAACCTTCGGAAGAACTACAGTAAAAAAGTGGAGATTTATTCATGACTGTTTTTCAAGTGCAACCCCAACAGCTACAGTCAGCTAGTTCTCGCCTTCCTCGGTGGTGGGATAATTTTCGTCGAGCCAAACCAGAGCGATGCCGACCTTCTGCGTTTTCTGTTCGTTTGACAAATTGTGCCGCAGTTCTTTCAGAAAGCTTTTCGTGAACACGCATGGATATACGACTTGCATAAAGAGCAGCACATCCAACATTTCCTCGTCAAGCCACTTGATGATATTATCGTGACATAACACGTCGTGACGGCTCAGAGTGAAATCGGGGAACTTCTTGCTGAGCCAGTGTGCGATGCGCACGTTGCCATATTGTACGGCTTTCACGATGGCGAATGGCGTGTGAGACTCGGGCCGATTCTCATACAACCACTTCACCACTTCGAAATATCCATCACCAGCAGCATAGTACATTGCATTCGTCGTGCAACCCTCCGTCCGATTGGAATGCAGCCATTTCACCGCATCGAGATGTCCATAGAAGGCCGCAGTGTCCATTGTATCCGTTCCACTTTTCGCAGGGTAGTTCTCTTGCAGCCAGTCGAGCACAGCTACGTGCCCTCCAAGGGCGGCCCAGTAAAATGTATCTCGTTTGCCACCCCAGATTGAAAATTGTCGATCCGTTCGCTTTCGCTTCAGTCCGACAGCTTCATCGGAATCCAGTGCCTGGAACAGCCGCAATATGTCCAAGCGGCCGTATTGCGCAGCGCGCGCGATAACGAAACCGAATGTCTTTTGATCACCGATCAAGTTGTGCTCTACTAGCCACTTTACGGAGTCAAGGTGACCCTTACAGATTTCATCGATCAAATCAGAACGCGTGTTTGCGTATTTTAGAACGCCATGCTCGAATAGATACTGCATCATACCGTCTTGACCACTTGTGACTCCACCACCAAATAGGTCGCGACACAAGGATCCATGATCTTCCGTAGACGTCATTTCTTCACAACCCAAGGGGTGGTCCACCAGCCACTGTAACACATTAAAGGCCCCACGAGAGCATGCCGCTTTCAGAGCAGTACGCCAAGGCTTCTTCCAGCTCGTGTGATCTTGTTGAAGTGGTGAAAAAAGCTGAAAAATCTGCTGCATGAGGTCTAGCCTCCCCTTAGCCGCTAATTCAGCCATCGTGTCTGCGGCGCGCTCTTCATACCAGTGAAAATACCCCCGCACGAGCATCTCTTCGACCATTTCAGCAGGCGGGCACCAGGGAGCATAATCGAATAAGCACTCGCGGCTTGGCAATAACAGCTCAGCCAGCTTGTAGTCGCCTAGTTTCAACGCAGTGATAACAGCGACTTCGCGTTCGTCCCGTTCAAGCTGCATACCATCGTGAATGCATTGAATGAGTCGTCCATTCTTCGTAGCTTGGTGTATCACTACGCGTCCCCAGTATCTAGCGTCAAAGGTATCTTCGACTAGCACGGTACTCTGGGTTTGATCGGTGCGCTCTTCTTCTAGATGAGTCTTGATCCTGTTCAGTTTCTGGTGGGTGTCGTGCCGTTCTCCAGATCGGCGCTCTAACAAAAAACAAAACACTCGCAGGTGACCCCGTTCTGCGGCAATTTTGAGCGGCCTTTCCCCGGGTACTTCACAGCCAAAGAAGTGCGCGAATAACCACTCCACGATCATGATATCCCCCGTTCGGCTGCCGCGAGCACAGATTTCGAAAACTGCCAGCGGTAGTACTGCGGATCGGATCGCAGGTAATTAGTTAGCGTCCATCTCGGGCTTCTGTCTTCGATGCACGTACAACTCGCGGCCCAAATCCAGTCCAACGTTCTTACTGACCCGCAACTGCAAGCCTCACTGAGTAAGAGGCTTGGCAGTGGTCCAAGTAATGTAGAGATCGTCCAGGTGCTGCGCTCAAAGCGCTCCAACGCGGGACATTGACGTAGCACGAAACCCACGCAGGTAATCATCCCTCGGATGGCAATTCGGAAATGACCTCGCATATTTCTCTATTGGATGATTTGGATTGAATCGCACACATATTTTGTTTTTCAAATCACCGCATCTTTGTCATGAACAACTTTGTTCTGGATCGTGAGCTTTCGGTATCGACTAATGGATCACACAGACCACATTGATGGAACGTGAGCCCAGAAAGTCGCGATTCTTCCCTCATTGTCTTGCACTCTGTGGAGCGAGGCTTAAGTCTTGACTAGGAGCTTGTGAACTAGCAGGAAAAATGAAGACTGATCATTATAAAGACGCCGGCAGCGCAGAGTTAGGGCTGACTACGGCTAGTTGTAAATAAAGATGTACTTCTCTGTCCCACCAATTTATAGGTAGTTGATATTTCGAACCATAGATTCACCTACACATATGAGCCGAAGACCGGAATAGCCGCGTTTAAAAGCCCGCACTAGCGCACTCTTTATCATATTTTTTGCAGATTAATAACAGTGCTCAGCAAGTAAATAACAATACAAACGCGAAAACATTTTTGAAAGAAATAAGGTTTTATTTCGTAATTACAAGGCAAATTAGCGATATTAGTAAAACAAATTACCAGATGTCCACTCCGACTTGGTGACCACGTATGTAACAGCAAAATTGCCAGAAACGTGCGGAACACTCTCTAATAGGCACCCAAAAAAGTGAGGTTTGATTGGCTGTTATGACGATATGCGTCAAATCACATGATAATTTCATCCAGTCATCGATTGATATAGTTTTAGGTACGGAATTAACAAATATAAACATTGTTTTATTGATTGAGAGCCCACGTTAGCCGCTGAAGCCTGTGTCCGTCGGTAAGCGTCGGCTTGACCCTTGAAATGAAGCGCCGCAGGGCCTTCGACTTGAGGTGCCGGTGCAGCGTCGATCTTGGGATGCCGGAGGCCGCTTCGAGAGCACGCAAAGTCTGCCGCTGACAGAGCGGCACTGCTGCAACTCGCTCCCCCACCTCCTTGGCGCTGAGGCGGGTCTTCTTCGGCGGGTACGGCCGCCGAGGCTGGACGAGGGCAGCGGAGTCGTTTCGTAGACCCCAGATGGTCTCTACGGAAGCGCGGCTAAGCTTGAAGAGCCGCTTGGCTCGCGCTATGGTTCCGTAGCGGAGGCGGCCTTCCTTACTCAAGGTGGTAAGGAAGACCACCACCGCAACGCGCGTTTGCGGAGAGATGTCCTTGGCCCCGACTGTGCGTGTCATCTTGATTGCCGAAACTGTTGTGGCGATTTAATGTCCACCACCAACCGTTTTACGGTGGACTTCAGCCCGCCTTAGCCAATACTATTTTAACCAATGAAATCATTCTAACAATGTTGAGTGGTACACAAAAAACCAAAGTACCTATAAATTGGTGGGACAGAGAAGTAGTTATTCTTGTGCGATGAGTTTCGAGGCGAGGTGTGTGCGATTCCTCGCGTATGTTTCTTGTCTGGCTGGGACTGGGCTGAGTGCATTCTTGTCTGCGATTGCGCGGGCATGGATTATACTTGTGACACTTCCCCCCTTAGACGCGCGATAGCGCGAGTTGAGCGAAGACTATCCAAGTATTGACGAATAAGCCCGGTCACTTGACCTAAGTTCGTTAGCGGTTCCCACGAAGGTGTCAAAGTTGTGTCCAGCTAGCGAACGAGAAATTGGCGAGTTCCTTGGCGAGTACGGTGACCGAGGATTGCTGCAACTAAATGACCTTCAGAGCCATCGGCGACGGGGACCGGAGGTACACGAGTGATACGGGCTGCTTGGCCATCTCGATTGTATCTTCGCAGGCGAGACACGTGAAGGTCCGGGTACAGTCGGAGGCCTGGAGGCAGGCCGAGCTTGTATGTATCGGGACCCACAACGGCGGTAATAGGGTAGGGTCCAATATAGCGAGCCGAACGTTTGTACCCAAGTGTGCGAGATCGAGGTGCTTAGTATCCAGAAGCACAGTCACCGACAGCAAATTGGACACGTGGTTGATTGCGATCGTATGCAGCGTGCCAGCTCAACTGGGCCGCTGCCATAGCGTCTTGAGCTTCAGCGAGTATAGCTTGCTGGTGAGTCACGAAACGGGAAGCGCGCGTGGGTCTTGACGCTGAAACGACACAATCAGCGACAGATCGAGGGTGATATCCCAGGTCCGCCATGAACGGCGACATGCCGATGGAGATATGTATTCTGGAGTTGTAGGCAAATTCAGCAAAGGGCAACAGCCGGTCCCAGTCAGTGTGGTGCAGATTAATGTCGTGTAGGAACACGCGCTAACTTATATAAAGCACACTTTCCCCACCAACAACACCCACCAAGTCACCGAAGACTCAATGGGCTTGTTAGGGTTAGAACCTGAAGGCCCAGGAACTTTCCCTTGCACCGGGTTGATGTTTCGTCTGTGTACCGAGCTTCCGCTAGTCGACCGACGGAAGAGTCAGCGTCACTAGCCACGTGCAAAGGCTAGCACGCTCTCACACAAAAAATATACCTCGCAGGCCCTCAGAAGGAAGGGTCCGGGCCTTTTACGGCGTGAAACGAGGGTGCCGGAGCTATACTCCGGCGGGAAGAAATAAATGGAGTGCGCTCTCGCTCCTCCAGTTCCTGGCGACGACTCGTCGCTACCAATACACCGGCCACTAACTCTTCTTCGCCCTTCGTCTCGCCTTTGGGTTTTGGCTTCGGCTTCATTTCTCGATACCACATTAATGAAGTGCCGCAGATATTCGTTCACAAATTTCACCGTCACTTCTGCCTGACCATCGGTGGAAGGCTTGAATGCGGTACTGAGGTTAAGTCGAGTATCCTGTAGGTGCATGATATGCGTCCATAGCTTAGATGTAAACTTCGAGTCGCGATCGGACGTGATGGACAGTGGCAAACCATGCAAACGCTGGTAAAAATTGCAAAACAGTCGAGCTGTGTCTTCGGCGGATGCAGCATTTGTCGTCGGCAAGAAGTGAGCTCTCTTTGTAAGGCGATCCACGATCACCATAACAGCGTTGTGACCGTCTGTAGTTGTAGGAAGTGGTCCTTTGAAATCAATACTTTTGTCCCGTCATCGCCCATCCGGAATATCAAGCGGTTGTTGATGGCCAGCGGGTTTTCCGCGCAGGTATTTGTTGCGCTGACACTGCTCGCAAGACGACACGTATTTCTCCACCGTTGTAGCCATCCCGCGCCAATAATATTTTGCAAGGAGTAGGAGTAAGGTCTTCCCTTGGCCGGGGTGCCCCCGAGAGAGCGCGTCGTGCTCCTCGTAGAGAATTCCATTTCGCAGGTCAGGAATGTCAGGGATACAGAGGCGTCTTGGGGCACTTGGGTAAATTTGAAAGTACAGCAGCCCGTCGGATAAGTTAAAGCGGCGAAGACGTCGCGTGTCCGCTGCATTTCCCTCGCGAAGATCGCGGATTATCGGACCGAAGATGGGGTCTGCCTCGTAATTCTGACGATATAGAGTAGGGATATCGAGAGTCGTGGCTTGGTGAACCAGCAAACTACCAGGTTCCGCATCAGTTGGTGACACAATGGAATGAATCAGCGCAGAGAGGCTGATAGCTCGGCTGGTTCCATCGTCCCAATCGTGTCGCCGCGACATAGCGTCACCCACTACCTTGGTCGCGCCTGCTACCCAGCGAAATAGAGGCTGGAAAAGGGCTAATTCATTGAGCCAGCGCGCGAGTCGTTGTGAGCAGGTTTGTTGTTGCAGAATATTCTCAATAGTGTGGTGGTCGGTGTTGATAAAGAACGGCTTGTCGATTAAATAGACTTCCAGGTCCTCATAGCGTATAGCGCTCCAAGTAGCTCTTTCTCTCGCGTGGGGTAAACATGCTCGGCGAGAGATAACTTCAGTCCGCCATAGGCAATGATCCGTTCTGTCCCGTCGTCTGCAAGTTGAAAGAGATACCCGCCGACAGCAAAGTCAGATGCATCAACGCTGACATGGAAAGGTTTGGTGAAGTCGGGGTGGGCGAGGACCGGGGGTGCAGCAAGCTCGATTTTGAGTACTGTAAATGCTGATAACTGCTGCTCATTGAATTGTACGGCATCGCGTGGTCTCTTGCCCTTAATAAGTTCTGTTAGCAGAGCAACGTGATCATGAAATCCGCTGCAGAAGCGCATCAAGTACACGCATGCTCCAAGGAAAGACTAGAGGTCGCGCTTGGTTGTAGGAAGAGGCCAATTGCGAATGGTCTCAGACTTGGCGGGGTCCATGCGGATGCCGCCGCGTCCAACAAAATCCCCTAAACAAGAGATCTCGGGAGAGCAAAACACGCATTTCTCGATCTTGATGTATAATTGCTCCACAGCACAGCGGTGCAGAACTTTCCCGAGGGCAGCGAGGTGTTCGTCCACATCATCAGACGGTGTGTAGACAAACAAATCGTCGAAATAGGTCTTGCAAAAGTCGCCATAGTCAGAGAAGGTAGACTGTACGAGACGATTGAAGCAGGATGGACTACTCGCCACCCCCATCGGCGTGACTAGATATTCGAAGAGACCGTCTGGAGTGGCGAACGCTGTGTAGGGGATCGAATCTTCGCGCACCTTCACCTGGAAAATCCCCAGAGCAGGTCCATTGAGGAGAAAGTCGACCGCTAGCCATGCCACGTAGAATATCATCTTTTCTAGGAATCGGGTTCGCAGGAACTCGCACCTTTGCATTCAGGCCTCTAAAATCATGGACAATGCGCCATGCTCCGTTCTTGTTGCGCACGCAAATAGTTGGAGAGCAGTAGGGTGAAGAGGAAGGTCGTATAATGCCAGCTCGGAGCATCTCTTTTGTCCATGCTTGTATCGCCTCTTTCTGCTCCGCTGACAGCGGGAATTGCTTGCGATGTACCGGAATGGAGTCGGCCACCTCTATAGTTGCATCCATAGCATTTTGACGCGACGGTGGTACATCCGGCAGCTCTGATCGAAATACACGGGTCCGGTATTGCTACAACAGTGGCCATACCGGAGTCCCTTCGAGTTTCTTCCAGGCTGCGTCTGCCTTATCCTCTGATGGATTGTTGGCCATAATGAAACAAAATTCGTTGTCTGATTCGCGAAGGAGTCTCAAAAGTTTGCGCGCGTCGACTATGCGAGTCGCACCGCATCCACCGTGATGTCCGTGTTGATAGTAATATTGTAGTGTGCCGTCCTCGGTGTGTCGTCGTGCTAGATTGGCTACGCGACGTCCTCTGACTGTGCGAGACTTATTTGCAGGCATACAGGGGTGGAAGGAAATAACGGTTTTGTTCCCGGCGTGGTGCGTGGGCGACCGCCACGAGATAGTGCGAGCTGCCTAGTTGATGCTCGGATTAATACCTACTAGCCAAGGCATACCTAGTAGGATATCGCGGCTTTCAGGTACCTCCATCACCATCACGTGCGTTTCATAGACAGGAAAGTTGGGCAACGCTATTGAAATAGTAGTCTCTCGACGAGGCACAAGCACTGTTTGCCTGCGCCCAGAGTAATTTTGAGAGGTCGTTGTCGCCCGACGACGCGAAGACTAAGGTGTTTGGCGAGCTCCGGAGTAATTGCGTTGAATGAGGCGCCGAAGTCGATAAAAGTCGAGACTTCACGGCCGTTTGCACGGGCCGGTTGGTATAAGTAACCATACAATTTGGGAGTCCCAGATTTGACCTTGATATGAGCCAAACGCCTGCGACTGCCGGCGGCTGGCCGTACTACCGTATGGTAAGTAGTAGCAACGGCATTCTCGGCGGGGCGCCAGCCCGCCGAGACACCTAGTTTTTTGGAATTGCGCCAGCACCTCGAGTGGGGCAGTCTGGCGACGTATGCCCGAGTACACCACATTTATGACAAGTGGGTACAAACGTCGGTAAATTACCGGTTGGTTCCCTGGTCGCCGGAGTTGTTGCAGTCGTTACCCTCGAGCCCGAGGCGCCTCCATGAGCTCTACCACAGCGATTCTGGTTGCACCCTTTGGAGCGCGTTGGCGACGTGGGGTTGGGAGCCGGCTGTTGTTTCAGGCGCACCCGCTTCTGGGAGTCCTCGAAACGCTGAGCATACTCGATCGTATCTTGTAGAGTCTCGGGTATGCTCTGCGAGACATAGGCGTTTGTGTCGGCTCTGAGGTTTTGCTGGTAGAACCAGCGCTTGACCACCTCGTGCATTTCGGACATGACATCGGTGCCCAAAAATGGGACTACCATGTCTACAAATCGTGAGTCATCGCAATCTCTGATATCTGCATACACTGCAAAGTGCTCTTCAATGTGGAACAGCCACAGCTCGAAATCGTCATCCTGGCGGCCATAAAACCGAGGAGAATTAGCCTTCTGCTTCTGGTCATTAGCATGAAGTTGCTGCTCGTCCATAACCCGCTGGAACTGGCTTGCTGCGCCATAAACGCTTGCATCTGCTCGTTACTGGCCTGAATGACCGCCTGCCGCACTCCCATCATTCGCACGAACTCCAGAAATGATGTGATCGGTCTGTGATGGTGTTGGAGCTGGCGTTTGAGCTGGCCCAGCGGCGTGGCCAAACTTAGCAGGTGCACTTAATGAAGATCGTACTTAGTAAATAAAGTACGGTTCCTTGAAAGTATCTTGAACAGAGGTTCGCTCTAATTTCGAAATTATCTTGCACTCTGTGGAGCGAGACTTGAGTCTTGACTAGGAGCTTGTGAACTAGCAGGAAAAATGAAGACTGATCATTATAAAGGCGCCGGCAGCGCAGAGTTAGGGCTGACTACGGCTAGTTGTAGATAAAGATGTAGTTATTCTTGTGCGATGAGTTTCGAGGCGAGGTGTGTGCGATGCCTCGCGTATGTTTCTTGTCTGGTTGGGACTGTGCTGAGTGCATTCTTGTCTGCGATTGCGCGGGCACGGGTTATACTTGTGACACTCATTCTCTTATTCTCCGCTACGTTGTTGTCCAGCGTGCGCCGCTGGATCACAGGACGTCAATCATTTCAACCCATCGCCAATTTTTAGAAGCGGGTCGATCCCGTTGTTGAACTGGATGTGGAATTCAGTGAATAATATCGCTCTTCTTCTTGACGCAGCCGAACATAGTCACATGGGAAGTGATGGAGTACCTGTATAAGCAAGGTGCCGCTGCAGGATACAAAAACGCTATGAGGGCTGCAGTACTCATAGGGCGAGAGAATGTCATGAATTGGTTGTTGGGTCACTTCTCATCATGTCTCGCGAGTTTTCCACTTCCATTCCTCGTGTACGTCTAGATATCCTGCATTTTGTCAAGAGCACGTGCAAGCTGGCCAGGGTGCTTGCTGTCCACCAGATCTACTGTGCAGAGGATTTGCAGCCGATAGCTTCGACTTGGTAAAATGGCTGTGAAAACTGCCCAGAGTTCCGAACGCCTCGCGCGATTGATGTCGCCGTGAAATTCGATGCCTTGCGAATCGCGTGCTGGTTACAGTCTCCTCAATGTGCTCGATTTATTGTGGAAAACACAGGGTGAATGACAGCCCGTTCGAAATGCTGCTGTTCGTGGACACTCACTATTCCAACGGACCTTCGTAGAGGCGCTCTACGGCAATCTACGGCGGCACGGTATCAAAAGATCTGAGTTCACGACTCAGCGCCAGTCTATCACATTGAAAACTGGCAGCGAGAGAACTTCTTCTGACCACGAGGGTCGATGTCCGAGACAAAACACTAAATTGTCCATCGGGAGCGGCAGCGTCTCAAAGACGCGGAGGGATCTGGCAGCTGTCGAAGCAGAAATTCGGCTGTTAATGGATAGACTTCAAAGCAACACCATTATTATCGGACTTTATTTATTTTCTTTGGGAAAGGGGTCCTGTTTTATGAGACCACACGAGCTTGTTCATGCCGCATCTTTTCCAGTATGACAAACAATGACTACCTGCGTCGATTTCGCGCTTTGTCAACACATTTCCTGGACTCCCACCCAACCTCTTGCTTAGCGAGGCTTGCGATTCGGAACAGTAGTGACGTTGAACTGTGTACGGCAGTTGCGGTGCAGCTCACGGCGGTCTTTTAAATCGATGCGTATGGCAATTGCACGGAGTCTCGCACGTCAGTTAAGCAGTGCAGTCACTTGCGCATCGCACAGTGGCTCGGCCAAAAACTCCCGGGGTTTTAGAATGAGGGAGCCAGCAAGCGACATGTTAGCTGAGGATATTTATTCACTGACGCCGTTACTCCTTCCAAGACTCGGCTATCCAAGTGTGTTCAGGCCAAGGTTTATTCGACAGCTTCGAGCGCGGTTTTTAAATCGCATGGATCCTGCAGCTTTTGGGTTGACTTGATGGTAACTCTCCCACTGGTGACAACTGCCTCGATCTAAATTGACTCCTTCCTGGTATTCTGATACATCACTCGCCAATGTCAGAGTCGTACAGTGTGGTCGCTAGCATATCCGTATGGGCTCAGCAATAACGGTCCCCGGGTGTTACCTTGAGCTGCTTTCATGTGCCACTTGAGCATAAGTGGTCGACTGGCATAACGAGAAATCGCTGGAGGTGTTGTTTTTCTACAGTTCTTTTATTAAAGCGTTCATATAGCGACGTGGTTTTTCCAAAGGAAAATGCAGAAGATCGACATCTGAACGGATCGTTCAGGGTTGGCTCGATGAAAACTATCTCAGTGGCGAAACTAGTCTAGTTAGATTGAGCATCAGTTTGTTTTAGCTCTTTCATGTTAGGGTTTTCCATTTGTTAAAAATCCATCATCTATATTTTAGCCAGTAACTAGCAAGGTGAAGTGAGCCACGTTCTGCTAATCACTTTCGCACCGGATCCTAAGATCTCGCGATGTCGCGACCGTCGTTGCAGCGTGTGGATCTGATACTGCGCCGGCACCAGAGCGCTGCTGTCCTCCAACACATTGGCCCGATAATTTCCAGCTTTCTGGGGCCACCGCCGACTCTCTCATTGGCGGACGCGTGCAGCTTCGGCTCTATCGGATTTTTGGACTGGATCTGGGATATCTCGTCCGATTCCGGAAAATCCAAGTGGTCCCTCACCAACTTCCTACGAGCCATCGACGGCAGGAGTTCTACATGTTAGCAGTAGATTGGTCCGTTGATGCTAGTGTCACCCCAGTTATATACCAATGAATGAAAAGGAACACTAGTTGCGAGTGGTTGTGACTATGAGAGAGAAGGATGGATCCTGGCCATCGTTGGTCCTCTCTTGCTCGCCTAGCAAGCCGAAGTAGTCACTGAGTACCGAAAGGGGTTTTTCGCCTGCGGGCTTTCCCCGATGCAACACAACTTGACCTCACTCACTTTTGAATTCCCAATCTGAAGCTCAAGTGGCCACCACCTCCTACTCTACGTTGCTGCGTCCAGACCCCAAGCTCGACTCTGGTGCCGACGAGACCCGAGTTCTCGTACTTCCTACGGTCCGATGTCCACTACTCCCGCCACCAGTTCGAGAAGGCGGTGAAAATTGCTGCGGGTCGTGGGGATTTGGCGATTATTCAGTGACTCTTCGAGCATTTTTCGGGGTGTGAAGTGCCCGTGGAAGTGGTGGAAACAGTTGCCGGAGCGGGGCACCTGGACATATTGAAGTTTCTGATCATTCACGACGCTGGGCGTGATCCTTGTACCAAGAATGCACGTGCCTCTCCTGATGTTGGGAATGTGGTCCATTGGGGCGGTCGCAGTTTCGAGGTTGCCGTTCAGTTTGGACGACCGGAGGTCGCACGGTGGCTCTTTGAAAATACACACACCGGAATGAGTGATAAGCGACGTGAGGCAGCTATTCAATTGGTACTGGAGTGGGGCGACATGCAATTTGCGGGGCTGCTGGTGCCTCGGGGGAGGTGCATCCTAGACTATGCGGGACGTTCGCCTAGACCGGAGCTGATCGAGTGGAGATACGACTGTGGATATCTTAAGAGAGGCCCATACGCCTCTGCAAGCGCTGTTCGGGATTTGGTTCTTGCCGGGAGGTTGGGTTTAATGAAGTGGATTGCCGAGGAGCACCATATATCTGCGGATAGCTCATTGTGGCACGGTGCTTGGAGCGAGGCACTGATAATTGCGTGCTCGTGCGATAACATACTTATAATCCAGTGGCTACTCTGGGATGCAGAATAACCAAAGAGATGCGTCAGTTTGGAAAACTGGGCAAGTTTCTATTTGTTGCGGCCGAAGGAGGGCATACAAGAGTGATGCAGTATCTACATGATCAGGGCGCTGTAGATACTTTCGGAGACGCACTTCTAGGCGCGATCCGAACAGACAAGATGGAGGTTGTGATATGGTTGGTCGAGCATTTCCCGCAGTCCGAGCACATGCCAGATTTTTGTGTGCTGGTCGAAGCTGCGAGGCACGGGCGGCTGGAAATGCTTCAGTATTTCCAGAGTTTGGATCCAGCAACCATTCCGGGATTTTCCCCTGTCTCTACAGATTCACGGCAGCAACGAGAAAACCAACCGCAGGAAGATAAAGCCGTGCCTCAAAAATATAGGCGGGATCAGATTCGACTGGTAGCGGCGACAGACGGTCATCTACGAGTATCTAAGTGGCTGTGCACATACCGCTCGGAATGACGTTCGACAGACGCGATGGACGAAGCCGCGGCTAGTGGGCAGCTGGAAGTTCTACGATGGTTACACGAGAACCGACTAGAGGGCTGCACGACCAATGCACTAGACGAAGCCGCCGCAAATGGGTACTTGGACGTAGCTCAATGGCTCCACATACACAGATCTGAAGGTTACACTACACGAGCCATCGAGTACGCAGCGAGAAATGGTCACATAAAGGTTTTGCAGTGGCTCCTCCAAAGTTTACCTGAGGGATGTGTGGCGAATATCACTGACAAGAATTTAAAATGGTGCTCGAAAAGAGAGTTTGACTGTTGGAGTGATGCGATGGACATCGCTGCAGCGGGTGGTCACTTGAACGTGATGAAGTGGCTGCGTGAGAATGTGTTGGCAGTTTGTACGAAGAATACCATCGTCCAAGCTGTTTGCCATGGGTTGCTCATTGGATTCGACAGGAATACCCAGGATGTCCCCTTGTCATGGGAGACAAATTATTGTATGTGGCGAGCAATTTCGAATTGTTGCTGCTCCTCCATGTACACTATCCTGGTGTTTTCACGAGTCAGTTCATTGCAAACAGCATAGCAGCCTGCAGTCGCTCACATGATACCCACATTGCGCTCTGGTTGACTGCAGCAGCCTCAACAATCCTTTCCCCTGGAGCATCACAACCATAGAAGTGCCCAAATAACCACTCCACTATCGTGATGTCACCTCGGACAGCAGCTTCATACAAAGATGTTGAAAACTGCCAGCGATAGTAATGTGAATCGGATCGCAGATAATTAGTGAGCGTCCATCCCGGTTTTCTGTCTTCGATGGACAAACATCTCTCGGCCCAAATCCAGACCAACATTGCAACTGTTCTGAATCTACAAGCCTCGCTGAGTAACAGACTCGAGAAACAACATAGATATCGTTCGCGTGTTTGAGCTCGAAGCTCGGGCATAAACGCAGCGCAGAATCCACCTATGGCTATTCAGAAATGAGAGATCGAAAATGATAGGCCATGGCATCAATTCTGGGTCGGTTGGGATCAATCAAGAGGTTGAAAATAAAAAATAATATAAGTTCATTACGGCATTTAGCTTTGGTTTTAGTTCTGCAGCAGTTTGGGAAGATGCTTGCGTGCGTGGAAGCCCTTCTTCGCGCGAGTCCAGCGTGTCGAGATGTTGAAAGTAGCACAGGAGCCATCTCGTGTTTCCTTGACCCGTCACCAAACCTGTCACTCTCTGAGGCGTGCTCTCTCGGCTCCATCAAGTTGTTAGACTGGATCTGGGCATCCAGTTGCACTTCGATTGAATCCAGGCAGTCTCGATGGACGCTGACGAACTACCTCCGCTTGGATCCCCACTACTGTCACTTCCAGTTTTCGAAGGCGTTAGAAGACGCCACTGGGCGAGGTGATTTGACCATCGTGAAGTGGCTTTTTGCGCATTTCTCCGGCTGCGAAGCACCCAAAACTGTGGTTAGAGCGGCAGCGAGCAAGGGCCACCTCCATCTATTGAAATTTCTGTGGGCACATACTTGTCTAAACAGTGACACAAAGAAGAGAAAAAATATTTGCTATGGATGGTGAAATTCGTGCTGAAGGAAGGGATGGAAGTACCAACCACCGCGAGGGGGACGACGACGTCGTTCTGTGGGGAGATGGTGCCATGCTGGATGCTGCTAGAAACGGACATTTTGACGTTGTGAGATGGCTGTGCGAGGTTACTCCTCACGATAAAACGGGCTGTATCTACGACGGAGTGATTAAAGACGCTCTCCGCGCAGGAGAAGAAGACCTCGTCCAGTTCCTGCTTCCTCCGGGGCGATGTGTCTTGGATTACGCTGCGGATTGCCCGCGGCAAGACGTGATCGAGGGGATGTTGGATTGCGGGTATCTGCGTCGGGATGCTGAGCTAGCTTCAAGTGCGATACGAGATCTAGCGAACACCGGGCGTTTAGATTTAATGCAGCAGATTGCGCTGCTGCACTCTCCTCTCCCTACAGGCTATTCGAGCTTGGTTACGGCAAACCACTGGTACGACGCACTGGGTAAGGCATGCGAGTGCGGAGACCTGGATGCTCTCCAATGGCTCATGGAATACCCGATAGAAATCAGTGTGTGGCAGCTCAGTAATACTTTGCGCTATCGCCGTAACCCCTTTGTACTGGCGGCTGGAGCCGGTCACTGGGAAATTGTGGAGCATCTCTGTCGGCTGAAGGCCACGAACGAATTCGATCGTCGCAGTTTCTGGCTGCACGACGACACGGCTGCATTCCGAACTGCAATCCGCAATGGCCACATCAAATGCGTAGAAGTTATGGTGATGGCATTCCTGAACGCTGGGCGTCGTCCAGACTTCCCTCCGGTGGACGTTGCCGCCGAAAGCGGACAGCTGGGCGTTTTGAAGTTTCTGCTCGTCTTCCACCCCAGAGGAGCGCTACACCAGACGAGTGATTGGTGGTCTCAATGTCACGATCCGATATCCTGCGCAGCCGCCCAAGGACATCTCGATGTTGTCAAGTGGCTGCACGAAAATTATGTGGGAAATAACGGAACAGACGCATCAGACCGCGCCGCTAGGAATGGACACCTTGATGTTGTGGAGTGGCTCCATGCGAATAGGGACGAAGGGTGCACCAATGATGCGATGCACTTAGCTGCGATTAACGGGCATCTCGACGTGGTGCAATGGCTTCACAAAAATGGATATGGAGGTTGCCGGCAGCGTACGATGTGGGAGGCAGCGGGTTTTCGGCATCTACTGTAGACGTGGTGAAATGGCTGCACAAAAACCTACCGGAATGATGCACATGTACCGTTTCGATGGTGGAAGATGCTACAATTAACGGGCCGCTGCGAATCGCCTACTGGTTTCACAAAGAATTTCCTGCGTGTGTCCTAGCAGATTTTGGGAAAGTTCGGATCACCTACAACAAGGACAACTTCGAGTCGTTGCTCTTCCAAAATGCTCACTACCCGCACTTGGTCACCCCCGACTTTGCTTCGGACACACTACGATTCATTCTGAAGTATGGTTCTACGACTGAGCGCACTCACATGGCAAAATGGCTCGAAGATCATGTCAAGTGCCGTGAAGGTCACGGTAAAGGTATCGAGGTGACAGAGCTAAGATATTGACAGTCGCAAACAGCGGTAACTTGGTAGTAACATTTCAAGCTTTCAAAACGCTGGTCATCCACACAATCCGATTGAAGAAAAAATGTTGATTAAACTACTTCTCTAGAAAATTTGACTGTCCACGCACTCCGGAACGTTTTGCTTTTCAGAGCTAGCCGTCACCCTTCTCGTCTACTCAAAAAATGTACATCACGCTGCCGAGACTTTTTCATGTATTTTAATTCAACTCGTCAATCGACAGGAATTTCTACTAATGCTAGCACCTTATCAGACAAATCCAATGTTACGCTTAGCGCTCCATATTCTCCAGAACGAGATCTCGGAGCTCGAACCCGGTCCACGAGGGCGACACCACGATGGTCCGCACCACCTCTTGATCCCCGTCGAAGAAGATCATGTGGGGCGGCTGGGCGAATTCCGTCACCTGAGAAAAATACACAACCGATCCTCAATGCCTCTTGCTTCACCCACTGCGACGCGTACTACTGCAGCACCTCAAAGTTGGGCACTCCGTGGCGCTCGATCTCGCTCACGAAGGCTGAGAGGTCCGAAGCTGGCACGGAATGTGGAACGGAGCCCGCAGCTCCCCCCTCGCCACCGGCTGCGTGCTCTACAGTACGGTGCTAGCGCCAAACTGGTGGTACTTTGTGGTACGCTCTTCTTCTGCTGCTGCTACTGGCCAAGTTGAAGTGCCCAGCGCATGATCTCGGATCGTGGAGTGGTGCACCTAAATTATCGCGCGCCACATGGCGTCCGTCACTCCGTACTGCTTTCGCCCGAATAGCAGCCTGTGCGCCGTGTCTCTTCTCCCAATAGGCCGAAAATAGCGCTCCCTACCCCTACTAGTCAGACGCGGGCGTTCTCACCGTACCGTACGTCTCCGTGCTAAGTCCGCGTCCTCGTTGCTCTCCTCTTCCGCCTCTACCCTACCATCACTCCTCACAGGCAGGCCGGAGGCAGCAGCAGGCAACATCCGTCCGCCGCCGTCCCCGCCGCCGCCGCGCCGCAGCAGCGTGTCCCCGCCCGTGCCGCTGCTCCAGTCCCCGCGCGCCGAGATGCGGCCTCCGTACAGCCGTCCGGCGTCGTCGTCGCGCTCGCTGGGCATCTCGTCCTCGACGCTGTCGGACCCGGACGTGAACATGCTGCAGGAGAGCGCGGCGAGCCTGGACGTGCCGCCCGCCGCCTTCCGCACGTGCCTGGCGTCCACCACGCGCTGGTTCCAGCTCGTCATGTTCTTCGCCTTCGTGGTGGCGCTCGTCATGGCCATGGCCAGCAGCTACGCCAACCTGAGCCCGGGGCTCATCTGGGGCGGCCTGCTCTCCGTCTTCTCCGTCTTCTTCGTCATCCTGTCGTACGCCAGCGTGCCCAGCTACCGCCAGCACCCGAACCCGCTCGTCTTCTGGCGCACCATCGCCGACGCCGTGTTCGTGCTGCAGCTGCTGGCGCAGCAGTTCGTGCGCTGCCTCTTCTTCGACTGCGTGCCGCTCTGCAGCAGCACGAACCTGCAGTGCGGCTGCAGCACCGACAGCGGCGCCGGCTCCACGTGCGAGGTCTTCGCGGGGCTCTTCGAGTTCACGCTGCTGGCCTCCGAGTGCTGGTTCTTCTGCATGACGGCCAACCTGCTCATGAGCCTCACGAACCCCTTCACGGACTTCAAGCGCAACACGCGCATGTTCCACCTCGGCTCGTGGCTCGTGCCGCTCATCCTCGGGCTGCTGCTCATGAACACGGACGACTGGGCCGGCTACTCGGACCTGGGCGTGTGCTGGACCAACGCGCTCAAGAACCTGCAGGCCGACAAGATGGCCAACTGCCCCGCCGGCTACGAGGTCACGGACAACTTCACGAGCGACTACAAGGCCGTCAACGCCAACATCATCAGCTGGCTCTTCTTCTACGTCTGGATGGGGCTCTTCATCATCTTCGGCATCGCCGTCTGGGTCTGGGCCTGGAAGCGCCTGAGCGAAGGCATGCCCGAGACCTACGCAGTGCGCGTGCAGAGCATCAACCGCGCGCGGTTCAACGTCTTCGCCGTCACCTTCTACTGGATCATTGTGGTCATCGTCTACATCAAGTTCCTGTCGCGCGACCGCGCCAAGCCCGACAAGAGCAGCGAGCTGTTGAACTTCCTGATCGCCGGCAAGGGCTACCTGGACCTCGTCATCTGGTTCGCGCTCAACGACTTCCACGTCGCGCACTTCACGCGTTGTCTGGGGGAAAATACCGGCGAGATCGACGTGGATCTGAACCCGCAGGTGAACGCAGCCCTGAGACGTGAAGTGCTTTTCTACACTACGTCAGGTATTATTCAGGCCGTGCAAGCGGCAGAACGGCTGCCTGCGTCGCAGCGCATCCAGCACTTGGCGTTGTTGCCGCAGACCAAGGCCACGAACGTCACGACGGCCGCGGCATTCACGGCGGTTCCTGTCAGCGAGAGTGGGAATGCTGCGCATCCGTCGGCCGCGTACGCTGCCTACCTTCAGCAACAACAGTCGAACAGCGCGGAGCGTGAAGGTACAAACGGCGCTGGAGCTTTTGATGAGAACATGCGTGTGGCGAAGAACTCGCCGCGTACCAAGACCTTCCACGACTACGAGCCACACGCGTTCAAGAAGATTCGTGAACGCTTCGGAGTGAACAACGAAGCGTACTTGCAGGCACTTTCGGCCACAGCCAAGGAGCGTTTGAGTGAAGGTGCTAGTGGAGCCTTCATGTTTTACTCGGCTGATGGATCTCTTATCGTGAAGAGTACCAGCAAGGAAGAATGCTCCTTCCTCCGCAGCATCGCACAAGACTACGCTGATTACCTGTGTGCTAACCCTCGCTCGCTGCTACTGCGCTTCTACGGTTGTCATTGTCTCGAGCTGTACGGCAAGCAGTTCTCGTTCGTCGTCATGGCTAACCTTTTCGATACCGATCAAGTGATCCACTCGCGTTACGATATCAAGGGATCGTGGGTAAACCGCCACGGCGATCTACCCAAGCGTGGTAAGAAGGTTACATGCCGTCACTGCAACCGCAAGTACATTTACCAGAATTCGGCCCCGGAGAACGCTAACTGCACGGTCCGGTTGGGCGGCCACGAACCAAACGTAGTCTTGAAGGACTCGGACTTGACGCAGAAGTTGAATCTTGATCGGGACGTGGCTCTGGAGCTGTACCAGCAGCTCTGTGCAGACTCGCAACTGTTGTGCTCGTTTGGAATCATGGATTACTCTCTCCTGATGGGCATCAACGAAGTGGAATACGTGGTGGACGAAGGTGGTAATAGCACGGACGACGAGACCGATGCAAACACACCGACTCAGTCAAGTTCCCCAGGCATGAAAGCTGGGCATAACCAGCAACGATCCTCTGTATACAACCCGTTCACGGAAAAATCGATGATGGATCCACGCAGTGGTGGTGTGCAGAATTTGGCCAGGTCGAAGGGGCCACCGCCCGTCCAGGGTCCGTCGTCAAAGGCTCGGCACCACGCAAGTGTATCTTCGAATGTGGGATCCTACAACGCGCGATCAGCGCTCGGCGAACCAGTGATGCAGCGAAAGGCTTCAAAGCCGCGTGAATATTCGAGTAGTCGCAATGGACGACGAACCGCGAGCAACACATCTTCGTCTGGACGCCGTCTTCCGCGCTCAGGCATGCGCATGGCTAACACCGTAGTTGGCCCTGCGTACTACCATCTTGGTGTGATCGATATTTTGCAGACTTGGACATTCCAGAAACGGATGGAGCGATTCTTCAAGATTGCCTTCAAGGGCGTGGACGGCGATGGACTATCTGCGATCCCACCGAAGCTGTACCAGGCGCGCTTCCAGCTCAAGATGGCCGATATTCTCGGTGTGGAGGACCTCGTGAGCGGCGACAATGCCAACCTTGACCTGTTTACCCAGCAGAACTCGCACATGGATGTTGACACGCAGCAAGTGGATCAGCAGTTTAATATCCAGTCCATCCGGTCATTGGCATCCTCGGAACTGGTAGCAATCAACCCCTTGGACTCGCACTACGCGAACAGCGGGTCTTCGTCGAATCTGCGGCAGCGTAGCACGGAGAACTCACAGTCTGTTGGGCAAGATACGGAGGAGTACACGGGCATAGACTACCACTTGTAAAAATGTCCGATGCAACGCCGACCAATGATGACCGTTGTAGCTGCCGAAGGACGAGAAAGCTCCAAGTACGAGATGATCGGGTGAAGGTATTCGCAATGCCTGCCTATAGACCAGGCTCACGAGTGATGATAGAGTGGAGTAAATTGGAGAAATTGGAGTTCGGCAAACCGACCCCAGTCTCGATAGCCGACAAGGTGCAGCAATTTTAACGATCCCATCCTGCAGAGGATGCTTATACGAATGCATGTTAACAACAACAACAACGAGAAAAACGAGTTGCGTTACTGTTGCGATTGGTCAGGGGGAGAGTGAGAGTATTCGACCCCACAATGTTTTGGCCTCGCAGTTTTTCTTCTTCGCAGAATCCCGGAGCGATGCTAACTGTCGTGAAATTCGTGCTACACCAGTACGAAGCCAACGCATCCCTGGAGCAAAGCACCCGTGCTATCTCCAACTTCTTGGGTCCGTCGCCGTATCTCTCACTCAGTGATGCGTGCAAGTATGTCTCCACCGCGCTGTTGGAATGGATCTGACTCGCGCTGTTGGAATGGATCTGGGATGCTAGCTGCACTCGTCCTGCCGACAGAGCACCCGGGTGGTCTCTCTCGACCTTTTTGCGATCGGACCCGCATTACCGCAACTGGCAGTTCGCCAAATCACTGGAAGCAGCGGCCAGTCGAGGAGATTTGCCAATGGTGGAGTGGATTTTTGCCCACTTTCCGGGATGTGAAGCCCCAGAAACTGTGGCCGACAGAGCGAAAGAGAACGGCTATCTCCGTGTGTTGCACTGCTTGTTGGCCCATAAATCTCTGTCTCGATGCCAAGGCAGTAATCCTATTGTTAAAAATGAGGGCACAGTGAACTTCAATGGTGCTACCAATTTCTGGGCCAGTGCAACGATAATAAAAGCCATCGAGAACGGAGAGCTCGTTGAATATCTGAACGAAGGACTACCTCTGGGCAAAACGTCTCGAGTGATTGCTATCAAGCATGCTTTAAGTCTTGGCGACCTCCGTCTTGCAGAACAGTTACTACGGAGCGGTAGATGCTTGCTAGAATATGCTGCTGGTTGTCCAAGGGTCGAAGTGATTGAATGGATGCTGGCCTGTAAATATTTGCAGCGCGATGAAGAACGAGCTGCCTCGACATTGCCGGGTTTGGCATCCAGTGGAAGTTTGGGTCTCGCGCAGCAAGTTTTGCTTCTTCATTCCCCTCTTGCAGATGATGGTGGGCGTTGGAAAACTTATTGGGCTCACGCTATTTACGAGGCTGGCACATGTGGGAACACTTCGATGTTGCAGTGGCTTGTAGAACAGCCCCTGGGGAGGGGGCGCGCGTTGAATGGCTTGTAGAACAGCCCCTGGGGAGGGGGGGGGGGCGTTGAATCAGCTATCGAAAGAAAAGTCAACCCGCGACTTAGTTGCTGTAGCGACGAAGAGAGGTCATGTGGAGGCGATGGATTTCCTTTACAAACAAGGCCTCACTTGCAGATTTTATGCCGCTATGCGCGCAGCGATTGAAGGAGGACAGGTCAGCTCTGTCAAGTGGCTACTTAGCGCTTATTCCTATGATGACAAGTTTATACCAAAGATCAGAGCAATTGACAAATGTGCCGAGTATGGCCATCTCGAGATTTTAAGGGCTTTTCATGAGTGGAGCTTGTCAATCGAAGCCGAAAGAGATAAACGTAGACGGCTCAATCGAACGGATTCGTGGTGGGCTTCTGCAAAAGACCCTATGTTCTGGGCTGCAAGAGGTGGCCATCTAGAAGTGCTCAAATGGTTTCAAGCGAACCGCGTGCAAAAGTGCGAGGCTGACACTATGGACGTTGCAGCAGAACACGGGCATTTAGAAGTGGTGAAGTGGCTTCATCTGAATCGGTCCGAGGGATGCACGGACGAGGCGATGGGGTTGGCTGCGAGCAACGGCCATATGGAGGTTGTTCAATGGCTGCACTGTAATTGCCCTGTAGACTTCCCTAGTAATCCGATTCCGATATTCATGGCTGCGAGATACGGACACTTCCAAACAGTGAAGTGGTTGTATGAAAAGTATCCGACGTCTGTCTCACCCAAGGAGATTGACAGAGCCGTAAGATCTGGTCATATGCGCATCGCATGTTGGCTGCAGTCACGGTTTCCCGAAAACAAAATTGGTACCGGTGTAGAACCTTACAAGTATCTGGTTACTGTGAGCGGCTTATGAGATTCTGCGAACGCTTTCGAGGTGGTGCTTTGTCTTCACACGTGCTACAAGTACGCCCTCACTAAGCTGCTTGTATGCGAATTGCGTGAAAGTATTTCCGATGAATGGCAAAAGAATCTGGAGTTACTGGCTCACCTACAACACTGGTTGGATGAAAACTATCCAGCTTCATCCTGAAAGAAAAAAAAAAGAAAAACAGCAGCTTTGGTGGCCAACTAGCCGCCACTGTTCTGCATATTTTCAATGGAGGATTATTGTTTTTTTTATGAAGGTATTTTGTTGGAATTTAATTGAGAAGCTCCCTGCCGCCTATTCGAAACGATACCACGGCGGTGAGTACTTCGTTGCCATATCGCGAAAGGTTGTTTTACAGCTGTTTTAGCAAGATTTTTGATGGGGAATTTGCAATTTGGTCAGGTGTTTGACCTGGAATTTGCATTTCGGTCAGGCGTTTGCTAATCAGTCAGGACTTGCGAAACTTAGCATTATGGCACTCCTAAAATTAGAATAGCTAACCTGCAGCAATACAACCGACGCCCCACTCGCTTCCACTCAAGAAGTCCTAGTGGTGGAGGACGCAAACGATGATGTGGAGCTTGCCGTTGGCATGGAATTCCCCAGCATCAAGGAGCTGAAGGCTAGCGTTGCGCGATACTGCGTTGTTCACGGTTTTGAGCACAATAAGCCCTCAAATCGACGCGACTTCATAAAAGTGGTCTTTTCATCACATGCCGAGTGTTCCTTTCAGCTGCGCGGATCGAAAACAGCGGTCGTGCGTATAACCTATCTGGACAAAACTCATTCTGCCACCCACGTTGCGCACACGGATCTACATCAGCGGCTACAATCTCAAGTAAGCCAGGCATTCTTGGTTGAAGTTGCTCGAGATTGCATGGAGTGTAACCGAGACGGGAAGAGTCTGAAGCTGGTTGCCAACTGGGCGCGCAGTGCTGATGGGCTAACGACTTCTACCATGCGGCTTGGCGTGTGTTGGAACAGTTACAGGAGGGATCGGTTCTCAGCCTACAACACAGCTATCCTTTAAAGTTACTTGGATATGTTCGTCGTACATAACCCCGGAACGATTGTAGCTTTCGAGCGAACCCACAATAACAAGTTCAAACGATTGTGTCTCATTTACGGCATTTATACGGACACGCTCCAGTATTGTCTGCCAATAATTGCTCTAGATGCATGTCATTTGCGTGGAGCGGATAATGGTACTCTCTACATTGCCTCTACGATGTTTGATTAACTTGAATGTCAACAAGAAAGCAAGACGCAAACGAATGGTGGTGCATCTGGGAAACGGCAAGTTTGCTGTTCAACGCACGAATGGTTTGGATCGGATAGTTGACTTGGATGCGAATCATTGCACCTGTGGTCTTTGGGCGGAGTATCAATACCCATGCGTGCATGGCTGTGCTGTGCTCCAAAATATGCATTTGTCGGTGTTCACTTCAGTTGCACCCTATTATCGCTATGGATGCCTACAAGCCATCTTCGCCAACTCGATGATCCCTATAGATATCGAGTCGGCAATCGGTGATGGCACGACAGAAGGTCCCGAATCATACCGTAGATCCACTCGCCCATAAAAACCAAACGGGCACGCAGCCGAGGAGAATGTATACCCGACGACTCGCCGATCGTCTGCTCACGCTGTCGCGAAAGGGGTCACAACATTCGGACCTGCGAAAGAAGACAACAACTGGAACTACATCGTCACCTGGGCCCTAGGTAGCTTTAGCTTCGCATTTACTTCTACTTGAAATACATTAATCAAAACTGCTCCACTGAACCCCTTAACCGTTGCCGGGGTCGACCAATCGAATGGTCTATTATTTTTGATGCATAAGGGGCAGCTAGCTGATGAAGTAGTGACCGCCACAGTCCCCTTGAGACTCTCGCGTTTGTGCTCGAGTAGCCCTTGGCGAGCAAATTGATGAGCAGTGTGAGCAATACGCGGGACTGCTTACCAGCGGCAATGATGCGGGTGAGGTTTCCGGTAGCCCCATGACTTCCATGCTATATGATATGTTGTGGAGTGGCGGATGGGCGTCGGTTGCAAGGCTGCAGGTTAGCTATTCTAATTTTTAGGAGTGTCATAATTCTAAGTTTCGCAAGTTCTGACCGAATAGCAAACGCCTGACCGAATTGCAAATTCCCAATCAAACACCTGACCAAATTGCAAATTTCCCATTTTTGATACACAAGAAGAGCAGGAACACTTCCCGAGGTAAATTCACAAAATGATTAATTACCTTACAACTGGTCAACTGGAATCCCTCCATTCGACAATTTGCCTTCAAGCAGCGATGTCTTCTCCACTGCTAGTCGTCAGTTTGGTGCTGCGCCACCAGAAGGAAGGCGCTACCCTCGAGCAACTCGGACTGAAGAAGCATGCATGATGTGGACACTTGGACTTCATGAAACAAGCTGGGAGAAGTACGAGCGGCTCCGGGGGGACGGTGACTGTGTATTTGTATTTGGTTCGAGGAGATGCTAATAGCCAGCGATCCGCCAATACCGTATGATATTGAATTGGGTCCATCGTCTGCCAGTAATAAAACTGCTATTTCAAGAGAAGATCCTATACTTTTGCGTATTAGTGGAAGCTGTGAGGCATGGGAGGTTGATAGTGCTGCAGTGGTTCCAGTGCGCGGTGGCACTGAAAGTTCCGGGCTTTCCTAGGTCAATTCCGTGTTCAAATCCTCCTGCTGGGACCAAATACTTTCATGCTATAATGGACGCTACAGACAACACGCACTCGCAAGGAACCCGCTTCTCGTCGGGCGCTATGATAGGACGATCAACCGACGCTATAATTTACGAGTGGCTCGACTCCGTGGGAAATGACACTTGTCCTGGTTTCGAGTAGTTGCTCGACAGAAGCACTTCAAAGTATTCAACTTGAATGAGTCTTTTGCCTGGAGATATTTGATTTCCTCTCTAGTAACCCCATAATTGATATGCTATAAATGATGCTAGTAGTACATCAGGGAAATTGTTAGTTCCGAGTAACGTATACAATATCTCACGAGACTGCTACCGATTACAGATCCTTCACAAAATAGAAACCCGATCACGTTTTAAAATTTGGATCAGAAAATAAAGGCCCTGCACAAATATAAACCCAGTGGATTGAGGAGCTCAGTAACGCACTTGACGACGTCGAAATTGTCGACGATCAGGGTGAATATGCATTTCGTTTATAACGTGACGTAATACAGAACGGGCTTTGATGTACCCTTTTTCTTATGATCGCAGGAGCACTGTGCTCGACGAGATAATACACACGATATTTAGAGTATTGTAGCACAGTCAATATTGCGAAATAGCACATTCTAACCCGATACATTTGTAGCGGAGGAATTTTCCTGCAGTTGTTATGGAGTGAATCTGAAAAAATGTATTCTTGTCGAGTTTGAGTTATTTCTCTAAGAGTGCCTCTAATCAAGGCACTTGCCGGAGTTTTTAGTAACTCTACACGGTTTAGAAGCCCCCTCCCTCCCAAATGTGATTGCTTGTTGTGAGCAAAAGTAAATAGTCACCCAGGTACTATTCGGTGAAATCCGTTATATCGAAAGGCATCATTACAACTTGTAGCAAATCTACGACCAATCAAGCGGAATACAAGGGCCTGCTTCAAGGGCTGCTTCATGCTCTGAAAACTTCTAATTTGAGGCCAATCCACGTCGTTGGGGATAGCCAACTCATCATACGGCAACAATTGCACCGAACCCCACCGAAGGCGGCACATTTACGCACATTGTATCAACGATGCCGCGTGCTGGCTGATAAACGTGGCGTCCGATCGTGGACCCACCATTTGCGAGCCTTCCATGAAACGACTGACGCCATGCGTCGCCGCTTCCTGCCGCCCAATCACGAATTTGTGCTTCGCGAGCGCATGTGGACACTCAACCAAAAAGGGACTCTGCACGTCTACATCGCAGAGTTTCAAAACCTGCTGATTCAGTGCACCCAGCAAATCTTGCCACTAGAGCTGCGCTTCTACTTTCAGCAGGGGCTAAAACCGGCGACTTCGAACCATCTGCGTGAACATCATCCCAGCAATTTGGATGAAGCAATGGATTTGGCGCTTCGTTTCGATCACTCAGGTGTGATGGCTCCACTACCGAAGCGTGACTGGGAGGCAAATCCCATTTGTCACCGTTGCAAGGAGCCGGGTCATATTGCTCCCAATTGCACCAAGAAGTAAGCCTTCTTTTGAGGGGGTCATGTGACGGATTCATGTAACTATACATGATTCGTCAAATTCTTCATACGTAAACTGTCAATTGGTACATTTGGTGTACACGTCAATTGATAATTTGACCAATGATAGTTGAGAAGAAGTTTTTTGTCATTAGTTTAGCGAACGTAGCTACAACAGGGTAGTGCTGCAACTTGCTAGCGACAGTTAAAACTTAATGTCATTCCTCAATTTACCATCGTGTGTGCATTACTACATAACACTCCCCCATTTCGAGCATCCCATCGCCAGTTTCCCCGGACGGAGCCGATTTCCCTCAATCAGCTATGCCAGTAAATTAACTCGCCTCGGTATGCTAGATTGGATTTGGAGTCCAGTTGCACACCATCGAAGCCAGGACTTCAAAATGCCCCCCATCGATACCAATTCGGGGAGGCGCTGCACTACGCTGCTGCAAAGGGCAATCTGGAGCCGGTCCAGTGGTTGTTCACCCACTTTTGGTGTTGCATCGCACCTGCGAATGTGGTGGAAGTCGCCGCCCGAAATGTGACGTCGGTTGATTCGCCACTCATTTGAAGCAGGCCCAGAGCAAAACCACTCCGTTATCCAGTGGATTCCCCGACATCACGAACAGGCAACGCTGTCATATGGAGCAGCCGATCCATTCTGCTCGCTATCAGATATCAACACTTTGGACTTGCGCGGTGGCTGATCTACAGCACACCGCGGGCACCCGAAGGCGACGAAGTGACG
Organism: Phytophthora cinnamomi; assembly: GCF_018691715.1. NCBI lineage: Eukaryota > Oomycota > Peronosporomycetes > Peronosporales > Peronosporaceae > Phytophthora > Phytophthora cinnamomi. The sequence continues at coordinate 479,383 of NW_027151052.1, forward strand.
AGCTATATCAGCGCGGCTTTGTGGGAGAACAGCACGGAGCTCGCCGAGAGATTAGTGCCGGGGGCCGGAGTTTTCTAGAGTTCGCTCGGACAAAATCCCAGCGTCCAGACCATCGAGTGGATTCTGACGTGCGAATATCTTCGACCGGATGAAGACATTTATCCGTGGCTTTTATTGATTCTAAGATCGACTGGATCTGATGCAGGAGGTCTAGGGATTTTGTGCTTCAGCTCGTGAGAACATTGACGTGAATTTGTGGCTAGGCCGCTGGGCTGACGCGATGAGAAAGGCTGCTGACCGCGGGAATTTACCGATAGTGAAGTCGTTGGCGGAGCAAACCGTCGGACGTGTGGTGTCTGTAAACAAGGGTCTTCACTCACATTCGACTATTGTCTATAGGGCAGCCAGACAACATCATTTTGGTGTGGTGCTGCAGTATCTTTGCGGATAAGGTGAGGTGAATCCGTAATTTTTCATCGTGCAGCGATGGTCTTTGCGATCCAAAACGGGTGCATGGACTGCGTAGTGTGGTTACTTGAACACTACCTGTTATTTTTAATTAAAGGCCCCTCTGCACGTGATACTATCGAAGCAGCAGCAACGCATGGAAAACTGGAGATTTTGGAGTATTTTCACGGGATCGACTTTTGAGATGACTCTCGAGTGACGCCGATACACACACTTTTAATCTCCAGGTGCCCATCATACATGCCTAGGACCAATCCTTCAGCCATCAATAGTTATCGCAAGATAGATGTGAGGATTTTGGATTGATTAATACTGATAGATTCACCGTGAGTTTTCCTTTGAACCATTTTTCGATTTTTGCACAGCGTGGACGTCGTGCTGCATCTCTTTCCAGCAGTTGAAGCCCTTCTCCACGTTGTTGATGCTATCAACAGTTGTATATATATATTAGCACCGGATTTATCGCTAAGCGATGCATGTGTCTTCGGGTCTCTGTCACTATTAGACTGGATATGGAGTATCAGTTGCACCTCCTCGACTGAAAGAACGCCTGAATGGTCCCTGACCAACTACTTGCGGTCTGACCCATATTACAATCACTGGCAATTTTCGAAGTGTCTCAAAGAAGCCGCTGCTCGGGGGCACTTAAACGTATTGGAGTGGATTTTTACGCACTTTTCACATCGTGAAGTGGACGAAGAAGTGGTGCGGATGGCAGCAAAAAATGGTCACATTAGCGTTCTACAGTACTTACTCTCTCGCGATGCACAACGGAATCGGGGAAAACGTCAATGTCGTGCAAGGCGTAGCGCTGTTGGTGACCCTGAATGCTCGAGTGGAGTCGAAAACATTGTCGTAAACTGGGGAGGAAATGACATGGTCCAAGCCGTTGAAAACGGTCATTATGAAGTGGCACGATGGCTCAATAAATACACATCAGATGCAAACAAACGGAGGAAAATGAATATCGTTGTTGAAAAAGCCCAATCCCAAGACGAGCTCGCGCTTTCGCGGAAGCTACAACCTCCGGGATGCGAGTACATTTCAGATTACGCCTTTGTCACTGGACAGCCGGATGCAATTGCATGGGAGCTGAGTCGAGGGGTAGTGCCGTCTATGCAGGATGCACGCGTTGCGGTGGATAAACTGGCTGGTCGTGGTGAACTGACGTTACTTCGACAACTTGTGAATATTTGCTTCCAATCATCACCGAATGGAAACCCGTGGCTAAGCGATGATTGTTTTGCCCTCACTAATGCATACAGGAATGGACGGCTTGCCGTGGTGCAATGGCTAATGAAGAGCCCGGAAGGGCAAGCAGTGCCGAAAAGGGAAAATAATATCCTTATGGTGGCGGCTTTCGGATGTGGTGGAATATCTCTGTTCGCAAGGTGTATCGGATGTTCGCGGGGAAGCATTCATTATGGGGATTAAACAAGGAGAACTGCGGCTCGTTGAGTGTTTGATTGCTCAATTTTCCTACGCATCCACGGATGGCAACTTGACTCCATTTTTTTGTAGTGTGTATGCTCACGGGCGTCCGCGGCAGGAGCGACGGTCCATCAGTCTCAACGAGCAGTTTTCGCTGGAGCTCGGCCAAGCTATGAATTGGGCTGCCTCTTCGGGATTCTTGACCATGGTGCAATGGCTACATGAACACCACGCTGTAGGGTTTACACAAGAAGCCATGAAGGGTGCAGTACACTTCGGCCACCTTGACTTGGTGAAGTGGCTGCATGCAAATTGTGTGGAGGCTTGCACGCCTGACCTAATGGATAGTGCTGCTTTACATAGTGACATGAAGATGGTGCAATGGCTTCATACAAACACGTCAGCAGGGTGCACCACACTCGCCATGGATGGTGCAGCGCTTCATGGTCACTTTGGCATGGTGAAGTGGTTGCATTCAAAGCGATCGGAAGGTTGTACATCTAATGCCGTACAGTTTGCGCTGATTAAGGGGCATTTGCAATTGGCGTCATGGTTGCTAACTCATTATCCAGAGCACAAAACGTTTGATGTCGAGAAGGATACAATCAGGGGTTTCGAGATAGTCTTGTTCTTGCATGCACACGAGCCGAAGGCGTTCACCACAGAAGTTTGTCGCAATATTGCATGCGTCTGCTCATCGGATGTCCACGCGTGGATGCAGAAAATCTATCCCATTCCGTGAACGACTGCCAATTGTGCTGCAATGCGAGGTATGGTGGAAAGTTCATCTTGCATGGTGGGTAACCGTTGAGTGCAAAATACAACAGGATTGCTGACAATCGTTACGATACCTGGCTGAGTGCAACATACCTCGATAGTATATGAAATGGTGCCACGAATCATAGATATCTTTTATGGAGTCGGTAGCATTGCTGTTTAGACACCTCCGGCATCTTAGCTTCAAATTTGCTACCAGAATTTTCTCACTCAAACAAAGGAATGAACCCGTAATTTCCGATATAGTCGATGGCTGTTATCACAGCTGAAGAAATCCCGCCCCCGAGACCAAGGAAGCAGCCACTTAGCAATGAAGGGAATCGTCGCTGGAGCACATGATCTCGCTTTCTCCTGCAGTGCTGTCACGTGAAGCATCGTGGGCCTTTTCGAGTAGTGCTCGCGCAGAAACAGCAGCGGTTCAAACAGGTGACGGCTGGAAATGTTACCTAGACTGGGAAAACGTGGAGGAAAGTGTTCAAAACAGCAGAGCACGACGCGAAAATGGTTGCTGGCTAGCGCTTTCTCGACTTCAATTCCACGGTGAGAGGAAATGCTGTAATATATATATATATATATATTCGGGCACTGAATGAGCGGGTCACTCAAGTATTCACCTGTGACACCGCCGTTTCAGGTAGGTGGCATGTCAGGCAGCGTTTCAATTAAATTCCAACAGAATTCCTTGATCCGAAAAAAAATAATCGTCCAATAAAAATATGCAGAACAGTGGCGGCTAGTTGGCCACCAAAGCTGCTGTTTTTCTTTTTTTTTCTTTCAGGATGAAGCTGGATAGTGTTCATCCAACCAGTGTTGTAGGCGAGCCAGTAACTCCAGATTCTTTTGCCATTCATCGGAAATACTTTCACGCAATTCGCATACAAGCAGCTTAGTGAGCGCGTACTTGTAGCACGTGTGAAGACAAAGCACCACCTCGAAAGCGTTCGCAGAATCCCATAAGCCGCTCACAGTAACCAGATACTTGTAAGGTTCTACACCGGTACCAATTTTGTTTTCGGGAAACCGTGACTGCAGCCAACATGCGATGCGCATATGACCAGATCTTACGGCTCTGTCAATCACCTTGGGTGAGACAGACGTCGGATACTTTTCATACAACCACTTCACTGTTTGGAAGTGTCCGTATCTCGCAGCCATGAATATCGGAATCGGATTACTAGGGAAGTCTACAGGGCAATTACAGTGCAGCCATTGAACAACCTCCATATGGCCGTTGCTCGCAGCCAACCCCATCGCCTCGTCCGTGCATCCCTCGGACCGATTCAGATGAAGCCACTTCACCACTTCTAAATGCCCGTGTTCTGCTGCAACGTCCATAGTGTCAGCCTCGCACTTTTGCACACGGTTCGCTTGAAACCATTTGAGCACTTCTAGATGGCCACCTCTTGCAGCCCAGAACATAGGGTCTTTTACAGAAGACCACCACGAATCCGTTCGATTGAGCCGTCTACGTTTATCTCTTTCGGCTTCGATTGACAAGCTCCACTCATGAAAAGCCCTTAAAATCTCGAGATGGCCATACTCGGCACATTTGTCAATTGCTCTGATCTTTGGTATAAACTTGTCATCATAGGAATAAGCGCTAAGTAGCCACTTGACAGAGCTGACCTGTCCTCCTTCAATCGCTGCGCGCATAGCGGCATAAAATCTGCAAGTGAGGCCTTGTTTGTAAAGGAAATCCATCGCCTCCACATGACCTCTCTTCGCCGCTACAGCAACTAAGTCGCGGGTTGACTTTTCTTTCGATAGCTGATTCAACGCCCCCCCCCCCCCCCTCCCCAGGGGCTGTTCTACAAGCCACTGCAACATCGAAGTGTTCCCACATGTGCCAGCCTCGTAAATAGCGTGAGCCCAATAAGTTTTCCAACGCCCACCATCATCTGCAAGAGGGGAATGAAGAAGCAAAACTTGCTGCGCGAGACCCAAACTTCCACTGGATGCCAAACCCGGCAATGTCGAGGCAGCTCGTTCTTCATCGCGCTGCAAATATTTACAGGCCAGCATCCATTCAATCACTTCGACCCTTGGACAACCAGCAGCATATTCTAGCAAGCATCTACCGCTCCGTAGTAACTGTTCTGCAAGACGGAGGTCGCCAAGACTTAAAGCATGCTTGATAGCAATCACTCGAGACGTTTTGCCCAGAGGTAGTCCTTCGTTCAGATATTCAACGAGCTCTCCGTTCTCGATGGCTTTTATTATTGTTGCACTGCCCCAGAAATTGGTAGCACCATTGAAGTTCACTGTGCCCTCATTTTTAACAATAGGATTGCTGCCTTGGCATCGAGACAGAGATTTATGGGCCAACAAGCAGTGCAACACACGGAGATAGCCGTTCTCTTTCGCTCTGTCGGCCACAGTTTCTGGGGCTTCACATCCCGGAAAGTGGGCAAAAATCCACTCCACCATTGGCAAATCTCCTCGACTGGCCGCTGCTTCCAGTGATTTGGCGAACTGCCAGTTGCGGTAATGCGGGTCCGATCGCAAAAAGGTCGAGAGAGACCACCCGGGTGCTCTGTCGGCAGGACGAGTGCAGCTAGCATCCCAGATCCATTCCAACAGCGCGGTGGAGACATACTTGCACGCATCACTGAGTGAGAGATACGGCGACGGACCCAAGAAGTTGGAGATAGCACGGGTGCTTTGCTCCACGGCGACATTGGCGGGGTGATAGCGCAGTACGAACTTCAAATTAGTGAGCATTGCTCCAGAAGATTTTCCTTACGGTTTCTTGTGCAACGTACAACTGGCTGGAATTGAGAGAAAGAGCGAAGTATCGGCATCGCAATTTTCTTGGTCCAAGAACCTCAATCTGAGTGTAACTTGATAATCTGATCAAGAAATTCAAATTTCAGCATAGAATGTAGCAATACATCTGCAAAATCAGTATGTGACGTGATCGACTAAAAGTGTCCCCCGACGTCCCCCTAGAACCACCGCTTGTAGCCGCTGCGGACCTCGTAGGTGCAGGTGTCCTCGCCCGTGAGGTGGTTCCTGCGCTCGAACTTGACGTAGAGCTCGCCCGAGGGCAGGTGCTCGTAGTAGATGCCCCCGAAGTCGATGCGGACGCTGTCGCCGTCGGGCTGGTCGGGCGCCTTGCGCACTTGGCGGTTGAAGCAGTCCTCCTGCGGGAGCACCCCGAGCAGCTTGACGCTGCGACAGCCACTGATTACGCATCCGGGCTGGGTGTAAGTCTCCAGCTTCACGACGGCCGAGAGTCTGGCGGGCCGCTCGGCCGCCTGCATCACGAGCGTCGCGTCCGTCGACACGTTCACGGGCACCACAGTGTAGCCATATTTCACGTGGCTCACGCAACCGGGGGAGCCGTCGGCGCAGCGGTCCGCGGCGTGCGGGTCCAGCACCCACTCGAAGGCGGAAGGTTGGCTCAGTTGGCGCAGCCCTGAGGCGCTGCAGACCGCGGCCAGCGACGCCAGGAAGAGCAGGACGGGCGCCGGCATCTTTTTGATTCTGATTCGCGCAAAAATCCGAGATGATTGGCAAAAATCCGACATAATCCTGAATTTCTCAGTTTTTAGGACTACAAAAATACAGTATTGCCTGATTAATACCATATAGATTTCAGCATGGTTAGGAATCACGCAAAGGTAGGCATCAGTACCATTGTTTCTGATCGTTATGAGAGGGAGGGAGGGAGAGGGTCCCTGTGGGAGCGGAAACAACGCCTGTCGTTAAAGAAGCCCGGATCTCCATCCGGGACAAAGCGGCCATGGCTGTGACACCCGTCCCCTTTAATTAAAACCCTACCCTAGTTGGCTCTTTTCCTGAATTGAAATTCTCTGGGTTTTTGATCCGTGTTAGCGGAGGGGTCAATTTCATACAGTACCATTTACATGCCCCTATCTCGACCAGCTCACACAACGCTCTATATCACGCGAGGTGACGATGACTAAACGCTGTTGAGGCAAACGAGCAAGACATCAACTGTCGGGGGCGGTTATGAGGCGCTCACCGAGGAAATGGGTGCCCATGGGTGCTGCCACACTTTGTTATTAGGTCACATTCTCTTTTTTTCAGAAGAACATGCAAGACATACCCAAATCAAAGTGTAAGTGTGGCAACACACTTATTTCATTTTGCTCATTTCGGTCCGGGGTCTGAGCGTCTACATCCGGTTGGATCCAGCACTAGCAGCAAGAAAGGTCGAGCCAGCAAGCCTACGGATCTGGAACTGGGGCGAACAACACGACGCAAACTTCGGCCTCTTAAACTCGAGTAAAGAAGGTTCGGAAAGACTGGCGTCGGAACGGTGGCATTTACGAATCTCATGGATCAGAAAACCTAGTGGATAAGATCTCGATTTGGTCGGCGTTTATCGCGAATAGTGATCCATTCATGCCAGGCTGATAATATGTTGTGTTGTAGCGTAATACGCAGTTAGCTGTGCATGTCACGGAATAAAAATTCATCTGCTGGAGTCCAAGTCTCGAATCTTAAATACATTCCAGAAATGACGTTTCCAAAATCTGAAGGGGGGGGGGGGGGTACTCGTGCCGTATTTCCTGTTTCCCGGGTCGATTCTTGCAATGCTTCGAAGTATTTTAAAGCCCACTGAACCATCTAATGGTCTCCATGGAGCAGACGTAGCTTCGATTGAGTACATACCAACCATCAAGAACCGTCTTGGACCCTTGATGGTTCTGCTAATCTTTGAAACTGCTACGCTGAACGTGCCACAGCTGAGCTCATCCGAGATGTCTGAGCATCGACTTCGCCCCCGTAATGGAGCGTACCTGAACGCCCCGTTCACCAGCGACTAAACACGGGAACCAATGCTGGTGGAAGAAGATCGCAGTTCTTCCTACTTAACCGAAACCCGCATTAGCAAACCAGAACTCAAAACATGCGCGTTGCATCCGCATTGCCCCACACAGAACTTCAGATAGCCTACACATTTCCAAATAAAATTTACGCTCTCTCGATAAAGTATCCACCCCCGCTTAAGTCGCGGCCGCCACTCATTGCGTCAGTTGCCATCGAGTGAACATGGCGACGCCGGCCAAGATCGAGGGCGCCGTGCCCAAGAAGGTGTACATGCACTACGACGAGGGCAGCGAGGCGCAGACGCTGACGCTCAAGATGACGTTGCCCTCCAAGTGGGCGGGCCACACCGTGGACTACCTCAAGCAGGTGCGGCTCTCGGCTCACTCTGAAAGTATGATAGTACTCGTCGTTACTAACGGATTGTACTACGGTATCAGTTCTTCGTGGAGCACTACAACAACAAGAAGCCGGACAACGCGCTGGACGAGGCGCAGATGCACCTGGAGAAGAAGGGTAACAACGCGCCCTTCGGCGACGAGCTGCTGCACACGGCCGTGCAGAAGTACGACGACCTGTTCCTCAAGGCCGGCGCCAGCACGCTCAAGCCCGTCAAGGTGCAAAGTACGACGGATAGTATACTACCGTAACACTTTGTGTTGGTATGATACCTCTACTACTACTAATCGTCATTGTATTACTATCGCTGCACCATTGCTACCCGTAGAGAGCATCGCGCCCGCGACGGCGGACAAGAAGCTGCTGCAGTGCAAGAACCACGGGTGCCAGAAGAAGTTCTCGGAGGAGGAGAACAACGACCAGGCGTGTCGCCACCACCGCCTGCCGCCGCTGTTCCACGACATGAAGAAGGGCTGGCAGTGCTGCTCGACCAAGATGGTGTACGACTGGGACGACTTCGAGAAGATCGAGCCGTGCGTCGTGGGTCGCCACTCGGTGGTGGGCCCCAACGAGCAGTTCGCGGCGTCGCCCACCGTGGCGGCGGCTGAGAGCGCCGCCAACTCTGCCGGTACGGCGGCCCCACCGGCGGCCGCTCTCAAGTCCATCGACGACTACAACCAGAAGAACCCGAATGCGGTGACGGCCGTCTCGGCGGCCAAGGAGAACCAGACGGCGTCGCCCCCCAAGCGCACGGACGGGAAGGCCAACTGCGTCAACTTCGGCTGCCAGCAGGAATATGTGGTGGCCGACAACACGGACACGTCGTGCAGGCACCACGCCGGCGCGCCCGTCTTCCACGACGCCAGCAAGTACTGGAGCTGCTGCCCCAAGGACGTCAAGTACGACTTCGACTCGTTCCTCAAGGTGCCCGGCTGCGTCGTGTCCGCGCACACTGACGTCAAGACGGCTTAGAATGGAGTAGACAACACGCACTGCGCTAACTCGTGCAGTGCACCGCCTGAGCGGATGGATGTCCAAGTTGCCAACAACACGGGAGATTTCCAGCGACCATCGTCCTGTTTTGTGTCCCCCACAACTTTTAGATTTCAATTCTACAGGTTTGCGGTGGTGGATGGTGCGCAACTTTGGCGAGCGGAGCAGAAGTGTGAACTGGTAAGGCCTGCTGGTGGGTGTCGCTTGAACGGTTAAATTTACGTTGCTACGTTTTTGCTGGGCTACTACTGTTAGATACTTCAAGCTAGATCGTTAGTAGAACTCTTCTTCCACGCGGTTGATCTCGTCGCGCACACGGTTGATCTCGCCAAGATGCTTGTCCTTGAGGTGCAGCACCTCGGCAATGCGAGCGCGGTTGCGAGACCATTCCTGCTCTTTCGCACCCTTGACGATCTCGGCCACCTTGGCGAGACTCTGTTCGCGCATGGCGTCTTCTTGAGCTAGCAGCTTGCCGATATGGATATCGTGTGATCCATTGATGGCATTGTTGAGTGCGTCTCGGTCGTTCAGGATGGCGCGGCACTCATCAGTCAAGTAGTCGTCGTCCTCGCCATCATCAGACGCCATTCGTTCCAGTAACGTTACCGCTAACTGGCTTACGTTCTCGAAGAAATTGTTCTCCAGCACCTCGATCGTCCTGAAGTGCTCGGTGGCGATGTCTCGCGCCTCAGAGCCTACTGCCTCGATGGAACTCTCCATAGCAGTAATTAGTTCTTGCGCTGTCTCAACGACGTCGGACTCGAGATTCATGAGCTCGTTATGCAACTTTTCACTGGAAACCTCGGCGTCGTGGAGCAGCTGAAGACTTGCAGCAGTCCCAGATCCGTCGACATCCGAGTTGGAGACACTGTTGGCAGCTGCAGCCTGCTTCAGAAGCTGTTTAGCAGTCCGACGATGATTTTCCACTGCTCGAATACTCGCTTCCTGAGCGTCGGCCTGGAGTTTCTCGTACGTCGCCTTGAACCCGTCCACCTCCTTGGTCAAGGCAGAGTGTTTTTCCAGCAGAACGAGCTTCACGTCTTCTGCTGCTGTCTTGGCCTTCTCGGTATAGTCATCTATGATGTTGCGCAGTCCCGGCAAGACCTCGATCTTGCTCATTTCAGTGTCCTCCTTGAACATGTCCGTAAGCAAAGTCTGGCAAGCAAAGCTTCGTCAGACCTTCGTGGATCCAAACATTCAGTAGAGTATGGCACATGGCGCTGTACCTCAAGGATGATCACGTTGGCGTCTCGGAGCATATTCAAGTACTTTTGCTGTTCCGCTTCTCGAGCGAGTGCGGCGTCTTCAATGGCCTTCACTTCTCTGAGCTCTTCCAGTTCGTCCTGGTACTGTTCTCGTGCTTGTACTGTTTCGTTCTCGTCCACGAGCGCGTAGTCCAGATACTGGAGCTTCTCCAAATGAGCCAGCAGGAAGCTGCACGATCAGTTCAAACCCGTATTAGCGCCACCTGACCTCTCAAGTTCAACGCGATGTGAATACCTACGGTCGATACTCCGGGTCGGAACAGACAGGATTGCCACTCAAATTCAACACCCGCAGCTTCTCGAGACACTTCAAATAGAGTAGACCTTCGGTTGAAGGTAGCATATTGTTCCCTATGGATAATACCTGCTCACACAAAAGTCAGCGAGCGCCAAGTACCCGGTTCTTTGGGTCATGTCGGCGTACCTGGAGCTCCTTGAGCGTATCGAGGTTCTCGAGCTTGGAGATGCAGTTGTTATAGAGACTCAAGTCCGTGAGCTTGACGAGGTTTTCCAGCCCCTTGATGGCGGAAATGTTGTTGAAGGACAGGTCCAGCCACTCGAGGTGGACGAGGTGGCCGATGCCGTCGATCTCCTGCAGCACGTTGTTGTCCAGCTGCAGCTTGACGAGGTGACGCAGCGTCTCGAGGTTCTCCATCTTAAAGACGTTCTGGAACGACAGCGACAGCGTCTGCAGCTTGATGAAGTCCACGCTCTGGTCGGCCTCGTTGATGGCGCTGTTGTTGGCCGGGTCAAGGTCTGCGCAGGCCACCTTCTTGATGAGCTCATCGCTGATCACGGCCACCTCTGCGTGCCGGACGCCTAGTCGATGCATGGCCCCAATTCAGACCCAACCAAAGCTCTCGACGTGTTTCGATGGGAGGGATCGAGCGACTCGGTCGGAGATACGCAGTCGCGACCACTGCGTTTGGATCGGAACGGCCACGAGCTAATGCGACGAGGCACTTCCGATGCGATGCCCCGCTACCTTCATCACCAACCACCCCCTGAAATAGGGCAACATCGCACGAAACGGATCCACGTTGAGCTCGTCAATGACTCGGACTCGGTGGGTGTTTGATGGGCTAAGCTGAGCATCGATTGGGAACGAGGTGGCCATTGTCGAATTTCCAGCTTCATCCAGCCAACCGTGCGTTCACTCGTTCGGCGACGAACAAGCAAGCTCCAGCTTGAAAGCTCCGCGGACGTTTTCGTTGCGACAAGCTCCGTCCCCTACCGCATCCGTTGACAATGGGCTGTGTTAGCTCAGTGCAGCGGCACTTGGCCGACGAGAACCCAGAAGCGGGCGAGATGTCGTCCTCCCAATCCGTGCACTTCGCCAAGACGCCAAGTGTGGCCCAAGTGCACGAAGGTGTGTTGTCCGAGATGGTCCGCTTCCGACGACCGAATATCCGCGACTCGGCTGGGTTTGACGTGGTCGATAGTGAGGAGGTGACGCTGTTGATTCAGCAGGGTGGTGCTACCGATGGTCCGCAATTGTCACCTGGAGAACAAGAGGCCGTCGTGACTGCACTACGGGGCAACGTGATCTTTTCGTGTATGCAGACCGAGCAGCTCCAGTCGCTGGCCAAGTGCATGTCCGTGCAGGTAGTGAAGGCTGGAGAAACCGTGATCACTGAAGGCGAAATCGGCGACAAGTTCTACGTGGTGCGCTCCGGGCGCTTCGACGTGATGGCAAGCGACGGACACACCATCAACCGCCTCGCTGTAGGCTCTACCTTCGGTGAGCTGGGGCTAATTTACCGAGCCAAGCGCACGGCTACGGTGGTCTCAGATCCTAAGGTTCCCGGTTCACTATTTGCACTGCCCGGCAAATACTTCCGATACGTGGCGGCTCAGCGATCTCTCGAAACGTACCAAAGCTCGTTGGACGCGCTCAAGAAGGTAAAGTTACTCAGTAGCTTGACGGCTGAGCAGCTAGAAGTCGTGGCGGCTTCCGTGTACTCGTTGCAGTACCAACCAGGTGACACCATCGTGCACAAGGGAGAGCCCGGTCGTGTGATGTACATGATTCAAGCGGGTACTGTGGTGTGCACCGATATCGGAAGTGCGACCGCAGCTATAGCCAAGGTGGAGCTGAGGGAAGGCGATTACTTCGGAGAGCGCGCGTTGCTGTCGGCTGAGCCACGCTCCGCTACCGTCGTCGCGCAAACTGATGCCCGCGTGATTGCACTCGACCAAACGACGTTCACCTCGTTGCTTGGCCCACTGCAACAGGTCCTGGACTACAACCGAATGCTGCGCACGTTGGAGAGCATTACCGTGATGAAAAAGGTTCCATACGCTCTGAAGAAGAAGCTGCTGGACTCGGCGCGTATCGTTCATTTCGAGCCGAATGAAACCATTCTCAACGAGGGGGATGAAGGAGACACGTTCTTCATCCTCAAGGAAGGTGAGGCAAAAATGCTACAGCAGCCCAAGTCCCGGTCGTCTTCTACAGCTTCGTCTTCGTCCAGTCCGTCGTCCCCAATGCACAAGATCGTCCCCTTGAACAACGGTGTTGTCGAGTTGCCTTCTTCGCCACCTCTTCCCTCTCTCGAAGTCGCTCGCATCCTGCCAGGTGACACCTTCGGTGAGCTAGCGATCTTGGACCGCCGTTGCCAACCTGCCTCGATCATTGCGTGCACCAAGGTGGAGTGCTTCGCCTTGACTAGCCGCGACTTCGACAACATCTTCGAGTCGGTGAAAGAGGACCTGTACGACCTGGCAATGCAGAAGGAGATCGTTAGCAGCGACAAGCTTTTCGCGCACAGCATCACTTTGGACAGCCTCAAGTACGTCTGTGCCATCGGCATGGGCTCTTTCGGCGTCGTGCACATGGCGGAACATGTACCAACTGGCCGATTTGTGGCCGTGAAGGAGATGTGGAAGTCTCGGCTTGAGAAGTTGCGCCAGACGCACCACATCTACAGCGAGAAAAAGCTGCTGATGCAGATTGACTCGCAGTTTCTTCTCAAGTGTTACGCCACCTTGCAAGACGAGAAGAAAATCTACTTCGTGACGGAGCTCTTGGTCGGCGGCGAGCTCTTCCGACGAATAGTGACGCCCTCAGGACTGCCCATTTTGCTCTCACAACCCAGCACAAGGTTCTACGCGGCGTGCTGCATCAAGGCGCTCGAGTATCTGCACGAGCACAACTTCATCTACCGTGACTTGAAGCCTGAGAACATCCTGCTGGACTCGAGTGGCTACGCCAAGCTCGTGGACTTCGGTTTCGCCAAGAAGTTGACGGGCAAGACGTACACACTCTGTGGAACACCTGAGTACTTGGCTCCGGAAATCATCCTCGGTATCGGACATAACGTGGCTGTGGATTGCTGGGGTCTCGGCATTCTCATTTACGAGATGGTAGTGGGCGACTCGCCTTTTTCATCACCCGACGAAGACCACCTCGCCGTGTGCCGAAACATCTTGCAGGGCCACATTTCGTTCCCAGCAGATTGCGATCTCGACTGGAAAGCGATCGTCCAAGCTCTGCTTCAGCGCCAACCAGAGAAGCGAGCGTCGATGATTGCTGGGTCTTTGCTTGACGTACGGAAAGAGAAGTGGCTCGCCAACTTCGATTGGGAATCCTTCACACAGAGAACCATGCCGACGCCCTGGATACCTGACGTCACCAGTGAAATCGACACGAAGTATTTCCCGCAGGTGTCGAAGGAAGAGCTCGCCGAGTTCGAGTCTTGGAAGGAGCACAAACCTGTTGGCAACTGGGAAGGCTTCTGAATTAGTCTAATAATGTATGTATACTAGCGATTTTACCCCCACCACTCCTCCAAAGCTTCTCGTTCTAAGCACAATATCTACGAACCTTACATTCGACCCCGACCCGATCACACCTCTTCGTGCTGCTTCGTCTTAGGTTCACTCTCCTTCTGCTCTTCGTCGTCCTTGAGAACGTCTCGCGAGAGTACAGCGGACGGGTGCTTCTTCAACGGGGCCAGCTTCGTCGACTCGAGGTATTCCTCGACATCCAGCGCCACCTCCGCGGACTGCACAGTCTCGTTCCTTCTGCTTGTCAGCACCTGCGACTTCATGTCCACCACGGGCACCGGCACCTCCACGACCGCCGCCGTCTCGTACACCCTCCGCAGCAGCCGCTGGAAGCGCCGGAACTTGTTCGTGGAATGCGAGATCACGAGCACCGCCAGAAGTGGGTACAGCACTCCCCCCGCGATGAGGCAGTAGAGGCTCCAGCCCATCTGCCAGCACGTGCGGCCCGAGTCGTTCTCCGAGCAGCGGTTGTACTGGTCCTTGTAGAACGTCGAGTCGATGATGAGCCGGAACACGAAGAAGTACCAGACGATGACCGCCGCCAGACACCCCACCCCGTTGAACACACACAGGTGCATCAGGTACTTGTCCGCCACGGTGTTGTGCGTCGTGGTGATCAGGTGCACCGCCCAGACCACGACCACCACAGCCACCCCGGCCATCACCGACATGGTCGACTGCAAAAAAGTCATGGCCGCGCCGCAATACACCTCCATCACTTGGCAGTACTGCTTGTGCAGCTCCCCCACCGCATCTGCGCAAAAAGTCTGCTGCGCAGCACTAAAAAAAAACATAATAAATAAAAGTAAGTGAAAAGTTTTTTTAAATCCCCACATAATTTATAATATTTTTTGCTTTTTTGTTTACGTCACCATTGAGCGCTGTAGGTGTCGACCCCACTCTCCTGCGGAGGCACCCAGAGCGAGTTGCCCGGGTCGAATTTCGGGTCCCCGACGTGCTCCGTGTAGTTGAGCCAGAGCCCCATGCCCTGCGAGTAGTACACGGTGTCCCCGCGCTCGCCCGACTGCGACAGCCAGCGCGGCATGAGCGTCGCGTACCAGGTCAGCGGCACCAGCGCCGCGGCCAGCAGCACCACCGAGAGCTGCAGCAGGTTCTTCATGGCACGTGCAAGTGCAAGTGCTGCCACGGGCTCCCGGCGGTTGTATTGATAGTGGGGAAAACTGATATACGAACGATGGGTACATTGTGTGCGTCACGCGAGTTTGATGGATATTTTATCCTACAGATATTCATACTAGCTGATGAAAACTGTGACACCTGTGACTAATGAATATATCACAAAGCCATGCTTCGCTCAGAACAGCTCTGAATTTTGCTGTGAGCGTGCGAAAAGAAGTATATGATACAGCGTAGCGCTAACACTAGATCGCTGTCACTGAAACCGGGAGGGCTGTTCGTTTCAGCTATGAATCCGCTTGTTGCTAATAGATGTAGAATACGCAAGAGCGCTATGGCCCCCAAGTCGAAGTCCCAGGCAACCAAAGCTGTGCTTGCACGATAATATAGGATGCAAGGAAGATTGAGAAACGGATACGCGTGCGTATATTGTTGTCGTTGAGGTCGTCATCATCATTGGTGTTCTTTCGCAAGCCAAAGTTTTACGGTTTGACTGTCAAACGGATGTACTTTTATCAGCCATTTTTGAGTCGGCGATAGTCTATCGCCGAAAGATATATAACTAGGTTGTCTGTGATTTAGCTGGAAACACCTGTGTTGTGAAGTGCAGCTGCTGACATTGATACAGATTGCCGTGACATGGGTGAATCACAACACAGGGGTTCCCAGCCAAGTCGTAGACTACCTAGTTTAGGCGTGCCGCCATAATCAGGTTACCTTCCATGTCCACGGCATTGATGCGCTATTCTTTCGCCTCTTAATATTTTATTTACTTAACATCATTAGTTTGTTAACAACAATAAAAATTTAGGAAAATCACAGCATTTTCGGGATGAGCAGGATTCTTTTCCCTTGGACGCGGGCAGGATGGCCTTCTGAGACAGCACTGCGCTCTTGAGCAACTCATCCACTACTTGATACTTGGCTCAGAACGCCATGGCTGCCCACAAAATCTTGCGTGCCACAGCTCACTATACGATCTCTCCTGCTGAAGAGGATTCCATACTAGCCTGGATAATAGAGAACCTTAGTTTCCGGAGCTATCTCGGGTTTTGGAGCTATTTTGGCAATGATCCAAAAGTAAAATCCTTGGAGTTATAGGGGTCCACTGGAGCTAAGTATTGACTATCCCCTGTATTTTATCCGTAATTTATTTCCAGATTATTTCAGATCACGTAGATTTTATGTAGCTCCAACTCCAGAAACTAAAGTTCTCTAGGGTGGCACGAAGGTTGATCCAGGTTACGCGTCACAAAGTTACGATCACGCAATTAATCCGTTGGGACTGCCCCCCCCATTCTTCGGGTGTTCCCAGTATCATAATCAATGTACGAAAAAGCCGTCGAAGGTAGATGAAGAACGGAGGCGACCCACGAGGACTGCATGTTGCCTGAACGCGGAAGTCGCTCGAGTGATCAGATAAATTACCACTCACAGGTATTACACTCGAGTACAAGATATTTGAAATAATAGTTTTTTTTTACTTAATAATAACCGGATGGGCCAACACAC
Source organism: Phytophthora cinnamomi (assembly GCF_018691715.1). NCBI lineage: Eukaryota > Oomycota > Peronosporomycetes > Peronosporales > Peronosporaceae > Phytophthora > Phytophthora cinnamomi. Next base: position 495,951 of record NW_027151052.1, read on the forward strand.
CAGCATAATTTGATTTGAGCACAGGTAATTCAACATCAGTCCAGTCATACGCCTGTTGGATCGAACCGAATGAATAATATTCTACAGGTATTTCGATTGGAGAAGAATGGCACCTGAGTGGCATCCGCCTAAGGACTCTGGATAAAATCCAGATAATTAATCTAATTATTGTGTCGTGGTGCACCATAACCAGCACTGCCTCTTGGACTCGCCGTATCTCTTGCGGTGTCACTTTTCGATAGCATGCGACCAAGACTGCAGTGCCCTGCGGACATGTGGTTCCTGACGGAACCGTCGCATCATTAGTGCTTATCTGAGCGCAACATATTGGTAGCAAGCAAACTTTCGTCTGTTGCGACTTAGATGAGGCTTCTTATACAGTGTGTGGAATACCGTCCGTGTCCAACACTCTGTATACTGTAGCCGTATTCGTGCGCCAGATGAACAGAGCAGGCCTCATGCGGCCTGTTCTTCAATGCGACGGCGATGGCGGCGGCCCGGTTGACATCGACAGCAAACCTTCTTGCAGTCAAGAGAGCCGAGCTCGATAAGCTATATCAGATCTAGCAGTTTGAGCTGTAGCGGACGTGGGGTGTCCACTTCAGCTGATTCGTGGAACTGACCTTGCACCTAGGTAGCTGGTCGAGGTGGTTCAAGAAAAACTAATGCGGTAGAAGGGTGGACACAAGTATTAAAAAATACAGGATATTTATCGAACGAGTACCAAGTACCTATTTGGAAACTCGTTCGGTAGAAATCCTGTAGTTTTTTATATCTGCTGAATAACGTTCACATATATTGGATAAATAAACTTTGGATCTTGAGTCATCATTTGGAATTAAAACAACTGGATAAAAATCCGGATAAATTATGGATAAATTACCCGCGGATGTTCCAAATTGGACTTCCGATGCTCAAGTCCAGTGGTATAACTAATGGTCGCGATGTCCCACCTCGGAATCAATAGAGTACAGTTTGTACATTGTAGTTTCTGGAGTTGGAGCTCCATAAAATTTAGATAATCTAAAATAATCTTGAATAAATTACGGATAAAATTCTGGCGGATAGCCCAATACTTAGCTTCAGTGGAGTTATAGGGTACCCCTATAACTCAAAGGATTTTATTTTTGGAGCAATGCCAACATGAAGGGAGCTCACTTGATCCTGAACAAGGTTGCTCCTTGTAGTGGTGCCTCGCACCAGGTATATTTCGGAATGAATTAGTTTGGATGTTTGCTAGAAAAGCTCGGCTAGCCTAGCATGCATGAGTAGTTTCGTATTTTGTAGCCAGAGGGGTCACTGTAGTCGTCGCAGGTCGTTATCGTCGCCACTGCACTCATCGCAGGTGGCGCCAGCACTTGCGATGTCCAACAGTCCTCCTCGGCCGAGATGACCCGTGTCTACTACAGCTTGTTCGTATGCAGGTCGACTACCTTCAGCATGACTAGGTTGCGTTCATGCAGCGTTTTGCCGAGTGGCTTCGTGAAAATGTCGGCCTTCATCAATGTGGTAGGGCAGTAGGTCACCGTTATCTGCTTCTTGCGGATGGCGTCACGAATGAAGTGAACTTTTATGTTGGTGTGCTTCATGCGTGCAGTCGTCACATCGTTCTCCATGTTCTTGATCGCGCTCTGATTGTTGATGTACAAGTCGATATTATTATCTTTGCCGTGTAAATCAAGCTCATCCAGGAGCTGCTTCACCCACAAGCAGTCTTGTACTGCCGTCGCCCCAGCGATGTACTCAGCTTCGGCTGTAGAGAGTGCGACGGTAGACTGTTTCTTGCTGTACCACGCAATGGGCATGGCGTTGACGGTGAGCAATCCTCCAGAAGTCGATTTTGCGTCCTTGCCCCCGGCCCAGTCAGCATCGCTGAAGATGGCTGCTTCAATAGTGTATCGTGGTGCTTGTGGTCGGGGAAAGTACAACTTCAACTCCCGTGATCCTCGCAAGTAGCGCAGGATACGTTTGACCGCAGTCCAATGAGCCGCCGTGGGCCTCGCTACAAAGCGTGCCAGGTAGTTCACTGGCATGGTAATATCGGGTCTAGTGCAGTTGCTACTCCATAGTAGAGACCCGATCGTCTCCCGCATGCTGCTTGTGTCGTAGAAGGGCTCACTGTCTTCTCCGTTCAGGTCCTTAGTCGACTCCATCGGCGTAGTCACGGGGCGGCTATTCTCCATGCCACACTTGGCCAGCAAACCGTCAATATTAGTTGCCTGGTGGAGGTAGATGCCTCGGTCGCTTTGCTCAATGTTAATTCCCAAACATTTCTTCGCTGGATCCATATCCTTGATCTGGAATTTGTCGGCGAGCTTATGCATTGTCCAGTCGGAATCGTTTTCACGCTGGCTGACGACCACCACATCATCGACATAGAGGCCTAGTACCGTTAGTTTGCCCTCATGCCACCTAAAGTACAAGCACGGGTCAAGTTGGCTCCTTCTGAAGCCAAGTTCTAGCAAGTAGTGGTGAATAGTATCGTTCCACAGCTTGCCGCTTTGTTTTAGGCCGTAGAGGCTTTTTCGCAGCAGTAGACATGTGCCCTTGGGGATTTGAAGTCCGGCGGGGGCTCGCATGTAAATGGGTCGGTCGAGGTCTGCTCGTAGGTGTGCATTAGGGACATCACCTTGTCGAATGGCGGCATGCCACTGAGATGCGAGGGCTACAATGAATCATAGACTTGCGATCTTAAGTACGGGTGCAAAGGTTTCGGCGAAATCAATGCCAAACTTTTGAGTGAAGCCGCGAGCCACAAGCCGCGCTTTAAACCGTTCCAATTCACCTTTGTTGTCGAACTTGATCTTAAATACCCATTTTGCACTAATCAGGTTTCCATCAGTAGGGTGTCCACTATTTCCCAGGTAGCGTTCTCTGATATCGCCCGGAGCTCTTCTTCTATTGCCTGCCGCCACCCGTGCCAATACGGGCTGTTCATGGCCTCCTCCACTGTTACCGGTTCTTTAATCTCGTCACGCTCCAGTTGAACTGTAAACGCTGTACCCTCGTTGAGTACGATAGTAAACAGAGCGGAGGCTGGCGTGGCAAATTCATCAAGGAAAGATTGAGGAAGATGAAAGTCATCGCGGGGCAGTGCTCACGCACCACGACTCAGGCCAAAGATGCGCTGAATTGCACGAAACGTCAGTTGATGCTGCTCCTCAGGGCTGCAAGATCGTGTGGTCCCACCATTACCATCCAGTGGGCTGATGTTTTCGTACTGCAAACCATTACCATCCAGTGGGCTGATGTTTTCGTACTGCAAACCATCAGCTTCCTCCTCCGCGACATTGTTTTCTGCGTCGACAATGTCCATGTATCGCCCCACAGCGCGCGAGTCCAGACGATCGATGTTCCGGATATGTGTTGTCGAGATAACCCGTATGGTTCGCGGTATGAGAACACGGTACGCTTTCTTCTTGAGGTCGACACCGATAACAACTCCTTTTTCAGCACGTTTCTGCGCTGATCGCTTCGTTGCATGAACAACATGGCTCATACACTTTGAGCCAAATTTTAGGATGTGCGAAACACTAAGTCGTTTTTCCTGAGAGTGCCTCAATGGGAGACGCGTGGTCGGCGTTCGCTCGAGGCGGCACATAGTTGCGAATGTAGCTCGCATAACGAACAGCATCGCCCCAAAATCGCTGGGGTAGTGCCGAAGCCCATAGCATTGCTCGAGCCGAATCCATAACTGTCCTATAAAACCGTTCTGCCTTTCCATTAGACGACGACATACCCGCTCCAGTTTCTTGGCGGAGGATACCTCGATTACGCAGGAATTGGCCGAGTCTGGTGCTACCAAATTCACCACCACCGTCTGAGCGAATCACTTTTACTTTGATATTGTGTTGACGCTCATACTCACTTACGAAATCCTCTAGATGTCCTTCAGCGTCGCTCCTTTTACGGAGCAGGTAGACGTGGTTGTAGTTGTAGCGTGATCCACAATTGTCAAGATGTGCTTGTGACCAAGACGATCAGGGGCCATGTCTGTCTTCAAGTCTGCGCACAATGTGGCACCAGGTTCATCCGTTGGAGCAGATGTGGACGTATCCTGTTTATTCTTCGCACGTCGAGCTTGCTTCGCTTCAGCACAGTTCATGCAGAAATCCACCTTGCGATTAGAAGCAACCATGCCTTCAACAAGGTTCTTGTCAATCATGCGTACTAGGTCCTGGTAGTTCACGTGACCCGACCGTTCATGCCACTGCTGGAGCGTAGAGGTCGTCATTGCTGCAAACGAGGCCGAACCTTGCTCGATTCCTACCGACCAGAGACCAGTTGTGGGAGATTTTCCCACTTCAGCTGCAATTTTGCTCGTCTTAGCCGTAATTGTGCACTGCACTTTTCCAAAAGTGCAAGTGAATCCTCGCGTGGTGAGTTGGGCCACTGAAATTAGGTTGCGATCTATGCCTTTTGCGTAGTACACGTTTTCTAGTAGGACTGTACGTGGCGCTCCTTTCGCCACCGTCGTGATGACAGTCTTTCCCTTCTCAGTGGCGGCGACAAGATCTCCATTTGCAACTCGCACCAAAAGGAAAGCTGGCTCGATCGCGAATAGTTGTTTACGGTCAATGCAAAGGTGGTGAGTAGCTCCAGAGTCCACAGTCCAAACATTTGTTGTCGAGGTAGCAGTGCTTCGCTCAGCGTCGAGGGCTGCGACCCAAACGTGGGCTTCGTTATCAGAATCACTGGATGCGCTGTTTTCGCTATCGTCTGTGGCAGCGATGTTCGCACTTCCACTGGCGACTAATTTCTTTGCTTGTTCGACGAGTGGACATGTGAAGATCTTGTGTCCAGGCTGGCCGCACACATGGCAGCGAATTTCACCTCGATTCCCAGTGGCAGCGTAAGCTTGACCATTATTTTTGTTGCGGACGTCGATCCGACGTGCTATTGTTTTTCTGCTGATTGCGCCAATGGAGGTCATTATTTTGGCGGTTGCCACGTTCGTGACTGCGATTACTATGTGAACTCGGGTTTCGGTGGTCCCCATGGCGAGTTTTGCGCTCATCGCTTTTCGCCCCACATCTACGACCGTCACCTTTGAGCTTGTACAGTAGTCGTTTCATGCGGTCAGATTCCACTACATAGTCGGTTGAATCGTCGAAGACCGATGACAGCAGCGTGGGCGCTAACTCGGGGCACGCGTTGTTTCCGAATACCTCCATGACCATCTTGGTCTGATCACCTTCCATGAGGCTCTCGATGAAGTTCAGGTATTCCAGGTAGTCATGCCATGAGTCACATTCTCGCTTGTGGCACTGCATCTTCGTGCTGAGTTCGAGTTAACTTAGCTTACAGCCAAACTCTGCACGCATCGTGCGCTTCACATCTGAATACGGCATGCTGATACCATCATGGCGGCACTGCCACTCCGAGTTCTTCTTGTGATAATACCTGGACACCTTCCCCTCGAGGAAGTTGACAATCACCGATGCTTTGATGTCATCGGTCCATGTCGATCCGTTCACGAGCTCATCCGTCCTAATTGCGTGCACGAACTCGTGGATGAAATTCTCGAAGCCAGCTCCTAGTCCAGGGTATACCTCGTTTCCCTTGAAGTTTGAGCAGCGTACGTCCTTGATTTTAGGTTTCTTAGGAGATGGAGGCGCCGTTTCCATGCTAGTATCTGGCATGGACAGGGCACGGGGCGCTCGCGTCGCGAGCTGTTTTTTCAACTCTGCAAGTTCGGACCGCGGTTGAAGGATTAGGTGCAGTTGGTTGTGTTCCTCCATCGTCTCTTGGTCCGAGGGGTCGAAGTGCAGGTCGTCTGGTAGTCCTAAGCGAGTATTCCGTCGGGTTATGTGTTCTTCGTCAGCGTCGTCAGCACCTCGTGCATCCGAGTATTCTTCAAGGTCTTCGTGATCGCCTCGCGAGTCTTCGAAGGCTTCACTAGTCGCGGCAGAAGGCGAGCCAGTTGGGCTCATAACCTGAAGGGAGCTCACTTGATCCTGAACAAGGTTGCTCCTTGTAGTGGTGCCTCGCACCAGGTATATTTCGGAATGAATTAGTTTGGATGTTTGCTAGAAAAGCTCGGCTAGCCTAGCAAGTACTTTGAGCAGCGCCGAGACGCAGCAGGGCGGCTAGGAATACACCCTATCATGAAGATATCTGCTGCTCTGCGGGTACTCACGTACGGTGTACCCGCAGTGTGTATTGATGAGAATCTGGAGATATCGAGTACTGTTGTGTACGACAGCATCAGGCACTTTTTAGAGGCGATTGATAAGCTGTTTGGGGCTGAATAGCTTCGCTCCCCGACGGATGAAGACATGCTGCGACTCCTAGAAATGAATGCTAGTCGAGGTTTTGTGGGCATGTGGTGCAGTATTGACTGCATGCACTGGGAGTGGAAGAATTGTCCATATGGACGGGCTGGACAGTTCAAGGGCAAAGAGAAGAAACCTACTGTCGTGCTGGAGGCTTGTGCCGGTCGGGACCTATGGATTTGGCATGCAAGGTTCGGGTGGCCGGGGTCTTTAAATGATCTCAACATTCTTGACCGCTCTCCTGTTTTTGACAGGTTAATGAACGGGACTGCTCCGCGCGTTGAGTTTGAGGTCAATGGACATGTCTATAACATGGCTTACTGTTTAGCTGATGGAATATATCCTGAATGGCCTGTATTCATTGTCATTACCGCAACCTCTCGGAAACAATCACAAGAAATTTGCTGAAAGACAAGAAAGCGTGCGAATGGATGTTGAGCGAGCGTTTGGTGTTCTTCAAGCTCGATGGAGGATATTAGCCATTCCATGCAAAATACATTCCCGGTTGGACATGAACAAGGTGATGCGGGCTTGTATTATCTTGCATAATATGATTTGTGAGGAGAACCGATATTCGAACGTTGATGAGCACGGTTATGTGTTCAAGGACAAAACAACTAAACACTTGTACAAGCTACGCGTCTCACGGCCGAGTGGACTTCGTCCACGATCAATTAGTGAGCTTGGGGCAACTATCCATTCAATTGAAAATGAGGAGCAATACTTCAAGCTGCAGCACGACGTAATGGAATACATTTGGAGAGTTTTGGGGGAAGAGGAATAAACCGTAAATCGCAAAGTATGCATACTACGAACAAATGTCCACGACTTGGAATGTATTGCTTTTCTTGCACTTTTTCTTTTGCTTGTGCTTGATGGTTTTGGTGTGGCATTAGCATCACAAGTCGACGGCATCTTCACCATTTTGTACATCAGGAATCGAGGCGCTTTCAGGTGATGATTGCGCTAGGGGAGGAAAGCCCGGAGTTACCGATGAGTCTTGCGTCCCTGAAAGCGTAAGGCTCGTGATAGGGCCCAGCACCACCGGCATGGCAGCTGGTAAAGGTTCAAATGATGGAGAAAACGACGTGTCGGGAGTTGGCGCTGTGGACTGCGAGTCAGTCGCATCACAGCGATTTGAGGCCGGTGCTGCATTTGCATTCGATTCAGATTGCATAACACTCTGAGGCGTTGCCGCCTGCCCCTGAGAGGATTCGTTCTCCTGCGCATCCAGGCGGCGCAATAAACTCTGTTGACGCTTTTCAATGTAGGCGGCATGTATTGGGCCAGTGGGTTCGACTTTGAAAAGGTCGTTTAGCATTCGGTGAAGCGCCTGCTCTTCCGTCAAGCGCTGCTGTGCTTGGTTGACGCGAATCTGCTCCTTCAGGACATCAACTTTCAATGTCATTGATCTTGAAAACGTTTCTTGAGCCACAACGGTGCGGTGTTCCATGGATAGCTCCAACTTAGCACGTTTGGCGGCTTTGGCACCTTTTGGTGGCCGCTTTTCTTCAGTTGTGTCGATTTGCGCTGGTACTGCCGGGATGGGATCGGATGGACGTGTTTCCAGAGTACCCTCTGTCGCCGTCCGATTCTTAATGCTGGGGCTTTTCTTCCTATTTTCAATCGAGGCTTGAAACTTGGGGTACTTCGCCAGCACGTCGTAGGGTTCAAGGAAGGTGAAAGCTTTGTTGTGGCGCTCCTGATACATGGACAGCGCCTTCTTCATCATGTCTCTTTCAGATGATCCTGACTCTCGCAGAGATTCGACTAAGGTCACGCAGCTGATGTACTTCCCGAGAGACCTCTGCATCACGCCGAACCGGGCTTGAAGGCTCGTCCGAGCTCGTGGCTTCAGGACATCCTTTGCGATCGCATTGGCAATGCCCTCTGAGCTCTCCATCTTGTCTTTAATGCGCGTCGAGAAGGTTTCTGCCGACTGAGTACTTCCAACTGATGCATCTGTGGACACGTGAACATACGCTTTAGCCAGCTCCAGATTCTCCAGGTCCTGATAGCTTTTCCCCCGACGATTTTTTTCCTGTGCCATTTCGAATCTGCCCCACTACCTGAAGCGACGCTTGATAAGCGATCATCCCCCAGCTATCCTCTTGCAATATTTGACAGAAAGATCGCTGGAAGATGGCCGCTGATGAAATTTGGTTTGGTTTTAGTCGAACCGGTGCGAGCGCGAAAACTATCCAAAAGCTATTTGATAGTTAAAAATGACTTTTGGTCGGTGTTTTGACCCGACCGGTGGGAATGCTCTAACACGGATCAAAAACCCAGAGAATTTCAATTCAGGAAAAGAGCCAACTAGGGTAGGGTTTTAATTAAAGGGGACGGGTGTCACAGCCATGGCCGCTTTGTCCCGGATGGAGATCCGGGCTTCTTTAACGACAAGCGTTGTTTCCGCTTGAAATTCTCTGGGTTTTTGATCCGTGTTAGCGGAGGGGTCAATTCCATTTACATGCCCCTATCTCGACCAGCTCACACAACGCTCTATATCCTCCCTCCCTCCCTCTCATAACGATCAGAAACAATGGTACTGATGCCTACCTTTGCGTGATTCCTAACCATGCTGAAATCTATATGGTATTAATCAGGCAATACTGTATTTTTGTAGTCCTAAAAACTGAGAAATTCAGGATTATGTCGGATTTTTGCCAATCATCTCGGATTTTTGCGCGATCAGAATCAAAAAGATGCCAGCGCCCGTCCTGCTCTTCCTGGCGTCGCTGGCCGCGGTCTGCAGCGCCTCAGGGCTGCGCCAACTGAGCCAACCTTCCGCCTTCGAGTGGGTGCTGGACCCGCACGCCGCGGACCGCTGCGCCGACGGCTCCCCCGGTTGCGTGAGCCACGTGAAATATGGCTACACTGTGGTGCCCGTGGACGTGTCGACGGACGCGACGCTCGTGATGCAGGCGGCCGAGCGGCCCGCCAGACTCTCGGCCGTCGTGAAGCTGGAGACTTACACCCAGCCCGGATGCGTAATCAGTGGCTGTCGCAGCGTCAAGCTGCTCGGGGTGCTCCCGCAGGAGGACTGCTTCAACCGCCAAGTGCGCAAGGCGCCCGACCAGCCCGACGGCGACAGCGTCCGCATCGACTTCGGGGGCATCTACTACGAGCACCTGCCCTCGGGCGAGCTCTACGTCAAGTTCGAGCGCAGGAACCACCTCACGGGCGAGGACACCTGCACCTACGAGGTCCGCAGCGGCTACAAGCGGTGGTTCTAGGGGGACGTCTGGGGACACTTTTAGTCGATCACGTCACAAACTGATTTTGCAGATGTATTGCTACATTCTATGCTGAAATTTGAATTTCTTGATCAGATTATCAAGTTACACTCAGATTGAGGTTCTTGGACCAAGAAAATTGCGAAGCCGATACTTCGCTCTTTCTCTCAGTTCCTGTTGTACGTTGCACAAGAAACCGTAAGGAAAATCTTCTGGAGCAATGCTCACTAATTTGAAGTTCGTGCTGCGCTATCACCCCGCCAATGCCGCCGTGGAGCAAAGTACCCATACTATCTCCAACTTCTTGGGTCCGTCACCGTATCTCTCACTCAGTGATGCGTGCAAGTATGGTTCCATCGCGCTGTTGGAATGGATCTGGGATGCTAGCTGCACTCGTCCTGCCGACAGAGCACCCGGGTGGTCTCTCTCGAACTTTTTGCGATCGGACCCGCATTACCGCAACTGGCAGTTCGCCAAATCACTGGAAGCAGCGGCCAGTCGAGGAGATTTGCCAATGGTGGAGTGGATTTTTGCCCACTTTCCGGGATGTGAAGCCCCAGAAACTGTGGCCGACAGAGCGAAAGAGAACGGCTATCTCCGTGTGTTGCACTGCTTGTTGGCCCATAGATCTCTGTCTCGATGCCAAGGCAGCAATCCTATTGTTAAAAATGAGGGCACAGTGAACTTCAATGGTGCTACCAATTTCTGGGCCAGTGCAACAATAATAAAAGCCATCGAGAACGGAGAGCTCGTTGAATATCTGAACGAAGGACTACCTCTGGACAACACGTCTCGGATAACTGCTATCAAGCATGCTTTATGTGTCGGGGACTTTCGTGTTGCAGAACGGATGCTCCCCAGCGGTCGATGTTTGCTAGACTATGGTGCTGGTTGTCCAAGGGTCGAAATGATTGAATGGATGCTGACCTGTGGATATTTGCGGCGCGATGAAGAACTAGCTGCCTCGACATTGCCGGGTTTGGCATCCAGTGGAAGTTTGGGTCTCGCGCAGCAAGTTTTGCTTCTTCATTCCCCTCTTGCAGATAATGGTGAGCGTTGGAAAACTTATTGGGCTCACGCTATTTACGAGGCAGGCACATGTGGGAACACTTCGATGTTGCAGTGGCTTGTAGAACAGCCCCTGGGGAGGGGGGCGTTGGATCAGCTATCGAAAGAAAAGTCAATCCGCGACTTAGTTGCTGTAGCGGCGAAGAGAGGTCATGTGGAGGCGATGGATTTCCTTTACAAACAAGGCCTCACTTGCAGATTTTATGCCGCTATGCGCGCAGCGATTGAAGGAGGACAGGTCAGCTCTGTCAAGTGGTTACTTAGCGCTTACTCCTATGATGACAAGTTTATACCAAAGATCAGAGCAATTGACAAATGTGCCGAGTATGGCCATCTCGAGATTTTAAGGGCTTTTCATGACTGGAGCTTGTCAATCGAAGCCGAAAGAGATAAACGTAGACGGCTCAATCGAACGGATTCGTGGTGGTCTTCTGTAAAAGACCCTATGTTCTGGGCTGCAAGAGGTGGCCATCTAGAAGTGCTCAAATGGTTTCAAGCGAACCGCGTGCAAAAGTGCGAGGCCGACACTATGGATATTGCATCACGTTATGGTCGTTTGAAAGTGGTGGAATGGCTTCACCTGAACCGACCCGAGGGGTGCACACAGCGTGCGATGGATTGGGCCGCGCGCCACGGTCACTTGGAGGTTGTGCAGTGGCTGCACTGTAATCGTTCTGAAGGATGCACCAGTTCTGCGATGTACGGTGCTGCAGAATACGGGCATCTCGAAACAGTGAAGTGGCTGTATGAAAATTGTCCGAGGTCTCATACACGCATGGCGATCGACCGAGCCGTTAGATCGGGCCATTTGCATGTGGCGTGTTGGCTGCAGCTACGGATCCCCGATTACAAAATTGGTGACTATTTGGAGCATCATAGAGAGCTAGCGCCTATGAGCAGTTCATGGGATTCTGCGAACGCTCTCGAGGTGCTGCTTTATCTGCATTCGCGTGACGACTACGTGCTCCCACCATGGTTTTTGCAGAAATTAAGGAACAGTAGTTATTATAGATGTCATGGCTTGTTGGCACACCTTCCATGCTGGTTGGAAGAACATTACCCGGCTCATCTTGAAAAATACACTCTGCGGTTTTGGTTGCGAACTATGGCGTATGTACGGGTTGGTATAGAGGTTATTAGTATACCCGCCTGTCCTGGGTTTGCTTTCTTCCGATGTGGGGAAAAAGCAGTCGTCAAATGTAGCACTATCGTGGTTTTGAGGTTTTTCAGCGACGACAACTGGGCGAAAGCGCGGCGTCTTGGCTTCCTCTAGGACATCTAAACTCGAAGTAGAAGAGAAATTACGGCCGATTGCCCGAGGCAACAAGACCCGACGACCAAAACCTTAAACTTTTTTTCAGAAAGCTAAAATCCTGGGCTATCGGATAGACCCATCAGCGACCTCTGTTGATGACAAGTGGATGTAGGCGAAGGAAGGGCGACGTGCTATTAAACCTGACCTTTAACGTACTAAATCCTCGCACAATCGGTTATTTCTTAACAACTTCATCAACTTTGCGTAATGACTCATTATCATACGACGACTGGTCAACAACTCGACTCCGATCCGCCGAAGCGTGCCATTCGACAACTTGCCTTCCAGCAGCGATATCTACTCCGCTGCAGGTCGTCGAGCGGGTTCTCCGCCACCACCAGAAAGATGCCAGTTTCGACATATCGGACGCCTCATCACCGACTGTCTGGGTCCCGACAGGAACCTGCCGCTGAGTGACGCCTGCAAATTCGGATCCACTTCGCTGCTGGACTGGATGTGGGAAGGATGCCCACCTTCAGTACCGACAGAACTTCCCATTGGTCGCTGATGAATTATCTTCGGTCGGACCCGCACTACTACCAATACCAATTCCACAAGTCCATATCGGTCGCTGTTGAAAAGTGGGAATTACGAGTGGTGGAGTGGCTGATGCAGCATTTCCCGAGGTGTGAAGTGCCGGCAGCTGTGGTGGAGATCGCGCGGATAAAGGTCGACTGGATATACTACGCTTTCTACTGGAGCACGCCGTTAGTCGAGAAAATCAGGAGGTTCCCAGTCGAAAGAAGAGGAAAGTTGAAACTGGAACAGACGATATCTTGGTTCCGACTCTAGCGGTAACGTGGTCAAGTGGAGCGGTCGCAGTATGGTGAGGGCTCTGGGTGGGAGGCGACGTGATATCGTTCGGTTTCTCTACGAGAACACGCCGCACGATCCGCCAAGTGACTCATGCAGCAGTATCGAGACCCTGCTGCACACTGACGATAGGAGTCTTCTGGCGCTGTTGCTGGCTGAAGACGACTAGAGGACTGGTTGCCCTCTTGCGACCCGATGGTGATCGAGATACTGTTCAACGCTGGCCTGCTGGACGACGAGTCCTTGCAAGAAATCGGAACCGCAAGATAAAACCCAATCGTACCAGCACATGAATACGTGCTCAATCGATATTTCTACTGAAGCCGTGCCAGCCACTTACCTAGCGACTTTTGGCGAAAACAGTATCAAATCCACGCGCTTCTATCTGAAACACGTTGTCTTTCAACGAACTTACTCTGTACTCCAGAATCTCGAGAGTTGGCATTGCGTCAACGGGGTAGCGAGTCTACAGTACACCTTCTGCTGTCCTCAAAATTCCGTCTTGGATTTTATAGCCTGATATATTACACGTATGATTATCGTATGCAACGATTCGTGACCTGCATCTGTCGAGTACGAACAGAAAACGCACCAGGACATGACACAAACTGAAACTTACTACACCCATTTTTATCCATGTGCCTTGGATTCTGCTGGTATTTCAAGTGTTCAAGTGCGTACATTGTGGTGGACCAACACGCAGTGGATCCAGTCACCAATTTACCGCAAACAACCATGGGGAACGCCGTGCGGCACGGCAGGCACAGCGACTCGAATACCCGCAAGATGGTGGAAAAGATGCATCAAGGGCTCTTCGCTTCCCCGGATCAAGCTACCAAGCAATCGGCCAAGGATGGCAGCAAGAAACAAGGTGGGGCAAGATCTGGTGACAAGTCAACCGGACAAATGAAGAAGAAAGGCAATACCAACCAACGTGAAGACACCGTCAAGGCAGCAGGTTCATCGGCCAAGAAGCGGAGGAAGAAGAAAACGCGACCCACCTCTACAGAGCCAAGGAAGGGAAGAAAGGAGAGCTTCACCAAGTACATGCCGAACTATGTTCCCACGGTGCCAATAGATGACACGCTGGGTGGAGTCTATGACGCTGTTGAACACGAAGACCCCCACCATGGCTACTATGATGGCAAGACATTTACCCCCATCGACGAAACCCTGGCCGCTCTGTGCGACGTCGTTGAGGACGAACAACTAGACACCTCGACTCAGCATCTCCGTGGTGTGAGACCGACAACGGCGTTGCCAATAAAAATGCCTGCGAGGTCGACACAGAATCCCATCCGCGCGCAAACGTACCAAGAAAGAAGATACTGTAGTGACGCCACATCGGTGCACACGAACGACAGATACTACGGGACATACGACAACATCTACTATTACGACAACCCCGACACCGTTCAAAATCATCACCACGACCACCACCACGGAGACAACTGCGCTGGAGACAACTATCACAACAGTGATTACAACAATGACTGCAACGGTAACAACTACTACGCCGATGGGGCACCAGGAAACGACGACAACAACACTGGGGCCTGTGACAGTGGAGGCGACAACCCAGGTGGGGGTTATGACACTGGACCATCCTATGACGCTGGTGGCAGTTATGATTCTGGCGCATCTTATGACGCTGGGGGAAGTTATGACTCCGGGCCATCTTATGACGCTGGTGGGAGTTATGATGTTGGGGGAGGGTACGACACGGGAGGGGGCTACGACGGTGGGGGTTCTAGTAGCTGCGACTAAACGCATCAGCGCTGCTAGTGTTCGTGCATGTTTCGCATGTATAGGCTTATTCAATATCCGTGCAGTGTTGAAGTTCTGTTTCTACTAGTGCATGGCCTATTTGAGCATAGGTATACTAACAACATTTGCGGCCAATACGCTGGTAACTTCATTAGTATTTGAAAACGAATTGCGTATTTTGCTGGGTGCATGCAAAAACTGCTAAGTTGCTAAAGTTTCCTTAGATGACGTACGCGTGCATGGACCCTCTTTTCAGAACACAATAGAAGAGCTCGACACCAACGAATACTAAATCAGCGGAAGCTTCGCAATTTCGCACACGGCTGCAACGACCTATGTGATCAATCTCGACCTGTAGGTGTGCACATATCTAAAATCACTTTGAGAAGGGCAAACGAAAACCGTGGTCAACGCAGTTGCGATAACGTATGTTTTAGTGCTTTCACAGATTCACGCTCTGACTAAAAACAAATGGATATTAGCCGCCGGTGACCCCAAAAGACCTTGCGACGAGCACGATAGTGGAGCTCGCAGCGACAATTGAAGGTCGTCACGACCGACTTCTTCAATACTATGGAGAGGAAGGTATTAACAAGATTGGTCAGGAGTTCAAGAGTCTCAGCAGAGAGAACACCAGTAACAAGCCGCTTCGTGCGGCGATCGACAGTTTTTGATCATCGTCTCGCCAGCTTTCAGGCAATGTGGGAACTCGCCGAAGCTTTCTCCAGGTTCCCGATATTTACAAGTTTCTGTGGGAGTATCGCCACTTTCTTCCCAAACACTGCCACAGTTTGTTGAGTAAGACGTCTCACTTATTGGGGGTGAGAAAACGAATTGGAGGGCTTCACTAACTGACCTAGCGCTTGAATTACGAGCAGTGACACCGTGTAACTACTCTAGATTCGTAGATGACCTGCAATCGCTCGGTAAACTTTGAATACCATATTTCCCATATTTTGCTCTTCAAACGAGGTCGTATTTACTGAGAAATATGGGAAATATCTGTATTGGTAGAGGCCTGCCCATCGGGTCGATTTGTGTGGAGCCATTTGACTGTTTCCAGTTGTCCATTTACTGCGGCGTGATCCATGGCGTCTTTCGGTTGCCAGCTTGAGGGCCGAGATCGGGTATGAGCTGCTTTGAGTGCGTATTGGGTCCAGACGCCAACACGAGGGAAGAGACTTCAGTTCGTGAATATCAAATTGACAACGGGTTTGAGCCAGGAAACCCAGGCACCTCCAGTTCCTCCACATTCTAGAAATACTGCAGCATCCCCACACGCTCAAGCCTCGCAGATTGCACTGGTACTATGTAGTACACAAAATTCTGGTAGTTTCTTCGACGGAGGGAAATGTTCCAGCAGCCACATTACAGCGTCCGTGTTGTCCATGCGAATTGCACAAAGTAACGGTTCCCCATAGTCAACAGCGATGCCTTGCTCGTAGATGTATTGCATCACATCAACATGGTTTCCGTTCGTTGCTGCGTACCGAAACGAGATAAGCCATATGCGTACATCTTGAACATCTCGATCGTCGCTCGACGCAAAGCGTGCTCCATTATCCACTGCAAAATGGTTAGATCTCCATTCTGGCACGCCATTGACATCCCTTCCATCCAATTGTGCAGTAGGAGGGAGATGCTCGTGTTTCTTCCAAATTCGATGCAAGGGGTCTAGGCGTCCAGATCCTGCGACTTCTTTCAGTGCGATTCCAGCGAGCACCGCATTGTCCAGTAGGCCAACGTCTAGCCTACGCTCGATCACAACGAGGTCTGATGAATACACTGTACTCTTCGAACTCGAAGTCAGTCTGGCCAGGAGGCAACAAAACGTTCACAAGATCCGTCTCTCCAGCTCGAGCAACGGCTGCGATTGTACCGTATAGGGCATCATACCCGCCATGAAGTCAGTTTTCGTAGAGAAACCGAACGATGTCGTAGTGCTTCCGAGCTGCAGCATACAGCTTGCCATGCCCTCCCCACTCCATCACGCTGCCATTTTCCAAGCTGTAGGGGTGTGCTGTTGACACCGTATCACCCGTTCCAATATCCAATTCCCTATTCCAGCGGCTGGGATTGTCACTGCCTCGACGATTGGCAGACACTGCAACACAACTACTGGTACCAGTACCACACAGCCCGGGAAATGTTTCATCAACCACTTGATCACTGGCAGGTTACCACTACTGCCAGCGTTCAATATCGATAGGTAGAATTGATACTGGCAGTAGCGACGGTCCAACAGGAGATAATTCATCAGCGACCAATTGAAAGTTCTGTCGGTAGCAGAGGTGGGGGTGCATTCCCACATTCAGTCCAGCAGCGTTGTGGATCCAAAACTGCAGGTGTCACTGAGTCGCAGGTCTCTGTCTGGCCCAGGTAGTCGGCGATGAGGTGATCAAAGGAAGCGTCTTCGTTTTGGTGGCGAAGCACCAACTCGACGGCCAGCAGCGGTGAAGACATCGCTTGTTGGGTCGAATGGCCGCCCGAGCTGCTGGCCAGTGGGATCGTAATGAGTCACTGCGTGAAGTAATTATAATATTTTTGTTGTAAAATCGCTCGGTCAAGTCTTTTTTCATCTAGTGATCCGTACCTTGTGTCTTTGTTTTCATTTCCATTTGGAGCAGTGTTATTTTCCCTGAGCACAAACCACGCATAGCCCAAAAGCCGAACTAGAAGCACCGCTTGCATGAGCTCCAACTATTCGAGTTCGGAGACGTGGTGAAGACCTTCAAGCATATTAGTCACGTAACACCACGCGACTTGGACGTCTCCTAAATATGCAAAACTTCACGCTGATTCAGGGAAAGACGAAAAGGATACTTGCAGCCCCCTGGAAGTATTGCGGTTGGCGTACACTAGACAATTAGACGAACTCCTCCGACAACACGCAAATCTAAAGGTTCACCACGCCATCCAACGTCGTCCTATAATCAGTTGGGAGTCCATCGACAGATAAAGCTGAAAATCATACAAAAGCTAAGTATACCAACTACCTGCTGTATTAGGTACGAAAGCCATGCGTCAGTTGCTATCGTCCTCGCAATCTCTCCGCACTCACCACACCCCAGTCTGCATTCACGCCAGCAAGTGAAACATCAATTTGGGTAGATTTGCAGAATAGCCGAGTCGAAAGCTTGCCGCTTCCAGCTTCTACTATCCATTTCCGAATTTTTACTGAAGAAGGCACGAACATCGATACATGACCAAGAAGAATCAAGAAGAGGTCAACGCGACGTTCAGGCAGTCTCCGACCAAACGGCAAAAGCTGGAAGCTAGAGGGGAACTACGTGACGTTTTGAGCGATGGATCATCGAGCGACGACACCGGTGGCATGACGGACGCGTTGTTTTCGTACCAGGAAGCCCTTGATTCGCCCGTGGATGCAGGCGAGAAGAAGAGGACGAGCGAGATGTCAACAAGTTGGAGCAGTAAACTCACAGAGCACGCAATGGGGCCGCAAAAGAGAGGTCTAAGGCTCCACGAGAGAAAAGCGGTACGTAAACAAGATGGGACTGGTATTTGGGTAGAATTCCTGCTTTTTCTGAGATTGGTGTTGTGTCTGTAGATTAAAGATTGTGTCCATGGGCTCATGACATTCGAACCGATCTGTATGAAGATCATCGACACCTTACAAGTACGTCATGTTTGCATCCCTGCCACCCCTAGCTGCAGTATCAGTACTGACGATCGGTGCTGACGGTCTAATCGGTACGCTTTGGTAGTTCCAACGACTTCGTAATCTGCACCAACTTGGTCCTGCCAGTTTTGTGTACATTGGAGCTACGCACTCCCGCTTCGAACACTGTCTCGGAGTGGCCTACCTGGCGGAGAAGATGGTGGAGAGCATCCGCTCGCACCAGCCTTGGCTGCCCATAACCAAGGAAGACGTCCTCTGTATCAAGATTGCAGGCCTGTGTCATGATCTTGGTCACGGACCATTCAGCCACGTCTTCGATGGATTGTTCCTGGACCAACTGCGCAAGAAGAAGCTCATCGGTGAGTCCTTCAAGTGGTCTCACGAGCAAGGATCCGTGGACATGTTCGACTTCCTGCTGGCACAGAACAAGATCTGCGTCGAGGACTACGGGTTGACGCAGCAGGATGTGATCTTCATCAAGGAGCTCGTTTGGGGTGGACCTCTCCCGAACTCTACTGGCGTTCTTCGTGGAAGACCATCTCGCAACCAGCGCTTTCTGTACGACATCGTAAACAACGCTCACAGCGGCCTTGACGTGGACAAGCTGGACTACTTCATGCGCGACTCGCTTCACACCGGAGCAAAAATGTCGTGCGATACGGACTTGCTTATCCGCAATGCTCGAGTGTTGGTCGATCGAGAGGATCCTGACGAGAATATGGTGGTGTGTTTTCCTGAGAAGTTGCCGGGCCAGATCATGCAGGTTTTTCGCACTCGATTTGAATTCCACCAGTCTGTATACCAGCATAAAGGCGTTCGCGCGATCGATTACATGCTGTGCGATATCTTGATCTCAGCAAACGACCACTTGACAATTAAAGGGAAGCGCATCTCGGAGATCATGTCTTGTATGGAGGCGTACCAGCACTTCGATGACCGTGTTCTCTTGAAGGTCCAGGAGAGCGAATCGCCCGAGTTGGAGGAGGCGAGGTTGCTTCTAAACCGTATTTATTCAAAACCGTACTACAACTTCGTCGGCAAAACTGCAATCACAGACCATTCCCGGCTGAAAAATGAGGACATGCTTCTGAATGAGGTGCTGCGATGTTCCACAAGCCGTGGATTTGAAACCGAGAAGGCCAAGGTGATATTGGAGTTTATGTATGTGCACTACGGGAAAGGGAAGGAAGATCCGCTACAGCACGTCCGGTTTTACTCGAAGAATGCTACAGCTAGCGCGAGGTGCTTCCGCCTACCCGAGTGTGCGTACGAAATGTTCAGTCCCCGCAAGTTTGACGAGTTCTGTATTCGAGTCTTCGTGAAGGAACCACGCTTGGTAAGGCCACGTATTTGTTTTGAGATCTATGTATGCCCTAGATTGAGCCTGACGATATGTGTGTGCGGGCTTGTAGGTGGCACCAGTCCGAGAGGCGTTTGAAAAGTGGTGTGGCAAGTTTAATCATTCACAAGTGTATCCGCTTGAGTTTCGAGCTTAACCGCCTTTGAAGAGCGTTTGGATAGAACGTAATACACGAAAAATGTCGATGTATTCAAGAACGAAGACGTATCCCGTATCGAATCGATGGTGAAGAGATCGTAGGCACTGCCTAGTTGGCCATGGTGGGCATTGTTCTTGAGGGCTTGATGCCGATTTTTTTTCTAGTGAACTTGAAGCCCATTTCTGGGAAGCTTGATGTCCGTTTGCTTGGTGGTGGTTGAGTTGCTTGGACACATGAGAGTTCACCTGGGTCTGCCATGCCGTGATCTCCTTCCTTGCTCTTCTCTTGAAGCCGACACGCTCCAACGAAGCCGCAGCACCTGGTTGGAGGACTTGGGAGGAAACACGATCGAGTTCGGGGTCAGCACATGTGGAAAAATGGTTAGGTTGGTTGCGGGCATCCAGTTGACGCACGTCGCGCGGGGACAGGGGGCAGAGGACCCGGAGGCTGGCGTATTCAAGGACGATGTTGAACGAGATATGGCACATCGAATTTTCGTGCGGATCAGTATTATTATTTGAAGCCTCGCTAATAAAAAAATATTGAAAATGAATACCGACGAACATGAACTGTATTACACGTACCAAATTGAGTTCGGGTGCATCGTCAGGCAGCAGCCCGAGCTCGCGATACACCTGCTAATCCCTTCTCACCCAATCATTGAGCGACTTTGTGGCTCCATTCACGCCATGGCTACAGCAATATATCAGCATTGTTCGTCTTGCTCACTTCTCCGTTTGCCTCATTCTAACATTAAGAGCGCTTTCAGTCGTCATCTGCAATCTGGGTATGGGGAATGCATCGGGTTGTTGCAAGGGGGCCGATGTCAACGCAATCAAAAGCAGCGATGCTCCATGGTCCAGGTTGTGCTGTGATAATTGCGAGTGTTTGAGAGCGAGAGGCTTCCCGCGGGTCAAGCAAGAAATAGGCGCGACAAATGATTTAAAAGCCCCCCAAAAGCTGAAGACTGATGCTAGTGGCGCCAGTTGTGCTTCGACAGCAATCTCGACTTCTAGCATATGTGCAAGCGGTGGAGGCAGGTACTATCAAGGTTATCGATGGGGAGGCTATGGTAGAATTTCCAAACGAAATGCTGCAGGGGAAGAAGATGCACGAGGAGGTACTGGAGGAGGCTACGACGGGGGTGGCGACTTTGGAGGTGAATGTGGAGGAGGTTTCGGTGGTGGCGGGGGTGGATGCAGTGCTGGAGGAGGGTGCGGATAGCACGTAAAAAAACTGGGACCAGTAGTCGCCGCAATCCTACATCGCGCTTTCACATGGGTAACACCACGTTGCTTGCCAATTGCCTCTACAAGGAGGCTGTCTTTATTGAGTCGTGGAGATCTTTGTGGGGGTAGATCAAGCTGGATTCATTAAGACGGTGCTAAGAAGTTGTTCAGCTATATCTCGCGTCACTATTCAAAGATGAACTCATGAATACGTGTTAATTTCAAGCATATAAGTTCTAAAAAAAGTCCCAACCGATCTGAAAGAACAATTAAGCTTTCTTAAAAATATTTCTAAGAAAAATTATGGCAAATATATAATACCCTCGTTACAGGGCAATTCTGCTTGCATAAAATCTTACCAAAGGCACTCTGCCCTGCAAGTACATATATGTGTATGCTGACAACAGTACTACCATCCCATGAAAAAGTAAATTTACTTACGCCTTCCATCATCATCACAGTATGAGTCTGATCGTAAGATGTATTCCGTAAGAAGGCAAAGTTAGCCATGACGGAATCTATTTTCGCATCCAGCAGTCATTGTTGGAAGCCAATAATAGATTTCAGTTAATTCAGCCGTTCGTGTTTTATCAGCTTTCCCCACTGTCCGCTGCTAAAGCCTTTTCCAACCCAGGGGTGACAAGACCCCAGACCTCTTTCTATCTTTCCATCTCACCCGGCTGCATCCGGCTTCAATGGGTTGTTGGCTACATCACCTTCATTGGGTTCACTGGTAGGATACGCACTCCAGGGTTGTATACTTTGTAGCTAGCCACGAGGGCGAGAGCGCTAGCACTAACCATTCAATCAGTTCTCAATTTTCCCTATCGAACTCACACGTGGCTTGGCACTTTGAGTCGACTCAAATCAACAGCGACCTGGTACACCGGTCGCGCCGACCCGTCACCATGAACCGCGCCCTGACGAAGGATGACAAGTAGCGCTACCTTACCTACTCCATAACCGTCGCGCAGCCAACAAGGAGCGTGGAATAGAGGAAGAAGTCGTCACGAAGAAGATGTCGAAGTTCATCGACGGCGACCCTAAAGACTTTCTTGAGTGGGTCTACCACTTCAATCAACTTGCGGAACTCAAGCATTGGAACGCTGAAGATAAATTCCTGAACACGACAATCCTGCTGGAAGGCGATCTACGAGAGGCCTTCGCAGACGCTGCAATATCCGACGATGACGTGCGCATGGACGAGGACTTCCGGAGCGCGCTATACAAGGCGTCCAAAGTTGTCCTGCCTGTGGACTACAGCGAGAAGCTCCAGGAGGAGCTCTGGGAGATCAAGAAAACTCGCAGCGAAACCCTAGCAGAGTACAGCAAGCGTTTTCGCGCTACCGTTCGCAATGAGCACACGCTCGCCCGTCTAAGCGAGAACTCGCCTATGCGCGAGGATGCCTTGTGCCGCTTGTACAAGCACGGCCTTCCATTCGACTGGCAGAACAAGTACGATGCCAGCGGCCAAATCTATTCAACTGTGGCTGCACTCGTCCCATTCTTTGAGAGGATCGAGCAAGGTGAGCAGCGCCTGCACCGCGCTGGTGGCCACGACAAGCGCAATAACGCTCAAGACAATGCCCGTCACCCCAACCGTCGCGGCAATTCCGGTGGACGAGGAAATAGTCGTTCTCACCAACCGCGCGGTGGTAATCGCGGCCGAGGTGGTGGCTACAACAACAGCAGAGTGAACAACAACAGCAGTAGCAACTCGAGCAACAACAACAAGTACTGCACCTTCCACAGAACGACTACGCATAACACACAAGACTGTCGAGCACTGCGTCAAGATAACCATCACGAAGAACATCAACAAGCAGACTCCAATCGCGGACGAAATGAAGCTCACCATGCTCGTGGACGTGGATCCGGAGGTCGTCGACAGCCTCAGACTTGCGTGGAGCATCGCAGCCAACGGTCTGACAACTCTAGTGACGAGGAGTACATGTTTGTGGGCCTCCACAACATGCCGACGGCGACTCCGCACCCGATGAGAATAACGATCAAGCTGGAACACGGCAAAGATCGTTATCATGCTCTGCTCGATAGCGGATGCTCGCGTTCAATTATCCGGACTAACTTTATGCAAACCCTCCAAGCTCAAGGTGGCACACTCAAGGCGTCAAGAGTGTCCATCGACCTCGTTACTGGAAGCACATCAAGTGAAGGAGCCATGACAGTTCGCTTTCGCATCCCTGGATTGAAACGCGACTCGGTGATCATTCATACGTTCGAGGTCCTGCCGTCTCTCCGTGATGAAATGGTGATTGGCCGTGAGATTATGGCTGCTCTCGGCCTTGTCATTGATTTTCGTGCTGGTGTTGTGCAATGGGATGGTAGCGAAATGAAGATTAAGACCGGAGAGGACGATATGTCAACGTCTACAGCCCGTGGTCTCGTCGAAGTCAACGAAAATGAAGCTGATGAGCTGTTTGCAGGAGACGAAAGCGAGGTGAAACCCGCTGACCTGCTTCCACAGTACCTGGATGAAGCCTTGGCACACTGTTATCTCAAATTGCTTGAGGAATACTACGACTTATACAACGGACGACTAGGCAGGATTTGCTTGCCCGATTACGTACTGCCATTGACTAGCGACTACGTTCCTTCAATATCGCGACCGTATTCGATTGCCCGCAGTCAAGAAGAAGCAACTCGCCGCGAAATGCATCGCCTAGTGCAGCTGGACGTTGTGGAACAGATTTACGACTCAGAAGCAGCAGCTCCGGCTTTTTTCCTAGTGAAACCCAGTGGAGCTCTCCGACTGCTTGTTGACTTTCGCCGTCTCAACCGGTACCTTCGCCGTTCCCCATACTTCGTCCCAAAAATCCAAGAGATTTTGCTGCGCCTCGACAAGGCAAAGTGCATGAGCACGCTGGACGCTAACATGGGCTATTTCGCCAGGCAATTAGCTCGACAAAGTAGGGCGGCTACTGCCTTTTGCCTTTCCTTCGGCAAATTTCAATTCAGCGCCTGCCAATGGGGATATCCACGGCGCCCGACGAATAACAAGCCTGCATGGAGCGCATCTTGGGCGACTTGCCGTTCGTCATCGTTTATCTGGATGATATTCTGATCTTCTCGGAGAACGAGAACGACGATCTTGAGCACCGGCGTATTGTGTTCGAGCGTCTACGCCAACATGATGTCACGCTGAACGCGATGAAGTGCAGAATTCTTCGAGAATCGGTCGACTACTTGGGCTTTACACTGACGCCGAGTGGTATTCAGCCGCAATCAAAGAAAGTCGACGCGATCCAGCAAATTGCAGAGCCTAGCAGCAAGAAGGAGCTTCGTCGATTCCTCGGAATGATTTCGCACTACCGTGAGATGGTGCCAAACAAGTCGGCATTGGCAGCGTGTAACGGGGTTACACGTACAAGTGGCTGCAAGCCACTTGTGAATTTAACAGATAGGTTATCTGTTAAACGTTTTGGATACTTCCTCACATTGGTGTAAGACACACCGATGGATACATTGAAGTGGACCACCACAGTGAGTGGTCCACGCATACCCAAAAGATCCTATTGGTAGAAAGCAGCATCTTTCTACCAATCAGAGTCATGCATATTAGCGGGGCTCTGACAGCCAGCCGCTGTCAACCCTTTCATAGATGATAAACAGTTTTTAGCAGATTTTAGAGGAAGATCAATTTACAAGCAATACAGTTCTCATTTTACCTAAACTAAGTCACTTGGAGGCTTTATTTGATTTATATCATACTTGTGTACTCAAGTATAATTAACTCAAGTTATTACTGAGTACTTCCGCGTCCTCATGCACGTAGCGCACATGTAAGCTAAAGTAGTGAGTCAAGTTAGACCCACTACACCTGGTAGCACTTTGTAGTCCGTCCAACGACCGACTGCTTGACGTTCGTACGCGGTGTACGAACGCGGTGCCGAGAACCCCATGAGCACGGAGGTGCCCATGGAGAGCTCCAATACGCCTGCAACGCATGTTGCACGCGCAGACTGCCCTCACCTGTCTGACCCAGAGTGGGAAGCCCTCCAACGACTGTCAACAGTCATTGGAGAAGCGGCGATAGCTACAATGCTGCGTACGCTATCGCCGACGGAGCAACATGGTGTTGCTCTGGGGTTCATCATGAAGGAGCAGCGTGACGCTGCTTCCTCAGTGACGGCGTCGTCAGGGACGACACCGCGTACTCAACCATTAAAGTTGAGCGTAAGCAATTACGTGGGAA
Source organism: Phytophthora cinnamomi (assembly GCF_018691715.1). Lineage (NCBI taxonomy): Eukaryota > Oomycota > Peronosporomycetes > Peronosporales > Peronosporaceae > Phytophthora > Phytophthora cinnamomi. Next base: position 521,006 of record NW_027151052.1, read on the forward strand.
GAGAGGGCGAGCCTCTCCTCCGATGGCTAGTCGAGCTCGACACAGCCATAGCGGCTCGACGCATCGTCGACCCGCTGTCGAAGGTCGCGTTCGCCATGTCCTGCCTTGGCGGACGCGCAAGGAGTTGGGCGTATGGACGCCGACTCTCCGATCCTACGTGCTTCAGCACGTACGAAGTGTTCAAAGAGGAGCTCAAACAAGCGTTTGAGCCCCCGCAAACGAGTTCCGGTCGAGGGCGGAGTTCCTCGACCTTCAGCAGGGTAAGCATGACGTCCATGCTTACGCGCAGCGCGCACGATATTTGGTATCAAATATCGTGACTAACCCGATTGACGAGGCGACCAAGGTCGTCACGTTCATGAAGGACTTAGAGATGGGCCTGTGAAGACCTATCTCTTCCGAGAGTACCCGAGTACTCGAAGCTGCAATCACTCTTGCCATGCAAGAAGAGTTTAGCCTGCGGCAAGCTAAACTCCATGTAAACGTACCGAGGCCGCAACCGCGCCCGGTAGCGAGGACGGGAGGTCCGGAGCCAATGGACCTCTCGAGCGCAACAACTGCTGGTTACCAGCAGCAGGGAGGTAACGTGCGATGCTTCCGCTGCGGAAGGATCGGTCACTTGCACGGAGTGTACAGCTCCCATGCCCCTGGAGGTGGCCGTCGTGGCGATGCTAGGCATCGCCGCGGACCAAACGCGAACATCCAGTAGGCGCGGGGCGCCCTACTGGTAATACAGTCGCGCGTGCCGACATCGGGCACGCGACACTGAGACTGCAGCCCCAGTGAGACCAGCTCTCACTGCAGAAACAAGATGACAGGCCAAACCTAGTCATCTTGAGGTTTACTCGAAGAGAGCGAGTGACTCTTCGAGCATTGGTAGACTCAGGCGCGTCGAACAACTTTGTTCGACTACGAAGCCTGTCGAGACTTGACTTCGAGGAGGTAGATACACCTCGAAGTCTTCTCGAGGTACGACTGGCAACAGGTGCCATCGTGAAGACCGAGAAGCGCGTCGTGAACGTGCGCTTCTCGTACAAACAACGAGTGTTTGTCGAACACTTTATCGTCCTGGACCTGGACGATAAGTTCGACGTGGTAATGGGCATGCCGTGGCTTGCACGGCATGATCCGGTGATAGACTGGAAGAAGCGCACGCTCGTGCGCTTCGGACGCGACAGCGGAACAGAGATCGATGGCCCTGTTACCGCAGCGCGCGCACCTGCTGGTGCGCGCGGCTCACCAGTCGAGACAGCGCTTTATGCTGCTGTCCCGGAGTCCCAAGAAGTGCGCGAGGGCGCGCACAAGTGAGACCCACGTCGGCAATGCTGCCGACGTCAGAAGAAAAGATATGTTGGTTCCGGGAACCAACACCCACGTTCAAGCGTGTAGGACAGTCCCTGACCCGAAGCGGTCAGGTCGACAACGACGCGTCGGCTCCGGGAGCCGACGCACCCTCAGTCATGAGGGGCTCCGCCAATGAATGGCGTCGAGGTGACGAAGGTGTGTCAACTCCGGGAGTTGACGCTGCAAACAGTGCGGACGGTTGCAAACGTACCGCACTGACGCAATTTAGATGCTGTCGTGCAGCCGGGCTGCACGACGAAGCGCCATGCGATCAAGCCGGGCTTGATATCGCGCGCCCGCAGACAGGGTCTGCCGGCGAAGGACACATTACCGTGCAGCCGGGCTGCACGAAGGAAAATGCGGTCAAGCCGGGCTTGATACCGCGCGCCCGCGGACAGGGTCCGCCGGCGAACGACTGTCCACGGCCGGGCCTGGACAAGAAGAACAACTGTGCGGAGCCGGGCTCCGCACAACAAGAAGACGGCGCAAGCGGAAATCGCTGCGCAAGTCTCGGTCCGGGACCGAGACGCAACAAGAGCAGTCTGCTGGGCAGACTGCGGCGGTGACGCCGAATGTCAAGACGCTAAGCGTCTTGACGCGCACCGATACTGGATTCCAGTATCGTGACATGGAACTCGCTAGTCCTCCGACGACGGCGTCGGAGTTGACTTCGCTTCCAGCCATGAGCTGGAAGCGCTACACGCGACTTGCACGATGGACGCATCGAGCAAGGCTGCGTTCTTCGGACAGCGAAAGAACGGCGAGCGAGAGCGAAGAGCTGAGGCAGCTCTTCATGGGAAGTACCACTGAGAGTGAAGACACTCTCAGTGCGAAGACGAAGCGAGAGCGCTTCGAGGAATAAGGTTGGGACTCGCTGAAGTCGAGTCCCTATTACGAATTGTTGAGGGAGTACAAAGACGTACTCCCGGAAGACATTCCTGCGGAGCTTCCGCAGGATAAGGGCATTCAGCACGAGATTGATCTCGTGCCGGGCACGAAGTACTGTGTCACGCGGCAGTGGCCACTGCCGCGAGAGCAAGTGAAAGCGATCGACGACTTCTTTGAAAGTCGTCGTAAAGCAGGACAAGTGCGGGAATCAAAGTCCCCGCACAGTGCTCCGACGTTCTGTGTCAAGAAGCCACAGGGCGGATGGCGCATCGTTCATGCCTACAACAAGCTGAACGATGCGACGGTACCGGCGCAGACGCCGATACCGCGAAAAGATGTTATCATCGATTCGATGGCCGGGAGCACCGTTTACAGTGCTCTCGACTTGCGAGATGGATTTTATCAAATCCTAATGCGTGAGAGCGATATCCCTCTCCCGGCAGTGAGCACGCCAAACGGCATGCTCTGGGAATGGCTAGTAATGCCACAGGGGCTTAAGAATGCCCCTGCGACTTTCAACAGGTGCGTGACGCACTTGTTGCGCTCGGTGCGCGACTTCGCACCGAGCTACTTCGATGATGTATTCATCCACAGCCGGGCTGTGGACGGAAGACGACGTAGAGATGCACAGGGTGCATCTCCGGAAGCTACTTGAGCTTATGCGAAAGCATAAGCTCTACGCGAACCTGAAGAAGTGTATCTTCGGGGCGAGCGAGATACCCGTCCTCGGGTGTCTCGTAGGGAAGAATGGTGTTCGCCCTGACCCGGAAAAGGTCAGAGTGATAAATGAATGGCCAACGCCTTCAAGTGTCAAGGAACTGAGGCAGTTCCTTGGCCACGTACTTGTGCAAGTACGTGGAGGATTATGCGGGCAAGATCCGCCCGCTGTCACAGCTTCTTAAGAAAGAAGCTGTGTGGAATTGGACACCCGATTGCCAAAAGGCATTCGATGCAGTCAAGCGGGACTTGACTGAGGCGCCGATCTTGGCAGTGGCTGACCAAGATCGCCCATTTTACGTAGTGTGTGACGCATCCGATTTCGCGATCGGATGCGCGTTAATGCAGCACGATCACGAGGGCCGTGATCGTGTCGTCTACTACCAATCGCGTCTGCTGAAGCCAGCTGAGCGCAACTATCCGGTGCATGACAAGGAACTCCTTGCCATGAAGTATGCACTCGCAAAGTTCCGAGTGTACTTACTTGGGAGTAGACCATTTGTGGTCTACACCGACCATGCTTCACTGCGCACCGCAGTGAAGTCGCCACATTTCACAAAGAATGGCGAGATGGCTCTCATTCTTTGCGGAGTATAACTTCCGGGTCGAATACAAACCCGGAAGATTGAACGTGGTGGCCGACGCGTTATCACGTCGGCCGGACTATGCAGAAGCTGGTGACGTCAATGCCATTGACGCCATGCGATCGAGCAAACCCACATCATCTCTGTTGGATGATGTGAAGGCCGCGTACGCGCACGACGCGGACGCGAAGCTCTTGCTGGCCTATGGCACAGCGCCTTCTGACAAGTCCCGTCAGAAGCTGCCCAAGCACCTTCGAGCGCGTGCACACCGCTTTCGTGTGCACGACGGACTGCTACTCTACAACGCAGTCGACGACAACGCGGATCGCGTTGTCGTGCCAAATGACCATGACCTGCGACTCAGGATCATGTACGAGTATCATGATGCCCCGACTGCGGGACATCTCGGACGTGAGAAGACTTACGTCCTTCACGCGCGACTTCTACTGGCACCACCAGTATAGTGGGTGCGCAAGTACATCCGTGCTTGCGAGGTATGCCAACGCGTGAAGCCTGCGCCATTCGCGCAGGCTCCACTGCAATCACTACCGACTCCGTCGGAGTGTTGGAAGTCCATGTCTTTGGACTTCATCTTTGGTCTTCCCCCGGATAGCGAAGGAAACACCGGTGTTGTGGTCTTTGTAGACCGTTTCAGCAAGATGGTACATCTTGCTGCGGCGCTAGCAGAGGTAACCGCGAAGCAGACGGCCCGTCTGCTCGTCGACATGGTGTTCAAACACCATGGCATGCCGTCCGACATCGTGTCGGACAGAGACCCGCGCTTCACAGCGCACCTGTGGCAAGAAGTGTTTACACTTCTTGGGAGCCAGCTTTCCATGTCGACTGCGGATCATCCGCAGACGGACGGTCAAACCGAGCGCGTGAATCGCGTGCTCGTCGATATGTTGAAGAGCTACGCTCACTCGTTCCAATACTGGAGCGAGTGCCTATCGATGGCAGAGTTTGCCATCAATAACTCAGTGCATGCCTCAACAGGGCATACACCGTTCTACGTGAATGCCATGCGGCATCCACGCCTACCGAGTTTACTCGGAGTGATGGCTCCCACTTTAAGTGGGGGAGGATCTACGACTGCAATACTGCAGCCGCAGAAAACCGCTGACACTTGCACAGTGTCAGCTGCAACAATGGACAAACCACATGAGTCTGCGCAGGGCGCAGACTCCCCAACAACAAGGCCAACGACCACGGGTCTGCGCAGGGCGCAGACACCGCAGAACCACGCAGAGGCCGGGCCTCTAGCGGAGAGCGAGCTGAATGACTTCAGCTCGGATGCAATCAGTTTCATCACCAAAAGACAAGCCGTGATTCGGTTTGTCCAAGACTAATAGCAGCTTCTGTTGATCAACAGAAGCTGAACGCAGACAATGCGGGCAGAGGCAACACAAATGAATTTAAAGTTGGTTCGTTAGTTTTGTTAGCTACACAAAACCTGCCTAGACATGCAGTTTCGGATTTCGGAGCAAGCAAGCTTGCTCCGCGCTTCATCGGGCCGTTCACTGTGTTGGCACGGCACGGCAACGCATACACGCTAGACATACCGTCTAGCATGCGCCTCCATCCGACCTTTTACGTCGGACGGCTGAAGCCATACCTGCAGCACGAGCCATCTAGCTCGGCTGACCCGAAGCCTCGGCAGGAGCCGAGGCAGAAGCGGAGGACTTGGCCTCGGCGACGAGCAACCTCTCCTCCAGCGCGCGGACGCGCTGGAGCAACCTTCATCTGGGTCCCCAGCTCGACCTGGATATTCGAGGCGGTCTGCGAGACCGCCGCGACTTGGGCCTTCTGGTTCGCCAGCTCCTGTTTCAGGGCGGCGAACTCAGCGCCCTGCAGACGCTCCACGGCGGTCACCCGGTCGTGGAGAGGCGCATACTGATCAGCCCGGGGCTGATCATACCCGGCGTGTTCCCACCCCGCCACCGCCGATCCGTGACGCCCGCGGCTCAACCCGCTGGATTGTTGAGCGGATTGTTGACCATCGTATCCCGAAACCGAACCCTCAAGAGGCTCGTTTTCGTATTCGTTGGAGAGGATTTCCTCCCCATCGAGATACATAGAGCCGCCGAACGTCTTGCTGGAGGACGTTCCGGAAATGGTGAGGGCGTACGAAGAGCAGTACGCGCTGGCGCAGCGGAGTAACACGAGCGCTGCGATCATCGCTAGCGCCCGAACCCTCACGTGCTAAGAACTTAGCACAGAGCTCTTGAGACTCTCGGGCACACGGAACGACGTGTACCCGTTCAGGTCGCGGTCGCTCAAGCGGACCGCGCCTGAAAGCACTTCGTGCACTGAAAGCCCTCGGGCACAGCGCACGGCACATTTGCCTCTCAGCAGCAACATGAAGTTGCTCCAGCTTTCCACGCTTCGAGTACGTCTCGAAGCGATCACGCGCTTGCTTAATCCGATCACGGTAAGCACTCGGCCTCTTGTTGAAGTTCTCAACAAAGGCGTTCCAGCTTGACAAAGTGCCTGCCATTCGGGCACTTTGCTGCGAGAAGAGGTCTTCTTGCTTTGAAACCATCGGAGCTCATGAAAGAGTCCGATGTAGTATCGCGCCTTTGATGCGTTTCCGCATCAAAGTGCAGCTGGCAGCCACAGCGTCATCTTTGATGGCGCTGCATACGTACAGTGGCACCTCATTCGGAGGTACCGAGTTCCCAAACCGGTCCGCGATCTCGGACGCGGACGGCATCCATGGATCGCGCGCTGCAGGCGCAGCGCGCGGAGAGCCTTGAGCTTTAACATCACGCGCTGCAGCAGCAGCGCGGAGTACTGAGAGCCCCAGCTGAAGCGAGTGGGGTATCACTCTCAGTACGCGAACGCTTCGAACTCGAAGCGTCCGATTCGTCCCCTTCACGCGGACGAACGTTCTTGGCGTGAGGGTCGAGCGATTCGCTCGACACTGAGTCTTTACGCTTTGAGGGCGAGTCCTCCTCGCCCTCCATATCTTCATCGTCGTCGTCGAAGTCGACGACGTCGCCGTACTTCGCCTTCTGGCGTTCGAAGTAGTCGTCGATGGAGAGATGACTCCCCACCGACTTTGTGGACTTCTTCTGAGGCGCGCTCATCGTTGAATGAGCGCGGATTTCTTCTCCAAACGCGGAGAATTGACGAATGGTCAATTCCAAAAGATTGACGTGCGGGGACCCCGCGCGTCTAACCTTATGGGGGGATGGTGTAACGGTTACACGTACAAGTGGCTGCAAGCCACTTGTGAATTTAACAGATAGGTTATCTGTTAAACGTTTTGGATACTTCCTCACATTGGTGTAAGACACACCGATGGATACATTGAAGTGGACCACCACAGTGAGTGGTCCACGCACTAAAGATCCTATTGGTAGAAAGCAGCATCTTTCTACCAATCAGAGACATGCATATTAGCGGGGCTCTGACAGCCAGCCGCTGCCAATCCTTTCATAGATGATAAACAGTTTTAGCAGATTTTGGAGGAAGATCAATTTACAAACAATACAGTTCTCAATTTACCTTAAACTAGCTACTTGGAGTCTTGTCTAAGTTAACTTATATTTGTGTATTCAAATATAATTAACTCAAGTTATTACTAAGTACTTACGCTTCCTCATACACGTTGCGCAACGTGTAAGCTAAAGTAGTGAGTCAAGTTAGACCCACTACACAGCGCGTCTGAATCGGCCGACCTCCAAAAATGTACCATTTGTCTGGACACCAGAAGATGGAGAAGCTTTTCGCAACATCAAAGCAGCTCTAGCATGCAATGTCTTGCTCGCTTTTCCAGACTACAGCGGTAATTTTCATGTGTTCGCCGATGCCAGCGGACGCCAGATCGGAGGCGTGATCGTTCAAGGCAAGCGCGTTATTGCCTGCTTCTCCCGATCGCTCACAGACGCGCAGAGGAAGTATTCAACTATGGAGTGGGAACTACTCTCGGTTGTGGAGATCCTCAAAGAATACCGAACTATGCTTCTTGGATTTCCTGTAGTTATCCACACGGACCACAAGAATTAGCTCCACCCTCAAGAAAACTCGCTTCGTGTGAAGCGCTGGAAGTTGCTCTTGAAAGAGTATCGCCTCACAGTACAGTACATTCCGGGGCCGCAGAATATTGGAGCTGACGCTTTCTCACGTCTTCGCTACGACTACGTTGAGCAAGTGACCGAAGAAGAGCTCTACGCTACCGAAGAAGAAGAAGTGGCTATCGACGGCGCTGTTATGAAAAAATCGACTTGCTGATCCGACCACGAAAGAAATTATTTCTCGGCTGGAGAACGAAGAAGCTGATCCTGACTATGCCCTTCGGCCAGCCCTCGGAGTCATTTTGCTTCACTTCAAGAGGCGCGTTGTAGTACCAGCCTCTCTACGTGAAAATCTGGTCGAATTATACCATGACTATTTGATTCACCCCGGAGGAGAGAAGCAATTTCGATCCATGTCAACTTTCTGGTGGCCCGGAATGGAAGGCACTGTGAAAAAGTACGTGAAAGCGTGCATGCAGCGCAAGCGTGCAAAATTGTATGGAGGAAAACAAGCTTACGGACACCTTCCGCCTACACCAATGACCAACGAGGATCGTCCATTTGATGTGGTGCATGTTGATCTCGTTGGCCCACTAGAAGGAGACTTCTACTGTTTTACAGCAATTGAGCGCCAATTTCGCTGGTTGGAGGTGATGATGCAGAGAGGACGAACTGCGGCCACGACTGCGTTGAGCTTTGAGCGTGCCTGTTTGCGCCGCTATCCACGACCAAAACTCGTCATCCACGACAAAGGTCCTGAGTTTACCGGCGACGAGTTCCAGCTTCTTCTAAGAACGATGGCAATCAAAGCAAAGCCGATCACGACCAAGAACCCTCAGGCAAACGCAATATGCGAGCGCGTCCACCTCGAGATTCTCAACATCATTCGCGCTAGACCCGATCTCAGTGATCAGCTCGAAGTTGTACTGGACTATGCTGCGTACTCTATTCGTGCAAGTTACCACTCGGTCCTGCGTGCTTCGCCAGCGCAGTTGCTATTTGGAGAAGATTTAATTACACGACAGCTTCACTTCGCGAATTGGAGTTTCCTGTCTAAGCAAAGATTTGCGGCGATCATGCAGGAGAACGATCGCGAAAACCAAAAGCGCATTCAGCACTTCTACCAGCCTGGAGATTAAGTTATGCTCCGGGTTCCAGCTCGCGACAGAGGCAAAGTCGAGGAAGTTGCAAAAGGGCCCTACCTCATCAAGACAGTCTTCGACAATGGAACAGTCATCCTGGACACCGGAACGACGGAGTCGCGAGTGAACATCAGGCGCATTTTCCCCTGCTGAAGCGTGCTTCGCCATGAGGGAGAATGACAAGACCCCAGACCTCTTTCTATCTTTCCATCTCACCCGGCTGCATCCGGCTTCAATGGGTTGTTGGCTACATCACCTTCATTGGGTTCACTGGTAGGATACGCACTCCAGGGTTGTATACTTTGTAGCTAGCCACGAGGGCGAGAGCGCTAGCACTAACCATTCAATCAGTTCTCAATTTTCCCTATCGAACTCACACGTGGCTTGGCAGGGGTGGATACATGATGGCTTCTACTGACGACTTGAAGTGCGCTCCTAACACCACTAACGTCTCGTTGGTCACCAAAAAGGATCAAATTCTACCTGCTGTCGGATCGCTCACCAGGTTCAATTCGCTCTCGTTTCGGGACCTGGAACAATGGATCAGCTTCTGGGATACATTTGGAATGTTTGGGCCTGTACTTGTGACTATCGTTCTTATCTCAATACCCTGGACAATTTGGTTAGTTGTGCTGGCGATCGCGCCGAACGCAACAGCCAACTACCTTGTGAACACCGCTGAGTTTGAAGACGGGCAGTTCTGGCTCATGGTAGACCCGGACTATAGTCTTAAAATTCTCAGCATAGTCGGCCTCGCGGTAGTGGATTTATGTTAACTTTTCATCTTGTTCAAGCTGGTATTGTGCAGATATGGAAAATCAGAACAAAACCGCCAGTGGTCAGGACGGCTAAAAGTTCTACATGTCCTATACAAGCGCGTTGCCACTTACTGGGCTGATATTGGTGGAATTCGTGGGAAGTACCGCAAATTTTGGGTAAATGCGCACTGTGATTGAGCTACCCGTCGACAGACTCTCATCTTCTTGTTGCCTATCAAACAGAACTTACTTCAAAAGACTGGCGATCGTACCATGCAAAGCATCATATTGCGTCAACTATTCCAAGACGGTTCAGCTAAGGTGTTAGTCTTGTCTTCGCCATATTTCTGTGTGTGAACGCTTTGTCCGTCGCGTTCCCGATTTTAGTTGGGCACCAGTCAGCTTTGCACGAAATTTTAGTGGATTCATTGTATGGTAACTGTATATTTTTGCTTGCAGACAAATGCTGCTCTAAACGCACAGTCTTGCATTGTTGTAGTTTCGATTTAATAGCAGCGGTGATTTACCCGATTCTAGTACTGCTATACAGTGCCAACAGTTTTCATTTTGACCGCAAGCTTTTCAGCGTAAATATTGAGATTTTACCACCGGGAAGTTTTGAAAATCGCGCTTGGCTGTTCATCGATCCAGCGGAACGAGCTCTATTCAGCACAAGTCTCGACCACTGAGAATTCTGTCATACTCCGACCTGGTGTTGCGTCTGAGCATGAACTTTTCGTTTTGCATCCGCTTCGTCACCGTAGTTATCCTGATGATGGAGACCTCAAGAACGCAAAAGTCAGGGCGGTTGACGTGGAAAACCCTCCATGAGATATCCCGGCTACAGCGTCGTGTACCTAGATCAGTTGTGGCTATTATCGTCGCATTTGGAGCCGCAGTCATCGCTTACACGCACGGAGCTGTATCCAGTACCCAAGCAGCGTGTGCTCGTTATCCAGAGTGCGTGGTATATGCTTATCTTTGGAAAACTGGTGAAATATGCCCATGCCGAACAATCGTGGATATCTACCGCACGCCGAAGACGTTCGAAGAATGGACGAACCCTGTAAATGTATTCGAAAAGTAAAAGCATTATCCGCTGCGGGTAAGCTGCGGAATTTACAGCTGGTTAATCGTGCTCTTCCAGCCTGGCCAGAAGAACTCCAGAAATGCAAAGGGCTCCAGTATCTGTAAGTAGTATTGTACAGTGGTAGCACATATGCTGATTCCACTTACATATCATGTGTCATTACAATACAGCTCGATGATCTACACAGAGACCGAGACGTTCCCAGATTGGGCGAAGGAGTGGACGCGTCTGCAATTTTTGTACGTAATGGCATCGGTGTCTACTTCTGAGAATTGATTTATTCACAATAGACACATGCATTAGGCATATCGAAGGGAAACAGCTCCGCCCCAGCTTAGTCTATTTGCCTGACGATTTTTTTTAGCAATATGCCGTCTCTCCAAATGATACATATAGGCATGCACCCAAATCTGATTCGCCTTCCTGCGCTCAACGGAGTGCCAAACCTTCGAAGCTTAACTCTCGCCACTCAGCACCTTGTGAGAGAGCTACCATTGCTTGACAAAGTACCAAAGCTGCAGCACATCGTAATGCCGTACATGGAATCGCTTCAAACAATTCCCAACCTGGGGAAATTGCAGAATCTCGTTGAATTTGTGATTGCCGGCATATGCCCCGTTTGCTGCAATGGGTTTAAGAGCACTTGCGATCCGACTGGCTGGTTCTGCGCTGGGAATTCAATATTTGACGTGCCGTCGTCGTCATGCCTTGATGCAAATGTTCCCCGACCTACTCCAGCCACTCAAAAAGCGTTCGAACGGTTTAATGCAACCTTGTGCATTCGCTCCGGCTTCGACAAAGCCAAAATCGTGGACATCATTTCTCAGTCTCAAATTGATGTCTGTGGCGGGGTTCCTTATCGTCGCTGTGAGTTTCCTTCTAATAGCGGCAAGTTCGGCATCTGCATGAATTTCCGCTTGCAAGCGCTGATGTGTGTGGTAAACGACGATTATGTACGCCTGCGCTTCAGAGGAAAGTGGGACCTCCCTGTGACGTCGTGGAAGAAGCGTGGCTCGGGTGCGGTGCGGCGTCTTAACCGAGTTCGTCCACAAATTTATAGCCGATATATTATAACGTATCATGTATTATAAGGTTGAACTGGTTGGATTTCAACTTGGGAATCTGATTGTAGCTGTATTATCGATGGGCTGCCTACAATCCTAGGGTTTGTCCAGCGCTCACTTGTGAGTTTACTGTTGGAGACTCAAGTTCACGTTAACATTGAGCTCACGCGTTCCAACAGACATGGGCAACATGTCTGGATGTTGCAAAGGTTGCGGCTGCAACATGATCAGAGAAAGCGACCACATGGAATACTACACCGCGTTTCCGAGGACATCAAGCCGGTGAGGCTCGCCCCGTGCGGACGAGCCGTCCAAACAATGAAGGGAAAGAGCCTTGAGCTCGGATGTCGGCTACCAATCTGGCAGACAGCTCCGTGGGAAAAGCTCATATCGCGTGGGATTCTTGTCATTGAATGCACATCACTGGTGGAAGGGAAGTACCTTGGATTCCGTGGAAGTTGAAGATCCTATACAAAAGTCAAGTGTCACGCGAGAGTGATTGTCACCTGTCCGCGCTAAGTACGAAAGGAAACATGCGCACCCTTTCCCCATTCCGCATTCCGCATTCCGCACTCCCAGGCGCCATGAGCAGGAAGCAGGACACGCTCTGGAAGGCGTTCGGGCGCCAGCGACAGCCGCCAGCCAAGCGCCAGAAGCTGCAGGACGCCGGCGACGTATCGGTGCCGCGCCGCAAGCAGGCGACGCCCAGCGAGGACGCAGACGCCGGTACCTTGACGGATGCGGACTTGTTCTCGTCGCAGGAGGACGCGCTGGGTGCTGAGGAGCAACGCGACTGCGCTGCAGCTGCTGCTACTGGCTCTCTAGTGCTGCAGGTGGCTGGAGACGAGAGCGAGAGGCTCGAGACGGCGGAGTGGAGCCACGCGCAGCTCAAGACGCAGACGATGAAGCAGCAGAAGGACAAGTTGAAGTTGCTCGACAGAAAAGAAGTAGGACGAGAAGATTCTTTCCACTGCGGTTGGGCTAGTGCTGGCTGTTGGTTAACGTTTGTGTTGCGGTGCTGTAGATCATGGACAGTGTGCACGGGCTGATGACGTTCGAGCCGATCTGCATGCAGATCATCGATACGTTGCAGGTGAGGTGACTGTACTTTGCTGCAGTATGACGGGTGGAGAGGACTGACTTGTGGGCTGCACCGTTGTAGTTCCAGCGGCTTCGTAACCTGCATCAGCTGGGAGCTGCTAACTATGTGTACATTGGAGCTACGCACTCCCGCTTCGAACACTGTCTCGGAGTGGCCTACCTGGCGGAGAAGATGTTGGAGAGCATCCGCTCGCACCAGCCTTGGCTGCCCATAACCAAGGAAGACGTCCTCTGTATCAAGATTGCAGGCCTGTGTCATGATCTTGGTCACGGACCATTCAGCCACGTCTTCGACGGATTGTTCCTGGACCAACTGCGCAAGAAGAAGCTCATCGGTGAGTCCTTCAAGTGGTCTCACGAGCAAGGATCCGTGGACATGTTCGACTTCCTGCTGGCACAGAACAAGATCTGCGTCGAGGACTACGGGTTGACGCAGCAGGATGTGATCTTCATCAAGGAGCTCGTTTGGGGTGGACCTCTCCCGAACTCGAATGGCGTTCTTCGTGGAAGACCATCTCGCAACCAGCGCTTTCTGTACGACATCGTAAACAACGCTCACAGCGGCCTTGACGTGGACAAGCTGGACTACTTCATGCGCGACTCGCTTCACACCGGAGCAAAAATGTCGTGCGATACGGACTTGCTTATCCGCAATGCTCGAGTGTTGGTCGATCGAGAGGATCCTGACGAGAATATGGTGGTGTGTTTTCCTGAGAAGTTGCCGGGCCAGATCATGCAGGCATTTCGCACTCGCTATGAACTTCACCAGTCTGTATACCAGCATAAAGGCGTTCGCGCGATCGATTACATGCTGTGCGATATCTTGATCTCAGCAAACGACCACTTGACAATTAAAGGGAAGCGTATCTCGGAAATTATGTGCTCCATGGATGCTTACCAGCACTTCGATGACCGCGTGCTTCTGAAAGTTCAAGAGAGCGAATCGCCCGAGTTGGAGGAGGCGAGGTTGCTGCTAAATCGCATTTACTCCAAGCCGTATTATAACTTCGTCGGCAAGACTGCAATCACAGATCATTCACAGCAGAAGAACGAGGACATGCTGCTGAATGAGGTGCTGCGGTGTTCAAAGCGCCGGTCGCTAGTGGACGAGAAGGAGAACGTAATTCTGGAGTTCATGCGCGTGCACTACGGCAAAGGGAAGGAAGATCCGCTCCAGCACATCCGATTTTACTCGAAGAATGCTACAGCTAGCGCAAGGTGCTTCCGGCTTCCCGAGAGTGCATACGAAATGTTCAGTCCACGGAAATTTGAAGAGTATTGCATTCGAGTCTTCGTGAAGGAGCCGCACTTGGTAAGTTATTGCTGCGATCATGTTTCGTAAGTACTGTGATTGTTCTTGTATGTCTGACGCACATTGCCGTTATCTAGGTGGCACCCGTCCGAGAGGCCTTCGAGAGGTGGTGCCGCAAGTACAATAACTCGCAGGAGTTCCCACTCGAGTTTCATGCTTGACAAAATGTGTCTGGGCTTCGGATAAATATTCACTGCGTAATATAATGAAGCGGCCGCGAGTCGTTTTGCACTACAAACAGCTACAGCAAGCAAGAAAAGATGTGAACTCAAAACCACGGACTTCAAATTCACCTTCAAGTCAACAACGTCGACCTTTGCATCTACGTGTCTACCAAGAATAAAAACACGGTGACGTGCTCATCATGGCTTGGAGAGTGCCGCTGCCGCGATCGAAGTTGCCACCTTGCCCTCCAGGAGAGACAGATCGTCCGGTTGGGGGAGCGCGATCTGCCACACATAACAATAAAGTCAGCTATCCCGCACAAAACAAACGTCAAGCCTGAGCACGTGTACTTACATCAGCAGGCACTTCGTAAATGAAAGACTTTCCGTCGGCATCACCCGTAATCACACTTCTTCCGTCGGCACTCCATCGAACCTTGTTCAGCGACTTCTTGCTGATCTTCTCGGAAACCGCGGGAACCTCGACGTCCTTCAGGATGTTCCAGATACTGACTGTGCCGCTGCTGTCAGCAACCGCAAACAACGCGGGATGCACCGACGACCATCGGACATCGCTAATGTATTCGCTCGAGGGTTCGAACGATAGAACGGGGGAGTCGGGGTGTTCAATACTCCACAGCTTGACCGTTGAGTCCAACGAACACGTGAGCAAAAGGCTGTCACGGTGCATCGGCATCAGCGGGTTAAAGTGCATCGCCGTGACTGGCCCGAAATGAGAACCATCCTTCGAGACTGCGTCGACGATAACCTCACGGACCAATTCTCCAGTGCTGCTTCCGAGGAGGCTACTCCTGTTTTTCTTGTCAGCATCACTGGTGTTATCGTCGACAGCTCCAGGTTTGTTCTTCTGCTGGTCAATTTTTGTCGAGTATAGCTTGCCGGCCTCCGTACCGATAAACAGCTCCTTGATTTCCTTGCCTAAGACCGCAAACGATGTCACCGACGCTTCCATTTTCTTGTCGGAGGTGTTTACAGAAGTGTAGTTGGAAACAATGGAGAGCGAAATACGAAGATCCAGCATATCCAGGGGCTTCTGCAAGTGATCAATATCCCATACGCACACGCGGCCATCCGTACTCGCCGAAACCAGACTACAGCATAGAAGCAATTGTCAGTTTCTAAGTCGAAGCATGTAGAACATAGCAAAAAGTCACTTACGTGTACGAGGTCTTTGTGCCTGCCACAGCCATGGCGTAGATCGGGTGTGTGTGGCTGAACGCCGACAGGGCAGTCTTCTGCACTGGAGCGCTCTTTGCTCGGGTATCCCAAATGACAATCTGGCCCGAGTACGTGCCACCAATGATAATATGACGGTCAAACGGGTTGAAGCAAGCGCTGGTAACTTGTGAGTGGCACGTAAAACGGTACTCTGGTCGGCCAGGCAGCGCCGTCGACCACAAGAGCACCACGCCTTCCGTGATCGACGCCACTTCTGTCAGCGCCGCCGTCGCGGAGTTGCCCATTGTGTCCCACTGCGATGTCATGCCGTCGTCCTTGTCTTCCTCCTCCAGAAAGTCGCGCGCGGTGTAGGCCACGAGCGTGAGCTCCGGGTAGAACGGGGACACGTCCACGTCGGTGACCGCGCGGTGCTTGGACCACTTCTCGTCTGCGAAGATGAACTGCTGCTTGAGCGACTCGGTGGCATCCTCCACGACGCTGTCCTGCTCCACGTCGGCGCCGTAGTCGATCATGATGTCATACTTGCTGGACGTGTTGAGCGCGCGCTCGATGACGCGCGAGGCCTTGCTCAAGAACGCCTCCATGGCGTCTGACTGCAAGAGTTGGGTCCTTTCCTCGGCGGACAATACTGTTGCAGCGCTCTCGGTGCCGGTGGTGGACATTTCCGTGTCCACCGTTAAGTTGCGGCTGCGTGGGGAAGACGGTGAGCCGCCCGTGGATCCGTCCACACTGCCTGGACGTCTCTGAGAATGGTCCCCCATGTCGTCCACCTCCATGTCCGTGGCGCCGTCCTCCTTGACGAAGATCTCGTGCTCGAGCGTGATGTCCGTCTCCGTGTGCTTGGTGTACGTCTCGACGAGCGTGGGTTGGATGTGCATCTCGGCCACGCTGGCCACGGTGGACAAGGAGGACAGCTTCTCGGCGAGCGACAGGGAGTTGGACACTGCAGCGTCCTCCGCGGTCTTGGCGTCGTCCTCCCCGGTTTTTTCCTCCTTCTCACCGGACGTCTTGAGGATGTTCTGGATGAAGTCATCAAACTTGTTCTCCTGCTGGCCGATGGCCTGGTTGACGCTATCAGAGGCAGCCGACGATTCCTCCGCAGCTCTGGTTTTACCATTAGTTTTGTTCCATATTATAGTGCAGTTGGCCATACAAACATCGAGACGAAATGTTAGCTCTGTTGTCTTTCAAGGCAAGCTTCGCCAGGGAGGGGAAACTTGTCGCAGCGGAGCAGAGAGAGAGGGAGGGAGAGGGACGCACCTGACCGCGGCCTTGCGCTTGCGGATCTCCTCCAGTTTCTTGCGCTTGGCCTCCAGCTCCGCCGCGTGCTTGGCGCGCACCGAATCCATCGCGACAGACGCAGACGAGCGCTCCTCTTCCCCTTTTCCGATCCGATTCACGTTTTGCGGGCGGCTCGCATACAAACGCCAAGTGCACCTGAGTTGGTGTGGCGCACATCAGTATTAATGTATGACCCACAATCGTACCTATATTCTGGTACACGGTATTTGTGCTGGAAGATCGCAACAGTTTACCAAATATCTCATGGCGCAAGGCTCGGCGCCATCGGCGCTCGCGGCGAGTGTGCTGCTCTGCTGCGTGGCCACGTCGGCGCTAACCACTCTGCTGATCCATTTCTACCTTCACTCAGGCTTGAATCGCTCCGATTCCTCTTCGCCCTCGCAGAAGCCAGCTGCAAAGTCGACGTCCGGAAAGGTCCCCGAATCCGGTCAAAGCGATGTATCTCCGCTCCCAGTGAACGGGTCTGCGCACAACCGGCCGGTGCTGGATCTCCAGTCGCTGGAGAACGCAACCGTGCCGGTTGCACTGCAGCTGGACGCGTACTTCTCCCCCGAGAGGCTCCGGGACTTCGACCACGCGCGGCTCTTCGACGGCTGCAGCAATGTTCTGGCCGTGCTGGACGCCATCCACCCGTACCTGGTCAAGTTCTTCGCCGACAACGCGTGGCTGTCCACGTCGGGCGCCGAGAACGCGCAGATCACGACGCTGCAGAGCTCCACGCGACTTGACAGCGACGGCCGCGCCCTGGCCGAGGAAGAGTCCGACTCGGAGGACAGCGACGACCCGCGTCGCGGACGCTCGTCGTCTTACCCGCGCATCAAGACGCGTTGGCGGCTACCGGAGTGGCTCGACCCCAACGAGACGGCGGAGATCGTGATCTACCCGGGGGTGCGGACCCACACGTTCGCCCCGCAGAAGATCATCAACCTCGAGGAGGAAGGGCAGGGCAGGACGGCGAGACGCCCGTCCACAGAGAGCACGGGCTCGGCGAGACGTCCGACGTACGGCTGGTCCAGGTCGGCGGTGTCGCAGGAGGAAGAGGAGGAGGTGGAGAAGAGGAGGCTCATTGTGCTGCCAGACGCTCATGTACTAGGAGGAACCTTTGATCTGTCGGAGGGGTCGATCCACATCGGCAAGCACGTTCGGATCGAACCGGATGTGTATATTAAGGGGCCGGCGATTATTGGCGCGAGGAGCACGTTGAGGAGCGGCACGTACATTCGAGGAGATGTGGTTGTCGGGAGGAACGTCGTGCTCAGAGGAGAAATCAAGAACTCGGTGATTTTGGACGACGCCGAGCTGTGCCACCCAGGGTACTGTGGAGACAGCGTGTGTGGATTCAAGAGTCATTTCGGCAACCAAGTGACGACGGCGAACTTGAGCTTGTTCTCAGGATCGAGCTTGACAATTGATGTGGACGGAGTCACCTACGATACGGGCAGAAGGAAGGCGGGGGTCATTCTGGGGGACGGCAGCCAGCTCGGCTGCTCGTCTGTTACTGACCCGTGCACCTTGATTCAGCAGAACACGGTTGTATATCCTCTCACGCGCCTGCGCAAGGGCGTTTACGGGCCATCGCTATTGATCAAGAACAAGCCGATGGAGAAAGGGGTGCTGGAGATCGTCCCGATTCGACCGTCCGAGCAATAACGACAATTTGTCAATCTGGCTCGTTCGACAAATGTCTGTCAGCCTCTCTGAGGTGGTCGAACGATGACTGAGTGATAGAACTAGATTGATGGTGGCGTGGAGCAAAGTTTTCTGGCAGCTCAGTTTCCGATTTTCGCCTGAAGTTCTAGCAGCCCTATACTTTGGATCATCAGTTATGGGGAACGTTTCCAGTTGCTACAAGACCAAGAAGCAGGAGGACAGCAAGGCGCCGTCGAACGATGACGCAGACGATGTAAGCAGCAAGGCCTATGCAGAATCGATCGATGAGCCCAGGGCTGCCGAGCCTACCAAAGAGAGGGCTTCCATCCAAGGCCATCAACCAGCTACCGATGCCAGCCACCCGACACCCGAAAATGGCCACTGAGCTATCGGCACGAGCGACTACGCCAAGCTTCATCGGGAGATAGTGCAATAACCTAGAGGTAGTTTGTTGCTACGCACTACCACATATTTCCATGGAGTTAGCTTTTGCATTGTGCCGATGACCAACAATGCACGATCCTTATCCTTTTTGGCTTTCAGGGCTAATAATGCCACCAAGTTGTTTTTAGAGACGAGGAGCGTGTATTGTTGCTGTGCTGGGATTGCTAATACTTGTGATTCTCGTTGCATCGCGCCAAATGTCGACTGCAGCGCAAGAAACCCCGCCAGAAACGCCGTTGGCGGCGTATCAAAGCCCGAAGAGAAGCCCCGAGCGAGTTAATTCCAGTCGTGAATCATGGTGGCGATGGCGACAACGGCGCTTTTCCGCAATCGGGTGGGGGTACGGAGTCCTCATGGTGCTTATCTTCTCAGTTTCGAGTGCATGGAGTTTTCTCTTGCTCATCCTGAACCTTGAGCCTACCAAAAGTGCGAACTTCATTTTACACACGGGGGATTTGGATAATGGTCACTTTTGGCAGTCGCGTAAGGCACCCTCATCGATTCGCGCCACGACTACAACCCTACTGGTTGTGATCGCTGGGGTGTATTGGTATCTGTTGTACTTACTTCTCTTCCAACCTCTATCACGTCGTGTTCGCCCGGGAGGAACCAAGCACAAACAGCAAGTTCTTGGGAAAATATCAACGGTAGACAAAATAGTCGAGGAGCAAAAGAAGCCAGCTTTGCAGCGGCCAATTATCATGATCGTGCAGTGGGTGGGTCGAGGGGTTGTCAAACTCTACAGCAACATAGTATCGACCGACGGCAAGTATCGTAGGGAGTGGGTAAGGAAACTAGGCCCTTCACCAAACGATCTTACAATACTAACGGTGATCGTCTATGATTTACAGCAGGTGCTCATGGAAGTACCAGAAATCGTTTTGCAAATACTCACGCTGCAAGAATACATGGCCCAAGGACTCGCTCCGTCCCTACTCTATTGCTATGCTTCGCTGATGGCTGTGAACGCTTTTGTCGCCTTTTATGCCATTCAATTCCGGTGGAACGAGCCCACACTTTATCACATTTTAAAGGACTCCATGTGAGTTGGTTTGAATGCTTTGTTTGCGTTCTGACAAACTCACTCTCGTTTTGCTGTGCTGTTTGTTGCGTTAGCGTTGATGCGGCGTTTGGCGTCTTCTTTCCCGCTCTCGTTCTGCTCTACTCCCTCTTTGTTTTCCAAGATGATCTCAAGACTGTAAAGATCCGCCAGAGATTTTTCCCTCCGAGGGTATTTGAGCGCAAAGCCCGAAACTACGTCGATGCCAAAGAGTTGAACATGTTTAGCACAGACTTTGAGAGCCTCTTGGTTCGCAGTAAGTGGGATATTTTACTCAAGCTCAGCTTCAGCGTACTGGCGTGCTTGCGATGGAGTAGGATCACGACACTACTGATCAAACGCGAGCATATAAGTTCTCATGTGGCCCGAGGCTCACCATCCTCGCGCCACCTAACACTCGCGGAGCAAAGCGAGAAAGCTGTAGCTCCTTTGAACATCACTGGTAAACAAGAAGTAGTGCTTCCTGAAGCTGCAGAACCGACGCGGTTGTTCCAGCTCGGGCTTCGAACAATGGCTGGCTTTGTCTTCGTTATCTTTGGTGTCGGGTGTATCGTGTATGCAGTTATTGCGGTGCATGTATCGCGTGCTGCATGTTTATCATACCCGCAGTGCGTTCAATGTGCTTACCAGTGGGTCCCTGGGGCATCGAATGATGTATGTGGGTGCTTAGCTTACGTCGATCGCGAATTAGCCCCCGCGGAGTCGGAGGAGTTGATCGACGTAACGCAGACTTTGACAGAATTGGCGTCGGCCGGGAAGCTACAGACTGTGCAAGTGGTGAACCGCAAGATAAACGGATCGCTTCCTGACACGCTTCAAACTTGCCAAGGTCTTCGAAACCTGTACGTCACGAATATTTACGCCGTCGTCACAATTATCATGAGGCTTAATACTCGTATTTGTGATCCACAGGGTCTTGATTCACACTGGAGTAGAAGTATTTCCTTCATGGGCATCTTTGGCTTTTTCAAAGCTGGAATATCTGTAAGTTTGCGCTATATGTTTTACAAACTATGCCAGTTTGCCCTAACATCGTTTACGACTGTGTTCATTAGCCACATCGAAGGATCCTCCAGTGATATAAACCTGATGGAGCTACCCAGTGACCTATTCAGTTCGATGATGAGTCTCCACACAATTCACCTCTCCTATCATGCTTACTTATCTGGTCTTCCAGCTATGGAGGAACTCGAAGCCCTAGAATGTGTATACCTGGGCTACCTTGCCTCGATCACAGAGCTGACTGCATTTGGAGATCTTCCGTCGATTCAAGTTATAGCGCTCGAGGGTCTTTCACAGATTCGCATACTTCCAAATGTTGAGCAGTTTGAAGACATGCTGGAAACGGTGTTCGTGCAAGATATGCCTGCGTGTTGCAGTGGGTTTCTAAGCCAGGGCGATTGCAACACGAGCTTCCCAAATTGCTGCGCCCCGCCTACGGATGGAAGTAGCTCAAGTGTCCTCTTGCCACCAACCTGCCTTACCATGCCTGATGACGACAACCTCCTCGCGACCAACTCGACACTGGTCTTTTTCCATAAATTCGCGGCCAACGTGTCCAACTTCTGCGATCCTGCCCAGGCGACATGCCCGAATGTCATGAAAGCCTTCGCGTTCAAAGAAGAAGACGTATGCGTTGGTGTACTCTACCGGGAGTGCTCGTCGGAGTCTGAAGGCCCTGGGATTTGTTTCAATCAAGACATGGGGTATGTCCAGTGCGTGCATTCACAAGAACTCATCGATATGCGGGAGGCTGAAATCTCAGCTGGCTGCAGCTGTGTCGAGGTCGAGGAAGCGTGGCTTGGGTGTACATGAACGATCAAGATACCAAGGTTTCAACTCAACTTTAGCGAAAAGCGTCATTGTCAACTACGGGGTTCATCATTTTGCTATGTTGCAGTCGCATCCGCAATCACTGCAATCGCTACGTTCGAGATCGTGGCAATCGGGGTTGCATTCTCCACAGTTGTCTCCATCGACGTGCTGGAAGACAACGTGTTCAGCGAGATCGTCAAGCCAGGCACGATCTATCCAAATATCGTCACACGAATCGTACATTTCTAGTCCTCGCTCTCTTCGCTTACGTGTGCTGTTTGCAACGCGGGCGTTTTTGTTGCCTTGCTCTGTACCTGGTCGACTCCATTTTTCGCGTTCTCACGGCGAGAACCTTCGCTTCCACGATTGTCATTCTTGCGGCAACATAATGCATTACCCATGAGAGATAGCTCGAACGAAATTGGTCTGTACGGGCATGAGGACTGTGATTGTTTTCGACTCGAGGAACGATCAAACTGGACGGTGATCTCGTCTGAATATTTACGTGAACGGAACGAAGGCACGTCCCATTTACACCACCAGGTTTGAGACGCAGCAAGCAAGCGTCAAAACATTGGCCGCGCTAGGTGCAGCTTTGTTTAACGATCATGGCGCAGGTGCCGTACATCATGTACGGTGCATTGGATGGTCAACACTGAAATGAAGGGAAGTTGAACTTATGGTTTAACATGTATGTATGAGTCTTCAGGACACTCAGGCCGACGACGTGGAGTTGCGCATGTAGTACGGCTCCGACTGGTACTCCTCCGAGCAGTACGGGAACGTGGCGCTGTCCGAGTCCGGGTTGAACAGGTTCTTGCCGGCATAGATCATGACGTATACGCCGAGGATCGAGCTGACGACAATGATCAGCATGGAGCCTATACGCTCGTACAATGGGAGCTTCTTCCAGAAAATCTTGAGGTAGAACATCATCGGTAGAACGAGACTACCAGCCGTGACGGCGGAGGCACCGGTAAAGTCGACAAGGTCGAGGAAGTGGTCGCGCAGGAAGATAGAGGCGACCACCAGCAGCGCCATGATGCAGAGACGCAGCACGATGTAGCGCAGCATGTTGAGCTTGCCCCGGTACTCGGCGAACTCGTCCTCGTAGTTGACCACCACCTGCAGAGCGCTGTCCCTTGCTGGCACGTAGTTGCACTCAACGTCGGGCGTGGGCGATGCACCAGCGATAGATGAGAATTTTCTTCGGATCTCGACGTCGCCCTGCTCCTGGTCGATCGCAGGTTTGTCCTTGTGCATGCCCAGCAGAAACCGCTCCGCCATGTAGAACGCAGGCATGACGATGGTCGAGAAGGCGATCACAATGTGCATGTGCATGAAGAGGTAGGCCATGATGACAGCGCCGCGGTTGGGGATGAAGCCCAGCGCGGACGTCGCGTACGGATCGGAGGTGTTGACCGCCGAGAAGAGCAAGTTACCGGAGAGCTGGCAGCCTCCGGCGGTGTATCCGGCGATGGCGATAGCGAGGAAGAAAACGGTGCCAATACCCAAGCTAACGGTAATGATGCGCGGCATCCGCTCCGGCTGCGAGTGCTGGCGCTGTAGATCGGGGATCACTACAGCCGCAGCGAAGGCCAGAGCGAGGTTACCGAAGGCGGTCAGGACTTGATGGAGCGAGATGTCGGGCTTTGGGATCGATGGATGGCCACGCATTTCCCACTCCAGAATGCTCACACCAATAATGTCGGCAATGAGTGTACCAAGACAACCGGCTAAAGCTACCGAGGACGCCTCTTTCAGAGTCGGGATCATGCACACCGGCACGACCGTGATGGCCATGAACACCATCCAGAAGATCTGACTGAACGAATCCGGGAACAACACGTCGAGTAGCGTACTACCGAGCACGAGGAAGGCGCAAGGCAACAGTAGACACACCAGAAGCTGCGAGATCATGACGGCGTAGCGGCCGGGGGTGCCGAAGACCCAGGCCCCGACATCCGTGAAAGTTTTCACGGACGAAGGTGCCGCCAGAATAACCTTGGACAGTGCTATAGTGGCGTAGATGTTCACGAACGCCATGAGCAGCAGCGCGATGGTTGCGTAGACTGGACCAGCGCGCGCGTAGTTGGACGGCATGGACAGCGACCCGATGCCGCAGAAGCAGCAGAAGATGTTGAAGCTGATCTTGGCATCTTCGAGCGTGTAGAACGGAGATCGGCGCGCTGCAATTGCGGTCATCGTATTTGTGTGGGGCACGCGACCAAATGAAGAGTGAGCGGCTAGCTCAGCAACGTGAGGGTTTGCGCGCAAGTGAAGCTGACAGTCACCTGATTGTGGCGTTTGAGTTGCACTTGTGGTTCAACACGTCAGACGTTGTTGAGATATACGGACTCGCGAAGCTCTGGGGCTCTGGAGCTCGGTGCATCTTCAACGGTAGGCTTTTCTCTCCAAGAGGTGTTATCCGATGACAGCAACGCGTTAAACCACGGCAGCTTTGAACTTCAACAACGAGGCTTCAGACCTCCACATAAACAAAAAAGGGAAATTGTTAGACCAGATTTTTTTTTTAGGATTTTGAAGCAAGACTTTTGCTTTGCTTTACACAGCTTGTTTAATGTGAAGCTTAAATAGAATTGTGCACCTTTCCTATTAGATTGCCACCGAGGCATCGAGACGTATCGATAGTACAAATCAAACAAAAAGAAAATTGCTGTTGCTTGATACGTGACTTTCCGAAGAATCCGTTGAAGTTGAAGCCGCAAAACTTTTTGTGATTTGATTAGACGCGTCGGCAACCGCGTATCAACCGTGTCCGTCTCTGTCTAGGGAAGGACAGGGTTGCGGCAAGCAATTTTTGTTTAACATGTTGATCTCGCGTCGTGTTTAACACGACGTCCAATGACAACATACATGCACTTGCCAAGTACGTGCTTGAAATTCAGCAGTAGAACTGCTGCCACCTACACTATAAGTGTTGACAGACTAAAGTCTGAAGTTGAGCGCATCACGGTCTTCAGACAGGCCTTCAGATAAGGTATCCTAAACGCTCGGAAGCTGCAGTTTGGAGGATGCGTTCGGAGCACGACGTAAGGCGTACATGTACAGTATTTTGATCGCAGGTTCGTCTCAACATGATGTTTCGGGCAAATGCTTTGCGGGTAGAGAAGTGTGGCTCTCGAGAGTCTCAACATGATGTTTGGAGGTGCGCGTGCATGTTCAATCAGGACCACCGGATCCGATCCGGTGGTACGATTGCAGGTACGATTGCAGGGCATTGGAAAAATAATACAGACTTATGCAGATATGTACAAATATGTGAATAATAATGTAATACTTCAGTATTACAGTCAAATTTGTAAGTGTGCGCCAATCACATCTCATACACTAGTTAAGGTTATTGGTGTTTAAACGTATGTATGTATAATATCAATATTACGGGTACTGTATGTATGGAAAAAAGTATTATTGGCATCAGCTGAATTGATGTAACTTGCTATCATATACCAAATAAAATCGCTTCTACTACTATTGAAGTGGAGTTGTTATTTGGATGGAATTATGAAACTGCTGTCGATTTAATATATATTATGAAATATGATCAATACAATCGTATTCATTGAATTTTAAGAATGAAATTGATATTGTTTGGGAGGCTTGTATTATACATATTTATTCATAAGTTTAAAGATACTATTGATTTACTCTTTTTTGCTGCAGTAAAATTTGGTGTTATATTTTCCAAAAACGGATAAGCTGTCCAGGCACTACAGCAACGGACAGAATGTAACTGCCAGCCTTGGTTGAACAGTGACGAAAGTGCATAGAACCCTATTGGTTAAAATGTTTCTTTCAAGATTTGACAATCCTAAATATTATGATTCGAATTAAAGCAAAATAAGGAGGCAGCTATATTTTGCTAAAAGTTAGTCAGAAGGGCTTTGTTAAAAGCCCTCGTAACCGTAGTAGAATCGATAGACTCCCACGCCTTGATGGCACGCTTGATGGTTTCCAGCTTTTCTCTTTTGCAATCTTTTTCGGTCGTTTTTTACCTTCTTTTAGTGGGGGCGGTCGTTCTTCCATCCACAATGCCTTCAACTTGGCCTTTAAAGGACCCATGATGCCCACATCGAGCGGCTGACAGACCGATGTTGAGTTTTTAGGCAGCAGCTGGAGGTGGGTCAGGATTTCGTCGGCCAAAACCTCCGCTGACTCCTCAGAGACATGGCAGTCTAGGTTATCAACGAGCAAAACCGAGGGCTCCGAAATGTGAATGTACAGCAAGGATCTGAGATAGAACAGCCAAACACGGTCATCCATCCAAGCCTTTTTTTGAACTGTGTACACGTGACCGGTAATATAGTAAAAACAACCAAATACTTTAAATTAATATATTCCATGCATAAAAAAATAAAATGTGTACCTTTTGGGTAAGTTGGAAGCTCAGTTTGTTCGATAGTGCCGCCTGGCTCGCCTCGAACAATGAAAAGCAATGGCAATTTTCTGCCGTCTGCACATACCGTGCACACGGCAGTTAGCCTAGCAGAGTGTTTCTGGTCGGCTGTAATTGAAGCCAGCTTTCCCTTCTCAGAAAGCGTTTTTGACGGCGGCATATCGAAGTAGATTCCCGTTTCATCCGTATTGAACACAGTACTAGCCTCGTATCCGACGTACTTTGCCTTAAACCTCTCCCCAACTTCGTCGCGAAGCGCAACGAGATCGGAAAGTTTCTCCTGTGCAAAAGAAGACAACAATTTACACATAACAATGTCAACTACACAAATTAAGAGCAAATATTACGTTTTAATGGCAAAAGACTACGATTTAGCAGCGTAAGTACAGTATAAGAGCGTATTACCTTGAGACCGCTGGGCGTTCGCTAGACGAACCCGTGGCGATACGCAAAGCGCCTAAGCAGCCTAAGCAGAGACTCATAAGCCGTGGCAGCGTCCTTCTTACCGACCATGTAGCTCTCCAGCTACTCTGGGTACTGGTCCCGCACATAGCAGGCCATCGTCTTGGCTGTCAGGACCTCGGAATCGCGGCGGGCGTCCTTCATGAACGTGATGAGCTCGCCGCTAAACGGCACCGTCTCAGGACGCCCTGGTGCGCGCGAGAGGTTTTTCTCGCTCCTCTCGTACGCGAAGATGCTCTCCTCGTCCTTCCTCCAGTCGTTTAGAGTCCAGCGCGGGATTCCCTCGGACCGAGCAGCCTCTCGTTCAGTCTTGCCCTTTATTGCCTTCTTGATGGTGTAGTGCTTACGATGTCGCTTCGTCAGCACTACACCTGCCGATATCAGTTCCGATACAGCTACAAGCTGCGAGGGCGAGGCATTAGCCGTGTCGGGGGGCTCCTCTGTCGTGCTGGCTGCCTCCATTTTACTGACTGGTCTCCACAAATTTACATTTTTCAAGACCAACGACTATTGGTTAAAAATATTATTTAGGAATCATTTCATTGGCTAAATATTTTGTTGCGCTGTATCTCTGTTCATAGCAGTGACAGGTGGCAGTTAGGTTGGCGGCAGTTGCATTCTGTCCGTTGCTGTTCGGTACATGTACATTTGTTTGGGTAGGTGAATTACTTAAAGAGTGTATAGGTCGTATAGAAATCCCCTTATTAGCACAAGGCTGCCTCACGGGATGGAAACTGTCTGTGGACCCCCAACTTGAGGTGATTACATGAGAGAAGACAAATGAGCATGTTGAAGTTATGTTGTCGATGAATTGATATGTCTTGTTATGGACTTCAAGTACTAAGTATATACTCCGGTATTACTACTACTTGCTGGTGGTACGCTTAAGCCGGCCCGACTGTGACGGCCATGAACACCATCCAAAAGATCTGACTGAACGAGTCCGGGAACAGCACGTCGATCAGTCCAGAAGTTGCGAGATCATGACGGCGTAGCGACCAGCGGGACCGAAGACCCAGGCCCCGACATCCGTGAAAGTTTTCACTGACGAAGGTGCCGCCAGAATACCCTTGGACAGAGCGATGGTGGCGTAAATGTTCACAAACGCTATGAGCAGCTGCGCGATGGTTATACTCAGCAGTCAGAGTATGTTTTGGTCTCAGGTGAAATTTGGAGGTATCACGTGTTCGAGAGAACAAACGACATGCCGCTGTTGAAGTTGTTGTTGAAGTTAAAGTCGCCGAGTTGACCTTCCTCAACGTCCACACTAGTTTGCACACGTTGTAGATTAGACGCCGTACGGAAGCCCGCGAGGCAACGCAGTTGAGCCACAATGCTCGGTTAACATCAGAGCAGGGCTCAATTACCAAAACAAGCAAGGCTCGAGTGGCCGCCACTGGCTGTAGCTCACAGCATGTATAGGCTAAAAGCATAACGTGCGTGTTTGACTAACCCCGCTCTTCCTAATAGTACTGGAAAGTTCGAAAGCCGTGGTGCGCGAATTCTATCGTAAACCCAGATGATCCGCGGTGGATCCGAGCGTTTCGGGGAGGTGCACTTAATCCCTCAATTCATGACGTTCGTTTGAAGATTCGACTCAACGTCGTGTTTCATTTATACTTTGGAGGATCCAGCAGTGTCGTGGGACCGGAAGCCATTTCAGCAGTGAGCTGTGTCTGCGTGCAACTTCAATCCGATCTCAATCCGGTAGGATCCCGGCTGCAAGACCGACTCCGTCATTTTTTTAAATAACGGAGTCGGGTCTATCAATGCATGTTGCTTGGCCAGACGTAGGTCACAAGGGATAGCACTATCGATATCAATTCATTCTGCATGTTTCCGTCTTCGACACAAACGACACTACAGTGATAAGTGGGTAATTTCGTGAAGCAGTTCCATTTTATTAATCTTTATCCTTCGCAGCACGTTAAAAAAGAGTTACATGAAGCCTCTACGAACTTCAATAGCGTGGAGACGAAGTCTCTAAAAGCTGTGTGCTTTGTATTCAGCTTGAGACGAGCTATCCTTCATGCCAATTAGAAATCCGCGTGGACTTGGCCCCTGGATAACGAAGGTAAAAAATCGGATACCATTATTGTTGGGACTGTTCGTGTGGTGGCTTACTACAGTAGCAAGTCGGCACCACACCATAGTTGAGTGAATTGGCCATGAACGCAAGTCGCAGTTTCCAAGCACAAACAGCTCATAAATCATTAAAAATGGCCGGATGAATGGAGGAGCTGCAACATTGTGTACACTTGGAATACCCCCCGGCGTTCTCGAGCATGCAATTTGACCTTATTTTCTGTAATGATAGTTGCCTTAGTTAATTAAGCTCAAATAAATCTTCAACCTGCGAGTAAGCTTATATGCAGTGGACGACAATAAAGCTCCGATCACCACTTCACTTGCCATCCTTCCGCGCATCAGTCAAATCAAAGATCACCTCAAGCATGCACGATGTGGCTGGGGCGACTTCGTACCACGAGCTCAACTGGTTCGCGACAAACAACAACGGAATCGTATGTTGATTATTTCGGCTTTGGCCGCTGGCATCCCCGACCGAAACACCCTCGACGCTTCACTTTCACGACTCAGCAAGCGGGCGGATCGGCGGGCAGTATGACTGTGTGGGCCCCCACTTCGAATTCGTCTAGCTAGTCAAGGATGAACTCCGTGAACGTCGGAATGGGCCAATGTGGCTGCGTTCGACGGTGTCGACGATGGATCAAACCCCACTACCAATGCTGAGCGATTTCCTGAGTATACACCGCCTACACCGGAATCTGAGTTGCCACTCACGCCGCGTTTGGCAATGGATGGAGGCATTATCCTCGCCTCTGGTTCAGTTAGTATCGATACCGTGGTATTCATGCTGACAAGCGACACCGACGTTGCTTTCGATGTGATGTTTGTTGAAATTGCAGACAACGACACCTAATAACGGGGGGGGGGGGGAGTTGAGTGAAATACCAGCCCTTGGTCCAGGATACCTGGATTCATATTCCGAGTTTTGCTCAACATTGCGCAAACACAACTTCCACGGGTCAGTCCTGAGGTCACCGCTTACTTCAATCAGCGCGGTGGCCGCCCCGAACCTGCCACATCTCCAGCCCTCCACCCTCGATGATGCCGCCGATGGAGTCCAATGGGCAGTCTGCACATCGCCTGAAAGCACCATCCGAAAGCATCCTTCCTCTCTCTCTACACGTACAGTAATCGGGGATCGAGTGTACTGTAATCGGGATCGACTGCAGCAAAAAGCTCTTCGAGATGTGTCGCTGAGCCAGCCAACGCCACCCAGGACATTGCAAATCTGCTCCATGCGGTGGTGCCGACGTCTGAATTAATCGACATACGGAAGGCGCTGGGTGTTGCCAACACCGACACCTTCACCTTCACCAGCGCCGACCAGCAGCAGCTTTCGGAGCCACCTCATCCGTCCTTCCGTCACGTCGCCGGGGCCCCGACTATGGGCGGCGTGAAATCGAGCTGCTCTGGTCACGCAACACCGGAGTCTGGTGTTGCGCCGCAGTGACATGCGGACGTAGACGCTGCCGCCGCGCTCTTGAGCGAGCTGTCGCCCTGTCCACGAGAGTATTCGCTGTTTGGGGCCCGAGGGAGCGCAGGCCGCGAACGCACCCACGTCGACGGGCTCAGCTCCCGCCGTGTTCACCTTTGAAAGTCTCAGCATGACGCCAGCCGAGCCGCGCCGCGCGGCCTTCTTCACGCTCGAGGATGCCAAGATCAGCTTCAGCATCATCTGCTGCATCTGCGGCATCGGCACGCTCGCCATGCCCTCCAACTTCGCGCGCGCCGGGCCCGTGTACGGCACCATCGCCATGCTCTTCATGGCCTTCGCCAACATCTACGCCACCGTGGCGCTGTCGCGCGTGATCCTCGTGGCGCCGCCCTCGGTCAAGACCTTCAGCGACGTGGGCGAGTGGGTGCTGGGCAAGCCCGGCCGCTACGCCGTCAGCATCTCGCAGCTGCTGGTGTGTCTGCTGCTGCCCTGCGCCTTCCTGGTGCTGGGCAGTACGCTGCTCGACGTGCTGTTCCCGGACTCGTTCAGCCAGATCTTCTGGATCGTCTTCATGGCCATCACCGCCATCCCCGCGTGCCTGATCCCGACGCTCAAGGCCGCGGCCACCGTCGCCTTCATCGGCTGCATGGGCACCATCATCGCCGACGTGGTGGGCGTGAGCGTGCTCGAGTGGGAGATGCGCGGCCACCCGGCGGCGCCCTCGCCCGACATCTCGCTGCACCAGGTGCTCACGGCGTTCGGTAACCTGTCGCTGGCCTACGGCGTGGCCGTGCTGATCCCGGACCTGCAGCGCCAGCACTCGCAGCCCAAGCGCATGCCGCGCGTGATCGTGGTGAGTCTCGGCATCGGCTCGGTCTTCTTCCTGGCCGTGGCCATCGCCGGTTACGTGGCCGGCGGCTGCCAGCTCTCGGCCAACCTGCTCTTCTCCATCGTCAACATCGCGGACCCGTCGTCGCCCTCGGCGCTGGGCTTCGTGCCCAACCACGGCGCGGTCGTCATGGCGTATCTCTTCATGCACCTGCACGTGGTCATCGTGCTGTCCACGGTGCTGCAGCCGCCGTTCTACATGGCCGAGCGCCTCATCCTGGGCATGCACAAGGACCCCGCGGAGGCGGCGGCCTCGATCCAGCAGGACAAGGAGGACAACGACGGCTGGGAGGAGCTGCGCGACAAGCTGTCCTCCAACGTCCCCGTGACCAGCCTCACAACCGGCCGCGTCGCGCGCGACCTAGAGAGCAACGACGACTCGGACAATGAGACGCTGTCCAACTCGGCCAAGCGTGAGCAGGAGGAGAAGGAGCACGACGAGGCGCAGCTCTCGGACTACAGCGGCTCGACCAACGTGCTGCGCTACGTGACGCTACGCCTTGTGATCATGGCGCTGCTCGTGGCCGCCGCTATCGGATTCCGCTCGCACTTCCTCGACCTCGTGGACTTCACGGGCGCGTCGGCCATCACCGTGTGCTGCCTGGTACTGCCGCTGGTGTTCTACCTCAAGGTCTTCTGGAAGGACCTGCCCCTGTACGAGCGCGCGGTGGCGCTCGTGGTCATCGTGGTGTGCACGGTCGTGGGCTGCTACGTCATGATCTACGCGGGCAAGAACCTGTTCAACCCGGACTCGGACAGCGCCACGTTCCCGTACTGCGCGGCCGAGTACCAGTCGGAGCCGTACTACATGCGCAACTCGACGTCGTCGTCCACCTCGGCGTGAATCGCGGACGACCGTCGCATTAGGAGAGCGTTAGGGCAGAGCCACGACAGGTATCTCTGCGCGACCTGTTGATCTACTTCTAATCGACGTCCCCACCCCCGTGCCCCCGCGATACATGTACATGTACTTGTGCTTTTGAGATGGTTCCAGTCGCAGTTGAACCGAGTGACGTCGCCGCCGTAGCCGTTCCGGTGCACCGCTAGTTCGTAGTGGTACTGTAACGGCAATATATATTGCAATAGTAATATAATATCGAGAGATTTGAAGCGATACTATTTTGATAGTAATAAATCGACCTGGTTGCTACTACACTTGTACTAGCTACTAAAAATACTGGACACTCCAAATAATTGATTATTTGTTTGTTAATGGGTGACGATGACGCACCCAATAGGTGTCACCCTTGACTGCGGAGGACAGCGGTTTTAGCGATTAGCAGAGCGGTCTCAGTTCGTAGATCTATGTGTTGACCAAGTCGCCACTTGGTGCTGTAGTAGTTCTTGTTAGCTGAGTAGAATATAGCACACATACGCGCGTTACGCGGCTTGGACCATGAGCAGCAGCGATGGTCAAGTCCCTGCTGGTGCTTTCTTTGAGGCCAAGCGCACATCTTACAAGGTCGTGGGTGTGTGGCGGTGTCTGGGCCACCCGCCTGTACTCGGGCTTTATGGTGCGTGATGCCCGCCTACTACGTCGCCGAAATTGGAATTGCTACAGTTGTACTTAACGGTACATAAATTATTAATACATATTACTATAGTAGTATTTGGGTTTTATTGTTCAATAGTACTATACTATAATATCTGCGTTACTACAAATCCCTGGTGTAGTGAGACGTGACTGACAGCTCCGTACCTTCTGAAGCAGCCCGGCGCTGCACCGCAGCTGCGCGACGATCGAACGATGCAGGTTGCAGCACAAGTTGTGCCTCGGAGATCGAGCTCTGAAATCGCAGGCGACGCCGCGAAGTTGGCCGCCGACTCGCCTGTCTCGCTTGCTGACAGTCGAGGGCTCGTCATCGCGAGCGCGGCTGCAAGTTCAACCGCGGCTTCGATGGCGTGCAAATCTCAAAGTACATGTAACCGGTAAACCACGCGGATTGGATGGCGGGTACTATGTCGACGAGAGCTGCACAAGTGCAACAACGACGTGCAGCCACTGGATGTCCCGTACGCGGGCGCCGTTGCTGCTCTTGTCCACGAGTAAATTCGAGCTGCACCAGCGACGGGATCCACGCGGGCTCGATCTCGATCAGCCACTTTCGAACATCCGCCTGGACGCTCGCGCGAAGTCCTTCGGCCTTCCCTCGCTCCCATTCAACCGACCGTCATGGCGCTCGAGTCGCGTCATAAGGCCTTCCTCACGCTGGAGGATGCCAACACCATCTTCAACATCGTGTGCTGCTTCTTCGGCATCGGCACGCTGTCCATGCCGTCCAACTTCGCGCGCGCTGGGCCCGTGTACGCCACCATCGCCATGCTGCTCATGGCGTTTGCCAACATCTACGCCACCATCGCGCTGTCCAAGGTCATGCTGGTGGCACCCGCGTCCGTCAAGACGTTCACGGACGTGGGCGACTGGGTGTTCGGCAAGACCGGCCGCTACCTGGTGATCGTGTCCCAGATGCTCGTGTGTCTGCTGCTGCCCTGCGCCTTCCTGGTGCTGGGCAGTACGCTGCTCGACGTGCTGTTCCCGGACTCGTTCAGCCAGACCTTCTGGATCGTCTTCATGGCCATCACCGTGGTGCCGTCCTGCCTGATCCCGACGCTCAAGGCCGCGGCCACCGTCGCGTTCGTCGGCTGTCTCGGCACTCTCATCGCTGACGTGGTCGGTGTGAGCATCCTCGAGTGGGAGATGCGCGGCCACCCGTCGATTCCGACGCCCGACATCACGCTGCACCAGGTGCTCACCACTTTCGGCAACCTGTCGCTGGCCTACGGCGCGTCCGTCGTGGTGCCCGACCTGCAGCGACAGCACTCGGAGCCCACACGTATGCCGCGCATCATCCTCGTGAGCCTGGGCGCTGGCTCGGCCTTCTTCCTGGCCGTGGCCATTGCGGGCTACGCCGCCGGTGGCTGCCAGCTCTCGGGTAACCTGCTCTTCTCCATCGTGAACGTCTCGGACCCGACGGCTCCGTCCGCGCTGGGCTTCACGGCCAACCGCGGCGCCGTGCTCATGGCGTACCTGTTCATGCAGGTGCACATCGTCATCGCCTTCTCGACGGTCATCCAGCCGCCGTTCTACATGGCCGAGCGCTTCATCCTCGGCATGCACAAGACCTCGACGGAGAGCGCCATCCAGGACGGCGCCGTGCAGGAGAAGCTGTCGGTTGCGGACCCGACCACGCCCGACCTCGAGGGCAACTACAACGCGTCCAGCACCCCGGGCCCCGTGCTGACGGCCGACCAGCAACGCAAGGAGAAGGAGGAGCAGGAGCTGTCCGAGTACGAGGGCGCGGGCGTCGTGCTCCGTTACGTGACGCTGCGTCTCGCCATCATCGCGGTGCTCGTGGCGGCCTCCATCGGCCTGCGTGACCACTTCCTCGACCTCGTGGACTTCACGGGCGCCTCGGCCATCACCGTGTGCTGCCTGGCGCTGCCCATTATTTTCTACCTCAAGGTCTTCTGGAAGGACCTGCCCATTTACGAGCGCGTGGTGGCCGTGCTGGTCGTCATCATCTGCAGCATCGTGGGCTGCTACGTCATGATCTACGCTGGCAAGAACCTCTTCAACCCGGACGCCGAGAGCGCCACCTTCCCCTACTGCTCCGTGGAGAACCAAATGGAGCCGTACTACGTGCGCAACGCCACCACCTCGAGCTGAGCGTAGTGTTAGAGAACATCGTAGGATTTTCATGTTAACCAAAGCCCAACAAGATTTCTATCAGGATCCAGCGGTGGTCCCCACTCGACTTGCACTACATCTACAGTAGTTCACCATGTTAGGTGCCAACACCCCCAAAACAGTTCAACGTCGCTCCTCAAAGCGTACGTCCAAGCACCATGCTGGGATGAATTCGATCGCCGACACCTCCTCAGGCTCTAAACAGCATGTTGGGATGAAGGTCGACGTATGTGTGAGATCCCTTGAGGTGATGGACTGTTCCGGTGCCTTGTCCACCTCGGACGCATCTGTATCTCGCAGCGGGTGGTCTGCAGGCGTCCTGCCTGCACACCGCGTGCGACCGACACGCGCGGGACAAGAGAGCGGTGATCAGCCGGGGACTGTCGCTCCACTTGCCCCGGTTGCACCTCGTTGCGTCACGCCAGCCAGATTCGGAGTCGAGTCGGGTGTGGAGCTTCGTGCCTGCGTGCTGGCCGCTCACTCTTCGTTCGGTCGCCCCCACCCCACCCAGCAACGATGCCCGCTCCGTTCTACACGCTCGAGGATGCCAAGATCAGCTTCAACATCTTCTGCTGCTTCTGCGGCATTGGGTCGCTGTCCATGCCGTCCAACTACGCCCGCGCCGGGCCGATCTACGCAACCATCGCGCTGCTGCTCATGGCGTTCGTGAACATCTACGCCACCATCGCGCTTTCCAAGGTCATCTACGCGGCCCCGCCGTCCGTGAAAACTTTCACGGATGTCGGGGCCTGGGTCTTCGGCACCCCCGGCCGCTACGCCGTCATGATCTCACAGCTTCTGGTGTGTCTGCTGTTGCCTTGCGCCTTCCTTGTGCTCGGTAGTACGCTACTCGACGTGCTGTTCCCGGATTCGTTCAGTCAGATCTTCTGGATGGTCTTCATGGCCGTCACGGTCGTGCCGGTGTGCATGATCCCGACTCTGAAAGAGGCGTCCTCGGTCGCCCTGGTCGGCTGTCTCGGCACGCTGATCGCCGACATCGTCGGCGTGAGCATTCTGGAGTGGGAAATGCGCGGCCACCCGTCGATTCCGACGCCCGACACCTCGCTGCACCAAGTCCTGACGGCCTTCGGTAACCTCGCTTTGGCCTACGGCGCCGCCGTTGTGATCCCCGACCTGCAGCGCCAGCACTCGCAGCCGGAGCGGATGCCCCGCATCATCACCGTCAGCATGGGCGTAGGCACCGTTTTCTTCCTGGCTATCGCCATCGCGGGGTACGCCGCCGGAGGCTGCCAGCTCTCCGGTAACTTGCTCTTCTCGGCGGTCAACACCTCCGATCCGTCCGCGACGTCCGCGCTGGGCTTCATCCCCAACCGCGGCGCTGTCATCATGGCCTACCTCTTCATGCACGTGCACATCGTGATCGCCTTCTCGACCATCGTCATGCCTGCGTTCTACATGGCGGAGCGGTTCCTGCTTGGCATGCACAAGGACGCACCCGCAGTCGACCAGGAGCAAGGCGGCGAGATCGCCGAGAAGCTCTCGTCCGTCCCCATTGCGTCGCCGGCGACCCCGGACATCGAGTGCAACTACACGGACAACCTCCAGGTGGTGGTCACGTACGAGGACGAGTTCGCCGAGTACCGGGGCAAGCTCAACATGCTGCGCTACATCGTGCTGCGTCTGTGCATCTTGGCGCTGCTGGTTGTCGCCTCCATCTTCCTGCGCGACCACTTCCTCGACCTTGTCGACTTCACCGGTGCCTCCGCCGTCACTGCCGGTAGTCTCGTTCTACCGCTCATGTTCTACCTCAAGCTCTTCTGGAACAAACTCCCCGTGTACGAGCGCGTGGGCTCCATGCTGATCATCGTCGTCACCACGATCCTCGGCGTGTACGTCATGATCTACGCGGGCAAGAACCTGTTCAACCCGGACTCGGACAGCGCCACGTTCCCGTACTGCCACGAGGAGTACCAGTCGGAGCCGTACTACGTGCGCAACTCCACGTCGTCGGCCTAAGCGTGCTGTAGTTAGCAAGGATAGTAGTAGGACCCCCCCCACACACACGTATTAAGCCCCATAACAAGAAGTCAACTTCAACTGTCAAACCACTTCAACATGCTCCTTGGTCTCCTTCTCTTGACGAACAGCGTTAAACTAATCGCGCCGTCCGCTTTAGTCAAAGCCGCCAAGACGAGCGCGTGGCCAATGTTTCGACGCAGGTCTCGCTGCGTCTAAACGGTGGTTCGTGGGGCTGTACATGGGACGTGACGTGTGAAGTTGTGAGGAATTTCCATAAATCAGTGATTTTCACTGAGATTCGTCAAAAAGATTGTGATAATTGTCTGGAACTACTGGTTTGTACTAGATCAACCTTAGTATTGGACTCACATACACATGTCAAGTTAATCCAATCAGTAGTATTGTTCGCCAAAAATAGTACGTTGGTTCTTGGTTTTGCAAATTATACTACTATAGTAATGACACGTTGTGAGCTTGGTTTGAAAAAAAAAAAAAGTAGTGAAACCTGGACCACTTAGGTTTTGTCCTGGAATCAAAGCAAATTCCGTCTCCGTACGTGATTTATTAGTGAAGCCTGACGCTACCTGGACTCGACATATTAATCCCTTAACGGGCGCCTAGAGCTCGCCATTTTACGCTTCCGTCTTTGCCTGACGTGTGCCTAGAGCTCGCCAGAATGTTCGCTACTGTCGATTAACAGTACGAGAAAAGAGGCTTCTGGTACGATAGTCCGATCGTGGGGACCAGCCTCATCGCAGCAAGCTCTCTACTAGAGAATGATTGCTGCTTGGAGCTTTGGCTTTAGAAGCACGGATACACAGGATACACAGGGGGGGCCACAAGGGGTACTGACTCATAAAGAGAAATAAGACAAAAACTATCAGCTGGTGCAGTTGGCCAGCTTAGCACAAGCAAAATATCGATAACAGGATTGTAGTTAGTATTCGCACAACCATTTGAGAATTTGTAGACACTTAGTTTTAGTTTAGGGTGTGTGGTAGATACTAGCGATTGCAAACTGTTTGCTCGAATATGCTTTGTGGTAACCATCGTGAAGCCCTCGCAATGCTTGACAGGCTTGGCTGTGGATTTGTACTTCACGATTTACACTACTGGTATCGCTGACGTGGATGTATTTGGTGCAGCCCAACGTGGGTCATTTACCGTCAGTACTAACTTGGGGGAAACGGATTCGGTTAAAAAGCAGTAAATCCGAATAACGAATTTGCCAATAGGATGGCAAACAGGCAAGCACGTTGCAAACATGTATATTAAAGGCACATACTTGTCAGCGCGGTACGTTACGTATTGTGCATCACTACATTGATTAGGGCGTGGGGACTAGGCTGGGTGCTAGGTGCCAGCTACACTATATCCCTGCATGGAGCGGAGTAATGATGTACACCAGCGATCCACATTTTATGATCAAGAATATGATAGTACCGATACAGTACTACTGTATTAATAGTACTACCACCCAAATCACTGAGTCAGTAGTTTGCCTTTTTCACAATCTTTTTAACGAATCTCAGTGAAAATTCGCAGTTCGAAGAACTGTCGTTTGGGGATGTTTTTCGGATGTCATCAAGTAACATTGGTGCAACATTCTCCTACCCCAGGATGTCATCGAGTAACATAGGTGCAACACCAGCCATCTCTGGAATACAGGGCGGTTAAACATCAGCGCCTGCAGTCGTCCAGAGATCTACGACTACTTCGACATTCGACAACTCGTGGTTCATGAGGGACGTGCTGCTCTCGTCGCTGCAGGGAGAGTGCACCTTCATGATGCCGCCGCCGCACCGGCTGCGCCGCCCGCTCACTACGGCCACCCGGCCGGTTTCTTCGTCTGGCTCAACGACGAGACCGTGAACACCTACGTCGAGCATAATTTCGGGGTGATAGCCACCATTTAGAGTTATCGAGATAATCGCGCTTAAAGTTGACCAATCAAAATTCGTACATAACCGGACAACAAAAATCTAAAAGTTAAAAACACTCGCAGAAAGCGAAAAAAACTCTAATTCGATTTCCTTTTACACGGGCTTTCCGACAATATACAATACGCTCAAATTGAAAAAAATATTGAGGTCACACGCCCCAAATAAAGTCCCGGCTTTCGGGGGTCAGGAAATGGAGATATTTTTTTCGGCCGATGTAACTCCACGAGTTCCAAACATTTTATAACGATCAATGTGGTGAAGTGATTTCTCGCCCGTCGTCGAGGCTGCCTACAGCGGAAGGTCAAGTATTCCGCCGATGTTCCAACGTCGGCGAGCTAAGCCTGTGCGGTGAAGCGATCTCTGAGTCTACATCCAGGCACTTAATTCGGTGACCAGAACCAGTCCGACCCAAGTTTGTACACGTGACACCGACCCGAGGAATTTCGCCGAGGAGATCGGCGAGCTAAAGGGTCGGTCAGCGAAGTGACTTGGTTTTAGTATGGGAGAGGCCGTAACAGCCCATTTTCATTAGACATTTGTATAGGGACCTTAGGGAGGGCCGTTGAGCCCCGCAAAGCAAATATAAATACAGAGTGGAATTTTCGGGGTCCAACACAAGCGGCACTCGGCGACTCTTCGAGGTACGACCGTAGAACTAGATCATGCCCACCGCTGAGATCGGCTTACCGAAGTGACGGAAGTGATCTCGGCCACCCGGCAAGTCCAAGAAGCGTGTGTGAGTGTGTGGTGGTTTCTGGACATCTGCCCCCAGGGCAAGGAGCTCGTCGAACGTACGAGCGCGGGTTTTCGGTCCGCCAGTGAATTAAGGTCGGTGCGGCTTTGCACCGACGGCCCGTCAAGGCGAAAGCCGCCGTCCATCCTTTGGCGGAGGGCACGGGTTCAAGGAGGAGAAGGAGAAGAAGGAGTAGAAGGAGAAGAAGAGGTGGACGACAAAAGGGGAGCGTGCTGTGTGCTCGTGGCACGGCTCCAGGAAGGGCTTGGCAGGTGTCTGGGAAGGAGCCACTACACCGCTGTAAACGGACTGGGCGATCTTCGGATCACCCGACAAGCCTACGCTCGACGATCGTAGGTGTTGTTGGTGTGGGAGTGGGAAGCTAACGATTTTGGCACGTCTGCTACACCACACCAATAGCTTAAAAGAAGCATAAGACACAGCTCTTTCGATTCCTGCGGTTAAATAGCGATTCGTACGTAGGTTCGTAAGCATTTTTTTTGTTTGACGCGGTCTCAGTTCTACTGTTGTCGGGACTGTCATCTGACCCGCAACAGCTTGGGAAAGTCGTATTGCAGTCGCCTTCACTCAGAAACCCGCTGCAACATGCACGTACGTCTTGCATGAACACCATCTCTAGCGTACTCTCGTACTGAGCAACGTCCAGGAGTGAACGAACAAACGGAAGGCTTTGACATTGTCTAGGTACCCGAAGTAGACACATTCGAGAGTTGGAAGACCAACGAGAGAAGGAAGAGTAGGCAGGCTCGAGTGATAGGATAGGTGGATCGTGTGCTGATTCATCATGGAAGTGAACAGATCGCTCGGCAGTTCTACGAGATTTGTGTCACTGGTGTTCCCTTCGATATGGCTAACGGTGGCGGTGGAATCAGGTTGTTAGTACGATACAAGGTGGGCATGTAAGACGCTACAGCAACGTACAGGTACTCCATTTTGGTGAAAGAGGTTGATGTCCACGATGGAAACACTTCTACCCCGGTGTGAATGAGCACTCTGTAGTAAGTACACCATATTAATCCTGCTACAGCCATAAAAAGCAAGTAAACTTGAAAACTTACAGGTTTCGAAGTCCTTGGCCTCATTGGGGAGCGATCCGTTTATCTTCCGATTCACGAGCTGCACGGTCTGAAGCTGACCTGCAGCAGCTAATTCTGCTAATGCCTGGGTCACATACGTGAGGTTGTCGGAATCGGCAGGCGCCATGTCGCGATCGACGTATGCGAGACACTTACACAGTTCATTTGAAGTGGCAGGTGTCCACAAAAACCCAAATTGAACACACTGGGGATACGGCGAGCTCAACGATTGCGATATATGCACAGCAATAGGCGTGTACACGACGCACCCCACCCCGTAGATCAAGAAAAAGAGGCCGACAGTCGTCCAAAGTCTACGCCTTAGATTGTGCGCACGGGCTTTGGATGGGTCAACACCTTGTTTGGCTGGGCCTTGTATTGGCGCCACTGCTTTGCAGTTTCTAGATGATTTTAATGCCGGGCTTGGGCCATCTTTAGATAAACTCCTGAGCACTGGGTGCGGTGACGAAGTTCCTTTGCGCTCTCTTTCAAGAAAGAGCATCGTGATTTGCCCCAGCGAAAGCAAGTAAGTAAACTGAAGCTCAACTTAAGGAAAACGTCCCAGGCGCTGCGGATCAACAGGCTCTCGAAATCTGTGCTGAACATGTTCAGCTGCTTGGGGCTGGCGTAGTTTCGAGCTTTACACTCGAACATGCGGGGTGGGAAGAACATCTGGCGGATCTTGACAGCCTTGAGATCGTCTTGGAAAACGAAAAACGAGTAGAACAGGATGAGAGCTGGAAAGAAGACGGCAAAGGCCGCATCAACTCTGCAGGTAGGACAACAGCAAAACAGTAATGCCATTCTCTGTGAATATCTCGGTAAAAATCAAGACTTCATCTCACATGGAGTCTTTCAAGATGTGGTGAAGCGTGGTCTCTGTGGTATCGGGAAATGAAGCCGAAGCCAAAACCCAAAGGCGGGACGAGGGGCGAAGAAGACTCGAGGCGCTGGCGCTAACTGGCAAGTCACAACCCATCTCCAGTCATGGGACTAAACTCCCCGATCGCTGATTGGCCTAAATAGGCCGGTGACGATGACTCGTCGACGGTCCCAAGTCAAGAGCGGGTGGTTGCAGCTCGCTAAGTACGGTGCGAACCTACTGGCAAGATCCGAACCTATGAGTCATCGGCGCCTGTCCCGAGTCGTCGGTGGCGTTTCAGCGGCCGTTTGAGTCGTCGGTAACGCCGCCACGTCGCAGAGAAAGCGCCGAAGAGTCGTGAGTTACAACTGGCGGTCCAAAAACGGACGCGTTTATACTTGATATTTGTATTGATCGATAGGAAACTGAAGAGAAGACAAGATAAGCCTTCGGGCAACAATAACAGAACAGCTTTTCCTCCCAACCACGCAAGGGCGACACCGGTGCCTGCAGTGAACGACCTGCAGCTCAAGGTAAACCTGGTAGGTAGGATTATGACTGTCGGTGGGCACATCTACTAGTGTAGCGTGTGTTCATCCCTGGCAGGGCCAAGAGTTAGTGGCCGGTGTATTGGTAGTGACGAGTCGTCGCCAGGAACTGGAGGAGCGAGAGCGCACTCCATTTATTTCTTCCCGCCGGAGTATAGCTCCGGCACCCTCGTATCACGCCGTAAAAGGCCGGGACCCTTCCTTCTGAGGGCCTGCGAGGTATATTTTGTGTGTGAGAGCGTGCTAACCTTTGCTCGTGGCTAGTGACGCTGAGTCTTCAGTCGGTCGACTAGCGGAAGCTCGGTACACAGGGGAAACATCAACCCGGTGCAAGGGAAAGTTCCTGGTCCTTCAGGTTCTAACCCTAACAAGCCCATTGAGTCTTCGGTGACTTGGTGGGTGTTGTTGGTGGGGAAAGTGTGCCAATATATGAGTTAGTGCGTGTTCCTACACGACAACTGGTGCCGCGACCCGGGATTGGTGTGACCTTCTGTGTTTCGTGCTACTGCAGGTCGATCGACTTTACGAGCAACAACCAAGAAGAAGAAGAAAAAGAAAAAAAACGAAGAAAGAAGAAAATAGCGAAAGGGTCACGTTCAGCGGTACCAGCAACTCCAATGAATGCTGGCGGAACGCGTGGCGACGACTCGACTGCAGCCCTGATCAAGTCGCTCCTCGACCCGATTACTGAGCGGACCGTCAGCTTCGACGACTCGATGACTGGATCCGACGCCAAGGACGAAAAAATGGATGAAGACTATGACGATTACCTGGAGGAGAAGGCGCCTGCGCCAGCGGTGGTGACACCCGAGACTCCGGAAGATGCAGTGCTGTCTGCGGGACGCAGCGCGGGCACGCGTTCGTTGTCGCGAAACCTCGCGGTTGATCTTGACGATGACGTGCGCTCCGTGGCGCGCAACCTCGCGGACGAACTGGATGATGTGGATGGCCCAGGGCCAGCGTATGACGATTTGTGTCGTGTAGGAATTCACGATTTTACGAGTCCTCGTCCCTCAGCCTCGACAAATGGGACGAGTCCTACCAACAACACACGCTTCCCTCGAAAGGTCGGCGAAGATTGTTGGGATTAAACCTGAAGACCAGGTCCGATCCCTTACACCGGGCTGGAAATATGCCTTGTGTTGAAGTATCGGTCAGGTAGGTAAAGCCCACACACAGGCACCGTCAGCCACGAGCAACGGCTGGGGTGCGTAAATATAAACGCTTTCGCGCTAAACCCACTGTGGTCCCTCAGAAAGGAAGGGTACCGGGCCGGTCAAGGCCTTTAACAGGGGCGCCGAGGTGAAACCTCGGCCAAAGATCAAACACACTGGGGGGCCACGCCACGCACCCAGGTCAACGTACAAACGTACAGGGAGGACTCTCTACCTCCCAACACTCGGCCACTATCCACTCTTGGCCTTACCAGGGCGAACTCTCGGTCAATGTACCTTAAGCTCACCGGCAGACATACCCCGCGTCGGCCGAGCGTATCCTGACCCTACAGCGAAGCTAGCTAGACTTACCGTAGACGGACTTGACCCTGATGGCTTGGGGGGAATATTCTGCTCTGATTTAATAGTTAGAGGCGGTGAGGCCTCGACTATAACTAATCCCTAATGTCTATACAAATATCTAATATAGACCGAGCCTTCGGTCTAATCCTACAACCGGACGAGCCTTCGTCTTAAGTCCGGATTCCTAATAGGAGGCAAAAAGGGTATCCACTATGACTACCTGGAGGGCTCGGCGGGGATCTATTAGGACCCGCCGTGCCCCACAGTCACTAACTAGCTTTCTGTCACTCTGGTGCGGTAAATGTGAGTAGCCAATAGGAGACCTCGGTCTTCTCCTCTCAAAGCCTCCATGCCGTTAGACCTCGGTCCGGTGACTCCACTCCGCAGTCAAAACCCAATCTCACAACGGCCCCCACCTCGACGCGAACCTGCCAGGTGGTGAGCGTCGTGGTGCACGTCATTGCTGCCAGCATGTCTGCTCCCCCGAGCCCTCGGCAAGGGCTGCGGGTCTTCACGTCGGAAGCTCTCGGCCGCGCTCTCAGGGTAAGCTATGTAGTGTCTTCGAGCCTTCGCTGGTTTCCTCATGCTAATCCTCCATGTCTTCTTTGCATGCCACAGTATGATCCAAATGCCTTCATCGTGCCCTTCCCTCCTGAGTTCACGGTTAGGTTGGTCGAGGCCTCGGCGGGGCCAACTTCCGCCTCTGACTCGCACAGCGGGGCACCCCGAGGTCTCCCATCATTTCCTGCGCACGACCTTCCACCGAGAGGTGACGCTGCGTCCAACCCCAGTGCCTCGGCTCGTTCGCCACCAACTCCCGCCTCTGATTCGCACAGCGGGGTGGTAACGAGCTCTGAGGCCGCGGGTTCGGGCCGCGTCAACGGTTCGCATCCCTGCTCTCCGCGGAGCCCTCGGTTGGACGAGCCTGGCGGCACTCCATCCAACCCGACTCAGTACTGCCGGCTCGAGGAGGGTGAGGTCTCGGAGGCGCCTTCTCGGCGCCCTCCAAACCCTCGTCGTGATGTTCTTGAAGACGCTGTCCGGGACGCCGCCGAGGATATGGTCCGAGAGCTGCAGGATCACACCGAGCAGCGTTTCGCAGACCTCGGTCACCTCATGGTCGGCTTGGTGCGTCATCCTCCGCTCCGCCTCGACTCTGATCTCGACCAGCGCCTGGAGGACGCCCAAACTCTCGGCGCGGTGATCCGTGCATTGGCTCCAGATGCGCCGTCGCCTGCCCCCGGCTGGGACGCAGAGATGGCTGACCTTCGGGCGGAGGTTCGTTACTACCAAGAACAGCTCACGTACAGTGATGCGCTGCTACGCCGAGAAGTGGACGAGCGTCGCAAGTTCGAGGTCCTCTGCAACTAAGCCTCGTTCGAGCGCAACCAGCTCGCTGAAAAGTTTCGAGTCACTCGGGAGGAGCGAGACTTCCTTTCTCGCAAGATGGACATCGCGGTGAATGCAC
Organism: Phytophthora cinnamomi; assembly: GCF_018691715.1. Taxonomy (NCBI): domain Eukaryota; phylum Oomycota; class Peronosporomycetes; order Peronosporales; family Peronosporaceae; genus Phytophthora; species Phytophthora cinnamomi. The sequence goes on from NW_027151052.1 coordinate 565,786, forward strand.
TCCGGCAGAGCGCTGAGATGTCTGACAACTTGAAGGCTCGATGCTCCAAGTATGAGAGTTCGATCAGGGAACTTCGGGCGGTCATCAAGAAAGACCGAAAGGGGTTCAAGTTGGGGCTAATTTCGTACACGAAGGCAGTGGAGAGGTTTAATACCTTCCTCCGCCAGCAAGATGCTCAACGATCCAGTTTGTGTGGCCTCGACCTCCCCGATGACTCGTCGCTTCCGCCTGTGGTTTTCTCGTTGCTCGGAGAGCTCGACGAGCTGGGCTTGCGATTGTCCGAGGTCGCGGTGGGATCCAAGCGTCCTCACCCGATCTCTTCGGCCTCGACGACCAGCTCAAGCGTCGCTAGCTCCCAAAAGGTCTCCGGACCATCGCAGGCGGCTCGCATCAGCATTCCACCTGACTCCTCGGTCGAGCTGTCGGACGACGAGACCATTACTGCCTCGCCAGCCAAACGTCTGAAGCGTTCAGCCAAGGTCTCGGCGAAGCCGTCGTATCATACCAAACCTTCGCCGACGCTTGCGGCAACGAAGTCCCAAGTTCAAGTCAGACGTACCTCTCGCCTTGGTAAGCCGTCGGTGGATCTAAGGGCCAAAGCACCAGCAAAAGCATCCAAGTCTCGGCCAGATTCTGGTGCTATTCCGCGACCCATGGCCCAGGACTCGTCATCGCCACCGCACGGGTCGTCTCCTCTACGTGGAGGCGGGACTGGCAGCACGAGGACTCGGCCGGCCGACAGGCCTTCAACGGCGAGTAGTGGTTCTCTTTCTCAGTCACCACTGGAAATCTTGGAGGTCGACGCCGACACTTCGGTCCACGCGCCTCCATCGCCACATCCGTCCGATTCTTCGACAAACTCACTGCCCGGCTCGCCAGCTAGGCCTGAGGACGCAGAGGTTCCAACTTCGCCTCCGGCCCCACCGGAGTCTCCGGACGACGAGTCGGAAGCTGGCCGAGATCTCGAAGAGAAGGCGTCGGCCCCTGTCGACCGGGATTCTCCATTCAAGGAGTCGGTGGTGATCAAGCCTCGTCGGGACGGCCGTCCGGTTCGTCTTGCTTCTACCGTGGCCTCACTCCAGTCGAAATCATCAGTCGAGCAGGAAAATGCTCCCGATGACTTCGTCTTGGGCCTCGATGGACCTTCGGGGGCGGAGCCCGAGGTCACGGACCTTACTGGACGTGATGCTGGAGATGGGTTTCGGTTTGGGAAGCCGTCCGAGAATTTCTGGAGGGAGAGTCTGTCAAAGAGGTTTCCCCAGCAGCAGAAGCCGGGCAAGGCGAAGAAGCCTGCTGCTCCTCCCTCAAAAGCTCCTTCCAAGAAACGTCGGCAGCGCAAGACATCGCCGCCACCGAGTGTAACGGGGTTACACGTACAAGTGGCTGCAAGCCACTTGTGAATTTAACAGATAGGTTATCTGTTAAACGTTTTGGATACTTCCTCACATTGGTGTAAGACACACCGATGGATACATTGAAGTGGACCACCACAGTGAGTGGTCCACACATACCCAAAGATCCTATTGGTAGAAAGCAGCATCTTTCTACCAATCAGAGACATGCATATTAGCGGGGCTCTGACAGCCAGCCGCTGCCAACCCTTTCATAGATGATAAACAGTTTTTAGCAGATTTTAGAGGAAGATCAATTTACAAACAATACAGTTCTCAATTTACCTTAAACTAGCTACTTGGAGTCTTGTCTAAGTTAACTTATATTTGTGTATTCAAATATAATTAACCTAAGTAATTACTAAGTACTTACGCTTCCTCATACACGTTGCGCAACGTGTAAGCTAAAGTAGTGAGTCAAGTTAGACCCACTACACCGAGTCTCCGGCGTGAACGTGGCGAGCTTACGAAAAGCCGGCAAACTACTTCTAAGGATGCCACGACTGGGCCACCCCTGAAGACCGACACCTTGGCTTCGTCCAAGAAAACCTCTGGTCGCTCCACGAAAACCTCGCCGGACGACGCGTTGGATCTTCTCGAGCCTCCTTTCACGTCCCCGAGTGCTCGAGCCTGCTGGCAGAGAATATTGGAAGTTCGGGTGCCTCGGCCTGCTGACAGTGAAATCGCGGTGGAGTACTCGGCCGAGGGCATTGCTGCCTTCGCGGATTGGGAAAGCTCGGCCCATCCGTACCAGCAATTCTTGGCGAGCCTCCCTGCTGACCCTTGTTTGTTCAGCGCCGCCGAATTCATGCCGGACGAGCGCATCTCGATACGGGCAGATGGTCTCCCGTTGGTGGTCAAGTTCTGGCGACAGTTCAACGGCCGAGCGGACGGCCCCACCGAGAAGAACGACTTGGGTTTCGCCTTGTACGAGCGCTCGCATTGGATTTCCCCGGCTGCTGTCGAGCGATGGCTCCAGCAACTTGCCGAAGAGCTCGGTGAGGGTTCTCCCGCTTACGTCGAGGCGCTCGAGGCTTGGACAGACTACCATTCCAACCGGAATGGGCGTGCCGATCGTCTCCGCCTCCGGATCCTCTACCGTCTGTGGCCTCGGTGTTACCCGGATTCGCACGGGCGCATCCACTGCACCCCGGAAGTCATGTTCGAGCCCTCGGTTCCTATTTACTCCGTGGATAATTTGCTGTGGACCCCTTTGACTGCGGACTGGTGTACCGAGGTGACGGAGCTGGATGATCACGAGCCTTGGCGGAACTGTTGGGTGGATGTGCCTGCGGCGCATCCTTACAACACCATCTTCGCCGCCTGCAACCCAGCGGTCCCGGTCTTCGTTCCTCGTGGGATGACCCTACAGCAAGTTGCGTCGGCTATCACTGTCGATCCCTCGCTGGACCCCAAGTTGGTCACCGCGCCGTGGGTTCGCAAATTCACCCGCTTCCACGCTTCGCCGGATACTAGGGTCCCTGCTGAGGCTGGAGACTCGGCAGCCGAGGGCTCGGAGGCTGAGGAGGGGAAGTCTGCGCGTTCCCGCGGCGGAGTGTCGACAGAGCGGTCGGCCCATGGCTCCGTTGAAGAGGCTGCGGACGCTCACGACGGTCACGTGGATGAGGCTCAAACTGCCACTCCTCGCTCGGGAGCACGTGCAGTTCCTCCGGCCGATCACTCGAGCGACGAAGACTTCGACGACGAGCGCGCGGTCGGTGGCTCTGCTCCGGAAGCTGGAGGGTCGGAGGCTCAACCCAGAACCGGGGAGCCCCAAGAGGCGCGCCTCACAGTACTGGCTCGGGTCGCTTCTAACTCGGACTCCTGAACCCTCGGTCTCTCGTTTCCGCTTTCATGTTTGCAGCTGTAGTTAGCTCAGGGTCACTCAGTGATTGTAGCGTAAGGGTAGCTAGCTCTCAGGTTTCCGCTAATCGTCTTTTCATCATCTTTGCGTATCTCATCACCTTTCTCCAATCGTAATCTCCACTCGTAAGCTCGTTCTAATTACATGCAAATATACAATCATTTTTGGTGCAGTAGTCGTTTTCGTCTGCTTGGGTGGGCAGCATCGCCCCACCGGCAGTTCATCATTCGCGACAGGTTGCAGCTAGTCCTCGTCAGCGACTTGGACCATTTGCAACCGTCGGTCGCGGCGTTTCTCGCGCAAGTAGTCATACAGCAGGCTGCCGCAAGACAAGTTGGCGGCTGGCTCCCACGAGGGCTCGTCGTAACCGGCCCACTTCACCAGGAACTCTCTGACCGAGCGCTCGGTGCTGTTCGAGAGTGGAACTCGATCGTCTAGGATCGCCTCTACCTCATACTCGCCAGCGAGCTGGTCTGGCTCCCAGCTGTCCTCGGGCAGCAGCTCCTCGTCAAAGTCAAGTCTCGATCCCTCGGTGACCTCTGGGGTCAGCCGAGTTCTCGGTCGACCGCCGAATTCGCTCACAGCTTTTAATCGCGACACATGTACCACCGGGTAGAACCGGTATCCACTTCGATCCGGCAGCTCCAACTCATATGCATACTCGTCGACCTTTTTCTTGACACGGAAAGGTCCATGCCAGCGATGTGCAAGTTTCTTTGTCAGCCCTGGTTTCACGTGCTCCATGTATAGCCACACTCGATCTCCAGGTTTGAACAGAGAGTTCGCCACCGACTCTTCGTCGGTTCCATCAGTTCTGCCGACTCCTCGTTCACCGTCGGAAACGTCGTCCTGTACTGACCCAGGCATGGCTGCCCTCTCCAGTCCGCTCAACGTGGCGTTATGCTTCTCAGCACGCCGGGCCTTCTCGGTCGCCTGATACTCTTTAGCCATAGCCAGGGCGATCTCTTGTTGTCGGTTAACTTCACGTCGCCACGCTAAGGCGTTGGACTGCCGGCCGAGCCCTCGCTTAAGAGACGAAGACATCGCTCGAAGACTCGATCGAGCGTCCCAACCATGCACGAGATAGAATGGGGTGTCCTTCCTTGTAGCATCATGCGAATTGTTGATAGCGAAGATGAGCTTTTCCACAATCTCATCCCAATCTTGCTGGAACGGGTCCTCCGCATACACTCGCACAGACTGCATTACGGTCTTAACCGAGCGTTCAGTGTTTCCGCCGCTCTTTTGCTTGGCGTCTGGTCACCGCGGCTACATATCCCGATTCCCGTACAAAATCGAAAAAAGTTCGACTACGGTTTTGGTCGTGCGGTGTCAGTACTTGGACTGAGTTGACAGAACGTGTAGTCTCTTCCGCCGAGTTTTCCAAAGCGTCCGCCGAGCCTTCGTAGATAACTTCTCGGATTCGATTCAACTCCATCAATTCTTGCTTCCTTTCATCACTGTCCACTACTACCGAGGCCTTCTTTTCCAATGTTTCGCTCGCGAGCGAATCAGCGGCCGCATTGAATTGACGTATTGCATGCAGGTATTTCACCGAGCGAAGTCTCGCCGTGAGTTCCTTGTGCTTGTTCAGTTGTGCCAGTAACGACTCCTTACGACAAGCGATCACCCCTAGGGATTGCTGGATTGCGAGTCTCGAGTCTCCCACGATAACTAAGTCCTCGGCCCCATGTTCTAGGGCCGCCGAGACGCCGTTATTCATGCCGATGTACTCGGCGAGGTTTACCGTCGTGGTCTCGAGAAAAGCACTCGCAGCGATCACTATATTCCATTCCGGGAGTTTCCACAAAATCCAGGCACAACTGCCATAGCCACCGTGTTTTTCGGTTTTGGCTGATCCATCGAACGAGAGTACAAAACCTCGGTGTGCACGGGGTAGTCGCGCATATAGCAACTGGGGGTCCATACGAACAATCGGGGAACCACATGTCGGTGGGGTTACCGGGGCCAGCGAGTCTTCGAGGTCGACGAAACTAGTAATGGTCGACTGCAAAAGTTGCGCAAAAGCGCAATCTTTCTCCTTAACTCGCTGCACCACCAGGTGCCACGGCGACAGTAATACCGCGAATTGGGTAGCTCGTCCAAACAGAGTCTTCGATTTGTGGACCCAGTCGAGCGTTGAAAATCGCGTGTAGACATGGATGGTCCGGCCTGCGAGTTGGGTGTAACACACCTTCAACATTTGGAGCAGGGCCAGGACCTCCTTTTCGGCCGGGTGATAATTCATCTCTGCGTCCTTGAGGACTCGGCCGCAGAATCGTACTGGGTGCATTTTGCCACCGTGTTCTTGCATCAGCGATGTACTGAGCGCCCACTCATTTGCAAAGAGTGTTACGTGGACTGCTCGGCCACTGTCGAAGTGTCGGAGGATCGGTGCCTCACCGACCTTTCGTTGTAATGCAGCAAAGCTTCGCTTGGCGGCACTGAGGTCACCCCCGTCTGTGAAATCTTCGTCCTTCAGCTGGTATATTGTCGCTCCATATACTGCAAAGTCTTGGATGAACCGGCTGTAGTAATTTAGCGCACCGAGGAATGCTTGTACCCCTTTTTTCGACCGAGGAAATGAAAGCTCGGCTACGGCCTTGAGCTTTTTGGGGTCAGCTCTAATGCCTTCTCGCGTCACCTCATGCGACAAAAAATCAACTTTGGGCTGCACAAAGATGCTCTTAGTGAAGCTCACACTAATACGGCACTCTTCGAAGCGGGCGAGCAGTCGGTCCAAAGTCTCGAGGCAGTCGTCAAACGACTCACCCCCGAAGCAAATATCGTCCACAAATGATCGACGCTCAAACACCGGGACTAGCGAGGACTCGTCGGGTTCTCCAGTTGTGAACATGTCGGCTGCCGGGCTATTAATGAGTTCCGCGACCGAGTCTTCGGCCCGAGTGCTGTCGCAGCTTGCTTCAAACTTCGTGGGTGTTTGGTTTGGGTCAGGTGACGGATCGTCCGACGGTTCAGCCAGGGTCCGTCCGAGGGTTCGACCAAGGTCTCGGTCACTCTCCTCCGCACACCGCATCAACTCTGCGTAGTGTTTCCATCCACCTTTCGGTTGTACGAACCCCGACAGTGCATTATCGAGCATGCGTTGGTAAATCATCGGTGCATTCTTTAGTCCAAAAGGCATCCTGAGCCACTCGAAATGACCGAGGGCACACACGAAGGCCGAGATTTGGCGAGCCCTCGTTGTCATCATAATCGCCCAAAATCTACTTGCCGCATCCAACGAGCAGTACCACAGATATTTCTCGAGGTCGGTGAGAAGGTCATCGACCAGAGGCATTGCATATTCCATGATTGCGGTGATAGCATTCACCATCTTGTAATCGATGCATAGCCGGATGTCCTCGCCGTTTTTTTTCAACACAATCACGATTGGCGAAGCCCACGGGCTGTTCGAAAACGCTATCAGGCCCGCCTTGAGCAGGCCTCGTAGTAGTTCGTACAACTTCCGTAGGTGCCGAAGGGGCACTCGCCGAGCTCTCTGTTTGATGGGCGAGTGTTCGTTCACATCGATATCACACACCACCCCATAAGCGGGTGGAGGCAAAGCATTTCCACTAGAGATCATGATCTTCTCGTGCTTCTTGAGCACTTCCACAACGCGATCCTGGCGTTCCGCACTCACTCCTGGGAGACGCACATTCGGCGCCGAGTAGTCGAGGTCTGTCACCGAGGTCTCCGTCAGGTCGGGAAGGAACGCCAGTTCGTGAGCGTAGTCCTCTAAATTGATTTCATTGGGCATATGCTCCGACGAGGGTTGATCGCCCCCGTCATCTGCGCCCTCTTCCGTCGCCAACGCAGTAGCTACAGACAGGTACGTCGCTTCTAGGGTATCCGTCGAGTATTCACCCGCCGACTCCTCGGCCGAGTCTTCAGACAGCCCAGGCTTACGTTGGTAATAAGTGGATTCCGCCGCCTCTGGGGCCTCATCGGTAGACACGCTTAGTTCCGAGCTCACGTCGAAGCCATCGTCGCTGGGCTGGTCGAACGTGACCTCGTTCGTAACTTTCGCCGAGGTCTCGGTACTAGTGTACTCAAGCTCGGCGCACTGAGTAGGGAGCGCCGCCGGATCATCACCCACTGGTGAGCCGTCGGCGGCAAATTGCTCCATCTCTTCGCGCCTTGCGAGTTCCTGTTCCCAAAGCTCGGCGCAGCTTAAACGGCACGCCTGGCCCGGTGAGCCATCAGGCGGCCGAGGTTTTATTCCAGCCGGGGTTGGATAACTCGGCCGATCAACTGCCGGTGGTTGCACGGCGAGCCACTTCTGGTAGAGTTCGTACTCGCGCTGGAGCAAATCCTCGTCGCGAGATTCCTCAAATGCGGCCACCTGCCACTCTCGGTACTTGGTCGACTCCAACCGAGTATACCCTTCATCATACGGGAGGTCCCCAATTGGGACCCACAGAAGCAGAGGCGTGTGAGCTCGGCAAGACAACAGCCGATCGCTCACATTTGTCACTCGTACGCGAGAGACCTCGCCCCGTCTAAACGCTTTCACCGTGGGCACCAACGTCTCGGTCCGGCGTATCCACAGCTCGTGGGTCTCCTCCGAGGGTTGACGCCTCGGTGGTCGATAGTCAACCCACTCGTGACCGGGGATAAGTAAATCCTCGGCGGGTCCGCTGTTGATGTGCGGACCGAGACTTCGTTCATCGAGCATATTCTTCGTCTTGATGAGCGGAATGCTCACCTCGCCCGGCAATTTGGCAGTCGCGTGGAACATGTCCAGGCGCACACCAGCCGGAATCATAAAGTCGGTGCCGAGGACTATGTCTACACCGGCGCCATGATCCATAATCCACAATTCAAACTCGTACACTCGCTCCCAGCCGAGCGTCACTTTGACCAAAGCTCGGCGCTCTGTAGCCATTGTTCCTTTGGTAAACCCTTGTATTTCCATACAGCGGCCGTGACCCTGAATTTCACGCAGCCGCAACTTCTTTGCAAATCTCTCCGAGATCACACTCACATTCGCTCCTGTGTCCAAAAGGACTCGGGTGCGCACATCATTTACCGCGCCTCGGGCCAGAGCTCTCATCCGAGCCCTCTGGTCGAATTTCCACGCGGACCACCACCCCAGCCTCTCGCCCGGGAGTAGCTTCAGCACTCCACCGAGCTTTGGGCTGGTGCGTCCTACCGGCACCGCGCTTGAAACCCAAGCCTCTGTGCCACTTCCACCTTCATCTTCATCATTCGCGTCGCTCATTTCACCTCCACCGAGGTTTCCACCTCTCTCCTTTTCATTTTCCATCGGGTTCATACATTCCTTGTCATGGTTCGGCCATTTGCACTTCCCCACGAACGCGTAGACACAGTCAGCGTCGATCGCGGGTTCGGCTAACTGTGGCAGCCCGATTGGGACCAACCCAGTTTCAGTTGGCGGGCTGCCTAGTTTAAATGGTCCAAAAACAGTAGTTCTTGGAGCTCGGGGGTGAGGTCCTTCTTCTCAACCTTCGTTCGAAGGAGAGAAGTGAGCGCTTGCAGAGCTTCACATTTTCCGACATCATGCACTTGCTGACATAGCTTGCAGCGACGGTAGCAGTAGTGGGCCGAGTGACCGAGCCCTCCGCATGCAGCGCACGGTCCATATTGACGGGGGCGACCCTCGCGGTTATCGCGGCCGAGGTTTCGATTTCCTCGGTCGACGTTTCGACCGAAGTCGCCATTCTTGCGCTGACGGTGGTCGGAGCGGGCATAGGTCCCGTCTGCCGCTGCACGTCTTTCATGATCGTTCGCCGCGGCTACGTGCCCACCTTCATCTTCGGAGTTGTAGTCATCACTATAGTCGCCGCCACTTTGATCGTCCTCAGAGTAGAGGCCGTTGCCAGCTTCGCTCTCGCTACTGCTGTACGAGTGTCGGCGTGGTGACGAACGCTCGGTACGGCCACCCCTAGACCCTCGGACTTGGAGTTCGGTCATCATGTCGGCGAGCGAAGCCTCTGCCAACGAGATTCGCGGCACATGGCGCGAGTCATCGCGACGGCGGTCAAAGTCTCGGTCCCGACGATCGTATCGGTCGCGACGGTAACCGTCACGCGAAGAGTCGGTGCGTCGGTCATCGCGTCGGTAACTGTCCCGCGAAGCCTCGGGGCGTTTGTCATCGCGTCTGCGAGTACTCTCACGGCTTCTCGGTGGGTAAGCCGAAGTCTCGCGGGACTGTCCACGCTCTTCCAACTTCAAGATGTCATTAATCATGTCTTCCAACTCGTGAATGTCCTTCACTCGAACGTGGCAGAGCCGCCGCTCGAGCCCTCGGTCCCCACACGACTCGAGGAATCGGCGCACATGGTCTTTCGCATCGAGACCACCCTTCTCGAACTGGAGGCCAGCGTTGCGAGCGTAGCCATTCAGTCGATTTAGGTAGTCGCAAATGTGCTCGGCACCATCCCTCTTCGCCGAGTAGTACCGAGCCTTAGCAGACTGCTTGAATTGCGAGCAGTAGTACTTAATGAAGGCGTCGCTGAGCAACTTCCACTGACGTTTGGTTTTCCTCGGAAGTTGACGGTACCAGTGAAGGGCACCATCCCGAAGGCTTAACTCAAACGCCATGCACCACTCGTTGGGCGGTGTGTGAGTGCCTTTCATCTCGTATACGAAAGCTCGGAGCCACTGCATCGAGTTTTCACTCTTGTTGCGGGCTCCGGAAAAATGTTTGATCTGAGCGAGGGGTCGGTGGGTCGCGAGCTCAAGTCTCGGCGTCGAGCTCAAGCGCTCCATCTCGCTCACCTCCCGGACCTGGCGGGCCAATTCGTCACTAGGACTGTCGCGGCCGTCAACGTGGTCCAGGTAATCATCCTCGTCATCATCCTCGTCAGAGGAGGCCGATCGAGGGGTGAACCGTCGGTCTGTTTTCCCGCGTTGTGTACTGCGAGTGGGCTTCGACCCCTCGGTGCGCGAAATGCGTTCCGCGCGGCTCGTCGACCGGGGAGTCACCATGTGCGAATCTTGGAAGTACGGCGTACCCTCGGTACGGACCGAAAACACACCATCAGTAGTCTGCCGTCTGGTCGAGCTCTCTGGTTTCTTCTGAGGTGTCTGCGGGAGTGGGACTTTCGACGGGTCGTCCTCCTCCTGCTCCGCCGAGGCCTTGGTTTGGCCAGCCAGGCCAATGTCTGTGGTGCCAAAGCTCAGACGGAGCTTGCGCTTCTACTTCTGGAGCTCACGGCCAGTTATGGCAGGGGGCCAGTCACGGATCGCAGCATCCGAGGGGTGAGTTTGCGGCTCACACCCCATAGCCCGAAGGAGCGAGACCGTGTCCTCGGCCACCTGTATGGTACTGATAGAGTTTACTGGCCAGGTCAGCTCGCCCTTCAACTCCACCCAGATGGCTTGTCGGATGGACTTGGGCGGGAATTGCTGCATCCACTCGCTTTCTTCCATCATCTGCTTGAACACTCGTCCAAGCACCTTGTTTGCAGCTGGAGTGCTGCCATTCATCGGCGGTCGGTTGCCTTGGACAACTTGAGGACCCTTAGTAACCTGCACCAGGGCTTTCGAGCCCTCGGTGCCGTCCTCATAGTCGTCGTAGGCGTGGTCCTGCTCCGCCACTTCATCAAATTCTTCGACGAGGTTTCGCGAGAGCGAGCGGGGAACCCCGCTGTGTCCCGCGGACAACATCGCGTCTTCCTGGTCGTCCGTCTCCTGCATCACTGCAGATGACTTCTCTTCCAGGTCATCATAGTCCATCATTTCATCCTTGGCGTCGGAATCTTCATCCACCGACTCTTCGAAGCTGACCGACCGTTCGGTGATCACCGACAACCGAGACGTCAAGTCGCTAGCGACGGTTGACGAGTACTCGGTGGGTCCGCGCGTCGACTTTGCTGGCGTTGCTGGTACCACTGACTTGGATCCGTTCGCCATCTTGTTCTTCTTGTTCTTGTTCTTGTTCCCTTGTCTTCCTTCTCTCCTCAATGCTCGTTAAGGGGCAATACCTACACAGACCGTAACAACAAACACTCGGTCACACCAATCCCGGATCGCGGCACCAGTTGTCGTGTAGGAATTCACGATTGTACGAGTCCTCGTCCCTCAGCCTCGACAAATGGGACGAGTCCTACCAACAACACACGCTTCCCTCGAAAGGTCGGCGATGATTGTTGGGATTAAACCTGAAGACCAGGTCCGATCCCTTACACCGGGCTGGAAATATGCCTTGTGTTGAAGTATCGGTCAGGTAGGTAAAGCCCACACACAGGCACCGCCAGCCATGAGCAACGGCTGGGGTGCGTAAATATAAACGCTTTCGCGCTAAACCCACTGTGGTCCCTCAGAAAGGAAGGGTACCGGGCCGGTCAAGGCCTTTAACAGGGGCGCCGAGGTGAAACCTCGGCCAAAGATCAAACACACTGGGGGGCCACGCCACGCACCCAGGTCAACGTACAAACGTACGGGGAGGACTCTCTACCTCCCAACACTCGGCCACTATCCACTCTTGGCCTTACCAGGGCGAACTCTCGGTCAATGTACCTTAAGCTCACCGGCAGACATACCCCGCGTCGGCCGAGCGTATCCTGACCCTACAGCGAAGCTAGCTAGACTTACCGTAGACGGACTTGACCCTGATGGCTTGGGGGGAATATTCTGCTCTGATTTAATAGTTAGAGGCGGTGAGGCCTCGACTATAACTAATCCCTAATGTCTATACAAATATCTAATATAGACCGAGCCTTCGGTCTAATCCTACAACCGGACGAGCCTTCGTCTTAAGTCCGGATTCCTAATAGGAGGCAAAAAGGGTATCCACTATGACTACCTGGAGGGCTCGGCGGGGATCTATTAGGACCCGCCGTGCCCCACAGTCACTAACTAGCTTTCTGTCACTCTGGTGCGGTAAATGTGAGTAGCCAATAGGAGACCTCGGTCTTCTCCTCTCAAAGCCTCGATGCCGTTAGACCTCGGTCCGGTGACTCCACTCCGCAGTCAAAACCCAATCTCACATTTGGAAGACTTTGAGGACGCTGCCGACGACTCAAGGTCACCGGTCCTGACGACTCAAGTGACCGAGCAACCTCCAGCAACCGGCTGCCACTTAACAGTGACACGCCGACGGCCAACAAGGTCCTCGGTCGCCTCTACGAAGAGATGAAGAAAAGCGACTGGGGTGAGCTATTCAAGCCAACGATGACTCGCCAAGCGGTTTGGGCCGATTTGTGTCACGAGTTGGCTCGCCCAGTGAGTTCCGTGACAATCGAACAAGTGGTGACGGAAACCGAGCGATTTCTGAAAGCATTGGGGCTTCGGCCTCTGGAGCACCCTTTGCCGTCGACTCTGGAGTGCTGGATGCTGGCCGAAGCGGACGCGGAGCTCTGGAAATGGAAGAAGCGCCTTTGGCGTGAACTCGTTCACTCTGGACGACTCGCGGACGACTCGTGCGACTCGTGAAGTGGTCGACCCGGCTCGCGTACCGCTGCCGACGACTCCGAAGAGGGAAATCCGCGAAAACCCCAGCCGAAAACCCACCGGAGGGGTGTTTAGCGCGTCGGGAGAGCGATCCCCGTACTTCCAAGACTCCCACATGGTGACTCCACCAACTACGGGCTACTCAGACCGCGCTGGGCGCACCACCGATGACTCAAAATCGGCCAGGAGCACGAAAAGCAGTTCAGGACAGAGCAAGAGCCGCCACTACCAGTCCACCGACGACTCGTCGGACGAAGAAGCGGACTTTACCGGTGATGGAGGGGCGCAGATGGGCGAATACCTGCGTCAAATCCGTGAGGTGACCGAATCCGAGCTGCTTAACGCGACTCCGAGGATCGAGGTGGCAACTCATCGCCCACTGGGGCAGATTAAAGCGTTCTCGGGCACCAGGAACAAGAGCGAGAACTCGATGCAATGGCTTCACGCCTTTGTCTACGAGATGAAGGGACGCGAGCATCGCCCAATGAATGGTACATGCCGTTCGAGCTGAGTCTTCGGGAAGGCGCTCTGCATTGGTACCGACAACTGCCCAAGAAGATCAAGCGAATGTGGAGCCTCCTAAGTGAGGCCTTCATCAAATACTATTGCTCCCAGTTCAGCCAGTCAGCGGAGACTCGCTACTACTCAGCCAAGCGCGAAGACAAGGACATGTCTGCGACTACCTAAACCGGCTCAATGGCTATGCCAGGAACGCCGGAATTCGGTTTGAGAGCAACGGCCGCAAAGCACGCGATCACGTCAAGCGGTTCCTCGAGACTTGCGGTGACCGAGGACTCGAACGGCGCCTGTGCCACCTGCGCATCTCAGATATACATGAGTTGGAAGAGATGATCCAAGTGATATCGAAGATTGACGAGCGCTATTCGTCCCGCGAGTCGTCGCTGCCTCACTCTCGAGCTCGGGATGCCTCCCGACGACGTGATGACAGGCGTCGCGATGACTCGCGCCGCCACGAGCGCTCGGAAGACACTCGACGACGTGATCGCCGCCGCCGCGACGACTCGCGAGATGCCTACAACCGCCGCGACCGACGCGAACGAGATAATGAGTGTCGTCGCGAAGACTCACGCAACATGCCTCCCGTGAGCCTAGCCGAAGCATCTGTCGCCGACATCGTAGCCGAACTTCATGGACGGGACACGCGAGACACTCGGAGCGAGCTGCAGCAACAACGTCACAGATGTAATGACGACAGCAACAGCGAAGATGGAAGTGAACACGGCAGCGACGACTCACAGCGTTACGGCGAAGACTGGGGTGATAGCTATTCGTCAGATGGAAGCGACCACTACCTTGCAGCAGCCAACGACAACGAACGCCGAGTCGCCGCTGAAGGCATGTACGCCCGGTCTGACAACCAACAACCCAGGGGTGACTCAGCGGGGCGCAGCCAAGGCCGGGACAATCGGTTCCAGAACCGCGGCTACCGCGACGAGAAACCTCGCCAGTATGGGCCGTGCGCAGCCTGCGGAGGCCTCTATCACTCGGCGCACTACTGCCGGCGCCGGTGCAAGCTGTGCAAACAAGTGCACGACGCCGGAAAATGCGAAGTATTCCGAGAAATCACGAAGATCGTCAAGTCCAAGGTGGACAAGAAAGACCTCACACCCGAGCTCCAAGAACTACTGTTTTTGGACCATTTAAACTAGGCAGCCCGCCAACTACGACTGGGTTGGTCCCAATCGGGCTGCCACAGTTAACCGAGCCCGGAATTGAAGCAGAGTGCATCTTTGCATTTGTGGGCGGGTGCGAATGGACGAAGACTGAACAAGATAACGACATGAAAACGACGGAACTGGAAAAGGAGAGAGGCGACTGCCTCGGTGGAGGTGTATTATGTGAAGAAGACGACAAGGAAGAGACTGAAGATACTGTTGAAGACTGGCTGACAAGTGCAGTGCGGGGACACTCACGCCGACGACTCGCTCCGGAAGTACGACGCTTAGCTGGAGAACGGATGGGATGGTGGTCGGCGCAGAAATTTGACAAGCGCGTAAGGATGCGGGCACTGGTGAACGGAGCCGTGAACGACTCGCGCACGAGGATATTGCTGGACACTGGGGCAAACGTCAGTGTCATCTCGAAGAAACTTGCCAAGCGACTGAAACTCCGCGAAGTAGTGGGGCATGGACGTTGCATGGATGTACAAGGGATCACCAAGGGCAAGATGATGACGACTCGCCGAGCGAAGGTGAAAGTCACCCTTGGATGGGAGCGCGTTTATGTTTTGAGGTCTGGATAATGGACTACTGCGCCGGGGTAGAGGTGGTGCTTGGCACCGACTTTATGATCCCGGCCGGTATCCGGCTGGACCTCCTAAACGCGACGACCAAGCTTCCCGACGAAGGAATGATCCCGCTGATCAAGACTCAAAACATGATGGACGAGTCCGAAGGAAGCCACGTCGCGTACGGTCCGACAGAACCAATGCAAGTACCGGGCCACGAATGGGACGAGTTCAAGCTACAGCGGCGACAACCCGAGCCGACGACTCACGTGCCTTGGATTCGCCGAACTGAGACGTTCATCTCGACTGTCACCAGGTTCTACAGGGGACGTCCGGTCAGGATTCGACTTACCAACGCCACGGATAGGCTGGCGAATTGTCCGGTGCATTTCCCGGTGATAGCCTGGGTTCCGATCGGGTCGCTACCGAAGACTGAAGGCTACGTGCGGCTAGTTTCCGCAAAGTACAAGGAACGGCAGGTACTCGCATACGCTGCCGCACGGGACAAGACACTACTCAAGTGGGAGGCGGAACTCTACCAACAATGGTTGGCCAAGCAGCCTCCAGCGGTGGAACGGGTGAGTTACCCGATGCCTAAGGGCATTTTGCAGCGACCTGACGAAGACTCGGCCGAGAAACCACCCGTCAACAGTGAACGTGACAGTGCCGACGACTCGTCGGTGACGGATGACTCAGAATGGATAGCGGAAGAACATCACCGACGACTCGACGCTACTGCCGGCGACTCGACGGGGGTGACGACGACTTACGATGAAGCCATGACTCCAGAAGCAGCTGGACCAGGACGGGAGACTGCTGAGTCGACGGTGCGCTGCGACGAAGACCAAGGACCAGAGTGCAGTCCGAAGAGGCATCCACCGACGACTCAGACTGCATCCAGCCGAGACGCCGGAGACATTTCAACGACTCTCGACCAGACGCTCATAGCAGTAATGCGCGTACTGGCCACGGAACGTACCAACGACAGAAACGACGAGACGACTGAACACCCGGCAGCGGACATCGACCTAGAGGACTACGCGCATGAATTAGCATTCCTCCCCGATTTATCGGAGCCGGAGCCGACAACGCTCGACTACTCGGCGGTGAACGTCAAGAATCCCGAGTTGTCGGCAGACCAACAAGGGAGGCTAATCGAAGTACTCCGACGCCATGAAAGTATCATGATTGCAAGCGGGAATGCACTCCCACCGCCAGCATATGGCGTTGTCTGCGACATAGATGTGCAGGGGCACTCGCCGATCAAACAACGGGCCCGACGGATCCCGTTCAAGCATCTCAAAAAATTGTACGAACTACTCAAGGGACTGCTCAGGGCAAGGCTCATCGCGTTCTCGGACAGCCCGTGGGCCTCGCCAATCGTCATTGTCCTCAAGAAGAATGGCCAAGATATCCGCCTCTGCATCGACTACAAGATGGTCAACGCAGTAACGGCGATCCTGGAGTACGCCATGCCACTCGTCGACGACTTGCTCACGGACCTGGAGACTTACCTGTGGTTCTGCTCGCTCGACGCGGCCAGCGGATTCTGGGCCATCCTGATGACTCCACGTGCGCGCAAGATTTCGGCATTTGTGTGTCCTCTGGGGCACTTCGAGTGGCTACGAATGCCTTTCGGCCTTAAGAATGTGCCGATGATTTACCAACGGATGATAGACAACGCGTTGTGGGGATTTGTACAACCGAAGGGCGGCTGGAACGCCTTTGCAGCAAAGATGAAGGCCGCCGAAGACTCGGCAGAGCACTGCCGACGACTCGAGTCGTCACCTCGCCTACCAGGCACTACAGCGACGACTTGAATCAAGGTTGCAGCCGCCCGCGATGACTCGGAGACGGCTGAACCCATTACTCGGATCATTAACAACCCAGAAGTCGATGTGTTTACGACCAACGAAGCCGACGAGTCGTCGCTGGTGCCTGTGATCGACCGGCGATCCTTCAGGGATGACGTCTGCTTCGGTGGCGAAGACTTCGACAGTTGTTTGGCGACGCTGGATCGACTCCTCAGTCGTTTTGAAGAGTGCCGGATCAGCGTCAGCTTCACCAAGAGTATTTTCGTGCAACGACGCGTCGACTTCATGTCCCATGAAGTGTCAAAAGACGGCATTCGGCCCGACCCGAAGAAGCTGGACGCGATCACCAAGCTGTCTTTCCCACGAACGAAGAAGGGAATGCAGTCTTTCCTAGGTGCGCTGAATTATTACAGCCGCTTCATCCAAGACTTCGCTGTCTACGGCGCGGCGCTGTACCAGCTGAAAGAAGACGATTTCGCACCAGAGGGTGACCTCACAGTTGCCCGCCGGAGCTTCCAAGCTCTCCAAGACAAGGTTGCTGCAGCGCCGATACTCCGCCACTTCGACCGCACCAAGGAAGTGCACGTCACGCTGTTCGCAAATGAGTGGGCACTGAGCTCCACGCTGCTACAGCTGAATGATGACAAGTTGCACCCTGTTCGCTTCTGCGGACGTGTATTGAAGGATGCCGAGATGAACTATCATGCAGCGGAGAAAGAGGTGCTAGCGTTGTTGCTACTACTGAAGACTTGCTACACCCAGTTGGCGGGACGGACAATACGAGTCTACGCTCGCTTCTCCACATTGGAATGGATTACCAAGTCGAAGTCACTCTTTGGGAGAGCTGTACAATTCGCGGTATTGCTCTCCCCGTGGCACCTAATTGTCCAACGAGTCAAGGAGAAGGACTTTGCCTTCACCCAACTGCTCCAGTCGACGGTGACCAACTTCGTGGATCTCGAGGACTCATTGGAACTGGTTGCCCCGCCGACTAAAGGCTCATCGACGACTCGCATGGACCCAAACTTGCTCTATGCACGCCTACCGACGACTCATACAGGCTTCGTGGTCTCTTTCGATGGGTCAGCGAAGACTGAGAAGTACGGTAGTTACGGCAGTTGCTCATGGATCGTGTGGAGCCTTCCGGAGTGGAAAATAGTCATTGCAGCGAACGCTTACCTCGAGAAAACCACGGTCAATATCGCCCAGTATACCGGCATGAACAATGGCGTTCTTGCCGCGATCGAACACGGCGCCGAGGACTTAGTGGTCGTGGGAGACTCGAGACTCGCGATCCAGCAATCCCTAGGGGTGATAGCTTGCCGGAAGGAATCACTGATGACACAGCTGAATCATCACAAGGAAATCACGGCCCGATTGCGGTCAGTCAAATACCTGCACGTGGTACGCGAATACAATGCTGCCGCGGACTCGTTGGCAACAGAAGCCTTGGAGTCAAAGGTTTCCAAGGTCATTCTGAGTGAAAACCGAAAAGCAGAGTTGGCCGGACTCAATCGGATACAAGAAGTGATCTACGAGTCGCCGCCGCAAGGATCAGAAGCACAAAACCTGGTTCCAGGAGGCTCTATTCAAATTCTCAACGGCGTCTCAACCGTGAAACGCAAAACATTTGCTGATTTCGTACGTCCAGAACCTGGAACGCTACTGGCGATGACTCGAGCGCAGACCAAGAGCAAGAAAAAACATGTTCGATTCACACACGACAAGCAGAAGCCACCGCCGAAGACTCGACCTAACCGGAAACCTCCCGAGATTCAAACCCCAGAAACGACTCAAGCTCCACCAGCAGCTCCTAACGCACAAGACATTGATCCTGTGGAAGTCCAAGAAGAAAGACGACGACGCATAGCTGCCGCACAAGACGAAGAATTGCGATGGGCTAACCTGAAGACCTTGTTACGTGGAGATGTCGAGAAACTTGGATACCGAGCCGCCAGAGTTGCATGGAAAATCGCAGATAAGTTCGTGGTGTCGGAGGACAATTTGCTACACTACATGGGAACGAGTCGTCGGCGTGACGCTGCGTCTGGTGGTACCCACCACGATGATTCAAGAAGTGCTCCAGAATTGTCATGACTCGCTGGAAGGTGGCCATCAGGGTGTGGTGAGAACCTACCAGCGAGTCAAGCGAGATTACTACTGGTTGGGACTCTATACCGACGTGGAGAAGCACGTGAGATCGTGCCCCGATTGCAGCACCAGCAAGAGCCGCCCCCAACTGAAAGGATACTCTCCTGGCAACGTGCTAGCGGAACGGCCTTTCCAGTTAGTGTCTATGGATTTTGTGATACCACTGCCGAAGACTCGGAGGGGCAACACAGCCCTGCTGCTCTTCCTATGTTCTTTTACTGGTTTCATCATTGCGAAGGCCATGGCGGATACGAGCGCACTCAAGGTGGCACAAGCATTCGAAGAATGCATATACCGACGATTCGGTGCGCCATCACTCATCCGCCATGACCGCGACCCACGGTTCATGAACGAAGTGTTCCAAGCGTTCGCAGAAATTATTCAGTCAAGGTCCCGAGCAACGCTGAGTTACCGGCCGCAAGCCAACGGACAGCAAGAACGGTCAGTCAAAACTGTAATGCAATCCGTCAAGGTATATGCCGAAGACCCGCTCCAACAAGATTGGGACGACATCGTGGAGCGCTTAGTCTTCGCCACCAACAACTCACAAGACACGACTCGGAAGGAAACACCATTCTACTTGGTGCACGGGTGGGATGCCCAGTCAACGCTGAAAGCCATGTCATCCTCGCTCCGACACGGCACGCCGAAGCAGTCAGACGCACTGGCGTGGCGCCGCGAAGTCAACAAGCAACAGCAGATTGCTATGGAGATGGCCAGGGAATACCAAGCCACCGAGAAGACTCGCAGAGCACGGGAACACAATGCCAAACTCAGCAGGAAAGAGAAGACGATACTAGCGAAGACTCGGGATCACGAGTCGTCGGCGGTGGCACGAGATCAACCGTCTACGGGACAAGACATTCCCGTCCCAAGTGACCTGTCGCTCAAACCAAGTACGCATGAGCCACCGACGACTCGCGAGTCGTCGGCGAGTGCCCAAAACCAACCGTTTGCGGGACAGGGGGGACATGTCTCTCGGGACAGGGTGGATCCACCGAAGACTGGCGGAATTGAGCCGACTGCAGGCCGGAAATCAATGCTGCCGGTCCCGTTTGATGTCGGCAGCAGGGTCTGGTTGTACATGGAGAGAGTCAAGCCTGGCCTTACCAAGAAACTGGCACACCGGTGGCGTGGACCCTACCGGATAAAAAAGAGGATCGAAGACTATGCCTTCGAACTCGAGTTACCGAACCGCAGTGGATACCGATTCTATCCAGTCGTCCATATCTCCCGACTGAAGCTGGTTGATGAGTTTGGAGATCGACCGAAGACTCGTCTCGCGCCCGGACTTGTCGACGACACGCGACTAGACTTTGACGAAGAACTGCTCCCTGAAGATAGTTGGGAGCCAGATCACGTGGCAGGAGAATATGAAGTTGAAGCCATCCTCGACGACCGTGTGCCATTGTCCACGGGAACTGAAAGAGCAGTACGCGAGTTTAGAGTCAAATGGGTCGGCTACGATGAATCGACGTGGGAGCCAGCCGCTAACCTTTCTTGCGGAGGGCTCCTCTATGATTACCTGCGGCGGAAACGAAGTGAACAGCGCCTGCAGATGGTTCAAGTCACCGGCGAAGACTAGGTGGCTATGAGTCACCACAATGATGACCTGTACTTGGGGCAACTCAGCCCAAGACCACAGACGAAAACAGCTACTGCGGCATTATCTTTTGCATTTAAAAATTAAAACGCTACCAAGACGGACAAGCTAACTCAACGACAACTCAGAAGCGGGATTAGAAATGAAAACCAAATGGATAGAAGACGCTGCCGACGACTCGCTTGAACCCGACTTCAACTCAATCAGGATCGGAGGCAACAGCTGCCCGAGCCAAGACACCAAGCAAGCTCGAGTCGTCGGAGCCACCAGCAGCATCCAGAGCTTGTCCTCCCAGAACTGACGCAGCATTCGGCGAAGACTCAGACGCAGCAGGAACACGAGCATCACCAAACTCGGCCACCCATTCTGGGCTCAATTCACCCGGCTGCAGCAACGAACTTGGAACGACTCGACGACCAACATCGGCGCGCGAAGAACCAGCCGGGACGAAGGGCGGAGCCGACGGGTTGCACGGGACGAACGTGGTGTTGTAGGGGTGATGTTCCGGCACATCGATCCAGCCGATCCGCCAAGGCTCCGCAGCATCCAGGGCCGCGACCTCGCTCAACCAGTCGACAGTCTTGTGCTCCCAAGGCAAGTACTCCAGAGAATACCCGGGCATGGTCGGCTCGAGCATGAACTCGGGTATCACCTCCGAGAAACCCGGATCCTGGCTGCTGCCCCACTTCCAGGTGTACGGGATCACCTTGGCGCGGAGACGGTCGCTGCGTTTGTTGCGCTCGACCACGTACCTCGACCAGGCAGCTTTCAAAGCATCCAAGTCCTTCCTCGTCCGAGTCTTCTGCGCGGCGGTCCAGTCCATCATATCCAAGTCAGCAGCAACTGCGGATAACGTAGTCTCCACGGCCTTCGGAAGGATCCAGTGATCGCGCTCCCAAAGCGAGAAACCAAGGTCGACGTTGTCCGAGTCGCCGCTCCCACGAAAATTGCTCCAGTATCCCATCACCCGAGTCATCGGCGAAGCCCGCTGGGACACCTTGGAGTCGGGATCGAACTCTGAAGTGTCAAAAAGACACGCTTGAGACGGGAGTCGCCGGCGAAGCTTCTGCCACGGATGATCGGGGGTTTTGTAATCCGCGAATGCCGCGATGCCTTCAGGACTGGAAATAATTCGGAGATCCCGGGGCACCGGTGCAGGCAACCGAGCATTCAGCATCTGGGTCCAGCACTTGAGAGCCCCAGGACGCGTAAAAGGCGGCTCGATGAAAGGCACAACCCACTTGGCCACTTGCTTGGAAAATCGGACGAGGGGTAACAAGCCCCGCGCCGGCGACGGCACCACAGGACGACGCTGGGAGCTCGAATCTGACCCAAGGGTGGACGACGAAGTGGCGACGACTCGATTGCTTCCGGAAGACGCAGGCTGGCGTGGAACGGAAGGACAACGGCGTTGTCGACGGCGACTCGTGTGAGTCTTCGGTGGAGCAGGAGGTGTCTTGTTAGGCTCCACACCAACAACCGGGACACCTCCCGACGACTCGGAACCTGGAAGCACCAAGAGAGAAGAGGATTGGGGAACGCCCTCCGGCAATTCAATCACTGATCCAACGACCAAATTTTCCGCCTCCGAACCAGTGTCTGGAAACCACTCGAGAGAAGCGCCAGAGTCGACGTGAACTTGCTCGGAAGGAGGAGAAAGAGTGCTCGACGAGACAGCATCTTCATCCGATGACTCCACCACACGAGAAGGCTTGCGGGAAGGAACAACAGGTGAACTATCCGATGAAGACTTGGCAGCGGCCCCGGAGAAGGCGGCGCGAGCTGGCGGACCGGTAGATGGCTGAGAACGAGCCCATCGCCCCTTGGGTTTCCGCCTCGACTTGCCCTTGGACGACGAAGCCCCAGAAGCACTCGGGGCTTGCACTGCCAACGCGAACGGAGACTCTGCGGCCGCAGGAACACTTCCGGAAGACTCGACAACCTCCACCTCCATTTCCAAGTGCTCACCATCTTGAGAAGAAGTCCGAGAATCACCAGGAGCTGTCACCGAAGACTCACGGCTACCACCTCGACGAGAAGAAGACATACGAGATCCACGAACAGCAGAAGCTGAGTCTTCGGCGGGGCGGCGAGTTCTCTTGCCCGGGCGACTGGCGGTCGGACTGCGACGGAGTGACGAAGAACGAACCCGCTTTTGCGACGCCGAACGAGAAACAGAGCTTGACCGACCACGAAGATGACGAGAACCGGCTTCCCCCTGCGAGGAGCGCTTGCGTGAGCAATCAACTTGCGCGGCGCGTAAAGCCCGGTCCGCTTCGACATCGGCAGCACGAGTTCCAGGCGTTGTCTTGTTCGCCTCAGCCGACCGCTCCTCCGACGACAACTCAACATGAGAGTCCGATTCCAGGAAGGCAGCGTGGGCCAAGTCAACGGCAATGGCATCCTCGGTGCGAGACGGATCCGCATTAGCCAGCATGTCCTTGAGGCCCCGCCGAGTCTCGTGGCTAATGTCCAGCAGGTTCCAGTTCAACTCGCCAGTCGACAAACCTGTAAGGCATGAGTCATCGCCCAGAATCAGAACACAAGCCAGCACATGCAGCAACTCAACAACCAGTAGGAACCTTCGGAGATCAGCACAAGGACGTCTGGGTCCATGTCTTCAAACTTGACATGCGCCCGAAGCGTCCGGTTGGCGCGCGTTAACCGCTTCACCTGCTCTTGAAGGTCTTCATTTCGGCGCTGGAGGCGAGTCGACGACGAGTCATCGCCGGCATCCAAGCGAGCCAGAAGATCGTGAAGACGCTTGCTCTGTGCACTCGACGACGCCACGGCAGCCTTGAATGCCGTCTGCTCGCGAGTGAGCTGGAGAGCCAGACGCTTGCACTCGTCGTCAGCAGCTCTAACGCGGTTCTCCAAGCGGGCGGCTGTCCCGGTGTGCGCATCCACGGCTGCACGAAGACCCTCCATCTCCTGGAGGTAGTGAGCCTCCAAGACCCGCAGACGCTTGACCTCCTTCTTGGAGTGCTCGAGCTCTGCGCGCGCTTGCTTGAGGAACACCATGGTGTTCTCGTGCTTGAACGATTCCTTCATCGCCGAGTTTTCGGCGGCAGCACGCGCAGCTTCAGCGGAGTGCAACTGGCCTCGCATCATAGCCAAGTCCAAGTTGATGTCATCGTGGACCCCCACGTTGGGCTGAACCGCCGCCACCACGTCTTCCAGCGAGCGAGCAGCAGCCAAGCGAGAGCCCACGTGGCGGTCCCCACGAATGTTGGGACCCTGGTGCAGGGTGACATTGAGACGACCGATGAGATCCAGCCGAGGACCCAACACCGCGATCACGCGCTCCGACGCCTCAGCACTGGCTTCCATGACGATTTGTTCAAGAGCTTCGCGCGACACTGTGACCAGCGAGTCGTCGGTGGTGGAACATCCAGCCTCAGCACTCGAAGTAGAACGCCGAGCAACTAGCTGCGACGACTGGATCGCAACCGAGTCGCCGGCAGCATTACCAACGGGCACATTAACCAGAGAAGTGTCCTGAATGACAAGAAACGAAGGCAGTAACCGTGAAGGTAAGCGAGAGCAGCTCAAGATCAAGGTGCCAGTCAACGAGACGTACCGAAGGAGCAGCAGGAGAGGTGGCCAGTGACGCGGACGACTCAGCGGAAGCTTCCAGCGAAGCCTGGCTCGGCGTATCGCCACCAGCGAGTGAGCTCAACCCCGGAGATGACAGGACAACCTGGGGAGCAGACGCACAAAGCCGCCAAGCATCAGCACGTCACGAGAAGCTGACAGAAAGCGAGAAGACGGCAGGAAACTCACCGTGGCCGAACTGGCCGTCGACTCAGCAACGCTCTCATCCTCGGACACCGCCGACTGCGAGGGAGCAGGAGCAGCAGGCGAACTACCAGCACCAAGCGAGCTTCCTCGACCTGGCGAAGACTGACCAAGATACCAAAATCCCGGTTAGCAGTGAAGACGGCGAGAAAACAAGAGAAGACGGCTTACCTGGAGCGAAGACCGAGGCACACCGAGAGCCCTGAGCGCCGAGTTCACGGCGGATTGGGCAGCGCGCGAAGAACCGACCATGGCGCAGGAGCACCCCGACGCTCACCAGCACGCGGCTCGAGTCGCGGTGGGGGCAGTTGTGGTATCGGGAAATGAAGCCGAAGCCAAAACCCAAAGGCGGGACGAGGGGCGAAGAAGACTCGAGTCGCCGGCGCTAACTGGCAAGTCACAACCCATCGCCAGTCATTGGACTAAACTCCCCGATCACTGATTGGCCTAAATAGGCCGGTGACGATGACTCGTCGACGGTCCCAAGTCAAGAGCGGGTGGTTGCAGCTCGCTAAGTACGGTGCGAACCTACTGGCAAGATCCGAACCTATGAGTCATCGGCGCCTGTCCCGAGTCGTCGGTGGCGTTTCAGCGGCCGTTTGAGTCGTCGGTAACGCCGCCACGTCGCAGAGAAAGCGCCGAAGAGTCGTGAGTTACAACTGGCGGTCCAAAAACGGACGCGTTTATACTTGATATTTGTATTGATCGATAGGAAACTTAAGAGAAGACAAGATAAGCCTTCGGGCAACAATAACAGAACAGCTTTTCCTCCCAACCACGCAAGGGCGACACCGGTGCCTGCAGTGAACGACCTGCAGCTCAAGGTAAACCTGGTAGGTAGGATTATGACTGTCGGTGGGCACATCTACTAGTGTAGCGTGTGTTCATCCCTGGCAGGGCCAAGAGTTAGTGGCCGGTGTATTGGTAGCGACGAGTCGTCGCCAGGAACTGGAGGAGCGAGAGCGCACTCCATTTATTTCTTCCCGCCGGAGTATAGCTCCGGCACCCTCGTGTCACGCCGTAAAAGGCCGGGACCATTCCTTCTGAGGGCCTGCGAGGTATATTTTGTGTGTGAGAGCGTGCTAGCCTTTGCTCGTGGCTAGTGACGCTGAGTCTTCCGTCGGTCGACTAGCGGAAGCTCGGTACACAGGGGAAACATCAACCCGGTGCAAGGGAAAGTTCCTGGTCCTTCAGGTTCTAACCCTAACAAGCCCATTGAGTCTTCGGTGACTTGGTGGGTGTTGGTGGTGGGGAAAGTGTGCCTTATATAAATTAGCGCGTGTTCCTACACGACACCTCGTTCCACCGGAATCAAATATCATAAAAGGCGACAAATGCGTTCAAAGCCATTAGAGAAGCGTAGCAACATAGCAGCGACGGATCGAGCCCTTGGCTCATGTACTCGCGCAGCGACAGGATTTGTAAAGCCACTTTTGGTATCTCCATCAGAACATTCCGGAAGGTAAGCGCGAAAACGTTAGCCGCGTGAATTGGTTATTTTGTAAAGTTCTAGGGCGTACTTACCCATATTTTGCGATACTTGCCATCTGGGGACACAACGCTGCGGTAGACGACAACCGCTGCTCCAAGCATTCGCCTAACAGAAAGAAGAAGTGGGCGCCACATGAACTTCTTGTGCTTTCCCACTTTTTTTTCCACCGTCGGTAACCTACGGAGAGCAAGTTTCCGTTGTTTAGGCTTGGGTTGTTCCGAACGGATGCGGGTGGATAGGGCCTTACCTGCAACATGTACAGCAGAAACCAGTATACTCCAACAACGACAAGCAGGATCGATGTAGTTGCGACCTGAATTGATGAAGAAGCTTTACGAGATTGCTAGAAGTGCCCATTGTCCAAGCTTTCGGTCTGCAAAATGTAGTTGGCGCTTTCACTAGGCTCGAGGATCAGGATGAGCAGGAGCAAACTCCACGCACTCGAAAGCGAGAAGACAACATATCCCAACCCGATTGTGGAAAAGCGGCGCAGTCGCCATCGCCACCACGAATCACGACTGGAAGTAGCAGAGTCACCGTTTCTTTTCGTGATTTGCTTCACATCTGACGTTGTCTCGGTCGTGGGCCCTTGAACAATCTTCCACCGCTTCGAGAAGAACCAGACCATTCTAATGTTACCTGCGTAGTTCCCTCCTGTTCAACCCTCTCTTAACCGAAACCCACTGCGGACATTATTAGCTACAAAACTATTATCAACTCGACACTCAATTGATGCATCAAAACGCGGACTTGTAATTAGTACAACAAGCCTTATGGCTCATTACAACTTCACATCTGCTAGAAGAAAAGACAAAAAAACTCAGAAGGCGTAGACGTCCGAACTGACGCCAAGCGCGAATGCCTCAATTTCAGTGACGATTGCCATAGTTCCCACCCCCACCATGGCTCACACCTTCGGAGCTCAACAGGGGAGTACAGACCGTAAGAAAAGGTTTAGCGCTGCTGCCGGATGCCTGACTCTCTCGGGCGCAATCTTTCTCTTTCGGGGTTTTGTCGTTTCCGAGTGGCTGGCCAACGTTTTCTTCGTCTGCCTTGTAGCTTGCGTTGGGCGTTGCAGATTGACTTTCTTGGCCGTTCAACGGCGACTTGCGCGTATCCAGCGCTCTGGTGCTATAGCACCCGGTGACGTTTCCCATGGATGATGGACGAACAAAAGAGGCTTTTGTGCGTCCGAGGGCTGGAGAATTCTCGAATGAAAAGAAGAGAAACAACGTTGAGAACTGAACGACGAAAAACTGATTGATGACTTCAGACTTTTAGAATCATTCTAGATGAAGCAAGCGCTTTTGGCGACGGAATCGATCCACGGACGAGCGCTCGAGACGCGAGAAACGACATTAGGGACGTCGAGTGAAAAGCAGGAATAGCCCCAGCTCACCACGCCTACAAAAACATCGCCGGACTTATCTTCGATAACAAGCGGGGCGCCAACATCTCCTTGGCAGGAATCCTCGTTTTCCAGGCCGCTATCACACGCCATGGTGTCGTCGATGGTCATGAACTTCGAGCACTCTCCGTTCTTCAGAACCCTCACCTCGGCACTCCGCAGCTCGTGAGCTCGCACAATTCGATCCTCGGGAACGTATGCCCAGCCGAGAAGACTGGCCCACTCCGCCGCTTTCAGATCGGAATCGTCAGCGGCAGCAAGCGCCACGGGCGTAAATGAGCTGGGTTTCTCTAGCTTGACATGCCAACAGTCATCCATCTCACCCACTTCACCCTGTTGCGTCTGGGTTCAACGGATATCAAGACTCACCTACTTCACTAGGTTGAATAAGATCTTTAG
Organism: Phytophthora cinnamomi; assembly: GCF_018691715.1. NCBI lineage: Eukaryota > Oomycota > Peronosporomycetes > Peronosporales > Peronosporaceae > Phytophthora > Phytophthora cinnamomi. The sequence goes on from NW_027151052.1 coordinate 593,377, forward strand.
GGTACGCACGACAGGGGTGCATATCATCTGGGCTAGCTCGTAAGAACAGCGGAGCGCTAGCCGCTGCATCTCAATATCATTCAGTTCTAAATTTGATCACAAGGACTCAAGTGGGTTGTCACTTTGAATCGATTCAAACAACCAAGCGACCAGGCTCACCCGTCGCGTCAACCTACTACGATGTATGGCTCCGGGAAAAAGGATGCCAAAGAACGCTACCTGACTTACTCCATCACCGTACGCCCGGCCGACAAGGAGAAGGGTGTCGAAGAAGAGGTGGTGACGAAGAAGATGCCCAAGTTTATCGACGGCGGGCCGAAGGACTTTTTGGAGTGGGTGTACCACTTTAAACAGCTCGGCAACACCAAGCACTGGAACGCGGAGGACAAGTTTCTTAACACGACATTACTACTGGAAGGCGATCTCCGCGATGCCTTCGACGATGCCTCTATCACCGACGATGACGTGCGTATGGAAGACGAGTTTTGGAAAACTCTCTACACCGCGTCCAAAGTCATCCTGCCCGTGGACTACAGTGAGAAGCTCCAGGAGGAGCTCTGGGAAATCAAGAAGACCCGCGGCGAGTCGCTCGCTGAGTACAGCAAGCGCTTTCGAGCGTTGGCACGAATGGAGAACACCCTAGCTGGACTGAGTATGAATTCCCCCATGTGCGAGGACGCACGCTGTCGTTTGTTCAAGCGCGGTTTACCCTATGATTGGCAAAATAAGTACGACGCCAGTGGCCAAGTGTATACAACGGTCGCTGCGCTTGTTCCATTTTTCGAGCGCATTGAGCAGGGCGAACAGCGTCTGCACCGTGCCAGTGGATCTAGTGGCCAAGAGCGGAGGAACAACAGTCATCACAACTCGCGAGGCAACGGGCGTCGAAGCAACTACAATACTCGCAACAACAATCGCAACAACCAGAATCGCCAGCAAAATCGGGGTGGCAACAGAGGCCGTGGAAGTAACGATGGCAGCGGCAACAACAATACTAGCAACAAGTATTGCAGCTTTCACCGGACTACAACGCACAACACGCAGGACTGTCGCGCTCTGCAGCAGAACAACCAACAAGAAGAACACCAGCAAGTTGATCACCAGCATGGCAACAACGCTCAACGTCACGGCGGACACAGACAAGTAGTTCGCCGTCAAGCGCAAACTCGAGTGGAACAGCGTACCCACCGTAGCGACAGTTCCAGTGACGAGGAATACATGTTTCTCGGTCTCAACGCTCAGCGGCCCGCTCAAGAACCGCCCATGAGAATCACGATCAAGCTAGAGCACGGTAAAACCCGCTACCACGCGCTCTTGGATACGGGATGCTCGCGAAGCATCATCCGCAGCGACTTTATGCAGACACTCCAAACCCAAGGCGGCAAACTGCAAGATTCTCGTGTCTCGTACCAATTGGCGCAAGGGAACACAAGCAGCACCGGACGAATGACTGTTCGCTTCCGCATTCCAAATCTCAAGCGCGATTCAATTATCATTCACGACTTCGAGGTATTGCCCAACCTCCGCGACGAAATGGTGATTGGTCGCGATATAATGTCGGCGCTGGGGCTAGTTGTGGACTTTGGAGCAGGAAAAGTGTCTTGGGACGGAAGTGAAATGACTATCCAGACCGAGGAAGGTGTGAAACCATCATCTGGTGCACGCGGACTAGTGGCTGTCGCCACCGACGAAGTGGATGAGCTATTTGCCGGAGATGTCCATGACTTGAAACCTGCTGACCTGCTACCAGTGCATCTCGAATCAGCTATCCAGCACTGCTACCTCAAGGTCCTCGAAGAATTTTTCGATTTGTACAACGGACGCCTCGGGAGAATTCGCTTGCCGGACTATGTTTTGCCACTGACAAAAGATTACGTGCCTTCACACGCAAAGCCCTACTCGATCGCACGCAGCCAAGAAGATGCAGCTCGACGGGAGATCCAGCGGCTTCTCGAGCTCGATGTACTGGAGCAGATTTATGACTCCGAAGCAGCAGCGCCAGCATTCTTCCTGGTCAAGCCAAGTGGAGATTTACGGCTTCTAGTGGACTTTCGTCATCTCAACCGTTTTCTTCGCCGCTCGCCTTACTTCGTGCCAAAGATTCGTGAAATTTTGCTGCGGCTTGGAAAAGCTAAGTGTATGAGCACACTTGATGCGAATATGGGTTATTTTGCACGATGTTTGGCCCAACAGAGCCGCGCGGCTACCGCCTTCTGTCTGCCTTTTGGCAAATTTCAATTCAAACGGCTTCCGATGGGGATATCGACAGCACCAGATGAGTACCAGGCAGCCATGGAGCGAATTCTTGGAGATCTACCATTCGTCATTGTGTACCTGGACGACATCCTGGTCTTTTCGGAGAATGAAACAGAGCACCTGGAACATTTACGCATTGTGTTCACGCGTCTTCGCCAGTACGACGTCACTTTGAATGCCAAGAAGTGCCATATTTTGCGGGAATCTGTCGAGTATTTGGGCTTTACTCTCACACCTAACGGGATCCAGCCACAAGCAAAGAAAGTCGATGCCATCCTGCAAATTGCGGAGCCACGCAGCAAGAAGGAGCTACGGCGGTTCCTCGGTATGGTTTCCTACTATCGTGAAATGGTTCCTAACAAGTCAGCCCTTACAGCGCAGCTCAATCGGCTGACTTCGAAGAACGTGCCGTTTGTGTGGACACCAGAGGCGTCAGCAGCTTTTCACGAGATCAAAACCGCACTGGCTCGCAACGTGTGGTTGGCGTTTCCTGACTACACCCGCACATTTCACGTTTTCGCTGATGCGAGTGGACGGCAGATTGGCGGAGTGGTTATCCAGGGCAGGCGCATTATTGCTTGCTTCTCTCGTTCCATGACTGATACCCAGCGCAAGTATTCCACGATGGAGTGGGAATTGCTCTCAGTCGTCGAAATTCTCAAGGAATATAGGACCATGTTGCTCGGATTTCCAGTCGTCATTCATACGGACCATAAGAACCTCCTCTATCCTCAAGAAACCTCGCTCCGAGTGAAGCGATGGAAGTTGTTACTGGAGGAGTATCGCCTCTCGATCGAGTACATCCCGGGAGAGCAAAATGTTGCAGCAGACGCGTTCTCGCGTCTTCGGTACGACTACGTGAAGCAAGCGATCGAAGATGAACTCTATGCAGTGGAGGAAGAAGACGTCGCAATCGACGGAGCAGTGATAAAGAAGCACCAGCTTGCGGATCCGACGACTAAGGAAATTATTGTTCGACTAGAGCAAAACTCTGCGGATCCAGAATATTCACTACGGGCGGCACTCGGTACCGTCCTGCTGCACTTCCGAAAACAAGTTGTAGTTCCTGCTTCTCTCCGTGACGATTTGGTGGAGCTGTACCACGACTATCTCCTACATCCCGGTGGTGAGAAGCAATTTCGATCCATGTCCACCTTCTGGTGGCCTGGGATGGAGACTGCGGTGAAAAAGTACGTCAGCGCGTGCCGCCAGTGCAAGAAAGCAAAATTGCATGGTGGAAAGCAAGCCTACGGACACCTTCCGCCTACTCCAATGACCAACGACGATCGCCCATTTGATGTGGTGCATGTGGATCTCGTTGGACCGCTACAGGACGATTTCTACTGTTTCACGGCCATTGAACGTCAATTTCGCTGGCTAAAAGTCTTCATACAGCGTGGACGCACGTCTGCTACGACGGCACTGAGTTTCGAGCGGTGCTGGCTGTGTCGCTATCCCCGACCAAAACGTGTGGTCCATGACCGAGGCCCTGAGTTTACTGGAGACGAATTTCAGCTTCTGCTCAAGTCTATGGCGATCAAGTCAAAGCCGATCACGACAAAAAATCCACAGGCCAACGCTATATGCGAGCGTGTTTACCTGGAGCTACTCAACATTATCCGCGCTCGACCCGATCTCAACGACCAGCTGGAAGTTGCACTGGACTACGCAGCCTATGCAATTCGAGCAAGCTACCACTCAGTACTGCGCGCTTCACCTGCACAGTTGCTATTTGGCGAAGATTTGATTACCAGACAGCTCCATTTCGCTAACTGGAGCTTTCTCTCTAAACAGAGGTTCGCTGCGATAATGCAAGAGAATGAGCGTGAAAATATCAAGCGGATCCAGCACTTCTACCAAGTCGGCGACCAAGTGATGCTACGAGTTCCTGCTCGTGACCGCAAGAAGACCGAGGAAGTCGCACGTGGACCCTTCCTCATCAAGTCCGTTTACGATAATGGCACCGTGACACTGGACACCGGATCGACGGAATCGCGCGTGAACATCCGTCGTATTTTTCCTTGTTGAAGTGTGCTTCGCCATGGAGGAGAATGACATGCCAACAGTCATCCATCTCACCCACTTCACCCTGTTGCGTCTGGGTTCAACGGATATCAAGACTCACCTACTTCACTAGGTTGAATAAGATCTTTAGGGTACGCACGACAGGGGTGCATATCATCTGGGCTAGCTCGTAAGAACAGCGGAGCGCTAGCCGCTGCATCTCAATATCATTCAGTTCTCAATTTGATCACAAGGACTCAAGTGGGTTGTCAAGCTCGACAACCATGAAGTCATTAGACTCTCGGACGCCGAGGGAATAGTTTGGGTGCGACATCATGGCCACAATCTTGATGCGTTCGCCGTCTTGAGTGCCGTTCCAGTAGTGAGTACCCACGGAGGCCCAACGAATGTTACGCAGCTTGCAGCGCGACGAAGTGAGGACGTGGTTGGGAGTGATGAGCGCTCCTCCACATTGATTGGGGCCGTCTTCAGTTCGGCGAAGACCCGTGACGTACGTCTTGGTGCCGATCGCCACATGTGCTAAGATGTCGTTTGGTCTCGGTTCGGGTTTAGAATCAGTGGCAAATTCCGAAGTGAAAGTTAACGGGAAGGTCGTCGTCCGCGCTTAATGACACTGTGCTGAAGGAGTTCTGCTCGAGGATCATACGTGGCTACTCTCAAAGCATTAACGGAAGGCTACGCTCTACGTATGTATGCGTGTGCCGATTTAAGGACGATAGACATATTTGGTTGCGAGCGAGCACTCGTTCATAATCGTCGATCGAGCGATGGTGGCTAGACGTGAGAAATGCCCTGTTTTGCTGTTCGTTCAGCCCTGGATCACGAACTCTTGAACGCTCGCAATCAAACCCAACCTGTTCACGCTCTAAATTCCCAGCAGCTTGAAAAGTGAGGCTCACATGTGTCTTCTAGATTAGTCACGCTTGATGAATTACAAAATGGATCTGCACAGGGAGCGAGCTGCTCGGAATTGGCAGATACACCACTGGGTCACTGGATAATTTTTTTTTCCTTCACTTGGATCCAGCTTACCGTTAGCTTCCTGCATCATTTCGAGTTTTGCCATCAACCAGAAACTTCTTTTCACCATTGGGTCTGAATTCAGCATGCAAATTGTCGGAATTACGTTCACCACCCTAATCGGTTTGATGTCCGCCGTCGACGCTCGGACAAATGCATACGGACTCAATTCAGTCGGCGACCATGGCTTTGCGGAACGGAAGTTGATCCTTGGTGGAGGCGTTGTCCTCAGTGGCACGAAGACGTACACTGTCGGACTTCGCTCCGAAGTCAACGGCATAAACTGGTGTGGCGGTGCCCTGATCTCACCCAAGCACGTGCTTTGCGCCTCTCACTGCGCTGCTGGTGTGCTTCGCTGGGCTTTGATCGGTTCTCACTACTCGAATTCCAACGAGAACGCAACTCACGACGGCGAACAGATCCGTATCGCGTCCATCATGAACCACCCGAATTACTCGTCGTATTACGATGTCGCCTTCACGAACGACTTCATGGTTCTGGAACTGGAAAAGGCCAGCTCGTTCAAACCGTTCAGCTTGCTGCGGCTGATGATTCGGACATCAAGGCGGGCGAAAGCGCCACTGTCATGGGCTGGGGCAGCACCACGGAGAATGGAACCAATTCGAACGAGCTCAAGCGAGTGGACATGGAGTTGTGGGAAAATAAAGAGTGCTCCACGATGCTTGGCAATGTAGACGACACCATGGTGTGTGCTGGGGGAGTCTTGAACGAGGGCCCTTGCTACGGCGACGCTGGAGGACCACTCGTCAAGGAATCACCGAGCGGGGACGATGTGCTAATCGGCCTAGTCAGCTGGACCGATTCCATGGCTTACGTGAAAACAAACTTGGTCGACGGTTGTTCGGTGGACGGAACGCCCTCTGTATTCGCTCGAGTGTCGCGAGCTCGAGCATGGATCGATTCAATTGTTGGACGTTCATGCTTCAGCTAGACGCAACGGTTAACCTGCTAAGAGCACCAGCTTCTCCTTCGTGGCTTCCATCAACAAATCGGCATGTTTGGTAGGCGTGAATCAAAAGCTGCATCGTGTATGCATCGTTGATCTAAGTTCTTTATGAAGTCTTCCTACTTAACATGCTCGAATGTGGTGGCAGCAAGACTGGCTACCAGATTCTGAAGTGCTTGCAGTTGCTGCTTCAGCGAATCAATCTCATGTGATTGTTGCTCGAGCTGTTTCTTCATCCCATTCACCTCAGTGACAGTGTACAGCTTAGGAGAGGGATCGTTTACTTCACTGTCGCGATGTTCGTTGTTTGATGAAGCATGATCCAATACCTCTAAACGGATGGAATTCTTCTCGTT